>NC_089801.1:55496939-56129439 GCF_029633855.1 Hoplias malabaricus | reverse complement strand
TATATTTCTTCCAGCATAAAACACCAAAACGTCTATAATCATCTCTTAATATATAAAACATCTACATACTGTAAACAACAATAAACATCTAAATATGTTAGAAATACATTTCTGTATCTACATAATACAAACCTGAACATAATATAATATCATTTCAAAGAGTTTAAAAAATATCAAACTTTTCCGCCAATAAAACTTCTTCAGGTTTTAGGTTTTAGAACAAAAACTTCCCTCTGTCACTTTTACAAACATGAATCAAATTTTTATTTCTGTGTATTTGTTTTCTCTGATACTACTTTATAAAGATTTAGAAATGTTTAATGTTTATTAATGTAATTTATAAGACTGTAAACACTTTAGAAATAATTAATAATCATTTAGTACACATAGATAAAACCTGTGGCCTGCTGTTTGCCAAATAGTGAACCCACATACATCTACTGTCCATCCATCCATGTTAACAATTTTAACCATTTAATCAACAAGTTAAATTTATCTACAGCCAACAAAATGTCTTTTATTCATTAATGATAATGTGGTTTAGTGTACGTCTGAGCCATATTTTTCTCCCTGACATTTTAAGAAAGTTCTTTGACATTTTACTATTACACAAACATCAGGTGACAGTGGCCCATTCTGGGTAAAAGGTAAAACAGGTAATGACTGTTACGTATTGTGAAGGTGCTTAGAAATGAATTAATTAACATTTTTAAACCATTTATAAACCTTTACAATGGTTGCCTTATTTTTAAATGGAACACTTTATCTTATAAAGGTTTTTGGAGATAAAAAATGTTTTGCATTGAACCCAGTATAAAATTACTTTTATTGTAATACTTCACAATTATCCCTCATAACAGACCAATTAAAGATGGTACAGTTTAAATATTTATATTAACTGTAATAATTGGCGAGAGAGAGAGAGAGAGAGAGAGAGAGAGAGAGAGAGAGAGAGAGAGAGAGAGAGAGACTGTAACATATAGAGATAGACTGTACCTTAGTGACCCGTCAGGTGAGATTCTGAACTAAAACAATCACTACTGCTGCACCTGACACTTAAGGCCACACCCTCTCACATTGGCCACATCCTTCCTCTCTTCCTCTCTCTCTCTCTCTCTCTCTCTCTCTCTCTCTCTCACACACACACACACAGGAAGGAACCAGTTTACAGGTGCTGGTCATAAAATTAAAATATCATGAAAAAGTTTTGTATTTATTTCAGTAATTCCATTCAAAAAGTGAAACTTGTATATTATTCTCATTCATTACACACAGACTGGTGTATTTCAAGTGTTTATTTTGACTTTTAATTTGATTATGATTATAACTAACAACTAATGGAAATACCAAATTCAGTATCTCAGAAAATTAGAATATTGTGAAAAGGTTCAATATTGAAGACACCTGGTGCCACACTCTAATCAGCGAATTAATTTAAAACACCTGCAAAGGCCTTTAAATGGTCTATTTCTCGAACCAAGCCCAGAATGCCCTTTGCCTCCAACAATCAAGAACTTTGTCAAATTCTTTGACAAGAAGTTTTATTTTTTAATGACAAAATTAAAAGAAACCATCCATCTCTCAAATTTTTTCCTCAGCTGGGCATAGTTTTCATTTGAGCCCAGCCCAGAAAAAAACCACTAATCTCTCTCCCATTGATCCAGTCTTTACATCAGATCTAATAGCTAAATATACTTGCCTGTCTTCTTGATGCTGCTCCTACCATAGAGGCCTATCTAGTCCCAATTCCCATCTCATTAATATGTCTCTTGCCTAAGGTCATGTCCCTGTAGGCTTTAAAACATCTGCCATCACATCTACTCTTAAAAAATCTGGTCTGAACACAGCCAGTTACTGACATATCTAACCTTCCCTTTTATCTAAGCTGTTGAAAGGGGTGGTGAATGCTCAGTTGCAGTCATTCCTGATAGACATTTCCTACTTTACCAATAAAAACACTGTGCACATCTATCTTCCCCTAGTGCTATTACACAAGGGGTTCCCCAAGGTTCAGTCTTGCGCCCTGTGCTATTTATCATCTACATGCTGCCTCTTGGTCAGATCTTCCACAGCCGTGGTCTTAATTTCCATTGCTATGGCAACAATACTCAAATATATTTCAGCACCAAAAATACCTCTGCTCTTGTATGCTGCATTTGGGATCTGAGAGACTGGATTCATACTAACTTTCAGAAACTCAACACAGACAAAACTGAAGTCTTGCTCATCGGACCCAAGTCCACTCTGAACTTACACTTAATTTTGATGGCGTGATCAAAACCTCTTTTTTTGTAATATTGCCCGACTTCTTCTGAAAATGCTGAAATACTCAGCTGCACTGGCAACCCATCCCTCTCCAGATTTACTTTGATCTGGCTCCAGCCAAACTCTCTGGACTTTTACACCCCTCCTGTCCTACAGGGTCACTGAGGTCCTCTGAGAGTGCTCTTGTGTCAGTATCTAAGTTCAGATTTCTTCCTGCTGGTGGAGGATCATTCAGTGTTATGGCCCAAGCTCTGGAATCATTTACCACTGAGTCTTCACTTCTGCTCTTCATTTTCATCTTTTAAATCTCAGCTAAAAACCTACCTCTTCCCTCAGTATTTCTGCACTTCTCCCTCTTTCTCTGTCTCTTTTTGTCTTATTGTATAAAGCATCCTTGGTGATTAGAAAGGACCTCTATAACTGCAACCTATTTATTATTATTATTATTATTATTACCTACTGTGTGGAGTTGCAGGGAAACACACACTAATCCATTAATCCAATATTCACACCACAGAATATAAAGATATAAGAATTATAAATGGATTGGTATATTACAAACCAGCCAATTAACTGTTTATTAATACAGGATTTAAAAGTCTAATCTGGTTGATCTTAACAGTGAACATATCATGGACAAAGCCCAGAACAATTTGTTCAAGAGCTGTTTGAGTGTAGACAGTGTCAGTGTGCACTATCCTGAAAAGGGACATTTAAAAACAAGAGTAAGATTAAATACAGGAAATAAATGTCCATCTGTCATAGGGTAGGTTTGTGTAATAGGTTTGCAACGAATTAAGAATATCATTCATTCAGAAAAAAAAGATAGATAAACAATGATTCCTAATTTTATGTTAGGAACTTATGTTAGAAAAGTGAAGGCAAAATAAGCCTAAGATCCAGCCTACACCTCTTTGTTTAATAGTCTTAGTGTATTTGTAATGCCTAGTAATAAAATTTTGTTGTTGTTGTTATTATTTTTATGTGTGTACATAGGTATAAACAAAATAAAATAAGAAGCTAAAAATGAGACAGACTCATCCAAATAAAATTGAATTAAATTGTAAATGTAATAAATATAAGCAGAGCAGCTGATAACACAAAATAACTATTACAAATATAAATATTTTAATTAACAGTCATAAATGAAATAAAATTAAACAATAAAAATTTAATTAAGCTTAGAATAATCAGTTTCTGATATTCTGGAGAAGGATAAAGAGTTTAAAATGACTGACACTTGTGAATCAGGTTTGATTGATTCTAGCAATCATTTTAAAATTGATTCATAAAATGGATTTTCGCTAAAGTCTGTGTAATAAAAAATAAATATAATAAATAATAAAAGAATAATAAACAAAATAATAAACATTATTATAAAAATAAAAATAAATAAAAGGTGTTAAAGTTCAGTTGTGTTCCCTAAAGGTTCATTACATTCTCTTTTCCAGATGGAGAGGGGGATCTCTGTAATCTTTCATTACACAACTGTGGAGAATAAAAGAACACAATAAAATCCTGGAGATAAAACAGGGCGAATGAAGTCAACACATGGTTAAAATCTACAGTTAATATACAATAAGGTACTACAGTGGAGTTTTAGGGCCACAGCGTTGAAAAAAAAAACAAGATTCCGAGATTAAAGTCAGAATTCCGAGAAAAAATCTCAGAATAATTCTAAGAAAAAACCTCTGAATAATTCAGAGAAAAAATCTCGGAATAAATCTGAAAAAAATTTCGGAATAATTTGCTGTGTATAATGGAGCAGACACAGTGTAACTGTGTAACACTCAGTTCTCTTCCACATCAGGACCACAGTGTGATTAGTCTTTAAACCCTGAATCGGTGCACGAACCCATGGCATGTAGTTTCACATGATACAATTAATGATCACGAAAAGGATGGATCCAGAGCGAGTGGAACTCCCGCGCCCACGAGGCTCCTTCGCGTTACGGCTCGAACTCAAACAAAACACTAAAGCCTTATGCATCTCAGTCAGGGGCTGCGTCATGTCGTGTGAATACGTTTAATGACTAATTTATGCATAAGGCTTTAGTATACAGATAACATGGAATTCAAAAACATCTCATTTAAGAAGAGTGAAATAGTCCTTATTTTTTCAGCCTCGGTGTTATGAGAAATAAGGGAGTTGAGCTGAAGGGAGTAAAAACTGTTCTGTTTGTGTGCAGTGAGGGGAACGAACGGCGAAGTCATTTGTGGCTAACTAAATGACAGGATAAAATTTTTATGAGACTAGATTTTGTTTGAAGTGAAAATTTCTTAGATTGTTGTCTAAGTAGGCAATGGCTAATAAGGCAGCAAACGGAATTGGGACACAAACATTATCACTTATATTAACTGAAATGGTGGACGCCATCGCCAGGAAAGTGCTGGGAAACTAAAGTGTGGCTGTGAAACTACGCTCTGACAGAGTTTATAGCTCTTTTACTACAATTGGTGCCACATGTTCTCTAAAAGAGCTCACTATAAAGAACTTTGTCACTAAAGTCAATGTTTTACACTGAATATTGTATATAACGTGAGCGTTCAGCGATATTTCTTATAGTCAACAGTGAGGAAGGTCCTTCGCATTCATTGCTATTCAGTCAGTCATTAGACCATGCCCTAGATCAGGACCAAAACTCTGACACTGAAAAACAAGGATCCGGAAGTGAAAAAAAGATGTGAAAGTGAAAATAAGATCTGTGACTGAAAAAAGATATGAAACTAAAATAAATAAGATCTGAATCTGAAAACATAAAATATACAACTGAAAAATATAAGACTTCAAATATCAAAATATATAGGAAAATGAAAAATGAAATTATTAATTCAAACAAATTAAATAACTGAATCAAAATTGTACTTTATTTCATTCATTATCTGTAACCGCTTATCCAGTTCAGGGTCGCAGTGGGTCCAGAGCCTACCTGGAATCATTGGGCGCAAGGTAGGAATACACCCTGGAGGGGGCGCCAGTCCTTCACAGTGCAACACACACACATTCACTCACACCTACGGACACTTTTGAGTCGCCAATCCACCTACCAACGTGTGTTTTTGGTAGGTGGGGGGATTTTGTTTTTCTTGCGCTTACGTAGAACTACGTAGAACTACGCTGGCAACCCATTTGGCTGTTTCTGTACCCGTTTGGAAGCTGTTTTGATCGCTCGGGTTTTCCTGTTTACTCGTTTCCATTGTTATTTCTATATTTATATCTGTTTTTATAACCTACTAACCATCCATAGATCTATCTTTTAGATTGTCTCCGCAGGAATATTCATTACAGAGGCACTAAAACTGCCACCGGACCCTGGAGTAACGTTCTTGGTGTAAGTTACTAAAATTCACTAAAAGCGGTAAGTACCTGCAATTCCATGGCTACTACTGGCTGTTTTGCCTGCTCAGAGTGTGGCATGTTTAGTTTAACGCCCTTTTCCACCTCTAGCGATAAATATAGTGGTTGTATTTGTAGTAAGTGTCAGCTAGTTAGCTCTCTGGTGGATAAAGTGGACCAGTTAGAAGTGCGCATCCGGAGCTTATTATTGTTGAGGGATAAACAGCAAGATTCAGTGTTAGCAACTCCGGGTGCCTTAGGGAGAGTTAGCACCCCCACGACTCCGGCGTTAGAGCCCTCACAGCGGGGTGAATGGGTGACGTCTCGGCGTCATAGCCGGAAAGCTAAGGCTGATGCTAACGCTGAGGCCAAAGCTAGCCCACCGGGACACCACGCTCCTCCGATTCGCGTGTCAAACAGGTTTGCCCTGCTCAGCGAAGCACCCGCTGAGGAGCCTGTTAAGAGTGCTCTGGTTATAGGAGACTCTATTGTTTGGCACGTGAAATTAGCTACTCCTTTAGGGGCACCGGCAGTAACAGTTAGCTGTTTATCGGGAGCCAGAGCGCCGGATATTAGTGGCAACCTTAGACTGTTAGCTAATAGGAGATATTCGAGGGTAGTCATTCATGAGGGGCCAATGATATTCGTCTGCGGCAGTCTGAGGTAACTAAGGGTAATATTACAGAGGTGATTAAACTGGCCCAGACGATGTCCGATGCCGTAATCTGCTCTGGCCCCATACCAATGCGGCGTGGCGACGAAGCTTACAGCAGACTTTGGGCGTTAAACTGCTGGATGTCCAAGTGGTGTTCCGAAAATCAAGTGGGCTTTATAGACAATTGGTTACGTTTTGAGGGCAAGCCTGGTCTTATAGGTAGGGATGGTATCCACCCCACGCGGGAGGGTGCTGCCTTACTTTCTTGCAGTATAGCACATAGTCTTTTAGTTAGTCAGCAGAGTAGTGTAGATAGCTGCTGACAATCCAGAGCCGGGACCAGGCCGCAGACAGACAGGCTAAACCGACCGTCTGCGAACTGTCTTGAGAAGTCACCCAGGTTCAACTGTATTGAGACTGTGTCTTTCCTCCAAACTAAATGTAAAAGTAGAAAAACAAAATCAGCCTGTTTCAGCAACCTAATCAATATTAAATCATACACAACACCTAGCAGCAACACCTCAGAACTAAAATTTGGGTTACTCAACATAAGATCACTAAACTCAAAAGCACTCATCGTAAATGATATTATAAGTGATCATAAATTCAATGTTTTCTGTCTCACGGAAACGTGGGTTAAACCAAATGAATATTTAGCACTAAATGAAGCCACCCCCCTAGGCTATAATTATGCACATAGCCCAAGAATATCAGGCAAAGGAGGTGGAGTATGTGTAATTTACCAAAATACCCTAGAAATTAGTCTTAAACAATGTGACACCTTCTCTTCTTTTGAGGTTCTCTCCACTATTATTACAAATCCGGTCACAAAAAAGGACGCATTTTTATTATGCAACATTTACAGACCACCAGGGCCTTACTTAGAATTTCTGAAAGAATTCAGCGATTTTGCTACAAACCTAGCGGTGTGCAATCATAAAGTTATAATTGTAGGAGATTTCAATATCCATTTTGAGAAGGAAAGTGACCCACTAAAAAAGGCATTTACCTCAATCTTAGACTCTATTGGTATTTCTCAAAATGTAACAGGGCCTACACACTACTGCAGCCACACTTTAGACTTAGTTCTGACACTAGGTCTTAACATTGACAAAATTAATATCTTACCGCAATCCTCAGCAATCTCCGATCATTACTTAATTTCATATGAGCTACGTTTTATCCATAATATATGTAAGAACCCTCGCTATTCTACAAGGCGTATAATAAAACCATCTACCGCCCTACAATTTATAGAAAACCTACCAGAACTATCGACCCCAGTTCCAACTCCATCAGACCCAATGGACCTAGATGTACTAACTGATTACCTAGAAAATACCTGTCGAACTACTTTAGAAAAGGTAGCACCACTTAAACATAAAAGTATAAGACAGAAAAAGCTCGCACCATGGTATAACGATAAGACCCGTACTATAAAACAAACATTACGAAAACTAGAGCGGAAATGGCGATCAACCAAGCTTGAAGTGTTCCATTCTGCCTGGAAGGACAGCCTTATAGAGTATAGAAATGCCCTCACTAAAGCTCGCTCAGCATATCTGGCCTCGCTGATCTCCCATAATAAAAATAATCCGAGAGCACTGTTTAGTGTGTTTTCTAGAATTACAAAAAATCAAGCAGGTTCTGAACAACTAATTCCAGCAACTCTCACCAGTAAAGATTTTATGGACTTTTTTAATAATAAAATTGAGAATATTAGACAACAAACTCTAACCACAGGATCAAATCCATCCTGGCTGCCACCTGATGTGAATGAAATAAAACATAATATAACTGTAAAAGAAAGACTTGAAACCTTTTACCCACTCCCACAATTAGAACTAGAGAAGATTATCACCTCCGCAAACTGTACAACTTGCACACTTGATGCAATTCCCACAAAGTTGCTCAAAGAAGTACTACCAGCTATTATTGATCCTCTTTTAACTATAGTAAACTCATTGCTTAGTCTGGGCCATGTACCCAAAGCTTTTAAACTAGCAGTTATTAAACCTATGATCAAGAAACCAAATCTTGATGCTAGTACACTGTCTAATTACAGGCCTATTTCTAATTTGCCATTTCTGTCTAAGATCTTAGAAAGAGCTGTGGCCCAACAACTTAGTTCATATCTACATAAGAATCATATATATGAAAAATTCCAATCTGGATTCAGGCAACATCATAGTACAGAGACAGCTCTAGTCAAGATAACAAATGACCTTCTTCTTGCCTCTGATCAAGGCCACGTATCCCTGTTGGTGCTTCTTGACCTAAGCGCAGCCTTCGATACAATAGACCACAATATTCTCATAGAAAGGTTAGAAAACATGGTTGGAATCACAGGGACAGCCCTATTATGGTTCAAATCTTACTTAACGGAACGTTATCAATTCGTAAAAGTAAACAATCTAAATTCAAATTATTCTAAAGTAAGATTTGGAATTCCACAAGGCTCTATTTTAGGACCATTATTATTTACATTATACATGCTACCGCTAGGCACAGTTATAAGAAACCATGACATTAACTTTCACTGTTACGCAGACGACACACAATTGTATATTTCAGCCAAGCCCGATGACAAACACAGATTAAAGAAAATAGAGGACTGTGTAAAAGACGTGAAAGGCTGGATGTTGCGTAACTTCCTCCTTCTAAACAGCAACAAAACAGAGGTCCTGCTTTTGGGTCCAAAAGTGACAAGAAATAAATTATCAGATTTAATTTTAAATCTAGCTAACTTTCCAGTTAAACCTGGTTCAGCAGCAAAAAATCTTGGTGTCATAATTGACCCGGATTTATCATTTGATCAACACATAGGTAGTATCACTAGGACAGCTTTTTTACATATTCGCAATATTGCTAAGATTAGAAATGCCTTATCCCTCCAGGACGCAGAAACATTAGTACATGCCTTTATTACTTCAAGGCTTGACTACTGTAACGCACTACTGTCAGGATGCACCAGCAGCAATTTAAGAAAACTTCAACTAGTTCAAAATGCTGCAGCTAGGGTCCTCACTAAAACTAGAAAATTTGAACATATCAGCCCAGTTTTATCATCACTTCATTGGCTGCCTGTTAAATTCCGCATTGACTACAAAATTTTGTTATTAACATATAAAGCTCTACATGGGCTTGCTCCTGAATATCTCCAAGATACAATTTCCTATTATGAGCCTCCACGTTCACTCAGATCTCAGAATACTGGATTTTTAAATGTTCCCAGAATTCAGAAGGCCTCAGCTGGGGGAAGAGCCTTTTCTTATAAAGCCCCCCAACTCTGGAATGATCTTCCAGAAAATGTTCGGGACTCAGACACAGTCGCAATCTTCAAATGTAGGCTAAAAACTCATTTGTTTAGTTTATCATTTGGTAGCTAATGCTCCCCCATAGATAAAGGCGGCAGATCCGGGGGGTCCATGGACACAGGGAATTATAGTATACTGAGACGCTTCTCGCGATCACTCAGGTTTGTTGACGGTGGAGCGGAGGGATGCCAGTGTTTCAGGATGCTCCCGTGTCTGTGTGTCCTCCTGGTTCTCTCCTTTTAGTTAATGCTGTCATAGTCAGATCTGCCGGAGTCATTAGCCACACTCTGGAAATTTTCATATTTTCTACTTTACAAACACAAAACAGTTCAAAACTAATTCCATCCCTTTACATGGTTCCGAGTAAACGACTGCCCACCTGTCTGTCCGGACACTGATGGATGACTGTCGAGATCCTCCTCCACGCTTCAGACCAGCTGCCCACGCTCCAGCAACCACCAAGTGCCTTGAAGCTGTCCCTACACTGAAGTTCTCATGGACTACTAACTATCATCACCAGTAGATTGACCAGAGGAGGATGGGTCACCCCTTGTGAGCCTTGGTTCCTCCCAAGGTTTCTTCCTCAGCTGGGGGAGTTTTTCCTTGCCACTGTCGCCCCTGGCTTGCTCACTTGAGGGTTTTACATTTGTCTTCACATTTCATGTCAAATCTTGTCTTACTGGAATTCTGTGAAGCTGCTTTGTGACAACATCAGTTGTGAAAAGCGCTATATAAATAAATTTGATTTGATTTGATTTGTTTTTGGAGCGTGGGAGGAAACCGGAGCACCCGGAGGAAACCCACGTGGACACAGGGAGAACACACCAACTCCTCACAAACAGTCACCCGAGCGGGAATCGAACCCACAACCTCCAGGTCCCTGTAGCTGTGTGACTGCGACACTACTGTGCCACCCCAAAATAAAGTATTTAAACTGAAAAAAAAAATCATCCTACACTTACTTTAATGTTGAATATATTGCTGGTTTATTCAAAGTTCAATCTGAAGATTTCAACTTTAAGCTTCAGATTTTTTTTCAAATGAACAAAACTTTTGACCCTACATACAAGTAGTCCTACCTATAACAATCAACACAACAGCAATAGCACCTTTAGCAGGAGCAAATACACCAGTAGCACTATAGCATAATATTTACACAGAATTAGCATGACATTTGCTTGAACCTGTCTTTAGCATAGCATTAGCAAACACACTATTTAGCATTTTAGCTACTATGCAGCCTTCATAAAGGTGTACAGCACATAAATGTTAAAGGCACAAGTATGCCTTTTAAACATACATTAAACAAACATACATACATAAAATACATTAATTCATTTAATCAATTAATTCATAAATCAAACATTAAATCAAACTGGGAAAAACCAAAAAAAAAAAAAAAGTCCTACCTGCTTGACTACCTCTATTCATACACTGTCCAAGGTTACCTCCTACTGACCCCTAGAGGAGGGGAAGAGGTACTGTACCAGAATTTGTCTAGTAGCTGACAGGTAACCAGTTTGGTTACAACACATTAACCTGAAACTCAGTGACAGTGATTATGTGCTGTGAACTCCTGACCATAAAAGAAAGACCTGAATATGTCACATAAACTTAGTCTTATGTAGTATGTAAGGTTTCTGATTTTGGTGTCAGAAAAACTTATCTTGCCTCGAAAGTTATAACTAATTCTGATTTTGTCACTCTAATCACAGTAGAATCTGTTCCTTCCCAGCTTTGTGAAGGTGTGCTCATTTGCCAAATTCAGAACTTCTATAAGACCTGTCTAACTTTTTGTACAATCTTAGTAAAGAAAAATTTAAATCACAAAACTTTGGTTTCTAATAAACAAATTTCATTGAGCATGATACCCATGTAGTTGGATAACATGCCTACCAACCAAAACCATTTTTTGTATACCTATTTGTGTATGCAAGCAGAGGTACAGTATGACATGGAGAAAAATCTGGCTCTAGTTCCAACCCATTGGGTTCATTTAGTATCTTAGTTTCACAAGCCCATGACATACTGCAATATTATATTGATTATTGTAAGGTTAATGCAATAACTCATTCTGATTCCTTTGCATTTTCTCAAATGTTGAACTGTGTACATAGTGTTGGGTCCAAATTGATCTAGTGAAAGGCTATTGGCAAGAAGCCCTGACCCAGTGTGCATCAGAGATTGTAACACCTGATGATTTTTTACAGTATGCTATGATGGCTTTAGAATGAAAAATGCTCCAGCTACCTTTCAATGATTCATGGATATAGTTATATCAAAGATTAAAAACTGTAAGTCATAAATGGTGAAATTGTGTACACTTTGACATATTATAAACATTTGGAAGTAGTAGATCTGTTTTTTTAATTGTTTTGAGGTAGTAAATGAGACTCGGGAAAGATGGTTGTGCATCTGGTGAATGAGTTTGTCAGGTCACTGCACATTTCTTCAGACCTGAAATCAAACGGGTGTTTCCACCAGATGGAGGGCTACTATCATGAGTTTAGCAGGAATTTAGCTGCTTTTGCCTTCATTCTTACTACTCTACTTAATTTTTCCAGTCTTGTTTACTGTTCCAGACACTGCCAGCAAGTTCTCTATAATTTTAAGGTTTTGCATTGATGTGAACTTGTGCTTGCAGTTAAAAACTTCCTGCATCCTCCTAAACTGGCAATTGATGCAGTTGATTAAGTAATTTAGCAGGGAGTTGATATGGGAATCAACAACTCAATTTTTTAGCTTGGATATTGAACATAAAATAGGTTAAGGTAATGTCTTGGCTAATGCTTTTTTCTAGAATGTTAACTATTTACATTTAAAACATATCTGTTTTTTTTATAGGGTGTGCCATGTAATTCTGAAGTACAATGGTGCATATGTTGCATTCTATGTGCTGTCCTTTATCATAATTGTCTGCTAGATGTATATGTATTACACTTTATCTATGGCATGGCAAGTAACATTGTCATTGTTCATGGCCAGAAGAGCCTTAAGGAGCATTGTGATTCGTTGTAGCCATATGGTGTAGATTTGAATGTAGTTTAGAATTTGAAAATGACTGTGAGTCCTGTAGCAGATTAGTTTTTGAGCATTAAGTTTTGTTGCATGGCTAATCTCTCTTTTAGAGGTAGGCTTATTTGAGGCTGAAGAACAAGTTTATTGATATGTAAGTACTGTCAGGGTGTAATGCGTGGTTCACCTTAGATTTTGTGACTTTTGAGGTTATTTAGTTTACTGAGGGTTGGAGACTGTTATCTGTAAGTTTAATATTGCAAGGATCAGACACAATTGTAGGGGTGAGTGCCATATTCCCCCCTCTCGTTTCTCATGGTCAGTCAAAAGGGAGGCAGTATAGTTAAAATATGCGTTTTCCTTTTACGAACTTAGCGACACCTATGCTAGCTTAGACAGAAAATCCATAAGTTTGGTTTGTTATTTTGGCAGCGAGCTCAATATGAAGCTATCTTGTAACATTTGAATTTACCACATTATATATACAGTATTTCTTTTTTTTAACTAAATATTTAGGATAGTTTCTTTTGCTTTTTGTTTATGTTACTGCCACAACAATCCTAGGTTAGATTTGCATGAGCCTTAATAATTTAAAAGGGGTAAACTTTAGGTCTAACTAAATAGGTCTTTTCATGGTGAAATTCACTGTCTGGTACAAGCTTCTTAGTAATGGAAATCACCTTTTTGTGACAGAAACCACATTTTTTTTTACCCCAGTATATAATTAGATAAATATATAAACTAATCTAACAATGTTTATTATAGACTAAATATGAGGCCAGGCTGGCCCCATAATGAATGCCTTTGGAAGTCTTCACAAATATGTGTCTCGGCCTCATGGTTCAACACAATGACGCAGTGTCACGTTCTTGGTGAGTGAAAGTCCATTCAGTGCAAACTCTAAACCAGAGTTATTCTCCTCATGTTTTTTGTCTTGTGACCTATGTTTAAATATCAGAAAAAACATCTTCCTGTTCATTTGTAGAAAGTATCTCTGGAAAGTGTAACAAATTCCTAAGTATGTGAATTTAGTGGTAAACATGTGGGTTCAACAGTACCTGAGTCTGTTTGAGGCTGAATTTGTTTCTGCCTGGCCATGGTCTACAGGCTGTGATCAGCTGGTCAGTTTTCTGCAGAGGTAGAGACTGGACTAAGGTGCAGGTGGATCCCTGTAATATACAGGTGCAGGTCATAAAATTTGAATATCATGAAAAGGTTGATTTATTTCAGTAATTCCATTCAAAAATTTAAACTTGTATGTTATACTCATTTATTACACACAGACTGGCGTATTCAAGTATTTATTTTGATTAATTTGAAGATTATAACTTACAATTCAATGTCAATAACACAACTAATATTTTATTTCCTCCCTAATGTCACTAGTGGACTATTTTAGTGTGTTTTGATATCAATAGTTACACAACTCATTCTGCTGATTGCTAACATATTTTTATGATACATAAACATAATTATGAAGCCTCAGGTATTCAGAACCTCCAATGTGTTAAATATGTGTGCGAATGAACGTAAGTTTCCAAAATTTCGAACAAACAGTGTTTCGGGTGCCTCTGGCATTTTAAAATGTTGCTGTTATTAATCACACGTAGACACATGCTGAGAAAATTTAGAGTGAGATGTTTGTACATTTAAAAAAATAAGACATTTAAGACATTCTGTATATCTTATTTTAGATGAAATGTCAGTTTTTTACAAAGAAATTTTGATTCCTTTAAGTCACTCACATTCTATGCTTCATTATATTTTTGCTGCAATTGGTAATTCTTTTTACAAAAAAAATTACCACCCTGTGGCACAATGTTCTGGAATCTTACTACTTCATTAACAAATCAAATTGAATTGCACATATATACATATACATATGATTCATTTCTGGAAATTAGGCCTAAAATCATCAAACATGTCTCATGTCATTTAAAGTATGGTCTGGGATGTCAAATTGTCACATCAAATTTCATTCATTCATTCATTCATTCATTATCGGTAACTGCTTATCCAGTTCAGGGTTGTGGTGGGTCCAGAGCCTACCTGGAATCATTGGGCGCAAGGCAGGAATACACCCTGGAGGGGGCTCCAGTCCTTCACAGCGCAACACACACATTCACACATTCACTTACACATACGGACACTTTTGAATCACCAATCCACCTACCAACCTGTGTTTTTGAACTGTGGGAGGAAACCAGAGCACCCGGAGGAAACCCACAGAGACACATCAACTCCTCACAGACAGTCACCTGGAGCGAGAAATGAACCCACAACCTCCAGGTCCCTGGAGCTGTGTGACTGCGACACTACCTGCTGCGCCACCATGCCACCCTACATCAAATTTATTCCTGCTAAACATTTTATATAACATTTTATATAACAACTTTATTGTCATTGTGTGTTTATGTATTCATCATCCGAGAATCATATTCTTAGCACCAAGACATTAACAGTAAGGTTCTGATTGTGTGGATACAATTCAAAGGCAAAAATAATAATTGTATGGAGGTATGTAGGCATGTGTAATGTTGCAGAAATGTTGTTTGCTAATTTTGTGAATTGTGGTAGCCCAATAGTTTATGTGGAGCAACAAGCTTTAAAAGACAATTAGACATAGATTGAATACAATATTAACTGGTATGGTTTGGACAAATCCAATTGGATTAAGACCTCCCATTACATTTGAAAAGTAACTGGCAAAGTGAATGCAGGGCCAATGACATTCATTGTTATTTAAGTTAATTTATAGCTAATTAAGATTTCATTATTCATTTTTCATTATTCATCAAGTATAACCACACTTGCAGTTATAATTCGATCATGCTTTTCAAGAATTATGTCTTAATACGTTTTAAACAGGTTACATTCAGTTTCTTTAACAGATTCAGGCCAATCAGGTGCAGCCAGACACTGCGATGTGGACATGAACATAAATAACACTGATTGGCGCTCTACAGTCAGCGCTTAGAGTTAAAGTCAGATCTGGATCTTGATGATTAAAAAGATTCCTGAACATTCATAAATAGAAAATTCAGTTTCAATCACAATCACTACATTGATCAGAAACATCACAATTAAACTTTTTCACCAAACTGTTCAGCTCTGCCCAGAAAATTCATATTTAGAAATCATTCATTTTTGAAACCAACGTGCCTAAAAGATGAAAAGATACAATAAAAACACAGCACCTTTTACCAACATCACACTATATGACCAAAAATTGTGACTTACACCTCTGAAATGTAAATATATTTTGGAGCAACACATGCTTCTTGAAATTTCTCCAAAGCCATTTATATTTATTTCACTATTATGATGCCAAACCACATTCTGTTCCGTATACTTTTTTGAACATTGTATTGAAATATATATTTCAGTATTGAATACAGGAAGAAAATGTATATAATGATTTATTGAAAATGAATATGAGGTTAATAATGAAGTGTTGGTAAATCAGGAATGGAAATGTTAATAAATTATATATGATTTTATATATAACTCGAGAGGGTGTCTGTGTTACCCTGTGAAGGACTGGCGCCCCCTCCAGGGTGTATTCCCGCCTTGTGCCCAATGATTCCAGGTACACAGCAAAATCTGTAGTGTGACTTGGAGTTAATTTTCCAGTGAAAATTATTTCGAGTTGATGGGTGTTGATTTGGGTGTTGTTTTTACAATTGCGGTGCTAAAAGAGCTCTGGGGGTGGTGCTCTTTAAGCGAGTTGAGTGCATACACTCCTGACTGAGTTATTTCTACATCCGGTTTTAACGACCGCCTTTTCTGGAGCTCTCGGTGACGGTTGAGAAGATCCAGTTTCGGAAATATACAATTTCAACAGGTAAGAACCCAATATATCTACTAAAACATGCCGTTATTCGTTATATAAAATTGTGTTAATATCTATTGTGGTGTGAAGCTTTGTATCACTATATGTGCCGTTAAAATCGAACCTTTTTAACTGCTCCGTATTGGCTAGCCTTTTTCAATTGTAACTGCTTGTTAGCGGCCTGCTAACACTGCCGCTAATCCCCACAGAGCGCGCCTTTTTAAAATAGTTGTTTTTGTTTGTTTTTTGTAGGTTTTTTAAAGTTATTAAAAACGTTGTCTGTTTGGATGAAGTTAAGTTTTCTCCACTGTGTGCAGGTCCTGTAATATGTCAGTATGTTGCTAAAGGTGAAATACCAAAGTACCAAGAAGTACATTCGATTGCAGGCAGGTTACACCTATTTGGACTTTATTAGTGAAGGTGAGTAGCTATCTTGTGTAACCCAGGTTTTTATGTGGTATAGTTATTTCAAGATCAGATTTTCTGTACTGTGTATAATTTATTGTAATGTTATTAAAGGCATTCATTAATTTAAGCAAGTTGCTGGTGTCTGTTAAATCGCATTACCAACATTGACAGTAAAATACAAGGAAGCACTGAAAGTGAATTTTCCTGCTGTTACTTTGTGATAACAGTTTTCATCTTCCAAATTTTAACTTGCTTCTCTTGGTTATTTAGCATAAGAAATTCCACACTTTTTGTGTCATTTATTTTAGTTTTAAAATTGATGACTGTTGGCACTTTTAGTGCTCTGCTTGCATATAAATGTTAGTTTTGTTTGTATATTCGTACAGTTTTAAACCTGCTTATCTGGTGTCTTGTTGTACATCCTTTAGTCAAAAACAAGTTTGGGATTCCTGATGAAGCTGGACTTTACATTTTTGATGAAACTGACACAGCAGTGGAGGAAGATGTCTTTTCTGAGCTGATAGAGGCCAATCCTGATTTATGCTTCACAGTACGTGACAGTGTTTTAGATGAAGGTAAGTTTTATCTTTTGTAATGAATACACTTTCAGTGGATAACTCAGTGGGTTGGTTTCCCAGACAGGGATTAATCCTAGCCCTGGACTATTGCCTCCTTTCAATTAAAAATCAGAATGCTGTGTAGTCCAGGACTAGGCTTGATCCTGGTCTAGGAAGCCACCCCAACATCCCTTAGCCAGTACAGTTTCAAATATGGTTGTGGGTATGATTGTCCCATGCTTTTATTTATATTTATATATATATATATATATATATATATATATATATATATATATATATATATTAGATAATTAAGGTTTGTCCCTCATCTCCTCTTTCTTTTTAAAGATTTTTCTCCTTTAGATCATTCAACACCATCTTCTCTCACGGATACCCAGTCATCTTTTTCAAGTGACAGTGACTTCCTCAGCCAAAGATACAGAAATAGAACCAGGTCTACCACAGAGGTTACTGAATCAGAAGCTGCAAAAGAGGTATCTGAGCAGTTTACAATTTTGGACTCTGCAAAGCATCAGGATGTTTCAAATTAAATTTGACTATTTTGAGATTTCAAATGGTGAATGACACAGTGAATATGTTAGGAGTGAGGAAAAAGAAAGATCACTTTTCTTACTCTTTTACCCTTAATTTTACCCTACATCTGCAATCACTAGACATTTGTTGTTTGTGTTGGCTTGCAGAATTGTCACTTTCTAACTTGCCAACCATAAACAATAAAAACAAAAATTAGTAAAAACATTAAACATATTTCCTCCCTAATTCACTGAAATGTTGTGATGAATCCTGTTATGAAAGTAAATTTGCTTGCAACAATTCATTGACAGAAGCATAGTGTGACCATATCTTTAGGCTGAATGTGCAAGTTTTGGTATGTTGTCCATATTACAGCCTTAATTTGAAATATACAGTTAACTGTTTTTCTCATGTGAGTAGATGGTAGAGAATGCCTTGCTTAATAAACCTGGAGGTCAGGATGTTCTTGAGGAGTACAAATCAGACAAATCACTGAAGCACCTCACCTGGAGGCAGCTTGTCAACATACTGGCTAGCCATATGACTGAGATGCATGGGTAAGTGTTTTGTGTGTTTTTTTTAAAGTTAGTTGTAAAAGTTTCAGACTGAGTAGAAATATTTTAAGAATAAATGTAACAATTTTTCAGAACAGATTGGTCAGAACAATTATTGAACCCAATAGTCAATAGAATTGTATGGTTATATATTGTTTTTGCTCTAAAGGAGGATTCCTTCCCGTAAACAGAAAGAGAACTCTGCCCTGGGGATCATTACACTATTTCCGTCACTTAAAGATCCTTTCTCTCCAAAGAGTTATGTAAGTGTTTTCTTTATGTCTTACATTCTAAAAAACACTAGTTTCACAGACTAGAGCTTTTTTAAAGTAACTTTAAAAGAGGGGCAAAATTTCAATAATTTTATGGGATGCCAAGGAACCACAGGCAAGTGAATGTGGTACTTGCCTGTTTTAATATTTATATTACACCTTCATGACAAGTCACATGAATGAGAATGCACCCAGTGCCAATCAATGTATTGAATTAATGCCATTAAGTCAAAAACTACAAACCTACTAATTGTGACTCTGATTTTCTGGTTCTTTCACTAATTGTTCATCTCTAGCAGCTCCATTTCCATTCATTCACACTTCTGTACCTGCCTTTTGTTTATGATCAATGAGTGATTTTATAAATTTGTAAGAGTAATACAATTTTTTGAGGGAAAATAACTTAACAGGAGCACTTCTACGATGGGGAAAAAGGCACAGGATATTTAGCATGGCGTCTGAAGACAATGTCCAGGAATAGATCTCATCAGCCAGCTAAAGCCATTACAGCACCTCAAGCACAAGGACCAAATCGGCGAAGATCAGCAGCCACAGTGTCTCCGCAGGTTGATGGAGATGCCTGCCGAGAGGCTATATCATTTCTTGTTCACTGTCCTGATGAAGCAAGCGTGTTTCAGAAGATGAAGTTAACCTTTCAACATCGCCAGGACTTAGTGCATGACCCACAGAGGACCACAGATGTCTTAAAAACATTCCCCCGTTTTTTGGATATTAAAGGACTTGTGAGTTACGCATTTCTGTTATTTATGTCCAGTTTTTAATTTGGTTATATAGCAGTTAACACAACTGTTGTGTTTGTGTGTGTTTCTACAGGTGAATCAAGACTTCCTTTTGCTGTTTGGTGCTGAAACAGCCTCCAGGATGCTTGAGAAGTGGGACACGGCTTTCAAGCCGAAGGTTATTGAAGAGGCCAAACGCCTGACTCGAGCTGCAACAACATCTAAATGCTGCTGAAAAACTAGCACGTAATGATGACACCAGTAAGCTACATGACCATGCTTGGTTTATGATGTGCAATTTTTCATTGTACGAAATGTCTTCTGCATTTAACCTATCTATAACACACACACACTCTCTCTAGGGGGATGTGAACACACAACCAGAGTCGTGGGCAACCATTATATTCAGTTAGCTGGTGCTAGTTCCTTTCTGCCTTCCAAAAAGATATTCATCTATTTCTCTTTTTCTTCTTAATAGACTGGGACAGTGACATGGCGTCTCTGTTGCTCCTTCTTCATCTCTTGCCACCAACAGCTGGATGAAAGAGAATCAAAATAAGTCCTAGTGATGCAGTGGACAAAATGGTGCACTTTCACAAGGTATGTCTCACCTGTTAAATTGTCATGAGAGAATATTTCACACATTAACTCAATAAGAAACAACATGCATAGTCACTTTTTTTACCCAGTGATGTACATTTGCGAAAACAAATGAGCCAATCAAAGTTTAACATTGTTAACTGTACATCAATCTCTCAACAGCAGGGACTTCTGGTACCCTAGAGTCATGGGCATGCAATAAACAGTTAAAAACTTGTCAGCTCTTCTTCCCACTGTGCTTTTAAGAAGTTAAGATTATTATTCACGCTTTACTGAAACTGCCTGCCAGTTGAGTGATCAAAATGTAGCATGTTGCATTAAGCAGCAAATACCACTATCAGCAAGAAGTTGAAATATCTCTTTAAGGTGTTTGTTTTTTCTGTTTTTCAGTCATGCTGTAGCATAGATGAACACTTGCGAGGAAGAGAGGGTAAACAACCGTATATCCTTGCAGTTGGCCGCACCCAGAAGAGAATTGATACTTTTTACATTGTTGTGGACAAACAGCTCATTCCCTGCCAAGCCAGCAGCTCGTTGGGTGCTTTTGATGAACTGTTTAAATCCCACTATGTGTTCAACCTGTCTTATGATGAGTCGCTGGTGCAGCTCTACACTTTTGTGCAGACAACAGTTTACCTCATTGATGTTACAACAACAGATGAGTCTCCTCGAATTCGTGAGTTACGGGCAAAACTTTTGAACTAAGTTTTAAAAAATGTTTAAGTGTTTCATTTGTCAGGCTGTACATTTGGCCCCCCAGCCCTTGATAACTCATTTAAGGATTGTTCACAGTTTTTATCCTAGCACCAGGTTTAAGTTGATTTGTGCACAAGATTGTTGTAGGCGTCAATTTTCAACATATTCTGGTTTCAAGAAGCATTTAATAAGTGTTCATGAGAGGGATTTTTCTCAGAGTGCTGATGAAGCAAACTCTGAGACATTTCAGGCTAATTTTCAGAGTCTTGAAGATACTGTAGAGGTTGGTAGCATAGGGGTCACACAGAACATAGAAGCTGGATGTTTTAAGGACAATGGACAGTTTCTTTACAAAGAAAATACAAAAAATATCTGCTCTTCAATTGTTGCGAAACTCCAAGGAAGTGGTATGGCAAATAGTGTTGTTTCAACAATTGTTAGTGATTTGGAAGAACTTGCAACAGGACTGCACTCCCAAGTAAAGCATGAAATACTGTCTGTTGTGCCTGTAGATGATCCTGTAAGATCTAGGCTGGAAGAAAATCTTGAGAATTTTGAAAACCCATTTGATAGTTTTAATACTGAATCTAAAAGAACAAAATATTTCAGTGAGAAATGGGGGCTAGTAGAGCCAGTAGAGATAATGTTAGGAGTTCGATTTGATGCAAGGCGAAATAAACATATAGGTACTTATAATCAAGTTCCTGTGAAAGACACCTTTGTGTATATTCCAATTTTGGAAACAATAAAATTCATTTGCCGCAATTCTGATGTTTGTAAACTGCTTGGGGAGCATTGTGTATCAAAAAAAGACGTATATGAAGACTTTTGTGATGGAAGTTATTTTAAGACACATCCATTGTTCTCAAAACAACCAACCTCTTTACAAATTCAGATATTCTATGACGACTTTGAAACCTCTAACCCATTGGGTTCAAAACGTGGTGTTCACAAATTGGGTGCTCTCTATTTTGTCCTCAGAAATCTGCCACCAAAATTTAACTCTGCTGTGATGAACATACATTTGGTTGCACTGTTTCATACAGAAGATGTGAAGAAATATGGATTTGATCCTATTCTGTGTCCTCTGATTAATGACATCAAAACACTAGAGAACAATGGCCTTGATTTACCCTTCTCTAATGAAAAAGTCCATGGCACTATATGTCAGATAACTGGGGATAACTTAGGGATGCACACAATTTTGGGGTTTACAGAGTCTTTTAATGGACGTTATTTCTGTCGGTTGTGTTTTATTGAAAAAGATGATGCCCAGAATGTTTACTGTGAGGATGACCCCAAGATAATCCTACGTGGAAAAGAGCTTTTTGAAATGCATTGTAATAAGTTGCAGTCAGACCCACAGAAGTTACCTGTGTTTGGTTTAAAGCACAATTCCACTCTTAACAGCCTACAGTATTTTCATGTTTGCCAAAATTTCTCTTTGGACATAATGCATGACATTCTTGAAGGGGTGGCACAGTATGAGATGAAATTACTGTTGGAGTATCTCTCTGAAAACTTTTTGTCAAAACTTGATCTGTGTT
Organism: Hoplias malabaricus; assembly: GCF_029633855.1. NCBI lineage: Eukaryota > Metazoa > Chordata > Actinopteri > Characiformes > Erythrinidae > Hoplias > Hoplias malabaricus. The sequence goes on along the minus strand of NC_089801.1, from coordinate 56,107,110 downwards.
CTAGAATTTATGCTTTTGACTATGGGTACTTGGAGCGCAAAAATCGTCCTACAAGGATTAACTTGGACAGCAGTGGCAATATAGGTCTCAATTCCATTCAGACACTATGTCTTGTAAGAAACCTTCCTTTGATTTTTGGTGACATTGTGCCAGAAGGAAATTTGAATTGGACATTGCTGCTGGTTTTACTGCAGATAATTAACATCATATTCTCTCCATCTCTTACACAAGGTATGACTGTACATTTAAAGCATTTAATAATGGAGCATCATGACTTGTTCAAGCAGTTGTATCCAGATAGAAATCTAATCCCAAAACACCACTTTATGATACACTACCCAGCTTGTATAAGAAAAATTGGGCCCCTAATTCATATATGGAGCATGAGATTTGAAGCAAAACATAGGGTTTTTAAAAATACTCTTAAAAATTTTAAGAACATAACCAAATCACTTGCAATAAAGCATCAAATGTCCATAGGGTGTTATTGGGAGACATCACCTTTAAACCATATTGAGTATGGGCCCTTGAAATCATTTAATGTGGTCAGGGAAGACAACAGAGAATTGTTGGCCCGAGCATTTCATGCCATTGTTCCACAAGACATCTTTTCTACTAACTGGGTTAAAATCAGTGGGACAGAGTACAAGACAGGACTAATAATTTGCAGTGAAATTGAAAATGAAATGCCTGTCTTTTGCAGAATACAGAAGACCATTTTAGTCGAGTGTTATCTACTTCCTAGTGGACAAGCTGGTGGTTGACCATTTCAGTGAGCATTTTCACGCCTTCAAAGTATTTGAAAGTGATGAGAAAGATGTTATCAAAGCAGACAGTCTTGTAATTTATAAGCCATTTGACTTACAAAATGCTTATGGTGGAGATGAGAGCCTATATGTTGTACCTTTATTTTCTTTGTAACTGCACATGTTATAGCCAATCCACATGGTGCTTGGATAATTTTCTGAATAAAGAGTTCAGTTCAATGGCAGTTTAAGTGATTGTGTGTTTTTTAAAATATACTTTTTCAGTTAATGTTTTTGTAGTCATGCATGTGTCGAGAATACTTTACAGATTTAGTGCAAAAATTCATGGTGGGGGTGCAATGCATAAGCACCATCACATGTCACAAAACTGCACTGAATAACACAGTTCTCATAGTTAATAAGAATAATTTATTATCACAAAACAACACAGTGTCAAAAATAAACATTCATAGTGAAAAGGAGTAACACATTTTGGTGTTAAAAATACACATTCCAGTGTTAAAAAAACAACGACTGTCAAATTTTAACACTATTAAAGAGTTAAAAAATTAACACAACTCAAAGTGTAATTTTAACTCAGAACTGGTGAGAATTATATAAACACTGGGATAGTGTTAATTTTAACACTATGAGTGTTAATTTAACACCGAAGATTTTGCAGTGTAGGCTCTGGACCCACCGCGACCCTGAACTGGATAAGCGGTTACTGATAATGAATGAATGAATGAATATAAATCGAGAGGCTAGTTTATTGGGGCCATAATTCAGTGTTGATTACAAGGAAGTGAAGCAGGCTACACCTTAGGGTGGAGGAGTCAGCTGACTTCTTGTTACAAGTATGATACACTGCATTATTAATTAACTACCTTCACCAGTGTAATGTCATGACTTTTAGAATTTGACATGTTCCCGCTACATTTGATGTTCCATAAAAGAAATGGAACTTAGGGAATCAATAGGTCATTTTATGACCCTCTTGCAGCAGTAACAGCCTCTAATTTCTGTATTTCTCTTAACATCTGGGATAAAATGTCATGCCTGATAGTTTAACTAATATAATGATAATATGGAAAGCAAAAGCAATAAGGTATTTATGTACATTCCTTGTATGTAATTAAACCACAGAGAAAGTATCTTCACCAGCCAGGTATTAGCAAAGCTTTATTGTCAAGGCTGCAGAACCACTGATTTCCCTGAAGCTGAGCTTTTCAATTAAAGAGAGCTTGTATGTAATAAGTGAACTGGCAGTTTAATATTCACTACTGCAGTGACGTGTCATAATTGTTTCATACTGTGATCACAGCTGGGTTCAGACATATGAAGGTGGGGGGTAGCAGAAATAGCCTCTGTTTCTCCCAGAGAAGCTCCACCTGAAAGCACACACACCAACTGTACAATGTTCATTACGAGGATTTACATGAACATGGATTCTAAACAACATTCTGTAGCCATTAGAAACCATTAAAGTTTGTGTAAAATGTGTGTATGGTGTATTTAAAACAAATACTTTGGTACCTTTACTGAAGTGGAGGTCTGACACAAGGACTTACATTTACTTTATATTTTACCTTGAGAATCTCTAAATCAGGTACCAGTTGTTACAGTCAGATCTGCTGGAGGCATGACACTTATGATTACATTCACATATGCTTTTCTACTGCACTCAACCAAACTACCTCCATCTTTTTACTGTTTCCTGGGAAAATGACAGCACATTCATGGATTCTCCACACCAGACCAGCTGCTCATCTCCATCTACTGCTGCCAGCCTCTGAGCCCTCATCATTACCCACCATCATCAATTACACTGAAGTAGATATGGACTCGGATTAGCAACACTCTGATACTGGTGATACTGTAAATTTCTATTAGTAGTTTATCAAAGGAGGATGGGTCCCCTGTGAGACTTGACTCCCAAGGTTTCTTCCTCAAGCCTCAATGGAGTTTTTCCTGCCGCTGTCGCTTTCAGCTGCTTGCACTGGGCTTTGATTGAAATGATCTGTTCTGTTACTAATGATGTAAAGCTGCTTTATGACAGTTGTAAAAAGCACTATATAAATATATATTTATTGGTTAATTGAATGTATTTCATCCACAACTGGATGATGTGTGTGGTTGACTGGGTGAGTGTGTGATGTCATGCCTTGTGTCCAGTGATTCTGGGAAAGCTCGAGACTCACCATGGTCCTGATCCGGATGAAGCAATTACAGATAATGTGTAAATGAATGTTTAATTAACCCCTGCAAACCTCTTCACACGCTGGCAACTTCAACAATGAGCAGAGTGCTGATTTGGCTGTGGGACAGAGCTATAGATCTCATTCTGTAACCCTTATGTAATCAACACTGTCTTCACCAAGGAGGCATTAACTAGGTTTCTTCCATTCCCTGTTACTGGGCTTAAAGACAACAATGAACACATCAGGTTTATCCACTGACACTGCACAGCAGCTTTGCTGGAATAAAGAAACCTGAATGCAACAGAAGATGCTTAATAATTTATTGATCATGACTGGGAAAATCAATACTGAACAGTATTTTAATCAAAATATAGAATTTATAAACAAGCACAATCAAATAGCTTATACATTTCATAATGGATTTTACTTGGGGTAGGCTCTGGACCCACCATGATCCTGAACAGTGTAAAGTGGTTACAGAGAATGAATGAATGAATAAATAAAATGCATTTTAGGCCCAACACAATATTAATATAATTAATTTATAGTCAAAGATGAAGAAACATGAGGATGCACCGAACATATATAAATAATACTAATGATTCTGACTGAATTATTATACATGTAATCATAATAAACAGTGAACACTTCTCTATAAGATAATATTACTTTTAAGTCTGAACTTTTTAAAGGTTTTTCTAAAGATATTCATAGAATATTCATTGTAGTGTTTTGACTGTTATCGGACCGTGTGCAGTGTGATGGTCAGTAGTCCTACACACAGAGAGATGAACCACATTCCTGAACCATGATGAAAAACACCTGAACCTGGAAAACACATAAACACATGCTACATTATTTCAGGAATCAAATCCAGTCTACACTTTTGTTTATGATTGTAATTTTCATATAGCCTTATGAAAGCTGTCCTACAGTGATGTGTTACCATTATGTGTAGTTAATGCAGTATTAAAGTGTAATATAACTGAAGTAATGATGTGAGTGTGTTACCGTGTGCTGTAGTAGCTACAGTCTGGCTGCTGGTGCCAACCGTGGTGTTGTTGTTGATGTTGGTGTTGACATTGTTGATGGTGGAGATGGATGCAGATGTGGTGCTCGTGGGGTCATTTATTCCTCCCAGAAGTCCGATGCCAAGGGTGGCTAACACAGACTTGTACTGCATCTGCACCCAGGACTGAACCTGTGTGGTGTTCTCAAACAGCTTCAGATCAGGAAGATTCACTCCTAATAGATCCCGCACAGTGCTCACATTCAGGGCCTGGAACCCATAGACACACACACGCACATATTAGAGTATACGTAGAGTGGAGGGGTGTAAACTCTGAGGTGATTGAGAGCTGAGGGGAGTGAATTATTTCATACCGTGATCACAGTGGGAATCAGAGACCTGAAAGTGGCGATGTCCATGCTGATGTTCAGAGGAACAAGAGCTATTGTGTCTGACAGAGGAGCTCCACCTGAACACACACACACACACACACACACACACACACACACACCTTAATGCATTCTGTAACTGAGTAACACATGGACTGTAAAATAACCCACAATAACTCCCACAAGATTTTCCCACAAGAGAAATATTTGTTAAATATATATGTAAAAGTTAGTTAGGTGTATCTCAATTTTTACTTATGTCTTTACACAGACAACTTATTATGTCGTAATCTCTCTGCTCCTGCCAAGTATGCTGTCCCAGTACTGGATACCTTCCAAGCTTCTGCCTAAAGCAACCAATATTACTTAATGTTAAGAGAGCATTCAGCTTTGTATTTTAGATATAGCGCTGAGACTTTAATTTAGAAGTTGGATGAAAGTTTTTGAGTGTTTATTTTACCCTCAGTGTTTAGAGGAAAGTTTACCTCAAGGAGTCATGGTTAAATATGGCTTGTAATTTTATTTATTTCTTTTTTTTTATGCAAATCCTGTCAATTTTTCAGTTCCTCCTGAGCCCATATTATGATTATTAACACCACATTGTGAAAATAAACACTTAAATAACCACCTGAGAAAATAAATTAACAAACTAGCAACACTTTAGCAACCACATAAAAAAGTGTGCAATTATTTTTCATTGTAGAACATAAATCGAAATGTGTCTTCTGCATTTAATCCATCTGTGGCTGTGAACACACACAAACACTGGTGCACTAGGGGTAGTGAATGCACCCAGAGTGGTGGTTAGTCATCCCTAGGGATGGGTGGTATCCACATTTTTCATAACATCATATCATCTCAATATATTAACACAGAATACGGTATTGCCATTGGGGGTTGGAAGGGGACACTGTCGGGCTGGGTGAGCATCATATCTGTGAGCACAAAGTCGAGTGAAGGGCTTTTGGTACTGTGCAGTTCAGTTCAGCACAGCCCGACAGTGCACAACGACATGTGTTTACTATACAAACCCATTTCTGAAAGAGAGCAGATTTCAGTGCCTGGTGCTGGAGGAACAGAACAGTCGTAAATAAGTAAAATAAGACAGTTCCCCACTTTTTAAAAGCACAGCTGGTGCCAAGAGGCACTTGTGGTTAAGCACATCGCCACAGCAGATGATTTTCCAGCGAGCTGAGGCTCAAATCACACACTTTTAGAGATATAGCTGTGAGCACAAAGTTGGGATCCCAATTAAAAAGTATCCTTGTCTTCTAAGAAAGTCGTATTTCACACTGTACCAGACAATCTCATGCTACACCATTTTTTCTAGTGTTTTTTCTAGAGTTCAGGCCTGAGTTACAACTTAAGTATCCCTTTGACCATTTTGCCATAAAACTCATTTGTTTAAAATAATTCTCATGTCTCTATATTATTTGTTTATTACAATCACATGTCTCTATATTCTTACCTCTGGGGAAATGTCCCATACATGATCTATGCATATGTGGATTCATATATTTTTCATATGCTCACTTTTTTCCTAATTCTCCATCACGGGGATGCCATAATCACTACCTACGTGTATTTTAAAACCCTATCAACCAGTCAGAATTTAAAAATTAGTTGATTGATCACTGTGTTATCTCAAGAAAATGCACTATTCTAGTTATTGAGTGCACAGCAGTGGGAAGTTCGGTAACAATTTATTTTAAGGTCAGCTTTTTAATGGTTAATTAACATTTAGCAAGCAGTTAATTAGCTATTAGCAAGGAATTAACCATTACTTAATATGAATAGTAACATATCAGTTTTAAGCGCTTATAAATGTGTACAATACAGTGCGTTTATTTAATGTATTTTAAAGATTGTTTAAACAGGTTATTAGCTGTTTATTTACTTATGTCCTGAACATAAAATTCAGACATTAGGGAAAGTTATATTTACCGCTGCCTGCAAGAAGTTCCTCCCGAACTATCTTAAGAACAGTGTTCCAGACAAACACCAGGCATCCCTTATCTTCCAATTAGTGGGTGCATTTTGTATCATGAGTGTAGCATATGCACAGCATGTATAGTGTTTGTATAGTGTGTGTAATGTGTCTGTGTAGATTGCCTTACACAGGTAAGAGCTGAAGAGCTGGTAGTACCATTTTGTACTAAGCTGAATGAGGAGTCTGTGTATAGTGTTTTGTGTGTATATAGTGTGCATCGCATGTGTATAGTGTGTGTGTAGATTGCCTTACACAGGTAGGAGTTGATGAGCTGATAGTATGACGTTGAGTCATTGCGTATTGAGCTGAATGAGGATTTAGCGATGGTGTATAAAGCTGATTTCTGATCTATGGAACATGACGACAAATTCAAAGAATTGGCTTTCCTGAAAAGAAATAAAAGTAAAAATGAGTGAGAGAGGCATCATGAAGCTGAAATTTAAATCTGCAGAGCAGTAAACCATGCAGTGCATCTGTTATCCAGATTCTGAGATAATCTGCAATGTGGGGCATATACGCATATTTAAGTGTATATATAGGTTAACTTATCTGGTGTATATGCATGCACTGAAAGATTTGAGCTGTGTATATTCTTGAATTCCTAGATTTTTAGTACATTTCTGTGTGAACTTACATAAGACTGTCAGCTGTGATGGTGCTGAGAACATTGACGTCTAAGGAACAGATGTAGGAGCGGATCGCATTTAGCTCATTAGTTCCCAGAGTGTTACCAGCCACACTCAGATACTTCATAATCACTGCATTACTCTACAACACACACACACACACACACACACACACACATTGACATGTCAAAGAAACTCATAAAAAAAGAGTATGTGTGACAGATACTGGCTTTTTGAATTTGCTCTCCATGCTCTGAGCATCTACAGGTCATCTGTGAAATTACAGTCAAAATAATACGTTTGGGTCTTTATATCAGTTTAGTCCACAGTGCTCAGGGCACCCCCCACAGATACACTCACAGACAGCTACCTGCTCAGAGGTCCAGATTCCATTGCTTGGGTTCATTAAAGAGGACAGGGTGTCAATTGTAGTGATGTTCCACTTCCTGATGTCACTGAGATCTGCCACACGAGAAACTGCTTCCAATACTTGCACCAGACTCTCTGAAAAAACTGTGGGGTAGATCTGTAAAAAAACACACACACATACATACACACACACACACACACACACACACACACATCAACATTTCACCACAACACAAAGTACTGTAAGATGAAGATATCTGCAACATCAAAAATAAACATTTAAACTAATGACCCCTGTTCAGTTACAGACCGTATCCAGTGATGCTGACCTGGTTTAATTTGTCCAGAATGACCTGCAGGATGCTGGTGTCCACCACTTTCTGAATGATGGCTGATGGGTTGCCCTTTAGTACGTTGTTCTCCAAACATGAATTAAACTGGGTGACGTCGTAGCCAAAAGGAAATGAGGGATCTGTGATTACGGCCTCTGTGATGTTGCCTGCAGTGCACTCTGTGGACAGAGAGATTTATGTGTGTTGTAGTAAAACTAATGTTGAGTGCAGTGGTGTCCCACAGGGCTCTGTTTAAGCCCCCTGTTGTTGTTTCTAGGTACCTGCTTTTGTAAGTGATCTTTTTTGAATGCCACTGGAAGAGGTGCTTGTTTCTGTAAAGAGCCTCTTGAGTTTCTCCATCGGTGTGTTCTGTTTCTTCAAGGTTGGAAAGAATGACTGCAGAAACGTCTTTTTTGTAGTCTTTAAAAAACACACACACAGATGGATTTGAACATTGTTTCCTTCCATTGGACAATAATTCTTAATGAAACATTAGATAAATGGAGAGATTTAATTCACATACAGAAGAGAAATAACTCCAAAAACTTTTTTTGAGGTAGAGGGGCAGGATTCCCAGCTGGTTCAGAGTGTTTAATCTCCATGATGAAGTATTACTGAGGAAAAACACAATGACACTGGTTTAGATATTTTTCACTTTAGACTGTCTTTATTTGAAATGTTTTTTTTAGATCTACATAACGTTCAGCACATTTTCCATGATGCTGAATGTCTTCCTCACCCATAAGGAGTGTTTCCACTGATGAGCAGAGTCTCTATAGCAGAGACCTGAGAGTCAGAAAGGTCTCCACAGTTCTTCAGTTTCTCCAGGATGAGTGGGTCAGAATTCAAGATGTAGGAGGAGTCCAGTGTGCAGGTCATATTACCCAGAATGTCCAACTGAGTCCTGTTCAGAACCACTCCAGATATTCCCTACAGCAACAAAAAGAGGCTGTGAGGTGCTGTTTACCAGGCTGTGATGTGACATTAATGCTATGGGTGCTTTTTACCAGGCAGTTCTGTGCATTCTGGAACAACGTGGACTGTTTGTTGAGAACACTGGATGGAACTGAGAAATCTGCTGCACCCAGAGCACTGAAATAGGACACGCAGTTCTTGTCCACCTGGTCATAGCTGAAACACACACGAAACTGCTGATGTTTAATCACTTCTTAATTGGATGAACAAAATGCCATTTTGTGGATATTTCAGCAAAAGCCTGAGTAACCTCAGTCAGAGTTTTTCCAGGACCCAGGAACATTTAATACACTGGACCAATACTATCAGCTCTGCACTGTCAATACTAGAATAGTTTTCAAACCTCTCAATCCCTGAGTGAGTTCTTTTTATATTATGAACCATCACCTCCACTCCGATCACAAGGTGTTGGCATCCAGCTTGTTTCTAGAGTTAATAAATCTAACGCAGGAGAGCAACCACTTCATACAGAGGCCTGCAGCTCTGGAATATAATTCCAGTCCATTGTTCAGGACACAGACACATTGTCAGCTTTCTAGCTGATGTTAAAAACCTGTTTATTTAGTGAAGCATTATGTAATTAGACTCCTGTTAGATAAAGGGTCTAGACCTGTGGGTTCATGAACTTAGAGGTTTGTGGTTATCTGAGATGTCAGTGCTGCCGTCCCCTGTACTCACATTTTCACTAGGGTTAGGGTTAGTTTTGTTGATGGTGTTGAATAGGGGAGTTATCAAGTCTGTGCTATGTCTCCAGCTTAGCCTTTTATCGATGCTGTTCTGGTGAGGTCTGCAGGGGCTACAACCCACATGTCAGTTACTCTTATAGTGTCCAGTCAGCCAGAGTCAAAGTATCAGACCTGAGTTTCTCTGCTGTGTAAAATAACTGCTCATCTGAGAAAGTCAGAGATGTGTGTGTGTGTGTGTGTGTGTGTGTATGTGTGTGTGTGTGTGCGTGTTACAGACCTGTAGTATAGAAGCACATCAGAATGTAAATCAGTGAAGTTCAGAGAAGAGACTCCTTTAACGTAGTTGTACATGCAGGTCAGCTGTAACACAACACATTGAGTTACATCTCTGTTACACTCACATTTCTCTTCACTGACCCGATGGCACTACTGAGAACACATCCAAATTACTGTGTTCAACACTATGTGCTGTCCGCTATCATAACAGGTGTGCAGGTGTGTCTAATGGCGACGTGCTTGTTATCTACTAGTGAATGGAAGGAGTGTTTCACTGCTGTTCCTTCTAATTTGGGAAAGTGATTTTCAGGCCAGCAGAGTTTATTTTTGGGTACAAATATTTGGGGTTATCTGCTTACCCATTATGGAAAAAAAGTGTACTTAAAGTATGTTATTTTGGAACAGAGTCTCCAATCCACCTACCAACGTGTGTTATTGGAGCGTGGGATGAAACTGGAGCACCCACGTGGACACGGGGAGAACACACCAAACTTCTCACAGACAGTGACCCTGAGCGGGACTCGAATGCACCATTGTGCCACCCCGTATTCTGATTCATGTTCTTCAAATTATTAGTTTGTTTCAGTTTGGTTGTTTGGGCCTTGCTTATATCTATAAACTGAAACTTCCCTTGCTGTCTCCTCATACATAGAGGAACAAACAGTAAAATAGTATTTTTCCATTCATTTACATGGTGATATGTAACTTTTATCTTAGACATTTTAGTTTTTTGTTGTTATTTTGGCAGCTGTCTCACCTTGAAGCCATCTTGTGAAGCCATTTAAATTTGCCACGTTACCCATACAATGTCTATCATTTTGAATCTAAACTGGGGTGTTCCACAAAGCAGGATTTCTCAGTTCATCCATAAAACTCAAGCCCAAATAAAGCCTGTCCAATAAGAACAGAACTGAGCAGATTTCTATTGGACAGTCCTTAACTTTGGATATGAGTTAGATGAGAAATACTTCTTTGTCTAACACCCACCTGTTACCCCACAGTGACCCTGAAACTAATAAGTCTTTTCATAGTGAACAATTTGCTTCTTAGCTCTCAGATTACTCTGAAGCTCTGTAAGCACCTCTTCACATTTAATTGGTATCCATATTTAAGACTTAAAGAAACCTATTCTTTAAATTTTGTAAGCGTTCAACTATAAAGATAAATTAACATATAACAAGTATTTATTAGTGGTAAACATGTTGGTTAAACAGTACCTGAGTCTCTTTAAGGCTGACTTTGCTTCTGCCTGGCCGTGGTCTATAGGCTGTGATCAGCAGCTCAATTTTTTGCAGTGAAAGGGACTGGACTGAGGTGCAGGTGAATCCCTGCAGTACAGATACTGACAGCCTGTAGGGGGCGACACACACACACACACACACACACACACACACACACCCACACACACACACACACACACACACACACACACACACACACACACCCACACGCACATATTTAGTACATAAATGTCGAGATTCACCTGAAAGAGGCCCTGAACATTCTGTAATAATTCTCGTTAGGACACAGCAATCTGAACCAAAACTAAATTTTCCCTAACTTTATTCTCAATACTGGGGGAAAAAAGCATTATCACATCTAGACTGATTATTTATCTTCAACAATGAAATTCTTTTAAAAATTAGATTTTTTGGAGGTTATTTGCATTAACTCACTCTTCTGGTTTTTCACTGACACTGGCCACCCCTTTGAACAACACCGTAGCCTTGTAGAAAGAAAATAAGTACAAATCATTAAAGATTTAAAAGACTGTTTATCAGAGTTGAAGCGGTATTACCTTTGGAGTGAGTTCTGTTACCTGCTCTTGTGTCCAGCTCTTTTTGTTGATGAGTGAAACATTAACAGGAGTTGGAGATGACAGTATCACAGGAGGGATAAATCCTGCCAATGCATCTGGAACATTTGCCACCACATTGTTCTGGTCTACAGACAAAATCTGGTAGAAAGAATGCCAACATAACTGAGTTAACTTCTGCACCATTTTCTTCTGGATTTATCTGTAACTGTACATTCTTGATGTATATATGTTGTAGAATCATTGAGTTTAACAGTGTCTTCAGGAGTGTCCCTCTCTATCTCTCCCTCTCACTCTCTTTATCTCTCTCTCTCTGCTCTGTGTGTGTGTGTGTGTGTGTGTGTATGTGTGTGTGTGTGTGAGTACCTTCCGGACATAGTGTGTGTGTGTGTGTGTGTGAGTACCTTCTGGACATAGGTCTCTTGCAGAATCACTGGAGCTGACTGAATGTTGTTGATGAATTTTGGATTCTGGGATATGGACAGAAGATCAGTAGATGGAATTTTGGAGATTGTGGCAGAGTGAACGCCTCCAATAAGTGTGCCCAGATTCACCAGGGAGGGGCCGCTGTCGATCTGTTAATCAATATACCATTCATTACCATTCAGTAGTAATATAATAAAATATATTCTAAAGAATTTTACACTATCTGTCTGTAACCTTGTGCTGGTTATACACACTTCTCCACGGGCTTTAATTCAACAAATCATTTGTGAATATGTACCATTAGGTTTATTTTAAATAGAAACTTGCTCTAATAACAATAAACTCTAATTAAGCAGTTAGTTGCCCAGCTGGCTCCACTGCATGGTACCTGCCCTTATCATTTCGACACGTGTCGCTGGAAAAAACACTATTACTGCAGGATTAAGTTGTGATGGTGTGGTGTTTCCCGCTGTGTTCCTCAGCTCCTCTATAACAGCACTCTTTGGGTATTTGGGGACTGAACAAACCAGTTGTTGTTGTTCTGACAATGAACTGTTTTCTGATTCTGCTCCACAGCTCAGGTCTTTATTACAGTGTTTGTGTTTCATAAAGCCAAAGGTGCTCTCAGTGGGGGACAGGTCTGGACAAGTTTAACTCCTGGACTCTTTTACTAAGCCGTGCTGCTGTAATCCATGCAGAATGTGGACTGCCCTTGTCTCACTGAAATAAATAAGGTTTTCCCTAAAAAAGGCAGTGGTTCACTCCAAACCCTGTATATATCTTTCAGGATTAACGGTGCCTTCACAGATGTGACAGTCCTTCACTCCCTGTGCACTAACACCCCCCACCCCCCCACCATCATGGACGCTGGCGTTCGAACATGTCTGTCTCTCTCTTTAGTGGAGGAGCAGTGTCCATGGTTTCAACAGAGAATTTCAGTTTGTGGATGTGTCAGACATAGGACATGCCTACACTCCCCCTCAGTGTGTCTGAAATAATAATAATTTCTCACTCATTAAGTCAATGCCTCAGAGACCGCAAGCAGTTATAAAAGCCAGAGGTGGTGCAACAAAGTACTAGTGATTTGTTGGAGTGTTATTTTGTTTGTAATGATTCCATAATTTTTCCTCAGAATTGAGTGATTCCATAACTTATTCCCTGTGCTTGTTCTAAAAATCTAATTGTTACTGGCTACCACAATCATTTTTCTTGATTTCTTTTAGTGTTTCTTAAAGTCAGAAAGTTGCCATTTGAAATGCCTTTTAGTTTTTTGTCATGTCTGTGATCTGCTTTTTTCTACAAAATTAAACATCTGAAGGAACATCCTCAGAGACTGGTTGATTCCATAATTTTTGCCAGGGGTTGTAGTAGACAAGCAGTTTCCAGTTCAGAAATGACATTAGCATTATACACATAACATAAAATATACATGACTGTATTAGTAAAGCTCCAAATGAGAGACCTGTACTGACCTTTGTTCCACGGCAAAAAAAAGCTTTACAGTAGTTTGTTTGTAAGTAGTTAAAACTCACATTATATCCTGCCACTGTGATACTCTGGATGAGGTTGTTGAGCTGACCCTGGTTCCACCCTGTGATATTGCTCAGTATGGGCAAGGTACTGTTAAAGACAGCAGGGCTAGCGGCAATTATTTGACCTTCTGACAGGCCGATGCTCTGGTTACCAAGCGTCTGGATGGTGTTCATAGATATGTTTGGGAAGTTTGCTGCCAGAGCTGCTTTGACCTGAGTAAAGAGGAGGAAACATGGAATCACTAATTATGTAAAACACTAATACATTTTAAAGGGCTAAAATAAATCTTTACACTGAAGCTTACCTGTGGACTAATCTGTGGGCAGAATTGGTTGATTCTCCCCAGGATTGTTGTGCTGTTTGTAGGTCCAATAGAAACAAACACAGAAGCAGGAGCTCCACACAACAGTACACCTGGCAAACTACACACACACACACGCACACGCACACACACACATACACACACACACACATTTAACTACGCATATTTAGAGATAATTTACCAAATAGCAAGAAAGACATTTTAACTTCAATTATCTGATTATAATGTGTCCAGTTGTATAGATTTAATTTTATACTTAGGGCCAAGAATACATTTATTTAGCAAAATAATGTTTTAATAAGTTTTTTAGACCTAAATAAATCGATCAAGTCTTTTTTTTTGTGTGTGTGTAGTGTGGTACCTGAGGGGGTTGTAGTTAGGATTCTGGATGTATAACTGTACTGTAGTGTTTAGGGTGTAGTGGGTACGTGAGGGGGTTGTAGTTAGGATTCTGGATGTATAACTGTACTGTAGTATTTAGTGTGTTGTTTGGTACCTGAGGGGGTTGTAGTTAGGATTTTGGATGAATAGCTCTGTGCTGTAGTACGTGGTGACGTTGGATGCAATTCCTGAGGTGTTAAATAGCTCAATATTTTTTTGGTTTTCCAGGAACACCCTTATCTGCAGGACAGATTCATACAGTAATGTATAAATGTGTGTGTTTGTGCTACATTTACATTCAAGTTTTCTATGTGATGGTTACCTTATTTTCAGAGACGAAGGACTGGAGATCAGTGAGGGTGATGAAGGTGATGAAGAATCCAATATTGTTGGAAAACCAGGCAGTGGAGTTCAAAAGGGGATCAGAGGAGTTATAGCAGCGAGGAGAGCCATCTGCAACATACCACACAAGCACAATCATGCACAAGTAATCCAGTGAACACAGTGTATACTCAATAAATGTGTAGTGCCTCGTCAGAGAAGACTGTAGCTCTGCTCACCGCTGCTGTTCAGATAGACCTTTATAGAGCTGTACACATCAGCTGCAGTGAAATCAGTGTTGGAGAAATTATAGTTGTTCCCCAGGACTGAAATCCTGCTCAAAACAACACAAACATTAGTCACTTTACTATTTCACTGCAGAAATGTATTCATTTACATTACAGAAAGCTGATGTTTTTCTCAGACTCACAGTTTCTGGTACGACAGGCAGGTGGCACCACTGAGTTCTGTGGGGCTGATGAGCTGAGAGCTGAGGAAGGTTAGGTACTGAGAAAGTGTGACATTAAACCACTGATTCACCTCATTCAGAGATGATGCACTGAGAACACGAGACCAAAAACAGCCCAGAGTCTGCCTTCCTAAGACTGCAGATATAACTGGCTCCTGTTCAGAGAAACAGAGGCAGGACAAAGAGAGAGTTACAGATGGAGAACTGCATTAAATAAACCTGAGAGTCAAACCCAGAGAGAAAGAGAGGGAGAATGAACAGAGATCACTGCATTAACAGCAGGACTGAAGGAGGATAAAGGTAGGACTGAAAGGTAGAGAGAGAGGTGGGATGAACACAGGTGTACCTTCTCCAGATACTGGTTAGTGCTGTTGTAGTTTTTGAGAAGTGTGCAGAGATCTGACCCATTCCTGACTGTGTTTGGACTGTTCAGAAATTCACTCAGTTCTCCTGGAGAGATGGAGCCCAACAGCTACAGAACAGAGAGGAGAACAGCTTATTATAGAGAGATGGAACTGTGGGTAAACTCCCACCAATACTCACTGGCCCATTCACATGTGGACTCTGTGTTAGTTGTGTTCCAGGGTGATTTATTGACCAAGGCAAAATAAATAAATAAATAAATAAATTTGAGAAATATAGCCACAAGTGGTGACCTGAGGGTTCAAGTAAATAACAGCACAATCACTCCTTTAGCAGTTCAGGACAACTAGGCCTTAAACTGTACCACAAGAAAATGATCCATTTTAATGCATGAGACAGTGTTTATGTAATCTAGTTAAAATGTACTTCTTTTGTAATAATAAAGAATTCAACTGAGAACAGTTCTAGTGTGTCACTTCACAAATTTAATCAATGAGTGGATTTGAACCTAGGCTGTTCAATTATTGTGGCACAAGGCTTTTTGTGTCTTCTTTGCACCATTTGAATTGGGATCAATATGCACTCAAATATAAAACACACCAAACAAAATAGCCACTGGATTTGAGTTCAAATTCATTCATTAAACTTTTCTCACACTTCACAAGCTTGTGATTTATTGATCCAGATTTTGCAATATTACTATGAACATTAAAATAATTCTTTTTCAGTTAACCCACTTTTGTAATAGCCTCTGTGTACCAGGGTCCCAAGGCATGATCACATTTATTTTTACAATCCAGCATGGGGTTTGAACCCTTAACCTATCAGACAAGAAGGCATTTGTTTTCATATTATGCCACATGTGACTTGTAGATCCATAGCACATCATAAGCCTCTTGAAAATTTGAAGTAATATGGAATCAAACCCCGGTGTGCAAGTATTTCAAATACTTTTCATTTTCATCATCTTAACAAAATGAAAATAAATGTCACATTCAGTTTTAGCTTTGCATAGGTAAAAATGTTTAAATCACAATTGGAAACTCCATAATAAGTTTATAGAACCAATTATTTACAACAATACTGCACTGATTGATTGAGGTACTCCACCCAAAAAGATGCAATACTTATTTCACTTTGAGACTCCACATATTATTCAGTAACAGTTTAGAGAAAATCTAGTTAAAACAAAAACTATCAACAATTATTATAATGTATTTGCAGAAGTGTCAGTATTGGTGTGTTGTATAAGTAATATTTGAGCGCCGTCTGGTGGTGAATAATTATTATCATTACATTACATTAAATTACATCATTAATTATAGTCATTCATCTTAGCAATGGAAATATATATTTAATATATATTTATAATATATTTGAATGCAAACTGCTCTGGATTTTTACATAACATGGATATATGTGGTATTAGCAGACTCAGAAGAACCTGAGCTTTAATAATTTTTCAAAACAATTTTGACTTTTATCACTGCGTGGCTTCCAGGACCCTCCTAGTAACTGATGGAGCATGCATTCAATACAACACAAAAATAAAGCTATAATTCAGGAACACTTTCACCAAATATTACAAAACTTCATAGACTTGATCCAAATATTTAATTCACCCACAAGATGTAGGTAGAGAATGAATTATAGGCATTCAGCTTAGAAATGCAAACACACATTTCTATGTAAACTGCTCTCTGGATTTTTACCAAAAATACACATATGTGGTTTTAGCAGAATCCTAAATTTGAACTTTCATCACGGTGAGGCTTCTAGGCCCCTCCCAATAATGGGTGGAACTCAAGAACGCTTTCTCCAAAGATTACAAAAATTCATAGGCATAGGTGTCAGATGACATGATTAAATTGTGGTGCAACTGCATCCTTAGGTGGGGCTATAGCACACAAATATTTCTCAAATAGTGAATAGTACCTCTTGCTGGCGGCTGGCTGGGATGAGAGACAGGAAGGTACTCAGGTCAGGAAACCCAAAACTGAGGAAGGTGCTCTTGAGGAAGGTGTAGAAATCCCCTCCATTATAGCAACCCAAACTATTCCCTGTGGGAAATAAAACAGTAACCAATCCATCCAAACTTAAAAGAAGTATACATTTTTATTAATGACGGAGTATGAGGATGTTATACCAGTGAGAAGCTGTAGGATGCTGTTGTGGATCCGTGCTGTTGTGTTGATGTTAAAAGCTGAACTCAGAGAGTCCAAAGTTCTAACTCTGTTACAACACAGGAAAGATTTCATCAGAGTCAGACTACACAATTCTGAAGTAACAGGGTACATACCTTCCTCTCTCACTACATAAGTTTTAAGTTTTGTTTTAACCTGACTTATTTTGATGATATATTTTGAATCAGTTGTCCTAGGTTTACTTGATCTACCAGCTTTGCAGAGCCAAGCAGAGCTAAGCAGGAGTTAACCCTCTGAAACCAGCCTCCATCAGGCTGTCAGCTTCCAGCCCCGCAGCAGCTGGTTTCCATCCAAATACTTGCTTTCATCTCTGCAGTAGCCAGCTTCCAATAGGCTACCAGCTTCCAGCTCTACATTAGCTGGCCTCCATAGGCTGCTAGGCTCCTGATACTGCAGGCAGCCCTCACCAGAATGAAGTCCATTTTGGAATATACTTCTCCCTGGCTTTGTTTGTTGCTGCTGCTACTCTCTGGGACTTCAGCAGGTCCAGTGTAGTGTGAACAACATGGAAGGTGTACTCCCTGTGATCGTTCTAAACCCTTCAATAGCCGCTCTGTTCAGCAGGCCAAGCAGACCAGTGCTGTCTTTTATATGTAGACTCTTTTAACTATGCCAACTAGTTGTGCCTTGTTAGCATTTGTCTTAAAGTCTAACTTTGTCCTATCAGAAATGTCACTTGCCCAACTTACTCACATTGCAAAAGGGCATTACCCAACAATCATGATACAAATCAGCTTGCCTGCTGTTATTTCTAATCCTAATTTCTGTCTTACACTGATATTGTTACTTACTTACACTGAAACTGATATTGTTACATTGGAACACCCTAAATGAGTTTAAAGCTAGGTCAGGGCTAGGTGTAATCCATTTGAATATTCACAGCTTGCTCCCAGATATTGATATGCTATGCATTTGAGCCAAATCAACTGATGCGGATGTCATTGTCTTGTCTGAAACATGGCTCAGTAAATCATATTCTGACAATGCAATTTTTTTAAGTTGCAATTTATTGCAAATCTAAATTCAGTGTGAAAGTCTAAATCAATCTATTAATCTTGAGGTGTCACATGGGTTTACTGTGGTGGGTTGTTAGCTCACCTGAACTATAATAAAATAATTTACACTGGGTCTCTAAATAGGGATTGGTTAAAATCTTTATCTGATGCCTTCAAGGATGTCTGTGTTACATTTAACTTCAAACAGCTCATTGAGAATTTCACACATCTCAGTTTAAAATTCCCAGACAAATCTTCACTCACTAACTTGTTTTTGAATAATGCTCCGAGTTATATGCCTGAGTTGTCTGACCTTTTATGAAATAAAAACCTTGCATGGGCTATAGCCAGAAAAACTGGGTCTGAGGCTGATTGGCTCACTTTCAGGAAACTCAGAAATCATTTCACTCTCCTGATTATAAAAGCCAAATCTGACTTTTATCTTTCTGCAACAATGTAAAAAGTGGCAAGAAATAAATTATCAGATTTAATTTTAAATCTTGCTGACTTTCCAGTTAAACCTGGTTCAGCAGCAAAAAATCTTGGTGTCATAATTGACCCGGATTTATCATTTGATCAACACATAGGCAGTATCACTAGGACAGTTTTTTTACATCTTCGCAATATTGCTAAGATTAGAAATGCCTTATCCCTTCAGGATGCAGAAACATTAGTACATGCCTTTATTACTTCAAGGCTTGACTACTGTAATGCACTACTGTAAGGATGCACCAGCAGTAATTTAAGAAAACTTCAACTAGTTCAAAATGCTGCAGCTAGGGTCCTCACTAAAACTAGAAAATTTGAACATATTAGCCCAGTTCTATCATCACTTCATTGGCTGCCTGTTAAATTCCGCATTGACTACAAAATTTTGTTATTAACATATAAAGCTCTACATGGGCTTGCTCCTGAATACCTTCAAGATACAATTTCCTATTATGAGCCTCCACGTTCACTCAGATCACAGAATACTGGATTTTTAATTGTTCCCAGAATTCAGAAGGCCTCAGCTGAGGGAAGAGCCTTTTCTCATAAAGCTCCCAAACTCTGGAATGATCTTCCAGAAAATGTTCGGGACTCAGACACAGTCGTAATCTTCAAATCTAGGCTAAAAACTCATTTGTTTAGTTTAGATTTTGATAGCTAATGCTCCCCCATAGATAAAGGCGGCAGATCCGTGGGGTCCATGGACACAGGGAATTATAGTAAACTGAGACGCTGGTGCTGTCGTCCCGCCGCTTCTCATGATCACTCAGGTTTGTTGACGGTGGAGCGGAGGGGTGCCAGTGTTTCAGGACGCTCCCGTGTCTATGTGTCCTTCTGGTTCTCTCCTTTTAGTTAAAGCTGTCATAGTCAGATCTGCCGGAGTCATTAGCCACACTCTGGAAATTTTCATATTTTCTACTTTACAAACACCAAACAGTTCAAAATTAATTCCATCCCTTTACATCTTTCCGAGTAAATGACTGCCCACCTGTCTGTCTGGACACTGATGGATGACTGTCGAGATCCTCCTCCACGCTTCAGATCAGCTGCCCAAGCTCCAGCAACTACCAAGTGCCTTGAAGCTGTCCCTACACTGAAGTTCTCATGGACTACTAACTATTATTATCAGTAGATTGACCAGAGTAGGATGGGTCACCCCTTGTGAGCCTCCCAAGGTTTCTTCCTCAGCTGGTGGAGTTTTTCCTTGCCACTGTCGCCCCTGGCTTGCTCACTTGAGGGTTTTACATTTTGTTTTTTACATTTCATGTCAAATCTTTGTCTTACTGGAATTCTGTGAAGCTGCTTTGTCATCAGTTGTGAAAAGCGCTATATAAATACATTTGATTTGATTTGATTTGATGTAAAATTTAAATGATTCCAAGAAATTTTGTATGCCACCTCAAATTCAATTCACCCTCTCACATGCTGCCTCTTCTCTGGCACCTGTTTTTCATCACCATCTAGGCATCTTCACTATCTTTGAGTCAACCCTTGCTTGAGCTCCCCAGCACCTTTTGAATTTTATCTCTTTCAGAGTTTGCTCCTGTGTGACAAACTGCCTTCTCTCTGTCTCACCGTTCATGAGGTGATGACAAACTTTTGGGCTTCTAATTTGGCCTCATTTGTCATCCCTCTAGATCACCTTTCCATTCTCAGTTCCCTCTATGCAATTGGAAAGGCACCATCATGGCATACCTGCCGACGAAGAACATCTTGCTTTATTAATGCTGCCCCTCTGTAGTACTTGACTTCATGGCTGCTACTAATCCACTTTCCACCTATCGTTGCCAGCCTCAGACCTCTCTCCATTACCCAACCACCATTAATTACACTGAAGTAGAAATTGGACTTAGCAACACTCAGTCCAGGGTGGCACGGTGGCGCAGCAGGTAGTGTCACAGTCATAGTGACACTACCTAGCTCCAGTGGTTGTGGGTTCGAGTCCCGTAGGTAGTAAAAGTTAGTTAATTCATAGACTCACTAACCTCTTTCATTCACCTACACACGATCCAGGACACCAGTCAAACCTCAACCAGGGTACCTGAACCTGTCCATTCTGTAACAGTTAATAACCAGCATTTCTGTAAATTTTTGGGGGTCCGGCTTCATAAGCATTCGTAAGCCACCCTGAACTCCTCCCCAAAGACTTCTGTGTTCACCTCTCCTTTTCAGCCTCTACGGGTGTTGTTTGTACTAGCAAATTCATTCATTCATTCATTCATTCTCTGTAACCCCATATCCAGTTCAGGGACGTGGACCCAGGGAGAACACACCACACTTCTCACAGACAGTCACCCGGAGCGGGAAACGAACCTACAACCTCCAGGTCCCTGGAGCTGTGTGACTGCGACTGTACTAGCAAATGTAAAATTTAAATGATTCCAAGAAATTTTGGAAGGTGGTTAGATCTATTTCAGCTGATGAGAATCGTAGTGGTCTCCCACCTAGCCTCACTTACAATAATACAACCATATCTGATAGAACTTCCATGCTTGATTGCTTTAAAATTATTTCATTTAATCTGGCTCTCTGTTCTCTAGCTCTCCTCCCCAAACTGACCCACCAGCTCTAAGTCCAGTGCCTTCTGTTCTAGCTGATGGTCAGTCTTGTTTGTTTTTCATTGTTTACAGTGGAAGAAGTCCATAGAGCTCTCCTTTCTTTGGATAATACCAAATCTGCAGGTCCAGATGGTTTAGAACCTCTATTTCTAAAGCTAAATGTTTTACATTTATTGCCAGGAAAAAGCTGGCTACTGCTACGTTTCTCCCTGTATTGGATTATGGTTACCTTATTTATATGCATGCCCCTGTAACATCGCTGCAGTCACCACTGCACTTTATATGGCAGAGTTGAGTGGCCCTCACCGGCTAAACGTCACCTTTCACATTGGCATATTTTCATATATAAAGCCATCCTAGGCCATCTCCCTCAATATTTATGTGGTTATCTCAAGAACCTAGAGTACATATTCCCTACGTTCCAGTGATTGTTATCTGCTTAATGTTCCCAAAGTTTGCGCTAATTACGGAAAGTGCTCCTTTATGCATTTTGCATCCACAGCTTGAAACTCCCTGCAGAGTGTTCTGAAACTGAAATTTCTGAAACTGAAAATTAATTTCTCTTGGAACATTCAGCAATCTTGTAAGGAAACTAGAATCTGCCTCTTATTGTCCCTGGTCTTGCTTTTTATGAAGTTTCAACCCTACTGATATTTTAATTTATATTTTAATTTGTTAATTTATTTGTAATTTAATTTATATTGTTATTTTGTAATTTTTCTATACTATTGTTGTTTGATTTGCTGTGCTGTGGTGTAATTGTAAATTGTCTGTTTTAAATGTTGAAACTGATGTTTTATGCTGCTGTCTTAGCCAGGCTTCCCTTGGAAAAGAGATCAGAGTGTCTCCATGGGACCGACCTGGTTAAATAAAGACTAAATAAAAATGAAATAAATAAATAAAACCATAAACCCACAGTAAACAGAGACATAGAAACAGATGTGTGAATTTTAAACTGGTTTGTTTAGGTATCCATACCCTGCCTGGCTGGTGTTGCAGCTCCGGTTACTGAAGATGCTGAAGTACAGTGTTACATCTGCAGAGGAGAGGCTTGAGAGGAAGGGCAATAACCGAACATTCACCCACTGCAGCACCTCTGAATCAGACACTGCTGCAGAGGAGAGACCCCCTCTGTCTAGTACAGCTTTGAGGAAGGCTTCCTTCTCATCACTGGAGTAGAGCGACACATTCTGCTAAGATCAACCACACACACCAGGAGAAAATGTTAGAACATCACAACAAAGTTACGTTTAAACAAAGTAAATTCCCAAAGCAGCTCAACAAGTTTATTTGGTATACCTACACTGAAACCTACAATTCTGAAACAATATCAAGTCCCATGGATTATAGCAAATGTGAAGTGTGCTTAATACCAACTTCAGCATATTAACAAAATTGTGAATGCAATAAATAAGTGTTTAGTACCATGATGTGAGGAGTGAGGATGTCAAAGAAGGAGGTAAACTGGTCTGGGCTAACAGCTGCCATCACAGTGTTTACATCCTGAGCACCATGGAGTTGAGAGGGGTCAGAACAGAGCTCTGCCAGCTGGGTCAGAGTAAGAACATCTGTTGCATTCACCTGGTAGAGAAAGTGTGAAACAGAAACTGTAGCAGGAGGATTCATGAGGAAGAATTAAACTTTTGTGACTGATTTAAATCCTAAAACACCACAACTAACAAGTAATATAATAAGATCATACTTAGATATAGAGTGCCATAAAAATGAAAAAAAAAATGGAATACATTATAAACCATGGGCTAACAAGATTCTTCAAATCTGCCAAACCTACTGCTACTACAATCTCAAATAACACTGCACTTGTGATTGCCAATATCGCTCTTAACATCACCAAGCCCTGCCCCTATAAAAATTATTATTAGAAGAACTGTCAGATTAGTTCCAGTAGTTTAACAATTCACATGTTTGGATGTGCAGTGGATTATTTACCTATTACAATATATATATATATACACAAACCGGATTCCAAAAAAGTTGGGACACTAAACAAATTGTGAATATAAACTGAATGATGTGGAGATGGCAAATGTCAATATTTTATTCGTAATAGAACATAGATGACTGATCAAAAGTTTAATCTGAGTAAATGTAACATTTTAAAGTAAAAAAAACGTTGATTTAAAATTTCATGGCATCAACAAATCCCAAAAAATTTGGGACAAGTAGCAATAAGTGGCTGGAAAAAGGAAATTGAGCATATAACGAACAGCTGGAAGACCAATTAACACTAATTAGGTCAATTGACAACATGATTGGGTGTAAAAAGAGCTTCTCAATGTGTCAGTGTCTCTCTGAAGCCAAGATAGTAAGAGGATCACCAGTTCCACCATTGTTGTGCAGAAAGATAGTGCAGCAATACCAGAATGGTGTTACCCAGCGTAAAATAGCAAAGACTTTTAAGTTATCATCATCAACCGTGCATAACATCATCAGAAACGGGAACAATTGCTGTGCGTAAGGGTAAAGGCTGTAAAACTCTACTGGATGCTCGTGATCTCCGGGTCCTTAAACGTCACTGCACCTCAAACAGGAATGCCACTGTCATGGAAATTACAGAATAGGCTCAGGAATACTTCCAGAAAGCATTGTTAGTGAACACAATCCACTGTGCCATCCGCCGTTGCCAGCTGAAACTCTACAGTACAAAGAGAAGTCATTTCTAAGCAAGCTCCAGAAGCACAGACGTTTGCACTGGGCCAGGGGTCTTTTAAAATGGAGTGTGGCAAAATAAAAGACTGTTCTGTGGTCAGATTGGTCACGATTTGGAGTTCTTTATGGAACACTGGGACGCCATGTGATCCGGACCAGAGAGGACAAGGATAACCCAAGTTGTTATCAACGCTCTGTTCAGAAGCCTGCATCACTGATGGTATGGGATTGCATGAGTGCTTGTGGCATGGGAAGCTTGCATGTCTGGAAAGGGACCATTAATGCAGAGAACTATGTTCAGGTTCTAAAACAACATATGCTCCCATGTAGACGTCATCTCTTTCAGGGACGACCCTGCATTTTTCAACAAGATAATGCCAGACCACATTCTGCAGCAATCACAACATCATGGCTACGTAGGAGAAGGATCCGGGTACTGAAATGGCCAGCCTGCAGTCCAGATCTTTCACCTATAGAGAACATTTGGCGCATCATAAAGAGGAAGGTGCGACAAAGAAGGCCCAAGATGATTGAACAGTTAGAGGCCTGTATTAGACATGATTGGGAGAGCATTCCTATTTCTAAACTTGAGAAACTGGTCTCCTCTGTCCCCAGATGTCTGTTGAGTGTTGAAAGAAGTAGGTGGGGTGCCACACAGTGGTTAAAAAATGGCCTTGTCCCAACTTTTTTGGGATTTGACGCTATAAAATTTTGAATCAACATATTTTTCCTTTAAAATGTTACATTTACTCAGATTAAACTTTTGATCTGTCATCTATGTTCTATTACGAATAAAATATTGACATGTGCCATCTCCACATCATTGCATTCAGTTTTTATTCATAATTTGTTTAGTGTCCCAACTTTTTTGGAATCCGGTTTGTATATATATATATATATATATATGATGGGAATGTGATGTACATGGTTAACTCACTCCATTAAAGTCACTTTTCAGGCTGATGAAATCAGTGAATGAGGCAAAGCTCCTGAATTGGCCAAAATTGTTCAGCACCCAATCAGAGTCGTTGCTCACTGACTGCAGACAAGAGTGACCTGGAACACCAGAGTATTTGAAATGCACTGCAATTTATTACACATAAAAAACATTTAATTTCCTGGCTTCAGGAGTTAAAACACTCTCCAAGAATAAGGCACTGTGTCACGCCCTCGTCCTGTCATGTTTGTTTTCCCCACCATGTGCTCTCTTAGCACATGGCTCTGTTTGTTATTGTCCATGTCTCCGCCCTTGTTCCGCCTCCTTGTCCCTCCTTCTCGTTATCTCTCTCAGGTGTGTCTTGTCTGTGTTATGTATTTAAGTTCCCTTGTCTCGCTACTTGTTTGTTGGTCATTTGTTTCATTCCCCAAGTCATGTTGGTCCTCTTCCATTGTTGCTGTGTCCTGTCTGTCTGTCTCTCTCTCTCTCTCTCTTTCTCTCTCTCTCTCTCTGTCTCTCTCTCTCTGTCTTTTCCTAGGTCATGGTATTAAGTCTGTCTGTCGTGTTTGCTATAGCCCTCTGTGTTTAGTTTCTAATTTAGCAATGTGTTTATGTTTAGCTTTAACTATGTGTTCGTTTAGCTTTCAAGGTCTCTTAAGTATTTCTGTTTAGGTCTTTAGTCTGTCTGTCTTTCCCGTTTGCATTAGTTCTCCCTTTTAGGATTAGTCTGGCTGTCTCTGCTGTTTCCCAGATTATGTTGCTACCCAGTCTGTCAGTCTGTCTGTCTCCGGCGTTCACCTTAGTATTGTTTCATTCCATAGTCTGGTTATCTCTCAAGTCTGTCTGTCCTGTTTACTCTGTTTTGCCCCCGTGTCCAGATTAGCCTGCTTAGCTCCCTGTGTGTTGTCTTTCTGTTAAAGTCACTTTGTTATATTTCGTAAATAAAATACTGTGTTTTAGCGAGTGTGTCCGCCTCCATCTGTCCTCCATCCGTGATTCCTGACACACTGGAAATTTCTTGTTTCTTAACTGTCAATATATCTGTCAGAAGGAGTTATTCTAGACATGTTGAGTGTTCAAATACAAGTCATCTAAATACCTGAGAGGAAGGGATGGATGAAGAAACTGTAGATAGAAGCTTTTTGACTTTGTTTCAAAAGAGGTTCTAGTTTGCTTAACACTGCCACCCTAAATTGGATGAGAAAAGATCAGAAGTTGTAATTTATTGGATATTTTTACTAAACAAATGTTATAACACTCCACTGAGCATACTTACACAACTTGGTATGCCTGACAGCTGAAGTTCTTGGTGCTGAGAATGGAGAGGACATCTATGGACACTGATGATAAAAATGGTTTGAGGATTATTTGGAACCACTTTGTGATGAAAGTAACATTTGTCAGTTGTTCAACAGTGAAATTGCTGACTATCACTTCTCCCACAGCATCGAGGAAATTGGGATTAGGCAAAGTGATGTTGGTGTTCTGCAAGAAAAAAAGTAGGCATTTCAAAGCTACATTCTAATGACATGTCTAAATTTTACTGCATTACAGGTCAAAGTCCTATACCATGCTGGAGAACTTGTCTAGTGCATCCTTGATAGGTACTGCAAACTTCTGGAGAAAAAGTTTCCAGATTTCTTTGGAGTAGTTGCTCTGCAGTTTGCAGCTGAGCAGTGTGACCAGATGATCAGAGGACAGAGCATCAACTGCAGAAGACTGGGACATCCAAAAAAAAAACAGAAAGAAGTTAATTGTGGTCATATGATTGGCATTCTAGTGTTAATTAATGGACTATTATTTTATATTGGGTTCATGAAATACTCACTGATGAGCAGACATAATCAAAGATGCTGAAGTTGCATAGCACTGCAGACACAATTCCAGATTGGAGCTGAGTGTCTAGTGGAGAACTGTAAATGAAAGATATTTTCTTATACTTCAGGCATATTTCTTTGCTCAAATACAGGCTTAGCTTTAATTTGATCTGCAAAGTCCATTTTGAAAATCAGAGAGGAAATTGTGTAAAATGCAGTAAAAACTATAATCTGCTTTTTAAATTTACTATAAGGTATATTTGAGTGACAAAAGCACAAATAAAATATTTCTAGTGTTACCTAAGTCATTTTACAACATGTTGTGCAGTACATTAAAAAAATAGGAATCTTGTAATTAACCAATCCAGATCCCCTTACTCTAATTCTGAATTGTCCAGACATTAGTGGAGTGTGTTGTAGACATTAAATATAAAGTTTGCTTTTCAAACAAAATAAAATTCAAAAAGATCAACATAAAGAAGGCCTGGGGTTTCTAAGGAAATGGCAAGATGTTTGCAAAATTTAAATCTACCCCATCATAAATTACATAAATGTACATAAAATACATAAGTCTACATAAAGCAACTGCACATGCAGTTGCTCCTTAGGAGCTGACAGAGAAGAGGCAGAATGATGACGATAGAGCTTATTCCTCATTGGCAAGAAGCTTGGCTGAAACCTAAAGTTTATTTCTTTTAGTTCTAAAATGTAAAATTTAATTATCTCTCTTAAAGACCCTGTGTGTACAGCAATAATGTCTTGATTCTGTAATGTAGTGAGTTTGAATCTGGGCATTTTATTTTTCCAATAAAATTAAGAAATAAGATTTTCAGAAACCATGTGCTAACTCATTCAGAAAAATGTATAGAACTCTGTGGTGGTGGCCAGGACCCTCCCTAGGGAGGGACCTGGAGGTTGTGGGTTCGATTCCTGCTCCGTGTGACTGTTTGTGAGGAGTTGGTGTGTTCTCCCCGTGTCCGTGCACACCTCCGGGTGCTCTGGTTTCCTCCCACAGTCCAAAAACACACGTTAGTAGGTGGATTGGCGACTCCAAAGTGTGAATGTGTGTGTGTCTGTGTTGCCCTGTGAAGGACTGGTGCCCCCTCCAGGGTGTATTCCCGCCTTGCGCCCAATGATTCCAGGTAGGCACTGGACCCACTGTGACCCTGAATTGGATAAGCGGTTACAGAAAATGAATGAATGAATGAATGAATGTTTAAAATTGACAGGCTTTTAAGGGTGGATTTTTCTACTACATACATTAAGATTGTAGCTGAAATAATAAGGATTTGATGGGAAAATGGCTGTCCTGGCAGAAGAGCAGACTGGATTATGACATCAGGCATTTCAGCCCATTCAAATGAATGGAGGGATATTGAATGAGGGAAAAAATGGGATAAGTGCAAGAGGTCAGACATTTGGTACAATGGAATCCATCACATCAAAGTCCAACCATTGTTTGTATATTTTATTTCTATAGTGGACTGAATTACAACTTGAAGAATAAAAATCTATAGAAATAAATGGGAAAAAAACAGATGCATGCAATATGCAACCATAAATATTTAAGGTATTTTTAATAAACATAAAAGTTTAAGAGAATTAACAAGTCACAGATTGTTTATACTGCCATTTACAAAATGTCCCAATTATTCTGGAAAAAGGGTTTGTACATAACTTACCTAATTACCCCTTTGCAAGTGCTCTGTGCTGTAGTGGAGCCACTGGCAGTATTTGAAGTAATGGCCATGGAAGGAGCAGTGTTATCTGTGATGCTAGGAGCAGTGGAGTCAGTGAGGATGGGAGCAGTGTTACTGGTCATAGGTGTTGTGGTATTGGCCATGGCAGATGTAGAAGAAGAAATTATTGTAGGAGCAGTCAAATGGGCAATGGCAGTCATGGGACCAGTGTTATTGACATTTGTAAGAGTGGTTGTATAGGCAGTTGAAGTAGTGTCACTAATAGGAACAGAGGTAGTGACATTTATAGTAATGGCTGTGATTTCATGAGCAATTGATGTGGTTGTTGATTCACTAAAAGGTTGAGTAACTGTCCTAATTTCACTAGCATTGTTGGGGAAAGTAATGTCACTAACAGGTTGAGTAACAGCTGTGATATAACCAGCAATTTTTGTAGATGTTGTTTCACTAATAGGATGAGTAATGTTCATGATGGGGATAGTTGTGGAACTTTTGTCACTAACAGGTTGAGTAACAGTTCTGATTTCACTAGTGGATTTGGTGGAGCTCCTGTTACTATCAAGTTCAGTAAAAGTGGTGGCTTCAACAGTGATGGTTGTGAATGCTGTTTCACTAGACTTTTGAGTAATGGTCATGATTTCACTAGCACTGTTGAGGAAAGTAGTGTCACTAACAGATTGAGTAATAGCGGAGATTTCACTGGCGAAGGTGGGTGTAGTAGTGTAACTAAAAAGTTCAGTAATGGTGATTTCACTAGTTAAGCTGGGTGAAGTCGTGTAACTAAAAGGCTCAGTAACCATGGTTAATTCACCAGTGATGGTGGGTGAAGTCTTCAAAGTTACAGGTTGAGTAACGGTAGAGATTTCATTAGCAATGGTCGGGGAGATTGTGCCACTAAGAAGCTTACTATCAGTAGACCTGTCACTAATGTTGATGATAACTTGAAAGGTAAAATTACTGTCATTAATAGGCTGATTAATAGTTTTCTCATCACTAGTCAAAGTGGTGGAGGTATTAAAACTAAAAGGTGTAGTAACTTTGGTGTCATTATTGATAATGCTTATAATGGCGGTGCAGTTAGTACCGGTTACAGGTTGAGTAACAGTGGTGCTGTCAGGAGTGAGAGTGGTGGAGGTAGTGACATTACCAGATTGAGTAATTCTGTTGTTGGTACTAATGATTATAATTTTGATGTCACACGTAATTCCACTAACAGCTTGAGTAACAGGGTAGTCACTTGTGATAGTGGTGGTGATAGTCACAGTCACAATCCCTGTGTCAATGAAATTGATGGTGATAAATATTGTACAGGCAGTGATATTAAGAGGTGGAGTAAAAATGTTTCTTTCACTAGGGATGGTGGTGAAGGTAGTGTCACTGAGAGGTTCAAAAACAGTGCTGATTTCACTTGCGATTGTCGTAAAGGTAGTGTCACTGAGAGGTTCCAAAACAGTGCTGATTTCCCTAGCGATTGTCGTGGAAGTTGTGTCACTAACAGGTTGAGTAGTCGTTGTGATTTCACCAGTGATGATGGGGGAGTTAGTGTCACTAACAGTTTCAGTAACAGTGCTGTTCTCACCAGTGATGGTGGGTGAAGCCTTCTCAGTTACAGGTTGAGTAACGGTAGAGAATTCATTAGCAATGGTCGGGGAGATTGTGCCACTAAGAAGCTTACTATCAGTAGACCTGTCACTAATGTTGATGATAACTTGAAAGGTAAAATTACTGTCATTAGTAGGCTGATTAATAGTTTTCTCTTCACTAGTCAAAGTGGTGGAGGTATTAAAACTAAAAGGTGTAGTAACTTTGGTGTCATTATTGATAATGCTTATAATGGCGGTGCAGTTAGTACCGGTTACAGGTTGAGTAACAGTGGTGTTGTCAGGAGTGAGAGTGGTGGAGGTAGTGACATTACCAGATTGAGTAACCCTGTTGTTGGTACTAATGATTACAATTTTGATCTCACACGTAATACCACTAACAGCTTGAGTATCAGGGGAGTCACTGGTGATAGTGGTGGTGATAGTCACAGTCAAAATCCCTGTGTCAATGAAATTGATGGTGATAATTATTGTACAGGCAGTGACATTAAGAGGTTGAGTAAAAATGTTTCTTTCACTAGGGATGGTGGTGAAGGTAGTGTCACTGAGAGGTTCAAAAACAGTGCTGATTTCACTTGCGATTTTCGTAAATGTAGTGTCACTGAGAGGTTCAAAAACAGTGCTGATTTCCCTAGCGATTGTCGTGGAAGTCATGTCACTAACAGGTTGAGTAGTCGTTGTGATTTCACCAGTGATGGTGGGTGAAGCCTTCTCAGTTACAGGTTGAGTAACGGTAGAAAATTCATTAGCAATGGTCGGGGAGATTGTGCCACTAAGAAGCTTACTATCAGTAGACCTGTCACTAATGTTGATGATAACTTGAAAGGTAAAATTACTGTCATTAATAGGCTGATTAATAGTTTTCTCATCACTAGTCAAAGTGGTGGAGGTATTAAAACTAAAAGGTGTAGTAACTTTGGTGTCATTATTGATAATGCTTATAATGGCGGTGCAGTTAGTACCGGTTACAGGTTTAGTAACAGTGGTGCTGTCAGGAGTGAGAGTGGTAGAGGTAGTGACATTACCAGATTGAGTAATTCTGTTGTTGGTACTAATGATTATAATTTTGATGTCACACGTAATACCACTAACAGCTTGAGTAACAGGGAAGTCACTTGTGATAGTGGTGGTGATAGTCACAGTCACAATCCCTGTGTCAGTGAAATTGATGGTGATAATTATTGTACAGTCAGTGACATTAAGAGGTTGAGTAAAAATGTTTCTTTCACTAGGGATGGTGGTGAAAGTAGTGTCACTGAGAGGTTCAAAAACAGTGCTGATTTCACTTGCGATTGTCGTAAAGGTAGTGTCACTGAGAGGTTCCAAAACAGTGCTGATTTCCCTAGCGATTGTCGTGGAAGTTGTGTCACTAACAGGTTGAGTAGTCGTTGTGATTTCACCAGTGATGATGGGGGTGTTAGTGTCACTAACAGTTTCAGTAACAGTGCTGATTTCACCAGTGATGGTGGGTGAAGCCTTCAAAGTTACAGGTTGAGTAACGGTAGAGAATTCATTAGCAATGGTCGGGGAGATTGTGCCACTAAGAAGCTTACTATCAGTAGACCTGTCACTAATGTTGATGATAACTTGAAAGGTAAAATTACTGTCATTAATAGGCTGATTAATAGTTTTCTCATCACTAGTCAAAGTGGTGGAGGTATTAAAACTAAAAGGTGTAGTAACTTTGGTGTCATTATTGATAATGCTTATAATGGCGGTGCAGTTAGTACCGGTTACAGGTTGAGTAACAGTGGTGTTGTCAGGAGTGAGAGTGGTGGAGGTAGTGACATTACCAGATTGAGTAATTCTGTTGTTGGTACTAATGATTATAATTTTGATGTCACACGTATTACCACTAACAGCTTGAGTAACAGGGTAGTCACTTGTGATAGTGGTGGTGATAGTCACAGTCACAATCCCTGTGTCAATGAAATTGATGGTGATAATTATTGTACAGTCAGTGACATTAAGAGGTTGAGTAAAAATGTTTCTTTCACTAGGGACGGTGGTGAAAGTAGTGTCACTGAGAGGTTCAAAAACAGTTCTGATTTCACTTGCGATTGTCGTAAAGGTAGTGTCACTGAGAGGTTCCAAAACAGTGCTGATTTCCCTAGCGATTGTCGTGGAAGTTGTGTCACTAACAGGTTGAGTAGTCGTTGTGATTTCACCAGTGATGATGGGGGTGTTAGTGTCACTAACAGTTTCAGTAACAGTGCTGATTTCACCAGTGATGGTGGGTGAAGCCTTCTCAGTTACAGGTTGAGTAACGGTAGAGAATTCATTAGCAATGGTCGGGGAGATTGTGCCACTAAGAAGCTTACTATCAGTAGACCTGTCACTAATGTTGATGATA
Organism: Hoplias malabaricus; assembly: GCF_029633855.1. NCBI lineage: Eukaryota > Metazoa > Chordata > Actinopteri > Characiformes > Erythrinidae > Hoplias > Hoplias malabaricus. The sequence goes on along the minus strand of NC_089801.1, from coordinate 56,074,556 downwards.
ACTTGAAAGGTAAAATTACTGTCATTAATAGGCTGATTAATAGTTTTCTCTTCACTAGTCAAAGTGGTGGAGGTATTAAAACTAAAAGGTGTAGTAACTTTGGTGTCATTATTGATAACGCTTATAATGGCGGTGCAGTTAGTACCGGTTACAGGTTGAGTAACAGTGCTGCTGTCAGGAGTGAGAGTGGTGGAGGTAGTGACATTACCAGATTGAGTAATTATGTTGTTGGTACTAATGATTATAATTTTGATGTCACACGTAATACCACTAACAGCTTGAGTAACAGGGAAGTCACTTGTGATAATGGTGGTGATAGTCACAGTCACAATCCCTGTGCCAATGAAATTGATGGTGATAATTATTGTACAGTCAGTGACATTAAGAGGTTGAGTAAAAATGTTTCTTTCACTAGGGACGGTGGTGAAGGTAGTGTCACTGAGAGGTTCAAAAACAGTGCTGATTTCACTTGCGATTGTCGTAAAGGTAGTGTCACTGAGAGGTTCCAAAACAGTGCTGATTTCCCTAGCGATTGTCGTGGAAGTTGTGTCACTAACAGGTTGAGTAGTCGTTGTGATTTCACCAGTGATGATGGGGGTGTTAGTGTCACTAACAGTTTCAGTAACAGTGCTGATTTCACCAGTGATGGTGGGTGAAGCCTTCTCAGTTACAGGTTGAGTAACGGTAGAAAATTCATTAGCAATGGTCGGGGAGATTGTGCCACTAAGAAGCTTACTATCAGTAGACCTGTCACTAATGTTGATGATAACTTGAAAGGTAAAATTACTGTCATTAATCGGCTGATTAATAGTTTTCTCATCACTAGTCAAAGTGGTGGAGGTATTAAAACTAAAAGGTGTAGTAACTTTGGTGTCATTATTGATAATGCTTATAATGGCGGTGCAGTTAGTACCGGTTACAGGTTTAGTAACAGTGGTGCTGTCAGGAGTGAGAGTGGTAGAGGTAGTGACATTACCAGATTGAGTAATTCTGTTGTTGGTACTAATGATTATAATTTTGATGTCACACGTAATACCACTAACAGCTTGAGTAACAGGGAAGTCACTTGTGATAGTGGTGGTGATAGTCACAGTCACAATCCCTGTGTCAGTGAAATTGATGGTGATAATTATTGTACAGTCAGTGACATTAAGAGGTTGAGTAAAAATGTTTCTTTCACTAGGGATGGTGGTGAAAGTAGTGTCACTGAGAGGTTCAAAAACAGTGCTGATTTCACTTGCGATTGTCGTAAAGGTAGTGTCACTGAGAGGTTCCAAAACAGTGCTGATTTCCCTAGCGATTGTCGTGGAAGTTGTGTCACTAACAGGTTGAGTAGTCGTTGTGATTTCACCAGTGATGATGGGGGTGTTAGTGTCACTAACAGTTTCAGTAACAGTGCTGATTTCACCAGTGATGGTGGGTGAAGCCTTCAAAGTTACAGGTTGAGTAACGGTAGAGAATTCATTAGCAATGGTCGGGGAGATTGTGCCACTAAGAAGCTTACTATCAGTAGACCTGTCACTAATGTTGATGATAACTTGAAAGGTAAAATTACTGTCATTAATAGGCTGATTAATAGTTTTCTCATCACTAGTCAAAGTGGTGGAGGTATTAAAACTAAAAGGTGTAGTAACTTTGGTGTCATTATTGATAATGCTTATAATGGCGGTGCAGTTAGTACCGGTTACAGGTTGAGTAACAGTGGTGTTGTCAGGAGTGAGAGTGGTGGAGGTAGTGACATTACCAGATTGAGTAATTCTGTTGTTGGTACTAATGATTATAATTTTGATGTCACACGTATTACCACTAACAGCTTGAGTAACAGGGTAGTCACTTGTGATAGTGGTGGTGATAGTCACAGTCACAATCCCTGTGTCAATGAAATTGATGGTGATAATTATTGTACAGTCAGTGACATTAAGAGGTTGAGTAAAAATGTTTCTTTCACTAGGGACGGTGGTGAAAGTAGTGTCACTGAGAGGTTCAAAAACAGTGCTGATTTCACTTGCGATTGTCGTAAAGGTAGTGTCACTGAGAGGTTCCAAAACAGTGCTGATTTCCCTAGCGATTGTCGTGGAAGTTGTGTCACTAACAGGTTGAGTAGTCGTTGTGATTTCACCAGTGATGATGGGGGTGTTAGTGTCACTAACAGTTTCAGTAACAGTGCTGATTTCACCAGTGATGGTGGGTGAAGCCTTCTCAGTTACAGGTTGAGTAACGGTAGAGAATTCATTAGCAATGGTCGGGGAGATTGTGCCACTAAGAAGCTTACTATCAGTAGACCTGTCACTAATGTTGATGATAACTTGAAAGGTAAAATTACTGTCATTAATAGGCTGATTAATAGTTTTCTCTTCACTAGTCAAAGTGGTGGAGGTATTAAAACTAAAAGGTGTAGTAACTTTGGTGTCATTATTGATAACGCTTATAATGGCGGTGCAGTTAGTACCGGTTACAGGTTGAGTAACAGTGCTGCTGTCAGGAGTGAGAGTGGTGGAGGTAGTGACATTACCAGATTGAGTAATTATGTTGTTGGTACTAATGATTATAATTTTGATGTCACACGTAATACCACTAACAGCTTGAGTAACAGGGAAGTCACTTGTGATAATGGTGGTGATAGTCACAGTCACAATCCCTGTGCCAATGAAATTGATGGTGATAATTATTGTACAGTCAGTGACATTAAGAGGTTGAGTAAAAATGTTTCTTTCACTAGGGACGGTGGTGAAGGTAGTGTCACTGAGAGGTTCAAAAACAGTGCTGATTTCACTTGCGATTGTCGTAAAGGTAGTGTCACTGAGAGGTTCCAAAACAGTGCTGATTTCCCTAGCGATTGTCGTGGAAGTTGTGTCACTAACAGGTTGAGTAGTCGTTGTGATTTCACCAGTGATGATGGGGGTGTTAGTGTCACTAACAGTTTCAGTAACAGTGCTGATTTCACCAGTGATGGTGGGTGAAGCCTTCTCAGTTACAGGTTGAGTAACGGTAGAAAATTCATTAGCAATGGTCGGGGAGATTGTGCCACTAAGAAGCTTACTATCAGTAGACCTGTCACTAATGTTGATGATAACTTGAAAGGTAAAATTACTGTCATTAATAGGCTGATTAATAGTTTTCTCATCACTAGTCAAAGTGGTGGAGGTATTAAAACTAAAAGGTGTAGTAACTTTGGTGTCATTATTGATAATGCTTATAATGGCGGTGCAGTTAGTACCGGTTACAGGTTTAGTAACAGTGGTGCTGTCAGGAGTGAGAGTGGTAGAGGTAGTGACATTACCAGATTGAGTAATTCTGTTGTTGGTACTAATGATTATAATTTTGATGTCACACGTAATACCACTAACAGCTTGAGTAACAGGGAAGTCACTTGTGATAGTGGTGGTGATAGTCACAGTCACAATCCCTGTGTCAGTGAAATTGATGGTGATAATTATTGTACAGTCAGTGACATTAAGAGGTTGAGTAAAAATGTTTCTTTCACTAGGGATGGTGGTGAAAGTAGTGTCACTGAGAGGTTCAAAAACAGTGCTGATTTCACTTGCGATTGTCGTAAAGGTAGTGTCACTGAGAGGTTCCAAAACAGTGCTGATTTCCCTAGCGATTGTCGTGGAAGTTGTGTCACTAACAGGTTGAGTAGTCGTTGTGATTTCACCAGTGATGATGGGGGTGTTAGTGTCACTAACAGTTTCAGTAACAGTGCTGATTTCACCAGTGATGGTGGGTGAAGCCTTCTCAGTTACAGGTTGAGTAACGGTAGAGAATTCATTAGCAATGGTCGGGGAGATTGTGCCACTAAGAAGCTTACTATCAGTAGACCTGTCACTAATGTTGATGATAACTTGAAAGGTAAAATTACTGTCATTAATAGGCTGATTAATAGTTTTCTCATCACTAGTCAAAGTGGTGGAGGTATTAAAACTAAAAGGTGTAGTAACTTTGGTGTCATTATTGATAATGCTTATAATGGCGGTGCAGTTAGTACCGGTTACAGGTTTAGTAACAGTGGTGCTGTCAGGAGTGAGAGTGGTAGAGGTAGTGACATTACCAGATTGAGTAATTCTGTTGTTGGTACTAATGATTATAATTTTGATGTCACACGTAATACCACTAACAGCTTGAGTAACAGGGAAGTCACTTGTGATAGTGGTGGTGATAGTCACAGTCACAATCCCTGTGTCAGTGAAATTGATGGTGATAATTATTGTACAGTCAGTGACATTAAGAGGTTGAGTAAAAATGTTTCTTTCACTAGGGATGGTGGTGAAAGTAGTGTCACTGAGAGGTTCAAAAACAGTGCTGATTTCACTTGCGATTGTCGTAAAGGTAGTGTCACTGAGAGGTTCCAAAACAGTGCTGATTTCCCTAGCGATTGTCGTGGAAGTTGTGTCACTAACAGGTTGAGTAGTCGTTGTGATTTCACCAGTGATGATGGGGGTGTTAGTGTCACTAACAGTTTCAGTAACAGTGCTGATTTCACCAGTGATGGTGGGTGAAGCCTTCTCAGTTACAGGTTGAGTAACGGTAGAGAATTCATTAGCAATGGTCGGGGAGATTGTGCCACTAAGAAGCTTACTATCAGTAGACCTGTCACTAATGTTGATGATAACTTGAAAGGTAAAATTACTGTCATTAATAGGCTGATTAATAGTTTTCTCATCACTAGTCAAAGTGGTGGAGGTATTAAAACTAAAAGGTGTAGTAACTTTGGTGTCATTATTGATAATGCTTATAATGGCGGTGCAGTTAGTACCGGTTACAGGTTGAGTAACAGTGGTGTTGTCAGGAGTGAGAGTGGTGGAGGTAGTGACATTACCAGATTGAATAATTCTGTTGTTGGTACTAATGATTATAATTTTGATGTCACACGTATTACCACTAACAGCTTGAGTAACAGGGTAGTCACTTGTGATAGTGGTGGTGATAGTCACAGTCACAATCCCTGTGTCAATGAAATTGATGGTGATAATTATTGTACAGTCAGTGACATTAAGAGGTTGAGTAAAAATGTTTCTTTCACTAGGGACGGTGGTGAAAGTAGTGTCACTGAGAGGTTCAAAAACAGTGCTGATTTCACTTGCGATTGTCGTAAAGGTAGTGTCACTGAGAGGTTCCAAAACAGTGCTGATTTCCCTAGCGATTGTCGTGGAAGTTGTGTCACTAACAGGTTGAGTAGTCGTTGTGATTTCACCAGTGATGATGGGGGTGTTAGTGTCACTAACAGTTTCAGTAACAGTGCTGTTCTCACCAGTGATGGTGGGTGAAGCCTTCTCAGTTACAGGTTGAGTAACGGTAGAGAATTCATTAGCAATGGTCGGGGAGATTGTGCCACTAAGAAGCTTACTATCAGTAGACCTGTCACTAATGTTGATGATAACTTGAAAGGTAAAATTACTGTCATTAATAGGCTGATTAATAGTTTTCTCTTCACTAGTCAAAGTGGTGGAGGTATTAAAACTAAAAGGTGTAGTAACTTTGGTGTCATTATTGATAACGCTTATAATGGCGGTGCAGTTAGTACCGGTTACAGGTTGAGTAACAGTGCTGCTGTCAGGAGTGAGAGTGGTGGAGGTAGTGACATTACCAGATTGAGTAATTATGTTGTTGGTACTAATGATTATAATTTTGATGTCACACGTAATACCACTAACAGCTTGAGTAACAGGGAAGTCACTTGTGATAATGGTGGTGATAGTCACAGTCACAATCCCTGTGCCAATGAAATTGATGGTGATAATTATTGTACAGTCAGTGACATTAAGAGGTTGAGTAAAAATGTTTCTTTCACTAGGGACGGTGGTGAAGGTAGTGTCACTGAGAGGTTCAAAAACAGTGCTGATTTCACTTGCGATTGTCGTAAAGGTAGTGTCACTGAGAGGTTCCAAAACAGTGCTGATTTCCCTAGCGATTGTCGTGGAAGTTGTGTCACTAACAGGTTGAGTAGTCGTTGTGATTTCACCAGTGATGATGGGGGTGTTAGTGTCACTAACAGTTTCAGTAACAGTGCTGATTTCACCAGTGATGGTGGGTGAAGCCTTCTCAGTTACAGGTTGAGTAACGGTAGAAAATTCATTAGCAATGGTCGGGGAGATTGTGCCACTAAGAAGCTTACTATCAGTAGACCTGTCACTAATGTTGATGATAACTTGAAAGGTAAAATTACTGTCATTAATAGGCTGATTAATAGTTTTCTCATCACTAGTCAAAGTGGTGGAGGTATTAAAACTAAAAGGTGTAGTAACTTTGGTGTCATTATTGATAATGCTTATAATGGCGGTGCAGTTAGTACCGGTTACAGGTTTAGTAACAGTGGTGCTGTCAGGAGTGAGAGTGGTAGAGGTAGTGACATTACCAGATTGAGTAATTCTGTTGTTGGTACTAATGATTATAATTTTGATGTCACACGTAATACCACTAACAGCTTGAGTAACAGGGAAGTCACTTGTGATAGTGGTGGTGATAGTCACAGTCACAATCCCTGTGTCAATGAAATTGATGGTGATAATTATTGTACAGGCAGTGACATTAAGAGATTGAGTAAAAATGTTTCTTTCACTAGGGATGGTGGTGAAGGTAGTGTCACTGAGAGGTTCAAAAACAGTGCTGATTTCACTTGCGATTGTCTTAAAGGTAGTGTCACTGAGAGGTTCAAAAACAGTGCTGATTTCCCTAGCGATTGTCGTGGAAGTCATGTCACTAACAGGTTGAGTAGTCGTTGTGATTTCACCAGTGATGGTGGGTGAAGCCTTCTCAGTTACAGGTTGAGTAACGGTAGAAAATTCATTAGCAATGGTCGGGGAGATTGTGCCACTAAGAAGCTTACTATCAGTAGACCTGTCACTAATGTTGATGATAACTTGAAAGGTAAAATTACTGTCATTAATAGGCTGATTAATAGTTTTCTCATCACTAGTCAAAGTGGTGGAGGTATTAAAACTAAAAGGTGTAGTAACTTTGGTGTCATTATTGATAATGCTTATAATGGCGGTGCAGTTAGTACCGGTTACAGGTTTAGTAACAGTGGTGCTGTCAGGAGTGAGAGTGGTGGAGGTAGTGACATTACCAGATTGAGTAATTCTGTTGTTGGTACTAATGATTATAATTTTGATGTCACACGTATTACCACTAACAGCTTGAGTAACAGGGTAGTCACTTGTGATAGTGGTGGTGATAGTCACAGTCACAATCCCTGTGTCAATGAAATTGATGGTGATAATTATTGTACAGGCAGTGACATTAAGAGGTTGAGTAAAAATGTTTCTTTCACTAGGGATGGTGGTGAAGGTAGTGTCACTGAGAGGTTCAAAAACAGTGCTGATTTCACTTGCGATTGTCGTAAAGGTAGTGTCACTGAGAGGTTCCAAAACAGTGCTGATTTCCCTAGCGATTGTCGTGGAAGTCGTGTCACTAACAGGTTGAGTAGTCGTTGTGATTTCACCAGTGATGATGGGGGAGGTAGTGTCACTAACAGTTTCAGTAACAGTGCTGATCTCACCAGTGATGGTGGGTGAAGCCTTCTCAGTTACAGGTTGAGTAACGGTAGAGAATTCATTAGCAATGGTCGGGGAGATTGTGCCACTAAGAAGCTTACTATCAGTAGACCTGTCACTAATGTTGATGATAACTTGAAAGGTAAAATTACTGTCATTAATAGGCTGATTAATAGTTTTCTCATCACTAGTCAAAGTGGTGGAGGTATTAAAACTAAAAGGTGTAGTAACTTTGGTGTCATTATTGATAATGCTTATAATGGCGGTGCAGTTAGTACCGGTAACAGGTTTAGTAACGGTGGTGCTGTCAGGAGTGAGAGTGGTGGAGGTAGTGACATTACCAGATTGAGTAATTCTGTTGTTGGTACTAATGATTATAATTTTGATGTCACACGTAATACCACTAACAGCTTGAGTAACAGAGTAGTCACTTGTGATAGTGGTGGTGATAGTCACAGACACAATCCCTGTGTCTATGAAATTGATGGTGATAATTATTGTACACGCAGTGACATTAAGAGGTTGAGTAAAAATGTTTCTTTCACTAGGGATGGTGGTGAAGGTAGTGTCACTGAGAGGTTCAAAAACAGTGCTGATTTCCCTAGCGATTGTTGTGGAAGTCGTGTCACTAACAGGTTGAGGAATCGTTGTGATTTCACCAGTGATGATGGGGAAGTTAGTGTCACTAACAGTTTCAGTAACAGTGCTGATCTCACCAGTGATGGTGGGTGAAGCCTTCTCAGTTACAGGTTGAGTAACGGTAGAGAATTCATTAGCAATGGTCGGGGAGATTGTGCCACTAAGAAGCTTACTATCAGTAGACCTGTCACTAATGTTGATGATAACTTGAAAGGTAAAATTACTGTCATTAATAGGCTGATTAATAGTTTTCTCTTCACTAGTCAAAGTGGTGGAGGTATTAAAACTAAAAGGTGTAGTAACTTTGGTGTCATTATTGATAACGCTTATAATGGCGGTGCAGTTAGTACCGGTTACAGGTTGAGTAACAGTGGTGCTGTCAGGAGTGAGAGTGGTGGAGGTAGTGACATTACCAGATTGAGTAACCCTGTTGTTGGTACTAATGATTACAATTTTGATGTCACACGTAATACCACTAACAGCTTGAGTATCAGGGGAGTCACTGGTGATAGTGGTGGTGATAGTCACAGTCAAAATCCCTGTGTCAATGAAATTGATGGTGATAATTATTGTACAGGCAGTGACATTAAGAGGTGGAGTAAAAATGTTTCTTTCACTAGGGATGGTGGTGAAGGTAGTGTCACTTAAAGGTTCAAAAACAGTGCTGATTTCACTTGCGATTGTCATAAAGGTAGTGTCACTGAGAGGTTCCAAAACAGTGCTGATTTCCCTAGCGATTGTTGTGGAAGTTGTGTCACTAACAGGTTGAGTAGTCTTTGTGATTTCACCAGTGATGATGGGGGTGTTAGTATCACTAACAGTTTCAGTAACAGTGCTGATTTCAACAGTGATGGTGGGTGAAGCCTTCTCAGTTACAGGTTGAGTAACGGTAGAGAATTCATTAGCAATGGCCGGGGAGATTGTGCCACTAAGAAGCTTACTATCAGTAGACCTGTCACTAATGTTGATGATAACTTGAAAGGTAAAATTACTGTCATTAGTAGGCTGATTAATAGTTTTCTCTTCAATTGTCAAAGTGGTGGAGGTATTAAAACTAAAAGGTGTAGTAACTTTGGTGTCATTATTGATAACGCTTATAATGGCGGTGCAGTTAGTACCGGTTACAGGTTGAGTAACAGTGGTGTTGTCAGGAGTGAGAGTGGTGGAGGTAGTGACATTACCAGATTGAGTAACCCTGTTGTTGGTACTAATGATTACAATTTTGATGTCACACGTAATACCACTAACAGCTTGAGTATCAGGGGAGTCACTGGTGATAGTGGTGGTGATAGTCACAGTCAAAATCCCTGTGTCAATGAAATTGATGGTGATAATTATTGTACAGGCAGTGACATTAAGAGGTGGAGTAAAAATGTTTCTTTCACTAGGGATGGTGGTGAAGGTAGTGTCACTTAAAGGTTCAAAAACAGTGCTGATTTCACTTGCGATTGTCATAAAGGTAGTGTCACTGAGAGGTTCCAAAACAGTGCTGATTTCCCTAGCGATTGTTGTGGAAGTTGTGTCACTAACAGGTTGAGTAGTCTTTGTGATTTCACCAGTGATGATGGGGGTGTTAGTATCACTAACAGTTTCAGTAACAGTGCTGATTTCAACAGTGATGGTGGGTGAAGCCTTCTCAGTTACAGGTTGAGTAACGGTAGAGAATTCATTAGCAATGGCCGGGGAGATTGTGCTACTAAGAAGCTTACTATCAGTAGACCTGTCACTAATGTTGATGATAAATTGAAAGGTAAAATTACTGTCATTAGTAGGCTGATTAATAGTTTTCTCTTCAATTGTCAAAGTGGTGGAGGTATTAAAACTAAAAGGTGTAGTAACTTTGGTGTCATTATTGATAACGCTTATAATGGCGGTGCAGTTAGTACCGGTTACAGGTTGAGTAACAGTGGTGTTGTCAGGAGTGAGAGTGGTGGAGGTAGTGACATTACCAGATTGAGTAACCCTGTTGTTGGTACTAATGATTACAATTTTGATGTCACACGTAATACCACTAACAGCTTGAGTATCAGGGGAGTCACTGGTGATAGTGGTGGTGATAGTCACAGTCAAAATCCCTGTGTCAATGAAATTGATGGTGATAATTATTGTACAGTCAGTGACATTAAGAGGTTGAGTAAAAATGTTTCTTTCACTAGGGACGGTGGTGAAGGTAGTGTCACTGAGAGGTTCAAAAACAGTGCTGATTTCACTTGCGATTGTCGTAAAGGTAGTGTCACTGAGAGGTTCCAAAACAGTGCTGATTTCCCTAGCGATTGTCGTGGAAGTTGTGTCACTAACAGGTTGAGTAGTCGTTGTGATTTCACCTGTGATGATGGGGGTGTTAGTGTCACTAACAGTTTCAGTAACAGTGCTGATTTCACCAGTGATGGTGGGTGAAGCCTTCTCAGTTACAGGTTGAGTAACGGTAGAGAATTCATTAGCAATGGTCGGGGAGATTGTGCCACTAAGAAGCTTACTATCAGTAGACCTGTCACTAATGTTGATGATAACTTGAAAGGTAAAATTACTGTCATTAATAGGCTGATTAATAGTTTTCTCTTCACTAGTCAAAGTGGTGGAGGTATTAAAACTAAAAGGTGTAGTAACTTTGGTGTCATTATTGATAACGCTTATAATGGCGGTGCAGTTAGTACCGGTTACAGGTTGAGTAACAGTGGTGCTGTCAGGAGTGAGAGTGGTGGAGGTAGTGACATTACCAGATTGAGTAACCCTGTTGTTGGTACTAATGATTACAATTTTGATGTCACACGTAATACCACTAACAGCTTGAGTATCAGGGGAGTCACTGGTGATAGTGGTGGTGATAGTCACAGTCAAAATCCCTGTGTCAATGAAATTGATGGTGATAATTATTGTACAGGCAGTGACATTAAGAGGTGGAGTAAAAATGTTTCTTTCACTAGGGATGGTGGTGAAGGTAGTGTCACTTAAAGGTTCAAAAACAGTGCTGATTTCACTTGCGATTGTCATAAAGGTAGTGTCACTGAGAGGTTCCAAAACAGTGCTGATTTCCCTAGCGATTGTCGTGGAAGTTGTGTCACTAACAGGTTGAGTAGTCTTTGTGATTTCACCAGTGATGATGGGGGTGTTAGTATCACTAACAGTTTCAGTAACAGTGCTGATTTCACCAGTGATGGTGGGTGAAGCCTTCTCAGTTACAGGTTGAGTAACGGTAGAGAATTCATTAGCAATGGCCGGGGAGATTGTGCCACTAAGAAGCTTACTATCAGTAGACCTGTCACTAATGTTGATGATAACTTGAAAGGTAAAATTACTGTCATTAGTAGGCTGATTAATAGTTTTCTCTTCAATTGTCAAAGTGGTGGAGGTATTAAAACTAAAAGGTGTAGTAACTTTGGTGTCATTATTGATAACGCTTATAATGGCGGTGCAGTTAGTACCGGTTACAGGTTGAGTAACAGTGGTGTTGTCAGGAGTGAGAGTGGTGGAGGTAGTGACATTACCAGATTGAGTAACCCTGTTGTTGGTACTAATGATTACAATTTTGATGTCACACGTAATACCACTAACAGCTTGAGTATCAGGGGAGTCACTGGTGATAGTGGTGGTGATAGTCACAGTCAAAATCCCTGTGTCAATGAAATTGATGGTGATAATTATTGTACAGTCAGTGACATTAAGAGGTTGAGTAAAAATGTTTCTTTCACTAGGGACGGTGGTGAAGGTAGTGTCACTGAGAGGTTCAAAAACAGTGCTGATTTCACTTGCGATTGTCGTAAAGGTAGTGTCACTGAGAGGTTCCAAAACAGTGCTGATTTCCCTAGCGATTGTCGTGGAAGTTGTGTCACTAACAGGTTGAGTAGTCGTTGTGATTTCACCAGTGATGATGGGGGTGTTAGTGTCACTAACAGTTTCAGTAACAGTGCTGATTTCACCAGTGATGGTGGGTGAAGCCTTCTCAGTTACAGGTTGAGTAACGGTAGAGAATTCATTAGCAATGGTCGGGGAGATTGTGCCACTAAGAAGCTTACTATCAGTAGACCTGTCACTAATGTTGATGATAACTTGAAAGGTAAAATTACTGTCATTAATAGGCTGATTAATAGTTTTCTCATCACTAGTCAAAGTGGTGGAGGTATTAAAACTAAAAGGTGTAGTAACTTTGGTGTCATTATTGATAACGCTTATAATGGCGGTGCAGTTAGTACCGGTTACAGGTTGAGTAACAGTGGTGCTGTCAGGAGTGAGTGTGGTGGAGGTAGTGACATTACCAGAGTGAGTAATTCTGTTGTTGGTACTAATGATTATAATTTTGATGTCACACGTAATACCACTAACAGCTTGAGTAACAGGGTAGTCACTTGTGATAGTGGTGGTGATAGTCACAGTCACAATCCCTGTGTCAATGAAATTGATGGTGATAATTATTGTACAGGCAGTGACATTAAGAGGTGGAGTAAAAATGTTTCTTTCACTAGGGACGGTGGTGAAAGTAGTGTCACTGAGAGGTTCAAAAACAGTGCTGATTTCACTTGCGATTGTCGTAAAGGTAGTGTCACTGAGAGGTTCCAAAACAGTGCTGATTTCCCTAGCGATTGTCGTGGAAGTTGTGTCACTAACAGGTTGAGTAGTCGTTGTGATTTCACCAGTGATGATGGGGGTGTTAGTGTCACTAACAGTTTCAGTAACAGTGCTGATTTCACCAGTGATGGTGGGTGAAGCCTTCTCAGTTACAGGTTGAGTAACGGTAGAGAATTTATTAGCAATGGCCGGGGAGATTGTGCCACTAAGAAGCTTACTATCAGTAGACCTGTCACTAATGTTGATGATAACTTGAAAGGTAAAATTACTGTCATTAGTAGGCTGATTAATAGTTTTCTCTTCAATTGTCAAAGTGGTGGAAGTATTAAAACTAAAAGGTGTAGTAACTTTGGTGTCATTATTGATAACGCTTATAATGGCGGTGCAGTTAGTACCGGTTACAGGTTGAGTAACAGTGGTGCTGTCAGGAGTGAGTGTGGTGGAGGTAGTGACATTACCAGAGTGAGTAATTCTGTTGTTGGTACTAATGATTATAATTTTGATGTCACACGTAATACCACTAACAGCTTGAGTAACAGAGTAGTCACTTGTGATAGTGGTGGTGATAGTCACAGACACAATCCCTGTGTCAATGAAATTGATGGTGATAATTATTGTACACGCAGTGACATTAAGAGGTTGAGTAAAAATGTTTCTTTCACTAGGGATGGTGGTGAAGGTAGTGTCACTGAGAGGTTCAAAAACAGTGCTGATTTCCCTAGCGATTGTTGTGGAAGTCGTGTCACTAACAGGTTGAGGAATCGTTGTGATTTCACCAGTGATGATGGGGAAGTTAGTGTCATTAACAGTTTCAGTAACAGTGCTGATCTCACCAGTGATGGTGGGTGAAGCCTTCTCAGTTACAGGTTGAGTAACGGTAGAGAATTCATTAGCAATGGTCGGGGAGATTGTGCCACTAAGAAGCTTACTATCAGTAGACCTGTCACTAATGTTGATGATAACTTGAAAGGTAAAATTACTGTCATTAATAGGCTGATTAATAGTTTTCTCTTCACTAGTCAAAGTGGTGGAGGTATTAAAACTAAAAGGTGTAGTAACTTTGGTGTCATTATTGATAACGCTTATAATGGCGGTGCAGTTAGTACCGGTTACAGGTTGAGTAACAGTGGTGCTGTCAGGAGTGAGAGTGGTGGAGGTAGTGACATTACCAGATTGAGTAACCCTGTTGTTGGTACTAATGATTACAATTTTGATGTCACACGTAATACCACTAACAGCTTGAGTATCAGGGGAGTCACTGGTGATAGTGGTGGTGATAGTCACAGTCAAAATCCCTGTGTCAATGAAATTGATGGTGATAATTATTGTACAGGCAGTGACATTAAGAGGTGGAGTAAAAATGTTTCTTTCACTAGGGATGGTGGTGAAGGTAGTGTCACTTAAAGGTTCAAAAACAGTGCTGATTTCACTTGCGATTGTCATAAAGGTAGTGTCACTGAGAGGTTCCAAAACAGTGCTGATTTCCCTAGCGATTGTCGTGGAAGTTGTGTCACTAACAGGTTGAGTAGTCTTTGTGATTTCACCAGTGATGATGGGGGTGTTAGTATCACTAACAGTTTCAGTAACAGTGCTGATTTCACCAGTGATGGTGGGTGAAGCCTTCTCAGTTACAGGTTGAGTAACGGTAGAGAATTCATTAGCAATGGCCGGGGAGATTGTGCCACTAAGAAGCTTACTATCAGTAGACCTGTCACTAATGTTGATGATAACTTGAAAGGTAAAATTACTGTCATTAGTAGGCTGATTAATAGTTTTCTCTTCAATTGTCAAAGTGGTGGAGGTATTAAAACTAAAAGGTGTAGTAACTTTGGTGTCATTATTGATAACGCTTATAATGGCGGTGCAGTTAGTACCGGTTACAGGTTGAGTAACAGTGGTGTTGTCAGGAGTGAGAGTGGTGGAGGTAGTGACATTACCAGATTGAGTAACCCTGTTGTTGGTACTAATGATTACAATTTTGATGTCACACGTAATACCACTAACAGCTTGAGTATCAGGGGAGTCACTGGTGATAGTGGTGGTGATAGTCACAGTCAAAATCCCTGTGTCAATGAAATTGATGGTGATAATTATTGTACAGTCAGTGACATTAAGAGGTTGAGTAAAAATGTTTCTTTCACTAGGGACGGTGGTGAAGGTAGTGTCACTGAGAGGTTCAAAAACAGTGCTGATTTCACTTGCGATTGTCGTAAAGGTAGTGTCACTGAGAGGTTCCAAAACAGTGCTGATTTCCCTAGCGATTGTCGTGGAAGTTGTGTCACTAACAGGTTGAGTAGTCGTTGTGATTTCACCAGTGATGATGGGGGTGTTAGTGTCACTAACAGTTTCAGTAACAGTGCTGATTTCACCAGTGATGGTGGGTGAAGCCTTCTCAGTTACAGGTTGAGTAACGGTAGAGAATTCATTAGCAATGGTCGGGGAGATTGTGCCACTAAGAAGCTTACTATCAGTAGACCTGTCACTAATGTTGATGATAACTTGAAAGGTAAAATTACTGTCATTAATAGGCTGATTAATAGTTTTCTCATCACTAGTCAAAGTGGTGGAGGTATTAAAACTAAAAGGTGTAGTAACTTTGGTGTCATTATTGATAACGCTTATAATGGCGGTGCAGTTAGTACCGGTTACAGGTTGAGTAACAGTGGTGCTGTCAGGAGTGAGTGTGGTGGAGGTAGTGACATTACCAGAGTGAGTAATTCTGTTGTTGGTACTAATGATTATAATTTTGATGTCACACGTAATACCACTAACAGCTTGAGTAACAGGGTAGTCACTTGTGATAGTGGTGGTGATAGTCACAGTCACAATCCCTGTGTCAATGAAATTGATGGTGATAATTATTGTACAGGCAGTGACATTAAGAGGTGGAGTAAAAATGTTTCTTTCACTAGGGATGGTGGTAAAGGTAGTGTCACTTAAAGGTTCAAAAACAGTGCTGATTTCACTTGCGATTGTCATAAAGGTAGTGTCACTGAGAGGTTCCAAAACAGTGCTGATTTCCCTAGCGATTGTCGTGGAAGTTGTGTCACTAACAGGTTGAGTAGTCGTTGTGATTTCACCAGTGATGATGGGGGTGTTAGTGTCACTAACAGTTTCAGTAACAGTGCTGATTTCACCAGTGATGGTGGGTGAAGCCTTCTCAGTTACAGGTTGAGTAACGGTAGAGAATTCATTAGCAATGGTCGGGGAGATTGTGCCACTAAGAAGCTTACTATCAGTAGACCTGTCGCTAATGTTGATGATAACTTGAAAGGTAAAATTACTGTCATTAGTAGGCTGATTAATAGTTTTCTCTTCACTAGTCAAAGTGGTGGAGGTATTAAAACTAAAAGGTGTAGTAACTTTGGTGCCATTATTGATAACGCTGATAATGGCGGTGCAGTTAGTACCGGTTACAGGTTGAGTAACAGTGGTGTTGTCAGAAGTGAGAGTGGTGGAGGTAGTGACATTACCAGATTGAGTAACGCTGTTGTTGGTACTAATGATTACAATTTTGATGTCACACGTAATACCACTAACAGCTTGAGTATCAGGGGAATCACTGGTGATAGTGGTGGTGATAGTCACAGTCAAAATCCCTGTGTCAATGAAATTGATGGTGATAATTATTGTACAGTCAGTGACATTAAGGGGTTGAGTAAAAATGTTTCTTTCACTAGGGACGGTGGTGAAGGTAGTGTCACTGAGAGGTTCAGAAAGAGTGCTGATTTCACTTGCGATTGTCGTAAAGGTAGTGTCACTGAGAGGTTCCAAAACAGTGCTGATTTCCCTAGCGATTGTCGTGGAAGTTGTGTCACTAACAGGTTGAGTAGTCGTTGTGATTTCACCAGTGATGATGGGGGTGTTAGTGTCACTAACAGTTTCAGTAACAGTGCTGATTTCACCAGTGATGGTGGGTGAAGCCTTCTCAGTTACAGGTTGAGTAACGGTAGAGAATTCATTAGCAATGGTCGGGGAGATTGTGCCACTAAGAAGCTTACTATCAGTAGACCTGTCGCTAATGTTGATGATAACTTGAAAGGTAAAATTACTGTCATTAGTAGGCTGATTAATAGTTTTCTCTTCACTAGTCAAAGTGGTGGAGGTATTAAAACTAAAAGGTGTAGTAACTTTGGTGTCATTATTGATAACGCTTATAATGGCGGTGCAGTTAGTACCGGTTACAGGTTGAGTAACAGTGGTGTTGTCAGGAGTGAGAGTGGTGGAGGTAGTGACATTACCAGATTGAGTAACCCTGTTGTTGGTACTAATGATTACAATTTTGATGTCACACGTAATACCACTAACAGCTTGAGTATCAGGGGAATCACTGGTGATAGTGGTGGTGATAGTCACAGTCAAAATCCCTGTGTCAATGAAATTGATGGTGATAATTATTGTACAGTCAGTGACATTAAGAGGTTGAGTAAAAATGTTTCTTTCACTAGGGACGGTGGTGAAGGTAGTGTCACTGAGAGGTTCAAAAACAGTGCTGATTTCACTTGCGATTGTCGTAAAGGTAGTGTCACTGAGAGGTTCCAAAACAGTGCTGATTTCCCTAGCGATTGTCGTGGAAGTTGTGTCACTAACAGGTTGAGTAGTCGTTGTGATTTCACCAGTGATGATGGGGGTGTTAGTGTCACTAACAGTTTCAGTAACAGTGCTGATTTCACCAGTGATGGTGGGTGAAGCCTTCTCAGTTACAGGTTGAGTAACGGTAGAGAATTCATTAGCAATGGTCGGGGAGATTGTGCCACTAAGAAGCTTACTATCAGTAGACCTGTCGCTAATGTTGATGATAACTTGAAAGGTAAAATTACTGTCATTAGTAGGCTGATTAATAGTTTTCTCTTCACTAGTCAAAGTGGTGGAGGTATTAAAACTAAAAGGTGTAGTAACTTTGGTGTCATTATTGATAACGCTTATAATGGCGGTGCAGTTAGTACCGGTTACAGGTTGAGTAACAGTGGTGTTGTCAGGAGTGAGAGTGGTGGAGGTAGTGACATTACCAGATTGAGTAACCCTGTTGTTGGTACTAATGATTACAATTTTGATGTCACACGTAATACCACTAACAGCTTGAGTATCAGGGGAATCACTGGTGATAGTGGTGGTGATAGTCACAGTCACAATCCCTGTGTCAATGAAATTGATGGTGATAATTATTGTACAGGCAGTGACATTAAGAGGTGGAGTAAAAATGTTTCTTTCACTAGGGATGGTGGTAAAGGTAGTGTCACTTAAAGGTTCAAAAACAGTGCTGATTTCACTTGCGATTGTCATAAAGGTAGTGTCACTGAGAGGTTCCAAAACAGTGCTGATTTCCCTAGCGATTGTCGTGGAAGTTGTGTCACTAACAGGTTGAGTAGTCGTTGTGATTTCACCAGTGATGATGGGGGTGTTAGTGTCACTAACAGTTTCAGTAACAGTGCTGATTTCACCAGTGATGGTGGGTGAAGCCTTCTCAGTTACAGGTTGAGTAACGGTAGAGAATTCATTAGCAATGGTCGGGGAGATTGTGCCACTAAGAAGCTTACTATCAGTAGACCTGTCGCTAATGTTGATGATAACTTGAAAGGTAAAATTACTGTCATTAGTAGGCTGATTAATAGTTTTCTCTTCACTAGTCAAAGTGGTGGAGGTATTAAAACTAAAAGGTGTAGTAACTTTGGTGCCATTATTGATAACGCTGATAATGGCGGTGCAGTTAGTACCGGTTACAGGTTGAGTAACAGTGGTGTTGTCAGAAGTGAGAGTGGTGGAGGTAGTGACATTACCAGATTGAGTAACGCTGTTGTTGGTACTAATGATTACAATTTTGATGTCACACGTAATACCACTAACAGCTTGAGTATCAGGGGAATCACTGGTGATAGTGGTGGTGATAGTCACAGTCAAAATCCCTGTGTCAATGAAATTGATGGTGATAATTATTGTACAGTCAGTGACATTAAGGGGTTGAGTAAAAATGTTTCTTTCACTAGGGACGGTGGTGAAGGTAGTGTCACTGAGAGGTTCAGAAAGAGTGCTGATTTCACTTGCGATTGTCGTAAAGGTAGTGTCACTGAGAGGTTCCAAAACAGTGCTGATTTCCCTAGCGATTGTCGTGGAAGTTGTGTCACTAACAGGTTGAGTAGTCGTTGTGATTTCACCAGTGATGATGGGGGTGTTAGTGTCACTAACAGTTTCAGTAACAGTGCTGATTTCACCAGTGATGGTGGGTGAAGCCTTCTCAGTTACAGGTTGAGTAACGGTAGAGAATTCATTAGCAATGGTCGGGGAGATTGTGCCACTAAGAAGCTTACTATCAGTAGACCTGTCGCTAATGTTGATGATAACTTGAAAGGTAAAATTACTGTCATTAGTAGGCTGATTAATAGTTTTCTCTTCACTAGTCAAAGTGGTGGAGGTATTAAAACTAAAAGGTGTAGTAACTTTGGTGTCATTATTGATAACGCTTATAATGGCGGTGCAGTTAGTACCGGTTACAGGTTGAGTAACAGTGGTGTTGTCAGGAGTGAGAGTGGTGGAGGTAGTGACATTACCAGATTGAGTAACCCTGTTGTTGGTACTAATGATTACAATTTTGATGTCACACGTAATACCACTAACAGCTTGAGTATCAGGGGAATCACTGGTGATAGTGGAGGTGATAGTCACAGTCAAAATCCCTGTGTCAATGAAATTGATGGTGATAATTATTGTACAGTCAGTGACATTAAGAGGTTGAGTAAAAATGTTTCTTTCACTAGGGACGGTGGTGAAGGTAGTGTCACTGAGAGGTTCAAAAACAGTGCTGATTTCACTTGCGATTGTCGTAAAGGTAGTGTCACTGAGAGGTTCCAAAACAGTGCTGATTTCCCTAGCGATTGTCGTGGAAGTTGTGTCACTAACAGGTTGAGTAGTCGTTGTGATTTCACCAGTGATGATGGGGGTGTTAGTGTCACTAACAGTTTCAGTAACAGTGCTGATTTCACCAGTGATGGTGGGTGAAGCCTTCTCAGTTACAGGTTGAGTAACGGTAGAGAATTCATTAGCAATGGCCGGGGAGATTGTGCCACTAAGAAGCTTACTATCAGTAGACCTGTCACTAATGTTGATGATAACTTGAAAGGTAAAATTACTGTCATTAGTAGGCTGATTAATAGTTTTCTCTTCAATTGTCAAAGTGGTGGAGGTATTAAAACTAAAAGGTGTAGTAACTTTGGTGTCATTATTGATAACGCTTATAATGGCGGTGCAGTTAGTACCGGTTACAGGTTGAGTAACAGTGGTGTTGTCAGGAGTGAGAGTGGTGGAGGTAGTGACATTACCAGATTGAGTAACCCTGTTGTTGGTACTAATGATTACAATTTTGATGTCACACGTAATACCACTAACAGCTTGAGTATCAGGGGAGTCACTGGTGATAGTGGTGGTGATAGTCACAGTCAAAATCCCTGTGTCAATGAAATTGATGGTGATAATTATTGTACAGGCAGTGACATTAAGAGGTGGAGTAAAAATGTTTCTTTCACTAGGGATGGTGGTAAAGGTAGTGTCACTTAAAGGTTCAAAAACAGTGCTGATTTCACTTGCGATTGTCATAAAGGTAGTGTCACTGAGAGGTTCCAAAACAGTGCTGATTTCCCTAGCGATTGTCGTGGAAGTTGTGTCACTAACAGGTTGAGTAGTCTTTGTGATTTCACCAGTGATGATGGGGGTGTTAGTATCACTAACAGTTTCAGTAACAGTGCTGATTTCACCAGTGATGGTGGGTGAAGCCTTCTCAGTTACAGGTTGAGTAACGGTAGAGAATTCATTAGCAATGGGCGGGGAGATTGTGCCACTAAGAAGCTTACTATCAGTAGACCTGTCACTAATGTTGATGATAACTTGAAAGGTAAAATTACTGTCATTAGTAGGCTGATTAATAGTTTTCTCTTCAATTGTCAAAGTGGTGGAGGTATTAAAACTAAAAGGTGTAGTAACTTTGGTGTCATTATTGATAACGCTTATAATGGCGGTGCAGTTAGTACCGGTTACAGGTTGAGTAACAGTGGTGTTGTCAGGAGTGAGAGTGGTGGAGGTAGTGACATTACCAGATTGAGTAACCCTGTTGTTGGTACTAATGATTACAATTTTGATGTCACACGTAATACCACTAACAGCTTGAGTATCAGGGGATTCACTGGTGATAGTGGTGGTGACAGTCACAGTCAAAATCCCTGTGTCAATGAAATTGATGGTGATAATTATTGTACAGTCAGTGACATTAAGAGGTTGAGTAAAAATGTTTCTTTCACTAGGGACGGTGGTGAAGGTAGTGTCACTGAGAGGTTCAAAAACAGTGCTGATTTCACTTGCGATTGTCGTAAAGGTAGTGTCACTGAGAGGTTCCAAAACAGTGCTGATTTCCCTAGCGATTGTCGTGGAAGTTGTGTCACTAACAGGTTGAGTAGTCGTTGTGATTTCACCAGTGATGATGGGGGTGTTAGTGTCACTAACAGTTTCAGTAACAGTGCTGATTTCACCAGTGATGGTGGGTGAAGCCTTCTCAGTTACAGGTTGAGTAACGGTAGAGAATTCATTAGCAATGGTCGGGGAGATTGTGCCACTAAGAAGCTTACTATCAGTAGACCTGTCACTAATGTTGATGATAACTTGAAAGGTAAAATTACTGTCATTAATAGGCTGATTAATAGTTTTCTCATCACTAGTCAAAGTGGTGGAGGTATTAAAACTAAAAGGTGTAGTAACTTTGGTGTCATTATTGATAACGCTTATAATGGCGGTGCAGTTAGTACCGGTTACAGGTTGAGTAACAGTGGTGCTGTCAGGAGTGAGTGTGGTGGAGGTAGTGACATTACCAGAGTGAGTAATTCTGTTGTTGGTACTAATGATTATAATTTTGATGTCACACGTAATACCACTAACAGCTTGAGTAACAGGGTAGTCACTTGTGATAGTGGTGGTGATAGTCACAGTCACAATCCCTGTGTCAATGAAATTGATGGTGATAATTATTGTACAGGCAGTGACATTAAGAGGTGGAGTAAAAATGTTTCTTTCACTAGGGATGGTGGTAAAGGTAGTGTCACTTAAAGGTTCAAAAACAGTGCTGATTTCACTTGCGATTGTCATAAAGGTAGTGTCACTGAGAGGTTCCAAAACAGTGCTGATTTCCCTAGCGATTGTCGTGGAAGTTGTGTCACTAACAGGTTGAGTAGTCGTTGTGATTTCACCAGTGATGATGGGGGTGTTAGTGTCACTAACAGTTTCAGTAACAGTGCTGATTTCACCAGTGATGGTGGGTGAAGCCTTCTCAGTTACAGGTTGAGTAACGGTAGAGAATTCATTAGCAATGGTCGGGGAGATTGTGCCACTAAGAAGCTTACTATCAGTAGACCTGTCGCTAATGTTGATGATAACTTGAAAGGTAAAATTACTGTCATTAGTAGGCTGATTAATAGTTTTCTCTTCACTAGTCAAAGTGGTGGAGGTATTAAAACTAAAAGGTGTAGTAACTTTGGTGCCATTATTGATAACGCTGATAATGGCGGTGCAGTTAGTACCGGTTACAGGTTGAGTAACAGTGGTGTTGTCAGAAGTGAGAGTGGTGGAGGTAGTGACATTACCAGATTGAGTAACGCTGTTGTTGGTACTAATGATTACAATTTTGATGTCACACGTAATACCACTAACAGCTTGAGTATCAGGGGAATCACTGGTGATAGTGGTGGTGATAGTCACAGTCAAAATCCCTGTGTCAATGAAATTGATGGTGATAATTATTGTACAGTCAGTGACATTAAGGGGTTGAGTAAAAATGTTTCTTTCACTAGGGACGGTGGTGAAGGTAGTGTCACTGAGAGGTTCAGAAAGAGTGCTGATTTCACTTGCGATTGTCGTAAAGGTAGTGTCACTGAGAGGTTCCAAAACAGTGCTGATTTCCCTAGCGATTGTCGTGGAAGTTGTGTCACTAACAGGTTGAGTAGTCGTTGTGATTTCACCAGTGATGATGGGGGTGTTAGTGTCACTAACAGTTTCAGTAACAGTGCTGATTTCACCAGTGATGGTGGGTGAAGCCTTCTCAGTTACAGGTTGAGTAACGGTAGAGAATTCATTAGCAATGGTCGGGGAGATTGTGCCACTAAGAAGCTTACTATCAGTAGACCTGTCGCTAATGTTGATGATAACTTGAAAGGTAAAATTACTGTCATTAGTAGGCTGATTAATAGTTTTCTCTTCACTAGTCAAAGTGGTGGAGGTATTAAAACTAAAAGGTGTAGTAACTTTGGTGTCATTATTGATAACGCTTATAATGGCGGTGCAGTTAGTACCGGTTACAGGTTGAGTAACAGTGGTGTTGTCAGGAGTGAGAGTGGTGGAGGTAGTGACATTACCAGATTGAGTAACCCTGTTGTTGGTACTAATGATTACAATTTTGATGTCACACGTAATACCACTAACAGCTTGAGTATCAGGGGAATCACTGGTGATAGTGGTGGTGATAGTCACAGT
Source organism: Hoplias malabaricus (assembly GCF_029633855.1). NCBI lineage: Eukaryota > Metazoa > Chordata > Actinopteri > Characiformes > Erythrinidae > Hoplias > Hoplias malabaricus. The sequence goes on along the minus strand of NC_089801.1, from coordinate 56,051,361 downwards.
CAAAATCCCTGTGTCAATGAAATTGATGGTGATAATTATTGTACAGTCAGTGACATTAAGAGGTTGAGTAAAAATGTTTCTTTCACTAGGGACGGTGGTGAAGGTAGTGTCACTGAGAGGTTCAAAAACAGTGCTGATTTCACTTGCGATTGTCGTAAAGGTAGTGTCACTGAGAGGTTCCAAAACAGTGCTGATTTCCCTAGCGATTGTCGTGGAAGTTGTGTCACTAACAGGTTGAGTAGTCGTTGTGATTTCACCAGTGATGATGGGGGTGTTAGTGTCACTAACAGTTTCAGTAACAGTGCTGATTTCACCAGTGATGGTGGGTGAAGCCTTCTCAGTTACAGGTTGAGTAACGGTAGAGAATTCATTAGCAATGGTCGGGGAGATTGTGCCACTAAGAAGCTTACTATCAGTAGACCTGTCGCTAATGTTGATGATAACTTGAAAGGTAAAATTACTGTCATTAGTAGGCTGATTAATAGTTTTCTCTTCACTAGTCAAAGTGGTGGAGGTATTAAAACTAAAAGGTGTAGTAACTTTGGTGTCATTATTGATAACGCTTATAATGGCGGTGCAGTTAGTACCGGTTACAGGTTGAGTAACAGTGGTGTTGTCAGGAGTGAGAGTGGTGGAGGTAGTGACATTACCAGATTGAGTAACCCTGTTGTTGGTACTAATGATTACAATTTTGATGTCACACGTAATACCACTAACAGCTTGAGTATCAGGGGAATCACTGGTGATAGTGGTGGTGATAGTCACAGTCACAATCCCTGTGTCAATGAAATTGATGGTGATAATTATTGTACAGGCAGTGACATTAAGAGGTGGAGTAAAAATGTTTCTTTCACTAGGGATGGTGGTAAAGGTAGTGTCACTTAAAGGTTCAAAAACAGTGCTGATTTCACTTGCGATTGTCATAAAGGTAGTGTCACTGAGAGGTTCCAAAACAGTGCTGATTTCCCTAGCGATTGTCGTGGAAGTTGTGTCACTAACAGGTTGAGTAGTCGTTGTGATTTCACCAGTGATGATGGGGGTGTTAGTGTCACTAACAGTTTCAGTAACAGTGCTGATTTCACCAGTGATGGTGGGTGAAGCCTTCTCAGTTACAGGTTGAGTAACGGTAGAGAATTCATTAGCAATGGTCGGGGAGATTGTGCCACTAAGAAGCTTACTATCAGTAGACCTGTCGCTAATGTTGATGATAACTTGAAAGGTAAAATTACTGTCATTAGTAGGCTGATTAATAGTTTTCTCTTCACTAGTCAAAGTGGTGGAGGTATTAAAACTAAAAGGTGTAGTAACTTTGGTGTCATTATTGATAACGCTTATAATGGCGGTGCAGTTAGTACCGGTTACAGGTTGAGTAACAGTGGTGTTGTCAGGAGTGAGAGTGGTGGAGGTAGTGACATTACCAGATTGAGTAACCCTGTTGTTGGTACTAATGATTACAATTTTGATGTCACACGTAATACCACTAACAGCTTGAGTATCAGGGGAATCACTGGTGATAGTGGTGATGATAGTCACAGTCAAAATCCCTGTGTCAATGAAATTGATGGTGATAATTATTGTACAGTCAGTGACATTAAGAGGTTGAGTAAAAATGTTTCTTTCACTAGGGACGGTGGTGAAGGTAGTGTCACTGAGAGGTTCAAAAACAGTGCTGATTTCACTTGCGATTGTCGTAAAGGTAGTGTCACTGAGAGGTTCCAAAACAGTGCTGATTTCCCTAGCGATTGTCGTGGAAGTTGTGTCACTAACAGGTTGAGTAGTCGTTGTGATTTCACCAGTGATGATGGGGGTGTTAGTGTCACTAACAGTTTCAGTAACAGTGCTGATTTCACCAGTGATGGTGGGTGAAGCCTTCTCAGTTACAGGTTGAGTAACGGTAGAGAATTCATTAGCAATGGTCGGGGAGATTGTGCCACTAAGAAGCTTACTATCAGTAGACCTGTCGCTAATGTTGATGATAACTTGAAAGGTAAAATTACTGTCATTAGTAGGCTGATTAATAGTTTTCTCTTCACTAGTCAAAGTGGTGGAGGTATTAAAACTAAAAGGTGTAGTAACTTTGGTGTCATTATTGATAACGCTTATAATGGCGGTGCAGTTAGTACCGGTTACAGGTTGAGTAACAGTGGTGCTGTCAGGAGTGAGAGTGGTGGAGGTAGTGACATTACCAGATTGAGTAACCCTGTTGTTGGTACTAATGATTACAATTTTGATGTCACACGTAATACCACTAACAGCTTGAGTATCAGGGGAATCACTGGTGATAGTGGTGGTGATAGTCACAGTCAAAATCCCTGTGTCAATGAAATTGATGGTGATAATTATTGTACAGTCAGTGACATTAAGAGGTTGAGTAAAAATGTTTCTTTCACTAGGGACGGTGGTGAAGGTAGTGTCACTGAGAGGTTCAAAAACAGTGCTGATTTCACTTGCGATTGTCGTAAAGGTAGTGTCACTGAGAGGTTCCAAAACAGTGCTGATTTCCCTAGCGATTGTCGTGGAAGTTGTGTCACTAACAGGTTGAGTAGTCGTTGTGATTTCACCAGTGATGATGGGGGTGTTAGTGTCACTAACAGTTTCAGTAACAGTGCTGATTTCACCAGTGATGGTGGGTGAAGCCTTCTCAGTTACAGGTTGAGTAACGGTAGAGAATTCATTAGCAATGGTCGGGGAGATTGTGCCACTAAGAAGCTTACTATCAGTAGACCTGTCGCTAATGTTGATGATAACTTGAAAGGTAAAATTACTGTCATTAGTAGGCTGATTAATAGTTTTCTCTTCACTAGTCAAAGTGGTGGAGGTATTAAAACTAAAAGGTGTAGTAACTTTGGTGTCATTATTGATAACGCTTATAATGGCGGTGCAGTTAGTACCGGTTACAGGTTGAGTAACAGTGGTGCTGTCAGGAGTGAGAGTGGTGGAGGTAGTGACATTACCAGATTGAGTAACCCTGTTGTTGGTACTAATGATTACAATTTTGATGTCACACGTAATACCACTAACAGCTTGAGTATCAGGGGAATCACTGGTGATAGTGGTGGTGATAGTCACAGTCAAAATCCCTGTGTCAATGAAATTGATGGTGATAATTATTGTACAGTCAGTGACATTAAGAGGTTGAGTAAAAATGTTTCTTTCACTAGGGACGGTGGTGAAGGTAGTGTCACTGAGAGGTTCAAAAACAGTGCTGATTTCACTTGCGATTGTCGTAAAGGTAGTGTCACTGAGAGGTTCCAAAACAGTGCTGATTTCCCTAGCGATTGTCGTGGAAGTTGTGTCACTAACAGGTTGAGTAGTCGTTGTGATTTCACCAGTGATGATGGGGGTGTTAGTGTCACTAACAGTTTCAGTAACAGTGCTGATTTCACCAGTGATGGTGGGTGAAGCCTTCTCAGTTACAGGTTGAGTAACGGTAGAGAATTCATTAGCAATGGTCGGGGAGATTGTGCCACTAAGAAGCTTACTATCAGTAGACCTGTCGCTAATGTTGATGATAACTTGAAAGGTAAAATTACTGTCATTAGTAGGCTGATTAATAGTTTTCTCTTCACTAGTCAAAGTGGTGGAGGTATTAAAACTAAAAGGTGTAGTAACTTTGGTGTCATTATTGATAACGCTTATAATGGCGGTGCAGTTAGTACCGGTTACAGGTTGAGTAACAGTGGTGTTGTCAGGAGTGAGAGTGGTGGAGGTAGTGACATTACCAGATTGAGTAACCCTGTTGTTGGTACTAATGATTACAATTTTGATGTCACACGTAATACCACTAACAGCTTGAGTATCAGGGGAATCACTGGTGATAGTGGTGGTGATAGTCACAGTCAAAATCCCTGTGTCAATGAAATTGATGGTGATAATTATTGTACAGTCAGTGACATTAAGAGGTTGAGTAAAAATGTTTCTTTCACTAGGGACGGTGGTGAAGGTAGTGTCACTGAGAGGTTCAAAAACAGTGCTGATTTCACTTGCGATTGTCGTAAAGGTAGTGTCACTGAGAGGTTCCAAAACAGTGCTGATTTCCCTAGCGATTGTCGTGGAAGTTGTGTCACTAACAGGTTGAGTAGTCGTTGTGATTTCACCAGTGATGATGGGGGTGTTAGTGTCACTAACAGTTTCAGTAACAGTGCTGATTTCACCAGTGATGGTGGGTGAAGCCTTCTCAGTTACAGGTTGAGTAACGGTAGAGAATTCATTAGCAATGGTCGGGGAGATTGTGCCACTAAGAAGCTTACTATCAGTAGACCTGTCACTAATGTTGATGATAACTTGAAAGGTAAATCTACTGTCATTAATAGGCTGATTAATAGTTTTCTCATTACTAGTCAAAGTGGTGGAGGTATTAAAACTAAAAGGTGTAGTAACTTTGGCGTCATTATTGATAACGCTTATAATGGCGGTGCAGTTAGTACCGGTTACAGGTTGAGTAACAGTGGTGTTGTCAGGAGTGAGAGTGGTGGAGGTAGTGACATTACCAGATTGAGTAACCCTGTTGTTGGTACTAATGATTACAATTTTGATGTCACACGTAATACCACTAACAGCTTGAGTATCAGGGGAATCACTGGTGATAGTGGTGGTGATAGTCACAGTCAAAATCCCTGTGTCAATGAAATTGATGGTGATAATTATTGTACAGTCAGTGACATTAAGAGGTTGAGTAAAAATGTTTCTTTCACTAGGGACGGTGGTGAAGGTAGTGTCACTGAGAGGTTCAAAAACAGTGCTGATTTCACTTGCGATTGTCGTAAAGGTAGTGTCACTGAGAGGTTCCAAAACAGTGCTGATTTCCCTAGCGATTGTCGTGGAAGTTGTGTCACTAACAGGTTGAGTAGTCGTTGTGATTTCACCAGTGATGATGGGGGTGTTAGTGTCACTAACAGTTTCAGTAACAGTGCTGATTTCACCAGTGATGGTGGGTGAAGCCTTCTCAGTTACAGGTTGAGTAACGGTAGAGAATTCATTAGCAATGGTCGGGGAGATTGTGCCACTAAGAAGCTTACTATCAGTAGACCTGTCACTAATGTTGATGATAACTTGAAAGGTAAAATTACTGTCATTAATAGGCTGATTAATAGTTTTCTCATCACTAGTCAAAGTGGTGGAGGTATTAAAACTAAAAGGTGTAGTAACTTTGGTGTCATTATTGATAACGCTTATAATGGCGGTGCAGTTAGTACCGGTTACAGGTTGAGTAACAGTGGTGCTGTCAGGAGTGAGAGTGGTGGAGGTAGTGACATTACCAGATTGAGTAATTCTGTTGTTGGTACTAATGATTATAATTTTGATGTCACACGTAATACCACTAACAGCTTGAGTAACAGGGTAGTCACTTGTGATAGTGGTGGTGATAGTCACAGTCACAATCCCTGTGTCAATGAAATTGATGGTGATAAATATTGTACAGGCAGTGACATTAAGAGGTGGAGTAAAAATGTTTCTTTCACTAGGGATGGTGGTGAAGGTAGTGTCACTTAAAGGTTCAAAAACAGTGCTGATTTCACTTGCGATTGTTGTAAAGGTAGTGTCACTGGGAGGTTCCAAAACAGTGCTGATTTCCCTAGCGATTGTCGTGGAAGTCGTGTCACTAACAGGTTGAGTAAAGGTTGTGATTTCACCAGTGATGATGGGGGTGGTAGTGTCACTAACAGTTTCAGTAACCTTGCTGATTGCACCAGTGATGATGGGGGAGGTAGCGTAACTAATAATTTCAGTAACGGTGCTGATTTCACCAGTGATAGTGGGTGAAGTCTTCTCAGTTACAGGTTGAGTAGCAGAGGTGATTTCATTAGCAGTGGTCAGGGAGATTGTGCCACTAAGAAGCTTACTAACAGTAGATCTGTCACTAATGTTTATGATCATTTGAAAGGTACAATTACTGTCATTTATAGGCTGTTTATCAGTGTTGTTATCACTAGTCAAAGTGGTGGAGGTATTGAAACTAAAAGGTGTAGTAACGTTGGTGTCATTATTAATAACGCTTATAATGGCGGTGCAGTTAGTACCGGTTACAGGTTGAGTAACAGTGGTGCTGTCAGGAGTGAGAGTGGTGGAGGTAGTGACATTACCAGATTGAGTAATTCTGTTGTTGGTACTAATGATTATAATTTTGATGTCACACGTAATACCACTAACAGCTTGAGTAACAGGGTAGTCACTTGTGATAGTGGTGGTGATAGTCACAGTCACAATCCCTGTGTCAATGAAATTGATGGTGATAAATATTGTACAGGCAGTGACATTAAGAGGTGGAGTAAAAATGTTTCTTTCACTAGGGATGGTGGTGAAGGTAGTGTCACTGAGAGGTTCAAAAAGAGTGCTGATTCCACTTGCGATTGTCGTAAAGGTAGTGTCACTGAGAGGTTCCAAAACAGTGCTGATTTCCCTAGCGATTGTCGTGGAAGTTGTGTCACTAACAGGTTGAGTAGTCGTTGTGATTTCACCAGTGATGATGGGGGAGTTAGTGTCACTAACAGTTTCAGTAACAGTGCTGTTCTCACCAGTGATGGTGGGTGAAGCCTTCTCAGTTACAGGTTGAGTAACGGTAGAGAATTCATTAGCAATGGTCGGAGAGATTGTGCCACTAAGAAGCTTACTATCAGTAGACCTGTCACTAATGTTGATGATAACTTGAAAGATAAAATTACTGTCATTAGTAGGCTGATTAATAGTTTTCTCTTCACTAGTCAAAGTGGTGGAGGTATTAAAACTAAAAGGTGTAGTAACTTTGGTGTCATTATTGATAACGCTTACAATGGCGGTGCAGTTAGTACCGGTTACAGGTTGAGTAACAGTGGTGTTGTCAGGAGTGAGAGTGGTGGAGGTAGTGACATTACCAGATTGAGTAACCCTGTTGTTGGTACTAATGATTACAATTTTGATGTCACACGTAATACCACTAACAGCTTGAGTATCAGGGGAGTCACTGGTGATAGTGGTGGTGATAGTCACAGTCACAATCCCTGTGTCAATGAAATTGATGGTGATAAATATTGTACAGGCAGTGACATTAAGAGGTGGAGTAAAAATGTTTCTTTCACTAGGGATATCGGTGAAGGTAGTGTCACTGAGAGGTTCAAAAACAGTGCTGATTTCACTTGCGATTGTCGTAAAGGTAGTGTCACTGAGAGGTTCCAAAACAGTGCTGATTTCCCTAGCGATTGTCGTGGAAGTTGTGTCACTAACAGGTTGAGTAGTCGTTGTGATTTCACCAGTGATGATGGGGGTGTTAGTGTCACTAACAGTTTCAGTAACAGTGCTGATTTCACCAGTGATGGTGGATGAAGCCTTCTCAGTTACAGGTTGAGTAACGGTAGAGAATTCATTAGCAATGGTCGGGGAGATTGTGCCACTAAGAAGCTTACTATCAGTAGACCTGTCACTAATGTTGATGATAACTTGAAAGGTAAAATTACTGTCATTAATAGGCTGATTAATAGTTTTCTCATCACTAGTCAAAGTGGTGGAGGTATTAAAACTAAAAGGTGTAGTAACTTTGGTGTCATTATTGATAACGCTTATAATGGTGGTGCAGTTAGTACCGGTTACAGGTTGAGTAACTGTGGTGCTGTCAGGAGTGAGAGTGGTGGAGGTAGTGACATTACCAGATTGAGTAACCCTGTTGTTGGTACTAATGATTACAATTTTGATGTCACACGTAATACCACTAACAGCTTGAGTAACAGGGTAGTCACTTGTGATAGTGGTGGTGATAGTCACAGTCACAATCCCTGTGTCAATGAAATTGATGGTGATAAATATTGTACAGGCAGTGACATTAAGAGGTGGAGTAAAAATGTTTCTTTCACTAGGGATGGTGGTGAAGGTAGTGTCACTTAAAGGTTCAAAAACAGTGCTGATTTCACTTGCGATTGTTGTAAAGGTAGTGTCACTGGGAGTTTCCAAAACAGTGCTGATTTCCCTAGCGATTGTCGTGGAAGTCGTGTCACTAACAGGTTGAGTAAAGGTTGTGATTTCACCAGTGATGATGGGGGTGGTAGTGTCACTAACAGTTTCAGTAACCTTGCTGATTGCACCAGTGATGATGGGGGAGGTAGCGTAACTAATAATTTCAGTAACGGTGCTGATTTCACCAGTGATAGTGGGTGAAGTCTTCTCAGTTACAGGTTGAGTAGCGGAGGTGATTTCATTAGCAGTGGTCAGGGAGATTGTGCCACTAAGAAGCTTACTAACAGTAGATCTGTCACTAATGTTTATGATCATTTGAAAGGTACAATTACTGTCATTTATAGGCTGTTTATCAGTGTTGTTATCACTAGTCAAAGTGGTGGAGGTATTGAAACTAAAAGGTGTAGTAACGTTGGTGTCATTATTAATAACGCTTATAATGGCGGTGCAGTTAGTACCGGTTACAGGTTGAGTAACAGTGGTGCTGTCAGGAGTGAGAGTGGTGGAGGTAGTGACATTACCAGATTGAGTAATTCTGTTGTTGGTACTAATGATTATAATTTTGATGTCACACGTAATACCACTAACAGCTTGAGTAACAGGGTAGTCACTTGTGATAGTGGTGGTGATAGTCACAGTCACAATCCCTGTGTCAATGAAATTGATGGTGATAAATATTGTACAGGCAGTGACATTAAGAGGTGGAGTAAAAATGTTTCTTTCACTAGGGATGGTGGTGAAGGTAGTGTCACTTAAAGGTTCAAAAACAGTGCTGATTTCACTTGCGATTGTTGTAAAGGTAGTGTCACTGGGAGTTTCCAAAACAGTGCTGATTTCCCTAGCGATTGTCGTGGAAGTCGTGTCACTAACAGGTTGAGTAAAGGTTGTGATTTCACCAGTGATGATGGGGGTGGTAGTGTCACTAACAGTTTCAGTAACCTTGCTGATTGCACCAGTGATGATGGGGGAGGTAGCGTAACTAATAATTTCAGTAACGGTGCTGATTTCACCAGTGATAGTGGGTGAAGTCTTCTCAGTTACAGGTTGAGTAGCGGAGGTGATTTCATTAGCAGTGGTCAGGGAGATTGTGCCACTAAGAAGCTTACTAACAGTAGATCTGTCACTAATGTTTATGATCATTTGAAAGGTACAATTACTGTCATTTATAGGCTGTTTATCAGTGTTGTTATCACTAGTCAAAGTGGTGGAGGTATTGAAACTAAAAGGTGTAGTAACGTTGGTGTCATTATTAATAACGCTTATAATGGCGGTGCAGTTAGTACCGGTTACAGGTTGAGTAACAGTGGTGCTGTCAGGAGTGAGAGTGGTGGAGGTAGTGACATTACCAGATTGAGTAATTCTGTTGTTGGTACTAATGATTATAATTTTGATGTCACACGTAATACCACTAACAGCTTGAGTAACAGGGTAGTCACTTGTGATAGTGGTGGTGATAGTCACAGTCACAATCCCTGTGTCAATGAAATTGATGGTGATAAATATTGTACAGGCAGTGACATTAAGTGGTGGAGTAAAAATGTTTCTTTCACTAGGGATGGTGGTGAAGGTAGTGTCACTGAGAGGTTCAAAAAGAGTGCTGATTTCACTTGCGATTGTCGTAAAGGTAGTGTCACTGAGAGGTTCCAAAACAGTGCTGATTTCCCTAGCGATTGTCGTGGAAGTTGTGTCACTAACAGGTTGAGTAGTCGTTGTGATTTCACCAGTGATGATGGGGGTGTTAGTGTCACTAACAGTTTCAGTAACAGTGCTGATTTCACCAGTGATGGTGGATGAAGCCTTCTCAGTTACAGGTTGAGTAACGGTAGAGAATTCATTAGCAATGGTCGGGGAGATTGTGCCACTAAGAAGCTTACTATCAGTAGACCTGTCACTAATGTTGATGATAACTTGAAAGGTAAAATTACTGTCATTAATAGGCTGATTAATAGTTTTCTCATCACTAGTCAAAGTGGTGGAGGTATTAAAACTAAAAGGTGTAGTAACTTTGGTGTCATTATTGATAACGCTTATAATGGTGGTGCAGTTAGTACCGGTTACAGGTTGAGTAACTGTGGTGCTGTCAGGAGTGAGAGTGGTGGAGGTAGTGACATTACCAGATTGAGTAACCCTGTTGTTGGTACTAATGATTACAATTTTGATGTCACACGTAATACCACTAACAGCTTGAGTAACAGGGTAGTCACTTGTGATAGTGGTGGTGATAGTCACAGTCACAATCCCTGTGTCAATGAAATTGATGGTGATAAATATTGTACAGGCAGTGACATTAAGAGGTGGAGTAAAAATGTTTCTTTCACTAGGGATGGTGGTGAAGGTAGTGTCACTTAAAGGTTCAAAAACAGTGCTGATTTCACTTGCGATTGTTGTAAAGGTAGTGTCACTGGGAGTTTCCAAAACAGTGCTGATTTCCCTAGCGATTGTCGTGGAAGTCGTGTCACTAACAGGTTGAGTAAAGGTTGTGATTTCACCAGTGATGATGGGGGTGGTAGTGTCACTAACAGTTTCAGTAACCTTGCTGATTGCACCAGTGATGATGGGGGAGGTAGCGTAACTAATAATTTCAGTAACGGTGCTGATTTCACCAGTGATAGTGGGTGAAGTCTTCTCAGTTACAGGTTGAGTAGCGGAGGTGATTTCATTAGCAGTGGTCAGGGAGATTGTGCCACTAAGAAGCTTACTAACAGTAGATCTGTCACTAATGTTTATGATCATTTGAAAGGTACAATTACTGTCATTTATAGGCTGTTTATCAGTGTTGTTATCACTAGTCAAAGTGGTGGAGGTATTGAAACTAAAAGGTGTAGTAACGTTGGTGTCATTATTAATAACGCTTATAATGGCGGTGCAGTTAGTACCGGTTACAGGTTGAGTAACAGTGGTGCTGTCAGGAGTGAGAGTGGTGGAGGTAGTGACATTACCAGATTGAGTAATTCTGTTGTTGGTACTAATGATTATAATTTTGATGTCACACGTAATACCACTAACAGCTTGAGTAACAGGGTAGTCACTTGTGATAGTGGTGGTGATAGTCACAGTCACAATCCCTGTGTCAATGAAATTGATGGTGATAAATATTGTACAGGCAGTGACATTAAGTGGTGGAGTAAAAATGTTTCTTTCACTAGGGATGGTGGTGAAGGTAGTGTCACTGAGAGGTTCAAAAAGAGTGCTGATTTCACTTGCGATTGTCGTAAAGGTAGTGTCACTGAGAGGTTCCAAAACAGTGCTGATTTCCCTAGCGATTGTCGTGGAAGTTGTGTCACTAACAGGTTGAGTAGTCGTTGTGATTTCACCAGTGATGATGGGGGTGTTAGTGTCACTAACAGTTTCAGTAACAGTGCTGATTTCACCAGTGATGGTGGATGAAGCCTTCTCAGTTACAGGTTGAGTAACGGTAGAGAATTCATTAGCAATGGTCGGGGAGATTGTGCCACTAAGAAGCTTACTATCAGTAGACCTGTAACTAATGTTGATGATAACTTGAAAGGTAAAATTACTGTCATTAATAGGCTGATTAATAGTTTTCTCATCACTAGTCAAAGTGGTGGAGGTATTAAAACTAAAAGGTGTAGTAACTTTGGTGTCATTATTGATAACGCTTATAATGGTGGTGCAGTTAGTACCAGTTACAGGTTGAGTAACAGTGGTGCTGTCAGGAGTGAGAGTGGTGGAGGTAGTGACATTACCAGATTGAGTAATTCTGTTGTTGGTACTAATGATTATAATTTTGATGTCACACGTAATACCACTAACAGCTTGAGTAACAGGGAAGTCACTTGTGATAGTGGTGGTGATAGTCACAGTCACAATCCCTGTGTCAATGAAATTGATGGTGATACATATTGTACAGGCAGTGACATTAAGAGGTGGAGTAAGAATGTTTCTTTCACTAGGGATGGTGGTGAAGGTAGTGTCACTGAGAGGTTCAAAAAGAGTGCTGATTTCACTTGCGATTGTCGTAAAGGTAGTGTCACTGAGAGGTTCCAAAACAGTGCTGATTTCCCTAGCGATTGTCGTGGAAGTTGTGTCACTAACAGGTTGAGTAGTCGTTGTGATTTCACCAGTGATGATGGGGGAGTTAGTGTCACTAACAGTTTCAGTAACAGTGCTGTTCTCACCAGTGATGGTGGGTGAAGCCTTCTCAGTTACAGGTTGAGTAACGGTAGAGAATTCATTAGCAATGGTCGGGGAGATTGTGCCACTAAGAAGCTTACTATCAGTAGACCTGTCACTAATGTTGATGATAACTTGAAAGGTAAAATTACTGTCATTAGTAGGCTGATTAATAGTTTTCTCTTCACTAGTCAAAGTGGTGGAGGTATTAAAACTAAAAGGTGTAGTAACTTTGGTGTCATTATTGATAACGCTTATAATGGCGGTGCAGTTAGTACCGGTTACAGGTTGAGTAACAGTGGTGTTGTCAGGAGTGAGAGTGGTGGAGGTAGTGACATTACCAGATTGAGTAACCCTGTTGTTGGTACTAATGATTACAATTTTGATGTCACACCTAATACCACTAACAGCTTGAGTATCAGGGGAGTCACTGGTGATAGTGGTGGTGATAGTCACAGTCAAAATCCCTGTGTCAATGAAATTGATGGTGATAATTATTGTACAGTCAGTGACATTAAGAGGTTGAGTAAAAATGTTTCTTTCACTAGGGACGGTGGTGAAGGTAGTGTCACTGAGAGGTTCAAAAACAGTGCTGATTTCACTTGCGATTGTCGTAAAGGTAGTGTCACTGAGAGGTTCCAAAACAGTGCTGATTTCCCTAGCGATTGTCGTGGAAGTTGTGTCACTAACAGGCTGAGTAGTCGTTGTGATTTCACCAGTGATGATGGGGGTGTTAGTGTCACTAACAGTTTCAGTAACAGTGCTGATTTCACCAGTGATGGTGGGTGAAGCCTTCTCAGTTACAGGTTGAGTAACGGTAGAGAATTCATTAGCAATGGTCGGGGAGATTGTGCCACTAAGAAGCTTACTATCAGTAGACCTGTCACTAATGTTGATGATAATTTGAAAGGTAAAATTACTGTCATTAGTAGGCTGATTAATAGTTTTCTCTTCACTAGTCAAAGTGGTGGAGGTATTAAAACTAAAAGGTGTAGTAACTTTGGTGTCATTATTGATAACGCTTATAATGGCGGTGCAGTTAGTACCGGTTACAGGTTGAGTAACAGTGGTGTTGTCAGGAGTGAGAGTGGTGGAGGTAGTGACATTACCAGATTGAGTAACCCTGTTGTTGGTACTAATGATTACAATTTTGATGTCACACCTAATACCACTAACAGCTTGAGTATCAGGGGAGTCACTGGTGATAGTGGTGGTGATAGTCACAGTCAAAATCCCTGTGTCAATGAAATTGATGGTGATAATTATTGTACAGTCAGTGACATTAAGAGGTTGAGTAAAAATGTTTCTTTCACTAGGGACGGTGGTGAAGGTAGTGTCACTGAGAGGTTCAAAAACAGTGCTGATTTCACTTGCGATTGTCGTAAAGGTAGTGTCACTGAGAGGTTCCAAAACAGTGCTGATTTCCCTAGCGATTGTCGTGGAAGTTGTGTCACTAACAGGTTGAGTAGTTGTTGTGATTTCACCAGTGATGATGGGGGTGTTAGTGTCACTAACAGTTTCAGTAACAGTGCTGATTTCACCAGTGATGGTGGGTGAAGCCTTCTCAGTTACAGGTTGAGTAACGGTAGAGAATTCATTAGCAATGGTCGGGGAGATTGTGCCACTAAGAAGCTTACTATCAGTAGACCTGTCACTAATGTTGATGATTATTTGAAAGGTACAATTACTGTCATTTATAGGCTGTTTATCAGTGTTGTTATCACTAGTCAAAGTGGTGGAGGTATTGAAACTAAAAGGTGTAGTAACGTTGGTGTCATTATTGATAACGCTTATAATGGCGGTGCAGTTAGTACCGGTTACAGGTTGAGTAACAGTGGTGTTGTCAGTAGTGAGAGTGGTGGAGGTAGTGACATTACCAGATTGAGTAATTCTGTTGTTGGTACTAATGATTATAATTGTGATGTCACACCTAATACCACTAATGGCTTGAGTAACAGAGGAGTCACTTGTGATAGTGGTGGAGATAGTCACAGTCACAATCCCTGTGTCAGTGAAGGTGATGTTAATCATTATTGTACCGTTCATGTTAAGAACAGGTTGAGTAAGAATGTTGTCTGCAGTAGAGATGTTCATCAAAGGTTTGTCACTATCAAGTTGAGTAAAACTGCCATTGTCTGTAGGAATGTTGGTGTTACTGTTTGTGTGATCATCAGCTGTTTGGTGAGTGACCGAGTTGTAGACTGTTCCCATTGTAGTGACTTCAGCAGTGCTGTTTCTATCATAAAACAGAAAAGTTTTTTTTAATTAACTAATACTCTCTTTGAATGTTGTTTTGTATAGTTCAGATGTGAAAAAGACACACTCACATGGTGATATGATTACATGTGGTCATTGCTGAGATGGGAGAAAAAAGCTATTGTCAAATGTTAGCAAAACATTTCATGCATATGATAGTTATTTAGGAATTTTCATATAAAAACAAGTTACAATATTAGTTACATGGCAAATACTGTTTGCTGCATTAAAATGATTGATTCTGTTGCTGAGTTCTGCATGTAATTTTTAATAAGTTATATAAGTTACTAGTCATATTTCTTTTAGAAAAACATTGGATTACAAGAACTGTTCAGGTCTTTTAATATTCACCTGCCCTACTCTAGTCCATATTTTTACTCATGAAGATTTGTCCATTCATAATAGTGAAGTGTAAATTCCATGTTTTGAATCCAATTCCATTCAAAAGGATGTGTAGTTAGGATCTAAGCCAAACAGATAAACTAAAAATGGCAGGACTTAGCGAAGTGTAGATTCCCAAACATTCCTGTTTAAGGATCTGAAACCAAGTAAAATTGACCGATATAAAGTAGGGTGAAGCTAAATTCTATTTACAAATGAACTTTAAAGGGCCACCTTTAAAGTTTACATTACATTTGAGGACTATTCCATGAAGATTGAAATGCAGTACACGTGAGATAAGTATTAAATTCTGACATGCGAAAAACATGCCCAAATGAAAATCCAATATTCATTACATTCATTAAATATTGCTCTACTCCTACCAGTAAAGCAATGTGTTCATTTCCATTTCAAGAAGCTGAATTCATGTCAGCATGTATGACATACCATCTAAAAAAATTCAATCAGCTCAACTGTATTGTATTCCACTGTGTGGCGCTGTGCACATGTCAAAACACAACGCATAGCAGGGATTTCAGCTCAGAGCAGTGCTGTATTAACCAGTTTTTGAAGTAAATCAGTTATGTAGTTACCATTAAACTGGGCATATTTTTAAGATTAACAGCATATGTAATCTCATATACAAATAAATTATTTTCCATTCATTATTAGAGGAAACATTGCTCAAGTCATGCAAATCAGTTCAAGGCTGTGGTTCCAATTCCAGTACCAAGTTGTGGTTAATCACTGAAATGTAAATGTATCATATAATATTATGTTTTATGGTGACATCCTGCTTTTTAACTAAGAAAATTCTTTCACATATTGGATAAGCGGTTACAGACAATGCATAAATGAATGAATAGTACGGAGCTAAATCAATAGCATAATTATTTGTATCTGAATTTTGAATATTTGAATTACATTTGTCTGACTTTTGAATATTTGAATTATATTTGTCTGAATATATTATATCTGAATTATTTTTGTATGGCATTTGATAAACTTGAAATTGTGAGATGGTTAAATATTCATACTTGAAAAATCTACATTAAAAATATTAATATGACAAATATTTTGAGTAAAAATATCTGAAAAACACAAACCCATAAATTCAAGTTGAAAAAATTCAGATTGCAAAAATACCAATCAGGCCAGGGGTCAACCAGCAGATTTTTCAGGAAAAAGTAATTACAAGTTTACCAAGTGCCCTACAAACATAACTAAGATAAAATCTGTTCAGAAAAATATAATTCAGATATTCAAAATTCAAACAAATATACAAACCGGATTCCCAAAACAGGGACACTAAACAAATTGTGAATAAAAACTGAATGCAATGATGTGGAGATGGCAAATGTCAACATTTTATTCGTAATAGAACATAGATGACAGATCAAAAGTTTAATCTGAGTAAATGTAACATTTTAAAGGAAAAATATGTTGATTCAAAATTTCACAGTGTCAACAAATCCCAAAAACGTTGGGACAAGTAGCAATAAGTGGCTGGAAAAAGGAAATTGAGCATATAACGAAGAGCTGGAAGACCAATTAACACTAATTAGGTCAATTGACAACATGATTGGGTATAAAAAGAGCTTCTCAGAGTGTCAGTGTCTCTCTGAAGCCAAGATGGTAAGAGGATCACCAATTCCACCATTGTTGCGCAGAAAGATAGTGCAACAATACCAGAATGGTGTTACCCAGCGTAAAATAGCAAAGTCTTTTAAGTTATCATCATCAACCGTGCATAACATCATCAAAAGTTTCAGAGAATCTGGAACAATTGCTGTGCATAAGGGTCAAGGCCGTAAAACTCTACTGGATGCTCTTGATCTCCGGGCCCTTAAACGTCACTGCACCTCAAACAGGAATGCCACTGTCAAGGAAATAACGGAATGGGCTCAGGAATACTTCCAGAAAGCATTGTCAGTGAACATAATCCACCGTGCCATCCGCCATTGCCAGCTGAAACTCTACAGTGCAAAGAGGAAGCCATTTCTAAGCAAGCTCCAAAAGCTCAGACATTTGCACTGGGCCAGGGGTCTTTTAAAATGGAGTGTGGCAAAATGGAAGACTGTTCTGTGGTCAGATGAGTCACGATTTGAAGTTCTTTATGGAACACTGGGACGCCATGTGATCCAGACCAGAGAGGACAAGGACAACCCAAGTTGTTATCAACGCTCCGTTCAGAAGCCTGCATCACTGATGGTATGGGGTTGCATGAGTGCTTGTGGCATGGGCAGCTTGCATGTCTGGAAAGGCACCATTAATGCAGAGAACTATGTTCAGGTTCTAGAACATCATATGCTCCCATCTAGACGTCATCTCTTTCAGGGAAGACCCTGCATTTTTCAACAAGATAATGCCAGACCACATTCTGCAGCAATCACAACATCATGGCTACGTAGGAGAAGGATCCGGGTACTGAAATGGCCAGCCTGCAGTCCAGATCTTTCACTTATAGAGAACATTTGGCACATCATAAAGAGGAAGGTGCGACAAAGAAGGCCCAAGACGATTGAACAGTTAGAGGCCTGTATTAGACATGAATGGGAGAGCATTCCTATTTCTAAACTTGAGAAACTGGTCTCCTCTGTCCCCAGACATCTATTGAGTGTTGTAAGAAGAAGGGGGGATGTCACACTGTGGTAAACCTTTTTGGGATTTGTTGACGCCATGACATTTTGAAACAACATATTTTTCCCTTAAAATGATACATTCTCTCAGTTTAAACTTTAGATCTGTGATTTGTGTTCTATTCTGAATAAAATACTAGATGTTGGCACCTCCACATTATTGTATTTAGTTTTTATTCACAATTTGTTTAGTGTCCCAACTTTTTTGGAATCCGGTTTGTAATTCAAACATTCAAAATTCAGATGCAAATACTTATGTCATTGATTTAGATCCATAGAATACTTTCACATATGAAATTAAATTTAATGAAGAAAATACTAATTGGCACAATTTACAGCTGAGAAATTCTCTTTTAAAAAGTTTCTTTAGTAAAAATTGATCTCTTTTCCCCAACACTGTTCAGACATTTTTTAAAAACACCTACTACTTATCACCATCAGTCACTTTTTCAGCTTTAATAACTGGTAAAATCCTTACCTTTTTCTGGAGTGGAGTCGCACTGAAAAAACAAAAATGTGACACTAAATATTACTCCATTTTTAAAAAATATTAAATACATAAATGTCCAAAATATTTCTACATTTATGCTTTAATTTAAACTGCAGGACATCACTGCATGCAGACAGAGAGTAAGTCACATATAGATAAACAGACAAATAGATACATGTAAATACAGAGACAGACATAGTTAAAAGTGTTGGGTATATATATGCACTCAGAGGGAGGTGTTGAATTGCAATGATAATCTGAAGAACACTAAATGATTAAATAATTAGACTGATTTGAATTTCTTTATTAGTGTATCATTGGTTTTCAAATTTTATTGGGTATTGTGTTGATAACATCTATGACTGATCACGATAGATCTATGGCTGATCACGGCAATTATCAACATAATGGCCACCTCCCTGTTTCTACACTTTGTCAATTCTCTCAGCTCCACTGATCACAGAATATAACTTTTTAGTACCTCATGCTCTGAATATTTTGTTAGCTCCCTGTCTCCCTGTTCATCTATGGTCAGGACCCTCACAAGACTCCCAAAAGGCAGATATGATTTGATGGTAGCTCATTCTCAATGCTGAAGTGACACTGACCTGGTGGTGGTGGTGTTTTAGTGTGTGTTGTGCTGGTACAAGTGGATCAGACATAGCAGTGCTGCTGGAGTTTTTAAACCCTGTGTCCACTCTCTGTCCACTCTGGTAGACACTCCTCACTCATTGGTCCCCATATACCCCATAGATTCTCAATGGGTTTTTCATCTTCCAGCAGGACATGCCCATGCCGCCAGAAGCACCAAAGCCTGGTTTGATGCCCATGCCATCACAGTGCTTGACTGGCCAGCCAACTCGCCTGACCTAAACCCCAATGAGAATCTATGGGGTATTCTCAAGAAGAAAATGAGGGCCACCATACCCAGCAACAAAGAAAAGCTGACAGCAAGCATCAAGGAAATATGGGCTTCTGTAGCTCCCAGGCAATGCCATAGGCTGATTGCTTCAATGCCACATTGCATCGAGGCAGTGATTAAAACAAAGGGATTCCCGACGAAGTATTGAAGATTGACATATCGTTTTGAAAGTACCATATATTGGATTTGATGTGATCCTAATTTCTTTTTTTTTCGAAATATAAGGCGCACCGGATTATAAGGCGCATTATCAATAAGGGCCTGCTAAGGCATCTAGGTTCATATATAAGGCGCACCAGATTATAAGGCGCAGCGCATTAAATAAAACAAAGCTCAGAACGTAAGTCAAACTTTATTTAACTCTTTCACGAAAACTCTCAACTTGTTCAGTTGTAACTGCAAATCAATACATTTACTTTTTCAGTTCATTCCTCCACCACAAATCCATCAAACTCTTCATCTTCAGTATCAGAGTTTAATAGTTGGGCGATTTTGGCATCAAGCATGCTCGGGTCCCCCTCATCATTATCCGAGTCGGTCTCATTGCTGATGTTTAGCTCTTCAGTGATGATTCCAGACTTCCTGAAAGCTCGGATGACACACAGGGCTCCTGCGCACAGAGCTGTATGTATCACCGCGCTCTGTGAGGATTCTGACTACGGTGGCCGTAATGCTTAAGCCATTTGTGGGTACACATATAAGGCGCATCGGACTATAAGGCGCACTTTTGATTTCTGAGAAAATCATAAGATTATATGTGCGCCTTATAGTCTGAAAAATACGGTATATATATATATATATATATATATATATATATGGGTGTGTGTTATGTGACTGAGCTGTTAATGTCCCTTGTATAAATACAAAACTACTAGGGGTGACATGCTGTTGTGTGCAATAGTCACCAGATCATTACACCAGCAGGGGCAGTGTGTTGCTCTACAGCAATAACAGGATTGAAGCACCCACCACAAGGCCTTCATATTCTAATCTGACAGTCATCGGAGTCCAGAACCTGTATTTGTCACTAAAGACCATATGGATCCATTACATAACAGTCCAGATTTCTTGTTCACAATAGCACTGTAAGAATGGCGTAGCTCATGGAAATTCATCAAAACTTGGCCAAATGTCTTCAAGTGTGTCGTAGAGACATATAGCAGTCAATCATATTTCACCAAGAAATGCACTACCCAAATGTAGCCTTTAAGAGCCTTTTTTACAGGGCAGGAAGGAAGAAAATTAAACCCTTTTATATATAAGCCTGAGGCATTACTGTGTTTTGCAGCAAACTGGTTGAATCATTATTTGTAAATATGTGTGTCAGATAGATAGATAGATAGGTAGATAGATAGATAGATAGATAGATAGATAGATAGATAGACAGGTATACAGATAGTTAGTTAGTCTTGCCTGTGCATTGACCAGAGTGAAACAGCATCCTGTGCAGAAATAAACAAGTGTTCTTGTGTGATTAAGTCAGTTTGTGTAATGGATAGATAACATTACTACTTATCACTACATATTAACTCTGGCAGGAACAGTAGCGTATGCAATAAACTGCATACGTCATTCTAAAATCACCTGTCATATGCTTTAAATATCAATGTCTACATCTGCCTAAATGGCCATAATTTAATAATCAACAGTTGGTTATAAATATACATGCAGAAGAATTTTAAATGATATATCTGACCTGTCCAGACAGCATAAAAGATGAATGCTCTGCAACTGATGATATTTGTTCTCATCATTGTTTCTGTTATCTCAAACTCTCATAGTTCACTGATCCTACAAGAAACAGGATAGGACACAGTTTTTTTCTTCTATATCAATTTAGTTAATTATTTGAGATTTAAAAATAAATTGTAACAGTTAGTTTCCGGACCCAGCTGAAACATAAGCAACTTCTAATATTAATAAAATAAAGAAAAATGCAGCTATGGTGAATCACCATCACAGGAGTCCACTTTAGATGTTTAAACTCATGCAGGCTACAGCCCTACAGAGAATTGTTCATCTTCTAACACAAAGTTCATTAAATTCAATTTAACACACAAACCCCTGAGAAATTAATGCAAATACACAGGTCAGACCTACAGAAAAATTAAATACCAATAGTAAAAAAATTAGTAACTGTATAAAGTTTTTGAAACATGAATATCCTAGAGTCATAAGCATGTGACTTTAATGGCTGGTTTGGTAATTCAGAAAAATCAGTGAATATCAGTGTTTATTTGTGCAAAAATATAACAGTGTTTACCAGCTTTCTGATTAATCAAACGATCATGCAGACAACAGGCTATGATTGCAGTATTAAAGCCATGCTGGTCCAGTGTTTATAAAGATATCTGATTTAAGATTACTAAAGAGCTATATACAGAGACGCATGGATGATTTTCCACAAATAGATTGGTTGGAATGTGTGCAAGTTTATGTGAGGTCCTGTAAACACTCAGTGACACCAAATGACATTTTCCAAGAGAGAGTAAAATCATGAGAGGTTTGCTGTAGTTGTGCCAGGCACCATTATCTCGATCATTTGACGTGACCTGGTCAGGTTAGCAGTCTAAATTTTTAATATTGTCATAAGATTCCCCGTGGGTTTCCTCCGGGTGCTCCGGTTTCCTCCAACAGTCCATAAACACATGTCGGTAGGTGGATTGGCGACTCAAAAGTGTCCGTGAATGTGTGTCTGTGTTGCCCTGTGAAGGACTGGCGCCCCCTCCAGGGTGTATTCCCGCCTTGCGCCCAATGATTCCAGGTAGGCTCTGGACCCACCGCGACCCTGAATTGGATAAGCGGTTACAGATAATGAATGAATGAATGAAAAAGGATTTTAGTATAGGTTCATGTTAACAGACACCACATGAGACTTTCATGATTTAAAAAAATCATTGGAACATCAATGATTTGAACACTGATTGTCCAATTTCTTTTAATGAGGATCAGCTGCCACCAGTTTTTTATTTCCAGCAAACACACTTGAAATCTGGAATCTATTCCTATTGTTACAATGCTCTATTTATGATAATTGTGTGTTTATATGACTACAATCCAGTGCCAAATAAAAATACAAAACATTTATTTTTAATTATGTAACAACAAAGAGAAACAACAAAGAGAAACAGTAAATATCTCTTTTCTTTCTTTAGCATTTCTTTACATCTTTAAGTCCTGCAGAATTGCTTTGTAGGGAGGTCAGGTGATTGCTGTCTCAGAGTTCAAATCGGAGGATTTCTAATTGCTCCTAGGTCATCTCTTCTCCACACACTCTGGCTTTTGAGCTGGGTCTGGCTTTAAAATATCTACTCATTCCTCTGTAGAGGAACTTCTTTTGCGTAGCAAAATTTCTAATACGATTTTTTAGATTTATGTTTAAGGCCTAATTTGGTTATTAGAAATGCAGATTATCTGTAAATACTTGGTGTTATTTAAATGCTAATTACTTTTGTGCATAATACACAGTTATCTCAGCTATGACACCAGTTATTGAGAATTACCTCAAACATGTTTTAAGAAAACATTGCCACATAGTTGTCATGTTTCACATGATCCTGTTGTGTAACCAATACTTAGATGAAATGTCAGTAGCAATTAAACTGGATTCCAGTGGGTTCACTTTGACACTGAAATGCTAATGTGGTGACAATATGATTTCACAGTAAAGTAATTGTCTGTAGCCCTTATACAGTTCAGGGCGGCGGTGTGTTTGCAGACTTCCTGGAATCACTGGGTGCAAGGCAAGAACATACCCTGATGGGGGGTGCCAGACCTTCACAGGGCGACACACACTAACAGATTCACTCACACACTCACACCTATGGACACTTTAGAGTCGCCAATCCACCTACCAACATGTGTTTTTGGAGCGTGGGAGGAAACGTGGGCGGCACGGTGGCGCAGCAGGTAGTGTCGCAGTCACACAGCTCCAGGGGCCTGGAGGTTGTGGGTTCGATTCCAGCTCCGGGTGACTGTCTGTGAGGAGTTGGTGTGTTCTCCCCGTGTCCGTGTGGGTTTCTTCCGGGTGCTCCGGTTTCCTCCTACAGTCCAAAAACACACGTTGCAGGTGGATTGGCGACTTGAAAGTGTCCGTAGGTGTGAGTGTGTGAGTGAATGTGTGTGTGTCTGTGTTGCCCTGTGAAGGACTGGCGTCCCCTCCAGGGTGTATTCCCGCCTTGTGCCCGATGATTCCATGTAGGCTCTGGACCCACCACGACCCTAAATTGGATAAGTGGTTACAGATAATGAATGGATGGATGGGAGGAAACCGGAGCACCCGGAGGAAACCCACAGGGACAACAAATCTCTATTAAAAATGAACGTAATTTTAAATTCTATCTTACATTAAAAAAATGCTCAATTTAAACTTGAGCTATATGTAACATAGAAAGTATTTTATTATTTTATTAAATGTGGGCATAATGAATAGATATACCTAGTAGAAATGTATATTTTGGAGGTTGGAATTATTATTACCAAATGGCAAAGACAGCATTTGATAATGGATTTACAACCTGCCAGACACACAATGGGATAAACCAATGCCTTTCTACAAATTAAACCTTAAGTATTTTTAAACACAACAAAAGAGTAATAAATCTTATAATAAAAATCTGTTCGGAATGTGAATAAACTGCATTAATTTCTCTACAGTTCTGGTGATTCTTTAAGACACCAAATATATTTAACCACTTTCAATAATTTCACAGCGTCTGAACTAGTTTTATTTATGCAAAGTTATTAATAGCACACCAACACAGATTTTTAAAAAAGTTTTATAGAATGTTTATAGTTGTTTAAATATACTCTCATTCATTATTACATCATGAACAATATAAAGTATGTAATAGTTTAAGTGCTCTGCAGCAGCCAGACCTCACCATGTGCTCTGTATTAGAAAAACTGAAAAGTACAGACTATATCAGAAAAGGATAATATCTGAAACATTACCAAATTCTAAAGATAAGACCTTTCAAAGAAATGCAAAAAAAACTTTTTTTTTCATACTGAAGCTGCTCAAAAATGAACAAGAAAGTAATAGAATGCAATAAAACATTTTATATAATACCTTTAATCACATCTCTCCATTTTCGATGTTTCATTAATTTTCAGGCAACGTACCAACAACAACAGTATGACGACGTATATTTCAAATGACAATATTAATAAATGAGTTTCTAGTTCCGTATCTTTTCCCCAAAAAATCATCTGTAATCTGTAAAACGATAACACTGCACAGATGTGCAGAAAAATTTATTTTATTCTTTAAAATGTTTAGAGTATTTTAAAATCTATTTTGCTTGGACACACTATAAAGAGACGCTGGTATATACAAATTATATTTTTAGATAACGTGTCATAAATGGAGATGCAAGGTTTTCATCTGACAAATTAATAGAATACAATGGAATAGAGTATACAGGTGCACTTACCTGGTAAGTGTAGAGATGAGAGGAAAAGCCAGTATCAGATGTAAACTCTGAATGAACATGCCTCATCTTCTGTCTCAAACACAGTCAACTACATCATACAGTTCACACCCCAGAAAAATGCATATATTTGCATATCATCAATTGGCAAACATCCACATAGTCAGATATCCATGATTTTAAATTAAAAGGTTAATGACATGTTGTTTTTTACTGTATTTTTGAAGTAATCCTTAGATGTATTCATTATAAAAGATTCATTTTAAAATATTAAGATTTGGACCAGTTTGCAGAATGAAAATGAGAGTCCATGGTATATATATATATATATATATATATATATATATATATATATATATATATATATATTAATCAGCAATTTCCCTCTGTTATAATGAGTTTAAATTTACAAGCATTGTAGCATTGTAGACGTGTCTAATTTTCTGTGTTTTCTTACATAAATGTTTACTGCACACATTCATACATATTTAATGAATACACAAAATGAACAACATTCTTAAAAAAATCTAGCATAAAACTGGAAAGATAAATATGTCAAAATTCCTTGACACTGGTGAAAATGTCAAAAATAATGCTAGATAAAAATATATTAAATTTAAGGAAATTTTCTTTTAAATTACTATTTTGGAATGATTTTATTAAATAACATTTATTGAATTTATATATATTATCTATATTTTTATGATAGCTTTCATTTGACTAAATTATCACAATATTAAATTTTGTTCATTCTGTAGGCATCTCTAACCTGTTCTCATTATGTATTAGACTTGTTTACACAGAAGTAAATCAATGGCAATTCTGGCAATTTGCCTCATGATCAACATGTTCAGCTACATTCTGGGGTTTTCACTGACACACTGAAACCCACAGAAACACCCTGCACACACACACACACACACACACACACACACACACACACACACAAACTATGTAAAGAGACTTTATTTCAAGTCATTTTGGAGTGTTTCTCTTGGTCTTTTTATGTGCTTAAATGTTGCAGAAAATCAGAATAAATCAATCTAAGATGTTCATATATGTTTACAGAGTTCTACAGTGTCTCTTCAGTAATGTATAGTTTTTTTTTAGTTAACATTGAAGAGAAGATGTGTTTACATGGTGTTTCTACTGTTTGCAGAGTGTATTTGTCTATTTTCATTGTCTGCAGTATGGTGTTTGATGTACCATGTCTCCTTAGAAGTGACAAGTTCCCTTTACTCAACACATAGGAGTGTAGAAGGAAGTACACTACAGATGACGATGTTTCTGTTTGCACACAACTGTATAATGAGTGCATTCAGCTACAACACTATTCAAACTGTGTGTAAAATCTTTGTGAATTCAAATGGGATGCTCTGCAGCATACAACCCTAATTTCAACATGCTCAGGGAAAAGAGTAAGTTTGATGGGTGGGGAAGAAATCTCTTATACATTGGGCTGGGCTTTATGGCTCAGCTCTCTCTTCACCACAACGGTCCAGTACAGTGACTGCATTACTGCAGATGCTGCACCTAACCTACGGTCAACCTCACGATCCCTCTTCCCATCACTCGTGAACAATAACCTGAGATACTTGAACTCTTTCACTTGGGGTAGGTTCTCACCCTCTACCAGAAGGGCGCATGACATCTGGTTCTGGGAGATAACCATGGCCTCAGACTTTAAGGTGCTGATCCGCTTACCAACCGCTTCACTCTCTGCTACAAACTGCTCAAGTATATGCTGGAGGCCTCCATGCAAAGAAGCCAGATAAACAACATCATCTGCAAAAGTATAGATGTTACGTCCCGAGCCCCTCGGCGGAAGCCTTCCTGTCCCAGGCTACGCCTCTCTACCCTGTCCATGAATATCAAGAACAGGAGTGGAGATAAGGCACAGCCCTGACGAAGTCCAATGCCCACACTGAACAAGCTTGACTTACTGCCAAGGATGCGAACGCAACTCAAACTCTGAGAGTACAAGGACCATACGGCTTGCTGGAGCGACCCTGGCACCCCATACTCCCGGAGCACCTTCCACCAAATCTCTCAGGGAGCATGATGTTCTCTAAATCCACAAAGCATGTGTAGAGTGGAGTAGCAAATTCACACGCCCCCCCCAATCATCTGTGAAAAAGTAAAGAGTTGGTCCATAGTTCCACGGCCAGGACAAAATCCACATTGTTCCTAAAAGTCCTAGGTTCAACTATTGAACGGATTCTCCTTTCCAACACCTTGGCATAGACATTCTCATGGTGGCTGAGAAGTATGATGCCAATACGCTCAGTCGAGTTCAGAGTTTCACAATCCTTGCTAAGCACAGCTTGGACAGTGTCCCGCCTCCCCCTGTCGAAGTGTTTTCCAGAGCCTCTTTGAGGCCACCAGGAAGTCATTCTCCTTGGCCTCTCAAAACTCCTCCCACGCTCTTGATTTTGCTTCAGCAACTGCCAGAGCTGCAGCCTTTTTCGCCTGTCGATACCCATACACAGAATCGGAGGTTCCCCAAGCCAGCCACGCCAGAAAAGCCTCCTTTTCCCATTTGACAGCTTTCATCACCCCACCAACAGGTTCTTGGGTTGCCACCATAACAGGCACTGACAAGCTTTAGAGCAAAGCTATAAGAAGCCACTTCCACGATGGAAATCTGGAACAGGGTCCATTCAGGCTCCATTCTCCCTTCTTCCTCCGGAACATGTGAGAAGTTCTCTGGGAGGTGAGAGTTGAAATCCATCTGGACAGAGTCATCTGCAAGCTTTTCCCAGCACACCCTCACTATACGTTTAGGTGTACCAAGTCTGTTCGTCAGCTTTCCCTGCCATCGGATCCAACTCACCACCAGATGGTGATCGGTTGATGGCTCAGCCCCCCTCTTTACCCAAGTGTCCAAACCATATGGCCTCAGATGAGAAGACACAACAACAAAGTCGATCATTGACCTTTGGCCCAGGGTGCTCTGGTACCAAGTACACTTATGAGCAACCTTATGGACAATGTTATGAACAAACCATGACTAGCACAGAAGTAAAAAAACTCACACCTCTTGGGTTCAGATAAGGCAGCCCGTTCCTCCCAATCACTCCTCTCCAGGTTTCTCAGTCATTGCCAACGTGAGTATTGAAGTCAAATATAATAGAGTCAGTGCATGGAATCCTCTCTAGAACTCCACTCACTACCCCACTACCAAGAAGGCTGAATACTCTGAGCTGCTGTTCAGTGAAAATGCACACACAACAGTCAAAGGTTTCCTCTCTGCAAGTGGGAGCCACATTGAGGCGACCCTCTTGTTTACTGGGACAAACACCAGCTGTACAGCTGCCAGTCGGGGACTTGTGTGTATCCCCACACCCACCCGGCGCCTCTCACCCAGTGCAACTCCTGAGTGGGAGTTTGGTTCCAGAGCCCACGCAGTGTGTAGAGGTGAGCCCAACTATATCTAGCCAGTATCTGTCAACCTCACGCACCAGCTCTGGCTCTTTCCACCCCAGAGAAGTTACGTTCTATGTACCAAGAACCAGCTTCGGCTAACAAGTTCCACGATGCCAGGGGCCACTTCTCCCCAGCTCTGTGTCCGATGGGCATTGCACCACATCCTGTCTGTGAGGAGTGTGGTGTGTTCTCCCTGTGTCAGCAGGGGTTTCCTCTGGGTGCTCCAGTTTCCTCCCACACTCCAAAAACACACATTGGAAGGTGGACTGGAGACTCAAAAGTGTCCGTAGGTGTGAGTGTGTGAGTGAATGTGTGTGAGTGTGTGTGTCGCCCTGTGAAAAACTGGCACCCCCTCCAGGGTGTGCTCCTGCCTTGTGCCCAGTAATTCTGAGTAGGCCCTGAACTGCGTAAGAGTTACAGACAATGAATGAATGAATGAGACGATTTATTCACAAAGTTTGTGCCAGCATTAGAGGAATATTTTTGGCACTCCGAAACATAATATATGTTATTATTATATGAATAATGTCACTTCAATCTCACCTCAAAGAATGCTGAAAAAAATCAGTCACAGAAAACCATGAGGCATTTGATGGAATTTCTGTCAGAATACTGGCAGGACTGGGTTCAGTGCTAATAGGTAGACAACACTTTTAGAGAGAAAAACATTTATAAATAACATCCTTACCCAGTCACATGAAGAAGCCAGAAGACTGGATTAAAGTTTAGAGTCTCGCTTGCTGTCGATTTGTAGGGCAGCTGCATAATATTCAGATGTTTTCTCACACTGAGTCCACTACACTGGATCATCTGAGACATTCAAGCCCTACACGGGTGGCCAGACAATGTGGTGGGTTCATCTGTAAAACACAAAATGTAAAAAACTTAACAATTTCCTTTGCTTAATTTGTAATTCATTAATCTAATAATCTTAATGTCTGTTTCAAATGCCAGACATGAATTTAACAATACAGGATACTTAGAGAATGTTATCTTGGTAACAGGAATATGATAAAATTATGTTATATGTATGTTATGTAAAATGTATGTTAATGTGTGTGTATATACTGTACTTCTTACTACTGAGGGAAGTTTTTCAAGTTTACACCTGTTTTTATGACATGTGACAACAAGACTGCCTTGATCTGATTTTGATTAGCTGATATTCAGATTGATATCTCCTCTTTTATTGAACTATAACTATCAGTGTGGAGCCTATTTATAACCAACGGAGCACACACTTACCGCTGTTCTGTTTCCTCATTAACCCATGGCTTCACTCTTAACTACAATGAAATACAAATATTTTTTATTAAGATTACATAACTTAAAAACAGAAAATTACATTGAAAGTCTTTTCTTGACTTACCTGGTTTTTCCACTTGACTAAACAGAACCCCTCTGACTCCTTTGTACATATTCCAAGCTTTGTTCCCCTGGTGACAGTTCGCATAAAGTAATAATTTGACGGACAGGTATGAAATAATCCAGGTAATAAACATTAAGACCAAGTGAGACTTTTCAAACCTAACCACTGAGAGGCGGGCTCAAATCCCATTGGTAGGTTTCCTGAATGACAGCCAGATTAACCAATTAAATTCAAAGCCGCGCGGTGAGAGGGCAAATGGCAATTATCTCAGCATGACAATGTAGCAACAAAAGATTTCTTTCTCTATTTATTTTAAATAAAGTATATGCATTTTTGCAAAATGTTATATGTCATGGGTTTATCAAATTATGTCTATTAAAAGCCATCAGTGAGGTTCAATTTCACACGTCATTTATCATTGAGGCCTCATATGGTATTAGGGTATTTGGTATCTCATTTTATAGTTAACATATAACTATTTAGACAATAATACCATACACTACTCTGGAAAAAAAAGTCTAAGGCATCGAAGAAAATGCTATGCAAAGCTATTTATCAGACATTTTTTAAAATTAATTAAATGTGTGTGCCACTGATGATTTTAATGTAGATTAAAAAAATAAACACTGTGAATCCTTAGGTATCATTCAGTGTCAGTTAATAGCCTCTGATGTCCCAAATAGCATCTGGTTTAAATACATCCTAATATTATATTAATTTATACATTACCTTTTTGATGTTTACTTCTATATTGCCTATAGTTTAAAATGAAAATCTTAAAGGTTGAAAATATTAAAATTAAAAATTTAAAACATACACTCACAACACTAACTCTCACTGATTTGCCCAAAGACATCACTGGTAAAAATGGTAAAGGGCTAGATTTTGTTGTTTTGACCAATTAGGTGACTTTGGGAAATGGGGGTCTGATAAAGGACCTTTATAATACTTGATCAGTTGTTGTGTACATGGGGTACTTTGAGATGTATCCTCATTTACAGTGTAGCCAAAGAAGATACATCCTACAATCAGGCTAGTTTTCTTATGTTCATTCTTTGTGAAACTTTGTAAAATCTCATGTTGTTTAGGACATATGTTGGACAATATACACATTTAATATCGATTGATCATGTATATATGACATATATGGATAATCTATATTAAAATAATATACATTGTCTATGTATGCTGTTCATGTATGAATGTATGACATATATGCCTGATAATACATGAGTTTAATATGGATTGTATAGGTATTTTTAGTGTCATATATTAAACGTATATTATTGCGGTAATACGAATCATATATGCTTTTTTATGTATAAAAGTTTTCCATATGGGAAGGCTGATCTAATCTGGTAGTTAGTGTTATAAATGAACTAATTTGCAATACAAATGCAAGGTAGAATTGTACTTGAGTGTCCTTTTGATCAGAAGTCACCATGAACCAGCAATAAATACTCAATGACTAGGATATCATGCATTATTATATTTTTTGCCATGAACTATAGCATTAATAAGCACTTCCTAAGGGTAAGTAATATTTACACCATGATAAAAAAAAATGGCTGTAAATGCACAAAATGCTACTTGGTATCTAAAATAATAGTAAATATTCAGATGAAAATGTTTAAACTGAAATAAAATGGCTATTCTTAATATCTGTTTAGTTGCCAGTATTCAACACAGTGTATAAATCAATTTATAACATGTTTGTAAGCTCTCCTAACATGTGATTTTTAACTGCTTGTAAATGCTTTATGATTTGCACCACTGACTTACAGCAAAAAAAGTTTAAGTGCCATGGTTTCTCCCTTCTGGGAGCTTCACACTGTCTCTAGGCACATGTGTAATATCACTTGTTAAAACTGTTCTGGAGGCAGCAGTGCCCTAAAAGTGTGGTGAGCATAGGGTAGGGCACATTAATATTTAAAGAAAAAAAGGAAAAAACCAAAGCAAAGAATAGTAACCAAATACGCAAATTGGGAAAAACCCAGAAAAATAAGAGTTTAGGTCAGCAACTGCTCCCACAGGTCCTGTCCACAACAAAAACACAATACACTACAGTTAGTGTGAGAACCAGACAAATAGGCTCTAAAAACTGATCATAGTCATGTTGTACTTCATCCTCTAAACCAGGAATTAAATAGAGAACAGAGACACACCCAGTGTTTAAGGCAGAGTCAGAGTCCCAAGGAAACTGAGCCAACCTGTCCTGCCAGGATTGTTACGTATAAACCGACACCAATAAGAAACAAGCTTCATTCCATACATGTTTTTCTTTAGATATTGACGCACAGAATTCCTAACCATGTTCCACATAGATCAGCAGCTCACCTGGAAATTAAATTTACGATATCAACATGGAAAATATTTGTCTAAACTCATTGGAATCCTTTGCAGGCTGTGTTTGGACGTCACCTACATTTCTAATACAAGTGTTAGATTTCAAGTCATCCTATTTAGTCCTGTTTTGATAATCAAGTTCACTATAATGTATTAATTTTTAGTTTTTGTGTAATGTGGTTAAGCATGCTTCAAAAATGGATTGATTAAAATCACTGCAACACTATGTTTATCACTGTATGGTCTGTATCACAGTATTAATCACTGTATCACAGTATTACAGTATTGAGCATTCTCACTCAATACAAGACTTTACCCTCTTCTGAATATCCTCTTCATGATGACTATAAGAGGCAGATCTGAACTGCTGTCCAGTCAAGCTCATACACTCTGCGTTTACATTGTCCTGCTGAGATCACTATGGAGTTCCCCTGAAAAGATGACGCCTCCATGTCAGCATGCCTTTCTCTAAAAGTCTATATATCCCATCATATCAATGGTACCTTCAATCATACACAGGTTGCCAAACATTTTGCAGTTTTGTTATGACAAAATGACTGTTTTAAATTGTTGGACAGTTCTCCAATGGAGCTTGCACAAGGTTTTATACATTCTCTATTCCCCTGCTCATAGCAGCATAACAGAAATTTTCACACTTATATGGATGGCTTCAAAATCTAAATATGATTATATTTCCAAATTACAGTTAAGTTGTTTGTCAATTAGTTGTTCCATGTAAATGTTGCCAGTTATATAAAAGTTCACAACAAATAACCTGACTGACATTTCTTCTCTTCTGAAAGAGAGATTATATTTTTCACAAAAAATAGAGATGATTTAGCAGATTATCTCAACATGTTTAATATCTATAATTAGGTAGTTGATCCTGCTAACTGCTAAGTATAGCTATGTGGTGTATAATTAAAAAGTCTCAGGAAGCCAGAACATCCAACATACGTGAGCATATTATGTATGTGTGTGCGTAGAAGAATGTACATTTCCAAATTAATGTACCAATTGTGTCTGAGATATTTTATTTATTTATTTATTTATTTATTTATTTATATTTTTATAAGTGCACCTGTTGATATGCTGAGATCTAATCTTAAAATAAAATTTTAAGATTTCAAGAAATTCTTATATTTGATGATAGATAAAATGTCTGTTGATTTTTCACAAGGATATTTTGATTTTTCTTAAGTCTTTCTTTTGGTCAAACTATATGTTTATTCACATTATGAGGCAGACATGGTGGTTGTTTTAAAGCAAAAGTATTTTCTTCATAGCTGTGGAGCACTACTAGCCTGGGGCACTATGTTCTGGAATTCTCCGCCTAGGTACATGCCCTAGCTTTAATAAGCTTTAATTCAAAAGTTCATTTGTTCACCTTGACTGCCAGAGCTATGAGTGTACAAATACAGCCTAAAGCCTTTTGTTTCAAAATACTTTCCTCACATTAACTAACAATACATAAAGATGTATTCTTAGCTGTACAATGATACAAACGTTCAAGTGAGTGCATTAAATGAAAGCTGGTAAAGGGGAATGTGTTCCCTCACAATTTGCTGCTGAACCTTTTTCCTGCTAAACATTCATTCATTCATGGGAAGAAACTAGAGCAGCCAGAGAAAACCAATGTGCACACAGGAAGAACACACAAAACTCTTCACAGACAGTCAGTCAAAGTGGGGCCCAAACCCACAACCTCAGGACCTTGGAGCTGTGTGACAGAGACATGACTTTCAGCACCACAGTGCTGCCTTTCCTGCTAAAAGCACATGTATATATCATTTGTTGCCTTTGTCGGTTTTGTTCAGTCTTCCCAGGTGGATAGTGTTCCTATTAGAGATTTAATGGCCAAATCTATCTGCTACTCAGGTGGAAAAGGGTAAGGACTTGCTTTGTAAGCACAATTCAGTGTTCAGTTGGGGCAGTGAAATTCAGGGTTGTACTGATCTAGTCAAGCATAATATCGCTTTGCTGGATGAGATACCAGTTAGGCAGTGCCACAGATGGTTGCATTCATCCGAGTATGAATTGGTGAAAGCTCACATACAGGAATTGTTGGAGACGTATGTGGGGGAAGAAGAAAAAAGGAAAAGGGAAGACACTTATACCTGCAGAGTGCAGAAGTACTGAGAGAAGAGTTTTTTTTTTTAGATATTTTTGCTTCATATCATCATCACTTTTTAGGCCCATCTTAAGTGCTAGGTGAAGGTGCATGGATTTTAGTCTCAGGAGAATGTTCAGAGAGTAATGAGAGTGAGGAACAGAACAATGACAGTGTATCATCCTATCCCTTACAGCACTCCTTGGTTGGAGGCAGCATCACAACCAGATCAACAATGGAGAATATAGCTTGTCGGCTGATAGTGTCCTTTCAAACCATGGCAGATGATTAAGGTGAATAGATCACTGGGATGGTGTGATTTTGGCTGGGGTGTATGTAGCTAGTGGGACACTAGGACCTTGGAGGGACAACAGCAGCAAGAGAGGGGCAGGTGTGGCTGGTAGCGCAGTTTCACTCATTGAGCCGCTGCTTGATGTGTGTATTGGTGTGAGAGAGGAGTGTAGACGCAGAGATTGTGTATACAAGGTGTTGCTATAAGCAGTCTAACTAAACAGACCTCATACAGTGGTCATACAGTATTAGTTGGCTAGGTCCCATGAGAAAGCTGGGGTGTTCCTCCTTTCCCTTCCCCTCCATGTCTTAACCCTTAGACCCCATACCCCACATTTTGAGGGGTAAATGAACACTTGTCTTTCCAGCTATAACAGCCTGAATGCATCAGAGTAATTCACATAGAAACAGCAGATCTTACCTTTTCTAAAAAATAGCACCCTCTAGGAGTATTATAGTGTCAAAAACACACAAGAAAATATACTCTCCTCTCCTACAAAACCCATGTTTTATTATGCTAAATATGTCATTTTTTGTTCAAACACATGAACAACTTGTCTTTCATCTCAATTTAATTTTGAGTAATTTTGTTGTCAACACTTGCTATTTCCAGGGCTGTAAAAAGACATTCAGGAAAAATGAAATCAGAAAAATATTGTAGTTCTCTATATTCTAAGTAAACAATAATTTATTTAATCATAATCTGGAAAGATTCTTATAATAATAATTAATATAGTTAACATAATAAGCAGCTGAGTAAATATCCAGATGCTGGGCCTGCTCTGACTGTCAGAGTTTTATTAGAGCTGAGAATATCAGTAAAAATAAGTCTCTTTGGTTCTATTCATTTTGCCACACTAATATCATGTAATACATCATCATTAAAAATGCTTATGGTTTCAAGTTCCAACATTCATTCATTATCTGTAACCGCTTATCCAATTCAGGGTCGCGGTGGGTCCAGAGCCTACCTGGAATCATTGGGCGCAAGGCAGGAATACACCCTGGAGGGGGCGCAAGTCCTTCACAGGGCAACACACACAGACACACACACATTTTGAGTCGCCAATTCACCTACCAACGTGTAGGAGGTGGGAGGAAACCGGAGCACCCAGAGGAAACCCATGGGGAGAACACACCAACTCCTCACAGACAGTCACCCAGAGCAGGAATCGAACCCACAATCTCCAGGTCCCTGGAGCTGTGTGACTGCAACACTACCTGCTGCGCCACCGTGCCACCGTAGGTTTCAACCATTTAGGAAAATATTATATCTGCCCTTTCTTTGTCTGGTGTTCCTTACTGGCTTTTTTCTATCTAGTTCACTTGTTCATGTCTTCCTAGCCATGCCTTTTTCATGTGACTCTCATATTGTTCATGGTATATAAGGCTTGTCCCTAGTGTTTGTTGGAGATTTGTGCTTTGGTCTTCCTCTGTTTCTTAAGGTCCTGTTATATTTTTCATTGTTTGTGTTTCTTTTCCATGTCCTTGGATCTCACGTTCCTTAGTGAAACTGTTCATTTAGTCCCAGTCTTTTGTATCCTTCTTTGTATTTGTGGGTTTTAAGTAATAGTCATGTTTAGATTGTTGTTCCCTGTTCCTTAGTCTTAAAGTCTCATGTTCCTCATGTTTCTGTCCTCAGGTTTTCTGAGTTTATTCTCTTTATTGTCTCTAGTTCTCTGTTTAGCCCCTTTGCTCTGCATTTAGCACCCATGTCCTTTTGTATAGTGCTTGGCATCACTGTCTAGTGATTAGCCATGTTGTTTTTTGCCTCCTCCCTCCCATTTGTGGTTTTCTACATTTGTTTTTGTTTCTCTGTCTACTGTTCTTTACATTCCTTGTTTTGAGTCCAGCTGCTGAATTTACTGTGTAATCCAATTAATTTGGGAATGGTCACACTATCTATTAAATACTTATTTTATTTTCACCTTTTGATGAAGGTTTTAATAAAACTTTCTATCATTGTTAATAAAATAATATATTTTAATACTAGTCTTTACCACAGATTGTTTTTTTTTTACAATCCAAACCTGTGTGTTGGGGTGCTTATATCTTATTGGGTTCTCCAACTTGAAGAGGAGTGGCTTAGAAAGGATTGTGGGTGGTGTATATTTGTTATATAAACTCTCACCACTTGTAGGTTGTGGACATTCATGTTTATTTCAACATCATGAAGCAAATCTACATTGTTTCGTTAACTTTTTATTACATTGAAATATACATGTTTTGTATTAATGAGTACTAAACATAAATCAGAAAAATAGAATTTTACAGCTGAAATTTTGACTCAGTTTAAAAGTTAAAACTTCTGATTATAATGTCTCTTTTTCTAATCCATACCTGAAAAACTGTCCTATTAATACTGGCCAAACCAATAAAGTGTGAGAAGGTTACATATTAATTTAGAGTGCAGTGTCTGTATATATAAATAATAGAGTAAAAAGTAGGCATGATATTTGGATGGTTATTGTAGAATAAGCAGTATTCTAGTTTGATGGTTATCGCTGAGTGTGCAGTGTAATTTTCTGTAGCTCTACACACAGAGTGACAAACCACAGTCCTGAACCATGATGAACAACACCTGGACCTGGAAAACACACACACATCAGTTTAGGACTCAACTCCAGCTGGGGAAGAGGTCAGATAAGTGTAGGCCCAGAGTTCAAACTGCACACTTTCTATTTGTGTATTCACTTGTACAGTTGGAGAGAGTTGTACATGTACAATTAAACAGCAATGTTAATGGGGATGTTTACTCTCTTTTTTTAGAACTGTAGGTGTCTTGGTGACTCATGCCATAATAAATTGCTATGTAACTGAAGTAATGATGTGAGTGTTTTACCCTGTGATGCAGCCTGGTTGCTCTGTGTGCTGGTGCTGATGGTGTCATTGTTGTTGATGGTAGTGATGGATGGAGATGTGGTGCTCATGGGGTCATTTATTCCTCCCAGAAGTCTGATGCTGAGGGTGGCTAATACAAACTTGTACTGCAGCTGCACCCAGGACTGAACCTGTGTGGTGTTCTCAAACAGCTTCAGATCAGGAAGATTCACTCCTAATAGACCCCACACAGTGCTCACATTCAAAGCTTGGAGAAAACACACACACACACACACGACACGTTTTTTTTTTTCATATTCAAGGCCTGGAACATACTCCATCAATTGAACATTTTAGCATACAATCTAGTTCCTGCTGTTTCACCTTGGTTTTTGGTCATCTGATACCTTCCACTCTCTGTGAAAGAGGTAACAAACAAATCCAATGATGAATACAAGTATTGTCTATCCAACTAACACAAAATCGTGTGGCAACAGATAAGCCACTGTTTTCAATTTACATCTACAGTGTGGATAGAGGAAGGTGTGTCAACAAAGTTCACAGTGAATGGACAATGTATAAAAACTTTTGTTTGTGTTCCACTCATGACTTAGGACACTCTGTTAAGGCTATTCATTCTTATCTTCTATATTCCACATTTATATTGTTTACCTTCTATATTCCATTCCAAGTTTACATTTATTTGGTACATACCAATATTTATTTCTTTTATATAAAATTAATTATATTATTCTCTTTTTATTTTATTTATTTATTATTATAGCTCTTTGGGTAAACTGGGTCCTTGAGATCACAATTTTGTTTCACCCCATGTACCACGAATGACAATAAAGTTTCCTTGAATCCTTGAATGACAGCACAATACAATGCATCAATGACCTGTCTTATTCAATCCTTCCAAGTGTGACCTTCTCAATCAGACCTATTCAAAATGCAGTGACCCTGCAAGGCCACCTGCTTTACTAAAGGAGTGTGTCACACACTGGTACAGTCTATCTCATATTTTGGTATGCTTTAATGGTTCTTATCATATTTGGGGAAGATTTTAGGACCGCTAAGCTCATGATTATCCATAATGTCAAATCACTTCCATTCTTCTCCTAAAAACGGGACCCTGACTGAGGAACAGAATGTGAAAATGATGGTAGCAAATGTTACTGAACTAGGCGTGAGCGTCACACACTGTAACATTAGAGGACTGGTATTTTATTTACTTCAGTGCTGACTAAGACATAAAGAAGCAGGCCACACCTGAGGGTGGAAGACTTAGCTGACTTCATGTTACAGAGATGATACATCACATCAGAGGCTGAGGAATCTGACCCATAAAGTCTTTCACCAATGTAATGTAATGACCTATGTTAATTGAAATGCTCCTGTGATATTTCAAAGTATGACAAACAGGGAGCTTGGTGTTCACATTCAAAGAAAAACAATTTAAAGCATGTAAAAAAGTCATATAAAGTTCCTTATGTTCTGTGCCAGCATCATGTGCACCTGGCCCCCATGCCAGCACAAATTTCACCCCTCCTACTAGTGCCATTGCCCTTTGCAGTTGATTTGGGGCGTTAGCCTGCTGTTGCAGGTTTCACTGGTTTAGCTTGTTTTAACCTCTGTTGTCCAGGACAATTGGCACCCTCTACTGCCCAGGACATAGTAACAAGGCCTTGTTTTGAGTGGCCACCAGGCCAGTCCCCTGGTTTTACACTGGACTCTGGTTTATTTTGGGTTAAATATGTACTGCTTGTTCTGCTTATGTACTGACTATGGTTTTGCCATTTGCCTTGTCCTGTGCTGTCCTCTCCTTCTGTCAGTTACCTTGGGTGATTATGTTTGAGCACCTTGGGGATGTACTCTAGAGGAAGGGGGAGGCGTGTCCATCACATACTGTTCCTTATGTTGTCTTTTGTTCTTCTGTTGTGGGCCTCTTTTTTGTTTTTTCTTGCTTTATGCTTTGTTCCTCATTGTTTTGTATGATGCCTTGTGTTTTTGGTTTTGCTCCTACCTTTTCCCTGCCCGCTATTGTCCTTGTCATCTGTGTGTTTTTAATTTCCCTTGACTTAATTATATTCACATGCATATGCCCTGCTTGTGTATACATTCTCAGTGTTTCCTTGTGTTGATGTTCAACATATTTTCTTGTAGAAAGCTATTACCTTTGTTTTGTATTACCTTGTTTGTTAAATAGCAAGCATACTCCTATATTCAAAAGCCCTGCCATATACCTTAGCTGTCATAGATGTTTACTTTGTAATTAAATATAGAAAGGAATAAGAATGAGGAGAACGTCATTTATACAAAATCAATATCTTCCATGTCTTAGAAATTATTGGAACTGCAACACAACACATTCTGAAAGGTTATGTATCATCAGCACTGATTTGCTGTTATTAATTAATTTGTAACACTTGCCATTTACTTTATGTGGCAGATTGTGTTTTATTTATTTCCATTTGGGTTTTAAACCGGGTGTGATACTAGAGTGTGTAGTTAAAACAAATGACCTGGATGTCGTACAGAAAGAGTACGTGCCACACCCTGTCGACATCTATGGTGGTTTCTACTCAATGTTTGTTTACACAGTCATTGCTGATTACCAATTAATTGGAGACAGTTTTGTACCCCTGTTAAGATGTGTACATATATCAGGGAACAACCATGATATTGTCACAGTTAGATACAGTAAGCCACACTACGTGTCGACAACAAAATCACAGATAAACGATATCGCTATAGAAGTGAAAACCAATCAGAACTAGCACGTAAATTTTTCTTATGGGAAAGTGGTTGTAAAGCTACACTTTAGACCTGTAAAACAAGGAATTAGGTTTTGAAATGGAATCTTTCAACTGGCCATGGATCCTGAATGTTACGTTTCTTACTATCAAAGTCAGGCCGGAGGCCACATGCCCGGCTATACAGGTAGCCCAACAATGTATGGTGCGGGATTTGGTGGGATTTTTAGAAATTTATTCAGAATGGCTATACCGCTGTTCAAGAAGTGTTTTAATATAGCCAAACCACATCTAAAAACAGCTGCTAAAAACATTGTAAGCGATGTTGTCAGTAACGGTCTGACGCGTATGATGGCACACAATCAAGATGGGTCGGGCATGTTGGTGATGGCTCGAAAATCTGTGAAACGACCCCCTGGTAAGAGGCGTGGCCATCCTGCTAAGAAAACCAAGCTTGAGATGAAAAAACACATAGTGTCAAAAAGAAGGAGTAAAAGGAAGCAGACAACAACCTCGACCTGTAGGAAACCTGTTAAAACCATTTTCTGATCATGGCTCTACTTCATCGCATGTCTGAGGAGTGTATTAAATCAGAACTGGACTTGTTTACAGTACCTTTAACACAAACCGCTATTGAGAAAAACACTTATGTCGAAATACCGCCGCTGTCAGCAATATCCGACACTGCCCCACTGGAGTTTTTCATAGCCGACCATGGTGAAGATTATATGGATCTAAATAACACACTATTATACCTTTGTCTTAAAATCACAAAACCTGACGGAAGCGACACTGATGATGGAGCCGCTGTGGGGTTGATAAACTATCCTGGAGCTACAATATTTTCACAGGTCGACGTGTCCCTAGGAGACAGGCTGGTAGTGGAAGTGATGTGAAAATATGGTTTTAATTTAACTAAAAATGACAATATGGTTTCAGCCTTTGTGAAACATTTGTATCCGTGTGTAAGAACAGGTTGTTTATTTGTATACAACATGTTCAAAAAGGAGAGATGTTTATTGTATAGCCCTGTGTAATGTAAAGCTGACGAATAAAAACACTGATTTTTAAAAAGATTTTCAACTCTGGTTCGTTTATTTACAAATATACATGTAACAATAATAAAACAACAAATGACAGTTTTTCAAACAATGTGAAAAATATTCAAAACAATCAAGTGAACAACACAATCACACATCAGATAAAATAAAAATAAAATATATAACAATCAGAAGTTTAACAAAACACTTCTGTCTAAAACGGGGGAGAGAAATCTGGGGGGTTCAACACTCTTAACAGGCGATTGCAAAGTGTCTTTCACTGGTGTAGCATAATCAGCAGACTTTTTATTTTTTAACAGATTAATTTTTTGTCTGACAAACTTATTTGGTATGGTAGAAAGAGGGATGTTTAAAACAGCAAAAGCCTCTAGAAACACGCTCCACCACCGAGGTCTACGATCATCACTAACACTGTGTGCGGCGGTGATGCTTTTCACCAAGTCCAGAATATGTGACCCTGGGATCGTACGTCCATTTAAGACAAATTCTCCTAATTCATTCCAGGAAGACACATCTTTTGATTTAGACATTGTATCTAAAAAATACTGAACATTTTGTCTGCTTCGCGAAGATACATTTCTAAGAACATCATCGGTTATGGAATGTTTGTTACCAGCCTGATCGACAGCATTTATTTCCTTATTAACAGTATCCGCAGGCGGCAATGACAATGTTAAAGTATTGTTCTCCATATCGCCATGTTTAGCGATGGTTAAATATCTCTGTAACACGGATGTATAAAGTTTGGCCTTCTCGTGGGGGTCGAGATACCTCCTGGCCAAAATATGTCTGATCGACATGTCCAAGTCATTTTCTACAATTTGTCGGACAGCGCCCCGACTGTTATCACTCTTTAACTTATCCAACTGGTGCTGAGGTACCAAAAATAATTTTTCAGCGTACTCCATTTCTTCAGTTTATCTTGCCGCTATCAAGCTTGCTATAAATGGTAAAGCAACGCTTAACAATGATTGATTATTTTCTTTTTATGTGAAACACCAACCTTTTTATCTGCGATAAATTTAATTTCAGACTTCTTCTTCTTTAACTCTCGATATTGTGTTGATGTGAGAGGTACAGTGCCATTAAGAACATTAAGGGCAACCTCACACAGAGTTAAGATAAGTTCATTAGACGCCATTTGTAAAATAACACGTCTCTGTGCTGGTATGGCTTTAAATAAAAGTTTAAGAAGCGGTAGGTTTCTATATAGTCTGTCCGACATACTGATCTATCTGCGTATTTTCGGAATGTAAACAACAGGCGTGTTTGAAAGCAGATCTGTTCTGAGACGAAAGTTTTCAGGAGTCTTTGCTTTATAATCAATTAAAAGGTGACCGAACAGCTTGCTAACAGCGTTTTGAAAACATTCCATGAAAAATTTGGTGTTGCCGGGGTACATCTGTCTACCTAATACACAAACCTGATTGTTGTCTCTAGGATTTTTAAATAATATGAGATAGTTTGTCTTCAAACTAATTGTCCTACTAGACTTTCCTTGAAAAAACTAATTTTGCATTAAGTAAATGGCACTTAAATTTCTGTGATGTACATACTGTGTTAACACCTTTTCCACTTCGGCATTATTGCTGGCGTCTTTCATAACATCATCAATTATTAACAAATTATTTCTGTTAAGCGGTAAAAGTGTGTCGTCACATAGCGACGTTGGTATCCCTTGAACAAAAATAATATTTCTTATCTTTAACATTTCATCATAAAGGGGTTGCCAGCAGTCATAAATGTATACTATGTTTTCTATTTTATTTGAAATCAACTCATCAGAACGCTTAATCAACTGTTTTACAAAAAAAGTTTTTCCGGAATTTGATGGTCCACTTATTACACACGAAAATGGGTGTTGTAATCTAAAATCAAACACGTCAACATCTATCACACCTCGACCGTCTTTAGTACCCATAAGGAAGTGTTGAAAAATCAGGCAACAGGACACGTTTGTTGTACACAACTTTAAACCGCTTCACTAATGATTTGTTTTTCAGCGTGAGGTTCTTTTTATTTCTCACAATGCCATCAGCGCGAGCAAGTATGTGTGGGCTAGTATCGCGATTCGTCACATAATTATCAACAAGGTCAATAAGTGTGTCGAGTCTAATAACTTTTGAGTTTTCAGAATTTAGTGTAATGCCCTTTGCTTTCATGCATGTTTTACCGCCAGCTGTAAGATAACCGTACGTCGTAGGACCTCCCGAGCAGAACTCTGTAATGTAATCACCACCACCAATCTCGTCTGTCAAATCGCCTAAATAAGGCCCCAGAGGGGGTTCCCAATCACCTTCACGAGAAACAAAAATAACACTGTCAGTGTCACTATACAACAATCTGTCTCCCAATTTATCCATTAGATTATACAATTCTAAACGAGCGTGCGCTGTTGTAAATGCGCTAAGAAATACATTAATATCATGTGTCGGACAGCTGTCTCCAGCCGAATAGCACCACTGAATCAATGCTGCGGTGTCGGACACAAATGAAAAGTGTTTAACCTCATAGCCATCACCAAAGATGTGTTGTGAAAACTGTTCAGGGTCTGTTAACACTTCAGACACGGGCAGGTTTTCCCTCATTGAAAAACAGCCCCACAAGCTGTTTAACAACAATTTGTTAATAGAGCGACGCGCCTGGTTAAGGCATATCTTGTCAGGATTCAGTTGGATATTTTCCTTTTCAAAATAATCCCTGATGTATTCGGCCCTCTCTTCCTCTGTGACAGCATGTGCTGGATAACCACTGACCTCCTGCTTGTACTGTAAAAACGTCTTTACATACTCGCAGGACAACGTCTCTGAACTGTCTGGGAAATGCCAAACTTTGTGGATTTTTACAACTACATACCCTTTCTCAACAGCCTTCACTAGTTCAATACTGACCCATGACCCCGTTATAGATCTCTCTTCATCACTCTGCATACACGAACGCAACTGGTTTTCGTGCTCGGCACATGTGCGACACAGTGGGAACATTAACTTTCCATTGATTTGAGCCTTTCAGGAGCTGTGTAATTAGAAATGAACGTGGCAACATCCAAATCATCCCTCTTAGCAGATGCCCACTGACATTCCCACATCACTTCAACTTCTAGACCATATGCTCGAACAAGCGTCTCCACCTTGGTATCAAACCGCATTCGCAAATCACCATACAAGACCTTTGACATAGGATGGCTCTGGTTCGGGTTGTAATAACATTCATGACCATGATGCATGCAACCATTAAATTCTAAAGCTTTTCGCACACCATCTGCGCTTTTTCATAATAACCATCCACATAATATGCGCCAAACTTCATTTCCCCGTGAGTTAAAGCGTGGTGCACATCAACATCTCTTACATGCTTAACCTACTCAAGCCATTCAATAGAGACATTAGAGAATGTCTTGTGCTGGTT
This sequence comes from Hoplias malabaricus, assembly GCF_029633855.1. Classification (NCBI taxonomy): domain Eukaryota; kingdom Metazoa; phylum Chordata; class Actinopteri; order Characiformes; family Erythrinidae; genus Hoplias; species Hoplias malabaricus. The sequence goes on along the minus strand of NC_089801.1, from coordinate 56,007,597 downwards.
AATGTATGCGTTGTTGTGTGTCAGCACCAGCGTGTCTTTTGGTAGAAAATGTGTTTTGTATACTGCCATACAACATGATGCTAATGTGGTATAATTAAACGGGTCTAGCTTTGTGCACTGATTGAATTCTTTGCGATACTTGATACATGCTTCGCGCAGTAAAACAACATCGTTCCGGCCATAAACATACAACTCCTTTTGGAAGTCAAAAACACCGTTTGAGGCTGTGTCGTACCATTCGTCAAACTCTTTTTTGTCTTTGTCGTTCATAGTGTCATAACCATAAAAACCCTTTTCAGGGTATGGCCCCACATAGTTCTCATTTTGTTTTAAATTGCATTTGTGTGGGAAATGTCCTTTCTCGGAGCATGTTAGATTTAAGGCTGATGTTGTTTTAGCCAAACGCATTGGAATGAATGAATATGAGTCTATGTAACGTTGTTTGTATGTTTAATCATACATGGAGATCAGTCTACACCCCATCATGGTGATTTTGACAGCGACACCCACACTAGAAAAATATTCCAATAATAGAAAATTGTCAAAACCGGCCGCATTGTGTGCTAACCATGTGTACCCTTGATATTTGAGCTGTCTAAACTTTCTCATAAGCCTTTCTATGCAGTCAGACCCTTCTGCAGTGAATTCTGTACCATCATATATCATAGCACAGACAAAATTAGCTTCATGCTTTCCATTTTCAAAGCGTGTCTCAAAGTCAAAAAACGAAATTAGGAATTACTGGGTTCTTTTATTTTGATCGACTGTATGTAACATTCATGTGTGGTGTCCGATATTAAATCTTCACCACAATGAACGCAACGACCCGACACACACTTGTGGGGTTTTGGTTTTATTAAACTTACGTGATACTGATGGCCACATTTTTTGCAATACTTAGTTAGATTGCATGAGGATGCTATCACCCCTGTAGTAGACTGTTGTTTTTGTTTCTTATGCTGCTCATAACAATAGACAGACTTGCAGTAACGTGAACAGTCATCACAATATTTCACATGCCTGGGGTGTTTGTGACACATCGCATCTTGACATACATCGCAACTATATTTACAGCTATGATCTCTGGCGTTAGTGTAGCCCGTATAACAAAACGCGCAAACATGAACGCTTTCAAATTTTTTACCAAATAATAATGACCGTCATGGAGGTACAGATACGCAGTCTTGGTATGTGGTTTGTCTTTGGTTTGGTACTTTTCTAATTTACCCGAACGACTCTTGTGGAACACAACTATTTTAATACCATACTTATATTCAAAACGACCAATATCATTAAAACCTACTCTATGGTCACGTGTGTAGTCAATGTTTATCTGTATCTGTTTGGCTATAGGTTCTAATGTGTTATGTGGTACATGCGGATTCAGAAAAAGAGCAATGCAGATTGCAAAACACAGATTGTTTGAGATGTTTGTTGGGCAGAAAAGATTCAGTCTGTTCCTTTTGATCACCTGATCGTGTGCTAGGTCACGCACCTTACGACGAACACCACCATTTTTACCCACGACTATCGAGACAGTCAGCGCCAAACTCTCATCCGTTTTAATACTTTTGTTACTCTGCATAACCCTTTCAATAGCGTCTGAAAATCTGTCTACACTGTAACCGTCCCTTGAAGACAACACCGTGTTTACATCAGATGTTAAACTACTACCTCTTAGGGTGATGTCGATAACACCGCCATCACCAGCCAAGACCCTGGAGAATGACACAATTTCTGACAACATATCGTGTATATAGGACGTGTATGAAGCTATGTCTGTGGATGGCGCATCATGTAAATTCAGCATCCGGTGAAGCACAACGCTGTTAAACCGATTCCTAGACACTATGGTATAATCGTCTACAACACCACCATTTCTCACCAATTCTGCTATATTACCGTCAGATAAACCAAAGTTAGGAGCTGTTGGGTCAAATGTCCAGGTGTCGTCACACCGCTACCTGTTTGTTCATTGTTTATGTGTTGTGTGTTATTTTGAATATCATTTTCTAGGTCTGCTATAGCCATGTCACATTCTTTGATAAGACAGCGTAGTTTTTCACTTGGAGACAACTGCCCCCAAGCATCATATGTTGCGTCATCACATGCAAAATCTGTTGATTGTTCGCCACTACCATCATATCTACAACGCTTAACCGGTTGTGTATGTGATGTTTACCTTGTTTTTGTTAACCATTCATCTGGTGTAGTTTGTAATAATCCATGTGCGTTACTGTTATCGCTGTCTTGTGTGTCTACGTCTTGCTGGTTAATACTAAGCTCGTTAATAGCCATGCCACACTCGTCAATAAGACAACGCATTTTTTCACTCGGAGACAACTGTTTCCACGCTTCATATATTGGGTCATCACGCGCAAAATCTGTAGATGCCATGACTGTTTAGACCTATTTGCTTTTCGATACACAAATTGTTGGTTTTTAAATGTCAATGGTTTAAAATAATGCTATTATTTTTGAATGTGCGTTAATGATTTGATTTACTTAACACATACTTGAAAAATAAACCACAGTAAATTATCAACACAAATAATAATAATAATAACAATTATAATATTAACTATTATTATCTACAAGAAAAGACGGTCCTGCAACAGGGATCCGTGTTGATTTTCTTAACTGCAAAAGTCTGTTTAATTTATACAACAATTCTAACGCTGTTTTACTGTGCACAACCTGTTTCTTACACAAACCAAGAATATCCTTAACTAAATTGGTATTAGCTGTTTGTTCTTTACACAAGGCTTCAATACATTCAACCTGTTTCTGAATAATATTGTCACGCCTGCGGTTTAAAGCAGCCTGCCTACGCCGTTCAATAGAGATTTTAGCGATCTCCTGCGACATCTGTCTCATCAACGTTATAAACTCAACAGGGTTGTTAGCGCAATTACAACCCCCCACCTGGTTTTGTTGTTGTTGTTGTTGTTGTTCATGATCTTGATTGGATTTTATTTCATCCATAACAGAGTCTCCAGGTTCAATCAAAGCATCTTTTAACACATCATTCGGCACAACAGCAGCATCGTTGTCCTCCTTTACTGTAAAGCTGTTATCATTCCATGTTTTAATTAACTCATCAGACCATCCAGCGGCACACAGACCAGGATCAACACAGTCCTCATACACCGACAGATCGAAAATGTCCAAATCTATGAACAGATCAAATAATGAAACACTCGTTAACACGCAAACATCATGTTATAAATAATACAAATAATATTTAATTGTGTTTTTATTACCGTTTGTTTTGTGGATATCGTCCAATCTAAGACGTTTACCACTACTTGAGCGCGATGTTTGAGCACCACCAGATCCAAAACTATCACGTTTTCCTTGTGGAACAGGCACCCTGATGTCCCTTGGGACGCTTTGATTAGATCGGGAAGGACTGCTTGTTAAACACGGCGTAAATGTTTGCGGCGCTTGGTTGCTGGCGTACGTAGCATCCAACAGTTCAACAGCAGCAGACTTCAAACCCTGGCGTTGTTAAGAGATTTGTTGCTTCAACTAAACGTGTCAACCCTACTACAGAGAACATATAAATTACACATTATTGCGCCACACAATCAAAATATAACACCATGAGTTATAAGATGTGTCAGACAACCTACCAAGAGGATTTAAGTAGCATCCACAGTTTCTGAAGAAATGAAAAAATAATCTCATGAATAACAACTAAAATCAAAAAGACACAAAATAATAAGGAGCAGAGTCATACCTTCACAAAGTTGTGATAAACCTTCAATGCTCCTAATGGCACGGATGGTTTCTAACTCAGATGTACCTAGACAAGATAAACCCTGTTAAGTGGGTAAGAAAATATTATATCACCAAAATTCTGACAAAAAATAGGTAGAAATCTGTAGTTTAACACTTACCGAGAATGTAGGACTCCATTGCTACTTCCAAATAGTGTCTGAACGGCGTCTAAATTGTATCGGTATAGGGTTTGTCACACATGATTTAAGTTAACTATATATACATGGGCTGTGGGGTGTCAGGGGTGGGGTGTAGGTGTGAGGGGAAGCCCATATAAGGACATCCTGTACTGACCTGTCACCTAGGTCATAAATCAGGGGTCATAAATCATTCACAGAGGTGTTTGACAGAAGGTGTAGGATATATACTACTGACGCAGCTACCACAGACAGTTATTTTCAGAGGCTAGAGGCTAGAAGTCCAAGTGTCCATAATCCAGGCTATAATCGAGTCTAGGGCTTCAGAGGAGTCAGTTTATAGACACGGTGTCTGCTCCAGCGTGAGGTGGAGCTGGCAAAAGCAGCATGCTGGAGTCTCCCCCTTACTGGAGGGTTACCCGGACCTGACATTTTTTGGGAGGGGGGTGAGGGTTGGTGCTGTTGGCCTCAAACCTCAAGACAATGGAGGTGAGGTTAACAGGGGTGCGCCTCAGGGGATCTATGGTTGAAGAAGTCCCTCAGGAGGGCGCCCATCAGACCCTCTAAACCCTCAACAGCTCCTGGCCCTCATCTGTTTATCTTCTGTTTTAGTAAAAGTCTGTGTTATTGCACTTGCGTCCGCCTCCATCAGTCCACCCCGTGAGCCTGACAAACACACAGACAGATGGATTTAAACAATGTTCCCTTCCATTGGACAATAATTCTTAATGAAACATTAGACAAACTGAGAGATTTAATTCACATACAGTAGAGAAATGATTCCAAAAATCTTGTTTGGGGTAGAGGGGCATGATTCCTAGCTGCTTCAGAGTGTTTAATCTCCATGATGAAGTATTACTGAGGAAAAACACAATGACACTGGTTTAGATATTTTTCACTTTAGACCGTCTTTATTTAAAAGGTATTTTTAGATCTACATAACGTTCAGCACATTTTCCATGAAGCTGAATGTCTTCCTCACCCATAAGGAGTGTTTCCACTGAAGAGCAGAGTCTCTATAGCAGAGACCTGAGAGACAGAAAGGTCTCCACAGTTCTTCAGTTTCTCCAGGATGAGTGGGTCAGAATTCTGGATGTAGGAGGAGTCCAGTGTGCAGATCATAATGTCCACCTGAGTCCTGTTCAGAACCACTCCAGATATTCCCTACAGCAACAAAGAGATGGTGTGAGGTGATGTTTACCAGGCTGTAATGTGAGTTTACATTAATGCTGTGTGTGTGTGTTTACATTAATTGTGTGTGTGAGAGAGAGAGAGAATGTTTTACCAGGCAGTTCTGTGCTTTCTGGAACAACGTGGACTGTATGTTGAGGATGCTGGATGGAACTGAGAAATATTTTCCCCTTGGAGCACACAGTTCTCACTCACCTGGTCATAGCTGCAACTCACACACACAGTTGTGAGCTGAAGTCATTTTCCTCTGTCCAGCCCTGGTGGGATTCTGCAGTTCCACTGACTATGCTCACATGGTACTATACATAGGTTGATTCCCCTCTGGCTATGAAGCATGAAATAGGACACTAGTTACAAATGTAATTGCACCTCTATTAATGCTGGATGATCATTACAGTTGTTTGTCAGTTGCTTGTGAGATTATCTGAGATCATCCAGCACTCATCCAGCATTCCTAGAACCACAGTTAGGCTACATTCATAACAAGCAAACCTTTTATCAGTAAGATCACTGGATCTCATGCCCATTAACACTTTGATATTCGAAGCTCAAACCAATTTAAATTAAACATATAAAAAGAGACACAAGTGTCAAGCCTTAAAATACACCATACTACACATAATATCTTCTCAGTAGCCTTAATAAAATAGCATTTTCCAGATTCATAAATATTTCAGAGCAATGTGTGGTGATCACTCACATTAATCCCTCCACTGATGATGATCTGGATGATGACCCTGGTTCCAGCCTGTGACAGTGCTGAGTGTAGGGATATTGCTGCTAAGGACACTGCTGGAAGCAGCATTTATCAGGCAAGTCAGACCCATGCTCTTTTTTCCAAGCATCTGGAACCAAGCATGTGGTTAAAGTGGGGAAATTTGCCACCAGAGCTGCATTGACCTGAATATAACAGATGATTACAAATAACTTGCCATGAGACTTAACAAAGAAAATACAGACCAAACAAACTGAAAGAAAACTGGACAAACTGGCAGTTTAACTTCAGACTAATTTGCTTGCAGGATTCTGAGATGCTCTCTAGGATCATCATACTGTCTGTAGGCCCAAGAGAATTAAACACAGAACCAGGAGCTCCACACAGCAAACACTCGGAATACTACACACACACACACACACACACACACACACACAGTGTTCTTCAGAAACAAGCAAATATACAGATAGAGTAGGTACTGTAGTGTTTATTGTGTAGTGTGGTACCTGAGGGGGTTGTAGTTAGGATCCTGGACAAATAACTGTACTGTAATGTGTAGTGTGGTGCCTGAGGGGATTGTAGCCAGGACAGTGTGCTGTAGTACATGGTTACATTGGCTGCAATTCTTGAGGTTTTAAACAGCTCAATATTCTCTGGGTTTTCCAGGACCACACACCGATCTGCAGGACATAGTCAGACTCAGTAAGGTAAGTTTTTTTGTTCAGGCTTGTGATTTTATCTTTTTTACTTTGTTTGGCTTCACAAATGTAAATATATGAAATATGGTTATACATACTGAGCTTCTCTCCCTGCACTGGGGAGGCCCTTATGGCATTTAAAAGACAGAATCCCATCATCTATTTGTGTTAGTGTTACGTCTAGTGACTTATTTGTGTGTTTTGTGTTTCTCTCCTCCTGCCTTGCGCCCAATGATTCCAGGTAGGCTGGGGACCCACCGCGACCCTGAACTGGATAAGCGGTTACAGATAATGAATTAATGAATGAATTAATTAATGTTTCTCTCCTCTCTCAGTAAATGCCTCAGGTGCTGCTGCTGATTTACTGCTGGAACAGTGTTCTGGTTGGCTGACAAGATTAAGGCGGAACAGATATAACGCCCTGGTGGTCGGCTGAAAGGAGACCCTCCTCTTCGTCCTTACGATTACTTCTTCCTGCCAGACTAAGGATTGTGTGTGTATGTTGACATGCTATTGTGTGTGATTCAGCTACCTAATGTAGGGTTAACTCAGTAGTTATCCTACTAAATTGGAAGCTGTAGGTCATGTAGCCTTGTTTCTTGAATTAAATTGGTTGAATTGTTTCTGTTTATGTTAGTGAGTTGGGTTATGTTTTTGTATTTTCTTTCTTAATTATTTTTGGTTAGTTAAGTTATATATGTTGGGTGGGTTTTGATTATTTTGGTCTTAGATCACTCCTGATGCTTTGTTTCCATTATAGCATTATAGTCAATAAAACATCTTGAGACTTGAGTCTTGTGACATTGTGTGGTTTTCTTGGTCTGGAGGGATTGAAGTGGGAGGAGTTGGGGGAGACTTTTTCTTTTTTTTTTTATTATTTATGTTGCAGTTTACCTAGACAGGCTGTAACAGTTAGAGGGGTAAGGGATCTATCTATGTATAATAGTGAGGAGACAATTCCATTTTTCTCTATGTATGCCTATATACATGAGCAACTCCTATTCCTCCTCAGCTGATGTGATGTGTAGTGTTCCACAAGGGTCCATACTAGGGCCAATCCTCTCTTCATTATACATGCTACCTTTAGGTCAAATTAATAGGAAGCATTTTTATGCTCATGACATACAGCTGTATCTTACCATTAGACCCAATGACGATGGATCTGTTAAGTCCTTCAATAATTGTCTTGAGGACATTAAGAAGTGGATGGCTGTTAATTTCCTACTCCTGAATGAAAGCAAAACAGAAATTATCATCTTTGGTACTTCCCATTTCATTAACAATGTTGCATCATACGTTAAGTCTTCAGTCAGAAATCTTGGTGTTGTCTTTGACTTCAGATTTGATAAAACAAATCGACTGTGGTTAAAAGTAGTTTCTTCCACCTCAGAAACATTGCAAAACTGAAGCCCTTCCTCAGTTTTTTTGACCTCGAGAAAGTGATTCATGCATTCACGTCTTCACAATTACTCTACTGTAATTCTTTATACATTTTGATTAACCAGTCTCTGTTGCAATATTTACAGTTAGTCCAGAATGCTGCATGCAGTTTGTTGACTAGAACCAAGAAAACAGGAACATATTACACCAGTCCTCGCCTCACTTCATTGGTTACCAGTTCAATATAGGATACAGCTTAAAATACTTGTAGTTATTTTTAAAGCACTAAATGGTCTGGGCCCTTTTTATATTGCAGATCTGCTCACGTCGACAATCACACAGCTCTTCATCACAGAATTTGTTGGCAGTTCCTAGGGCTTGTCTTAAACAGTGGTGATCAGATGATCAGGTATTTTCGGTGCATGCCCCAAGACTTTGGAGTAGTCTACCATCCAGTATTCGCCAATCTACCTATATCTCGGTTTTTAAATCAGGTCTGAAATGTGGAACTCAAGACCCAAATCACATGACAGTCACATATTTTAGTTAGGGGGCACAAATGAACCAGAAGTCTATATTAACTGTAGATTTTGCATTAAGTTTTATATTTTCAGGGTAATTGTAAACAATTCTGTTGAAAACCAGTTTATAAGGATACACTACAAATATTCTCCTTCTGGAGATGAAAATTTAATGAACCTTTGGTGAACACAACAAGATTTTAACACCACTGCTGTAGCGTTGAACGGTACACTGTTTTTACCTTTAGTGAACAATTACATATGTACAGGACCATTTATTCTGACTGTGTATATGAACTTAATATTTTGCTCTGGGTGTGTGGGAGTTGTTATATAATAAATAACACACAGGACAATAATTAAATGGGATAATAAACACACAAAATATCATGTTAAGTAGAAAAGAGAAGAGAGACTACATACATACATACATACATTTTCTTTTCTGCTTCTCCATTTCAGGGTCGCTGTGAGAAGAGAGAATACAGATGGAAATCACATTTTAATAGTGTTTTTGTCCCTGGTGTTTGTGGGGTGTGGGAGTGAAACTAGAATTGTTAGAATGTAAAATATATATATATATTTTAAAATTCCCAGAACACTGAAATATTCCAGCCTCTGACAACCCAGTCCAACAGGTGTGAACACCCACCAAATTCATGTTCATACGTAATGTAAAATGTTCTACATTTCTATTTGAGACTGAACAGCTTGATCACATGATGACAACAGGAGCTGGGCTCCCAGGGCATTCACTTCAGCAAAATTACACAGTGTTAAATACCAGACATAATTTTAGGGATCAACTCTGACATATCAGTTCAGTCTAGCTGCTGTCAGGGCTTTGAAAAGCATCTAGGCAACATACGTGTAACTTCTGCATTTAATTGCAGAGTTGACATTTGTCTTCCTGCTCAACATTCTTGCCTCAAACACCATATTGCCACAAGTTTACAGACACACCCATATTGGTTCCTCAATTAAGTGTTTTTATAATAATAATAATAATAATACATAATAAAGAGAATTTCAAGAATACAAAGACACTCAAAATCATCAAGACATAGAGCCATTGAAAGACTTAAAAACTGCAAACACAGAACATGCGTGAATGGATTAAATCTGATTACTGCAGAGACAGCAGCAACATTCAGTTGGCATGTTTAACTGAGTTGCATTGGAAATAGCAGCTGCACTGGGCTGGCATGTAGAGCAGAGTTTTCTTGTTGCAAACGTCTCTAACCCTTCTGGGATAGCCCTTACACTCAATGTTAGATAATTTCTGTGAAGAATTAATGGCAATCACACACAAGAGCAGTAGAGATGTCAGGGAGTATTAATGTATAGTGCAGCAACACAAGACAATATTTGACATTAGCCTGGATGACCTTAGGTTTAAGTGCTGCTCCTTCAGAGCATCCCATTACATGTCTGTGTTTTCCAATGAAGTTTATAAATGCTTTAGAATAAAGAAATAGTTTAACCACTATGTGTGAGTGTGTGTGTGTGTGTGTGTGTATATATATATATATATATATATATATATATATATATATATATATATATATATATATGTGTGTGTGTGTGTGTGTGTGTGTATATATATATATATATATATATATATATGTGTGTGTGTGTGTGTGTGTGTGTGTGTGTGTGTAATGTGCGAGTGTGTGTGGTTTGCAAGAAAATAATCTGCAGATTCATTTAACACTAATCTGTCTTTTCACTTACCATTTTGACCTTCAGGCACAATGAATAAAAAGGAATGTTGTATAAGGAATGTTGAATACATTCCAAACATGTCCCATAGAGTTGTCACGCTTAATTACACAGAGACATAAACAGTTAACAGAAAAAATAAGCACCAAGAAATAGGGGTTCTAGAATAGTAGATACACTGTCAGAAAATTGGTGGTACCCTCAAGGGTGCATATTTGTACCTTTAATTAGGGAACATAATTGTACCTTACTCTATTATAATCATATATTTTAAAATTGTGTTGATTTGACACTCCAAATGACACTTCATTTTATCTCCAGGACTTGTATTATGTTCTTTTATTTGTATAATGAAAGATTACAGATATTCACCTCTCCTCCTGGAAAAGAGAATGTAATGTACCTTTAGTGAACACATCTGGACTTTTCAAAACTATTGTACCTTTAAAGGTACATTTGCACTGTTTGTACCTTTAGTTACCAATTATGTACCTCTACCGTACCTCTTTTTTCTGAGAGTGTAGGGAGACAACATATCCATATTGTTACCAACTGACAAAAATCAAACATGCTCAACAAAACTGACATCAAAATATCAGGACAAGACAAAGCTCACTGCTGTTCCGCTCAGAAGGGCAAAATCAGCATAGGTTTTTGTCCAGTTTCTCAAACTGTTCCTGGACAGTGTGTGCAGTGTGCAAGGCACATTCACGTGCTAAAGAACAGTGCCATTCTTCTGCTGCTCTATTGTCCAGTACTGATACTCATTTACCCAAAGTATTTGGACAGACAACAGCATGAGTAACTCTGACAGTTGCACATATATGCAGCCCCATACACACAAAGCTACACTTACTTGTGTTCAGACCCTGAACACATTATATTAGCACAATATTATCTTTTCAGCAGTGTTTGCTGTGGAATATCTGTGGAATCAGGCAAGATGAAATAATCTTTATTCACTTGTGCATCAGTGATAACAGTAATTTATGCTATTTTTAATAAAAATATACACATTAGCCTATAGCAACGCATTATTGGTTATGGTTAATGGATGGTGGGAGATCTGGCTGAACCAGATTTTTCGGCACTGTTGGAGAGAAAGGCTGCTTCTCAGGAGCCTCACAGGAATAATATCTTTCCTCTTATTCACACTTTGATAAGAGCATATGCAATTAAACCTGAAGGCCAGATTTCTGACTGAATATGACCCCTAATGATTTTTATTTTTTTTTTATGATATCACCAATCATCAATTTTTCATTTTTCAATTAGGGCAAAGTGTAGGTCACATGTGTCAAACTCAAGGCCCGCGGGCCACATCCGGCCCGCAATACAATTATATCCGGCCCGCGAAATCGTTTTATATATCTGTTTTTAATGGCCCTGTGATATGACGCCCCAATAACACACACTACAAATCCCATGATGCAGTGCAATTGCCACCAACGGCAAGCCGCGGTTCAAGTTCACGGTCTGTTGATGTATACAACGCTAATATCAAATCAAAGCTAGACCCCAACAATGGCCAAGAGAAAAATTGATTCTGAAAACCGAGGCTTTCAAAGCCGGTGGGAGAATGAGTATATGTTTACTGAAATTGCAGGTAAACCAGTGTGTCTCCTTTGCGGGAGTAATGTCGCTGTAATGAAGGAGTATAACCTAAGACGGCACTACGAGACGAAACATGAGAACAAATTCAAAAACCTGAGCGCAGGACAGAAGCTACAAAAGGTAGAGGAGTTGAAGAAGAATTTGACATCCCAGCAGACGTTTTTCACCCAAGCAAAATCACAAAGTGAAGCTGCTGTGAATTCAAGTTTCATTGTGGCCGAAGAGATCGCCACATCAGGACGGCCGTTTACCGAGGGGGAATTCGTAAAGAATTGTATGATGAAAGTTTGCGACGTCCTTTGTCCAGATAAAACGCGAGCATTTGCAAATGTAAGCCTCAGCAGAAACACTGTTGCTAATCGGGTTTGTGAGATGGCGACTGATTTGAAAACACAGTTGATTGAAAGAGCAAAAGATTTTGTTGCATACTCCCTTGCCGTGGATGAAACTACTGACGCGACTGACACTGCACAGCTGGCGATATTTATCCGTGGTGTGGATTCCAATTTGTGCGTAACAGAGGAAATAGTGGACATTAAATCGATGCACGGGACAACGAAAGGAGAAGACATCTTTGGAAATGTATTTCAAAGTGTAACCGACATGAAACTGCCGTGGGAAAAACTCGTTGGACTTACAACAGATGGCGCACCTGCTATGTGTGGTGAAAAAAATGGACTGGTGGGAAGGATGCGCTCAAAGATGCGGGAGGAGAACTGTGCCGGTCAGTTGACAGTGTATCACTGCATCATACACCAGGAATCGCTGAGTGCTAAAGTCCTAAAAATGGATCATGTGATGAACACTGTAACACAAACCGTCAACTTTATCAGAGCCCACGGTTTAAATCACCGCCAATTCCAGTCTTTTCTGCGGGAAATAGATAGCGAGTTTGGCGATATGCCATATCATACGGAGGTCGGGGAAAAGTTCTCAAAAGATACTTTGAGCTGCGAGAGGAAATCTGCCAGTTCATGGACAGTAAGGGGAAAGACTGCACAGTTCTGCGGGATGAAAAGTGGAAATGTGAGTTGGCGTTCCTGGCTGACATAACGTCGCATCTTAGCGCTTTAAACCTTCAACTCCAGGGACGGGAGCACATAATAATCGATATGCATGATGCAGTGAAGGCATTTCAAGTGAAGCTGCGCTTATGGGAGACACAAATGCACCAATGCAACTTGTCTCACTTTCCCTGTTGCCAAGTAATACGGAACCAAGAAAGTGCCACAGTTTTCCCAAATGCCACCTTTGCTGAAAAACTTAGCGCACTGCGCACTGAGTTCGCACGGCGCTTCAGTGACTTTGAGGCACAGAAAAGCAACTTCGAGCTGCTTCGCAACCCATTTGCAGTCGATGTGGAAACCGCACCTGTAGAAATGCAGATGGAGCTGATAGAACTGCAATGTAACGGGACACTGAAGGCAAAGTACAACACTGCGGGGCCAGCACAGTTCACTGCAGTCAGATGCCGCAGCTCCGCCAACATGCGGCTCGAATCCTGTCCATGTTTGGCAGCACATATCTGTGCGAGCAGCTGTTCTCTGTGATGAAAATTAACAAAACGTCACACAGGAGTCGCCTCACTGATGGACACCTGCTATCGATCCTGAGAATCTTCACAACACAGAACCTAACCCCAAACATAAACGAACTTGTTGCAAAGAAAAGACTCCAAGTATCAGACTCTGACTACATAGGACAAGAAAATGGAATGTTATGATTTGTTATGATTATACTTTTGCTTTGAATTCAATTTTTTATTTATATTTTCAGATTTTTTAATATTCCAGCATGTACAGATTTTGAATGTATTGTATTGACAGGATATTTTTTTATGAAGAGCAAAATATTTTAAGTTGAAATGTATTTATTTTGGAATGATATCCTGTATTTTGGTTCATATTAATGGTTAAAAAACATAAATATTTAGTCTGTTAAATAAATGGTTATACTGTTCGGCCCGCGAGTTTCGGCCCCCTGCGCAATTGAGTTTGACACCCCTGGTGTAGGTGATCAGGCTTTAAGAATAACACAAAACATCTACAGCAGTCTGAAGTAATTTACAGTGATAATAAGTAAATGTAAACACAAATGAAGCAGTCACAATGTACTTCTGTCTTTAGGCATTTAAATGTAGCACACCATCTATACATGCAATTATGAAATATGGTGTTCCACTTGGTTCTGTTCTATCACCTCTCCTTTCACATTATATGTGCTACCGCTTGGTATCTGTACAAAACATATCAGCTTTCATAGCTTTCATGGCTCTCTCTCTCTCTCACGTAATCTCCGTGACAATCAAGTCGCTAGCCTTGCTCTTCCACTGAGTTGCCAACTGCTACCATGGATTTCGACCTGCTCGCTTCTGACCACGAGCTCTTCTCTCCTTCCCCTACATATAATGTGAAAGGAGAGGTGATAGAACAGAACCAAGTGGAACACCATATTTCATAATTGCATGTATAGATGGTGTGCTACATTTAAATGCCTAAAGACAGAAGTACATTGTGACTGCTTCATTTGTGTTCACCACTGCTCCAGCTCCTCCTCCTCCCAATGCTCGTGTCTTCAATTCACCCCTGGTGCAGCCTACCCTTCGTCAGCGGATTCTCCAAGGTGCGGACGTGGACGGTGACCCTTTCATTTAAGACTTCAGAGCACAGAGCTTCCAAGCTCCTCACAACTTCCAAATTCACACTCGCATTCTCCCTCTATCGCGACGTGGTGTGCTCCTCCTTCCCTGCCCGCAGGCAGGAATTGGACGATTACCTCGCAGTCCGCTTCGGAGGCTCTGGTTTTTACAACTACCATCAGCTCTTCTCCGCACAGGCCGCCGCCCGCTTGCAACAGTGGAATATTCCATCCTACTGGGGTGCACTCGGCTTGGAGCTCTACTGCCGCATTTTCGCTGGCCGAACTGCACTTTCCTGCGGGTTGCGGCAACCCTTCTCATCCCACTTCTGCGTGCCCCCAGGTCACCCCGGCACACACTCCGGGCCCTAATTTTTCTTTCATCCCTGACCAGGCCCCCAATCAGCGTGTCACCCTTTCTAGCTCCCGTGATGCCCGCGGTAGACGCTTGTTCTTTCTTAATGGCTCCATGATCTGCAATAATTTCAATTCCGCTGGCTGCTTCGTATCTTCCTGCAGGTTCCTTCATGTATGCACCTCCTGCGCTCAAGCGCACGCTCGGCCAAGCTGCATCAAGCCTAAGTTCGGTAACAGCTGACTGATCCGTTTTCTCTCCACCCCGTCAACGTTCCTGAGCTCGCAAGCTGCCTCTTGCGCCACCCTGACCCCGCATTCGTATGTTATCTCCTTGATGGTCTATTGTTTGTTTTCTCCCCAGGTTTGGTGGTTCTGCCCATTTCATTCCATGCCTCCAACCTTCTCTCTGCTGAATCAGAGCCAGATGTGGTTACGCTTTCCATCGCCTGGGCATTCCCTTGTCTTCCGAGAAAACTATTGGCCCCGCTACCTCACTTGAGTTCTTGGGCATCTTTCTGGATTCAGTTTCTTTTCGTGCTTCACTCCCACACAACAAGCTGGCCCGCATTACTGAATTCCTCCCTGAATTTCTTACTTTTCAACGTGTCACCAAACGACAACTCCTCTCCCTTTTGGGGCATCTTAATTTCGCCATGAGTGTTGTCCCACAAGGTCGTTCCTTCATCTCTCATTTGCTGCACCTAGCCTCTTCGGCCTCTTCTCTCTCTCAGTTAATCTCCCTGGACCAAGCCTGCGCTTCAGAGCTACAATTCTGGTTGCTCCTCCTCCACAGTTTGAATGGCATCTCTTTCTTTTAAAACGACGCACTAGCTAACCCAGAGGATGTTTATTAGTTCGTCGACGCAGCCCCGTCCGTGGGGTGTGGAGGTTTTTACAAGGGACACTGGTTCGCATCTTCCTGGCCTGATCAATTCACCCGTCTAGCGCTAGACTGCGGTGACTCCATTGCGCTCCGCGAACTCTTTCCCACTGTCATTGCTGCAGTTCTTTGCGGACATGAATGGACTGGCCGAGTCATCCTTCTCCATCCAGATAATGAATCAGTCATTCATATTATTAATAAATAATAATAACGCTCCAGTTCACTCAGTCTCATGCCATTCGTCCGCCACCTCACTTGGCACTCAGTCGTCCATCAATTTCTATTAAAAGCAGTTTACATTCCTGGTCACATTAACCCTATTGCTGACTCTCTGTCTCGTTTCCAATTTCACAATTCTTCTCAAATATTTCTCTTTAAACTCCCTTCCCCTATAAGCCCCTATGAACCTCTACCCTACCCTACCTCCAGCTTAGATTATCTCAAGGTACCTCCCAATCCGATCCATTGTTTACAACTGAATCAGGTTCGGTCGCCACTCGCCACTGGTTTCAGTCCCACTTACGATGAATCCTTTCACGTAGTAATCACATCATTTATACATCCGCACCCATATCTGTGATCTTTTTGAAGCTCACCAACGTATCGCTTCCCTGTAACTTTTTGGGGGCCTGGTTCTACACACGCTCAAAACCGCTCCGAACTCCATCCCAAATTCCTCTGAGTTCACCCCCCCACCCGTTCCAAATTATAGGGCGTGGCCAATACTAGCAAATTGAAGTTATACTATAACAGAATTTTGGGAGTTGGGCCATGCCCACGCTCCTCCCCCCAGGCCTATTTATACCCTTCAACCTCACGTAATCTCTGTGACAATCAAGTCGCTCCCACCTCCATCCCAAATTCCTCTGAGTTGCCCCCCCGTTCCAAACTATAGGGCGTGGCCCATAGTAGCAAAATAAATATATATACACACACACACTATGGCAAGCCAAACAGGAAATATTTAATGAACTTTGATATATATATATATTTATATATATATATATATATATATATATATATATATATATATATATATATATATATATAGAATGAATGCCGATATAATGTTATGCCTCTACTATTGGGCTTCAGGGTCTAGGGTGGTAGTAGTAAGGGAAACATAACAATATGTAATATATAAGTGAAAAAGAGAAGCCAGCCAAAAGCTAGAGACCAAGTTGTTCAGGGACTATAATCCATACTTTAGATCATACCACAATAACACATGACAGGTAGACAAAGCTTAGGAGGGAGGAACATGGACAGCACCAAAGAAAAGAAAATAATTAAACATGATTAACACCTAAGCTATGTCAAGATACTCTATAACTATATTCTATAAAGAAAATACAAGGGGTGGTACCTGCCCTCTACTCTGCTGTATCTATACAATACAGAACCTACGTGTGCACCATGTAAGTGCACGCACATCTAGTTTGCTCTCACCTTCCTAGGGAGACAGAAACAAACAGACAACCTGACAGGACTAGGACATGGTTTCAAACACAACAATATCAATACTCCAAAGGCAAAACAACACTAACATAAGGTAGACATCATTAAACTAGTTTTTAAGACAGTCCAACACATAAGACTATACAGCCAGACCGAGTCAAACAATGGCCAAGCAAAAAAAAAAAGTGAGCCCAAAAATGGCTGCCTTTCTGACTTCCTGGTGCAGCTTAAAACCTTTAAGCCCCACCCTTTTAGGAGCAGTAAGCTGTTGTGGCTGGTTGGGATTGGCTGGAGCTGGTAGGGTTGCCAGGTCCATGAAGAGTGACAGTCCAGTCTATCTATGTGAAGAAGAGAAAGAGAGAAAAAGAAAGAACCAGGAAAGAAAACAAGATAACAAATACATGCACAAAATTGTTACATGTAACATATATATAGAATGAAAGCTGATGTATATAGAATGAATGCTGATGTATATAGAATGAAAGCTGATATATATAGAATGAATGCTGATATATATAGAATGAATGCTGATATATATAGAATGAAAGTTGATATATATATATATAGAATGGATGCTGATATATATAGAATGAAAGCTGATGTATATAGAATGAATGCTGATATTTATAGAATGAAAGTTGATATATATATATATAGAATGAATGCTGATATTTATAGAATGAAAGTTGATATATATATATATATAGAATGAATGCTGATATATATATAGAATGAAAGCTGATATATATAGAATGAATGCTGATATATATAGAATGAAAGTTGATATATATAGAATGAATGCTGATATATATAGAATGAAAGCTGATGTATATAGAATGAAAGTTGATATATATAGAATGAATGCTGATATATATAGAATGAAAGCTGATGTATATAGAATGAAAGTTGATATATATAGAATGAAAGTTGATATATATAGAATGAATGCTGATATATATAGAATGAAAGCTGATGTATATAGAATGAACGCTGATGTATATAGAATGAAAGTTGATATATATAGAATAAATGCTGATATATATAGAATGAAAGCTGATATATGTAGAATGAAAACTGATATATATAGAATGAAAACTGATATATGTAGAATGAAAGCTGATATATGTAGAATGAACGCTGATATATATAGAATGAAAGCTGATATATATATAGAATGAACGCTGATATATATAGAATGAAAGCTGATATATGTAGAATGAAAACTGATATATATAGAATGAAAACTGATATATATAGAATGAAAGCTGATATATGTAGAATGAACGCTGATATATATAGAATGAAAGCTGATATATA
Organism: Hoplias malabaricus; assembly: GCF_029633855.1. Classification (NCBI taxonomy): domain Eukaryota; kingdom Metazoa; phylum Chordata; class Actinopteri; order Characiformes; family Erythrinidae; genus Hoplias; species Hoplias malabaricus. Next base: position 55,989,184 of record NC_089801.1, on the reverse strand, counting down.
TATAGAATGAACGCTGATATATATAGAATGAAAGCTGATATATATAGAACGGCGATATACAGGTGTTGGACAATGAAACTGAAACACCTGGTTTTAGACCACAATAATTTATTAGTATGGTATAGGGCCTCCTTTTGCAGCCAGTACAGCGTCAATTTGTCTTGGGAATGACATATACAAGTCCTGCACAGTGGTCAGAGGGATTTTAAGCCATTGTTCTTGCAGGATAGTGGCCAGGTCACTACGTGATGCTGGTGGAGGAAAACGTTTCCTGACTAACTAATCCAAAACATATATTCTATAATACATTCTATAAGCGTTCATTCTATATATATCAGCTTTCATTCTATATATATCAGCATTCATTCAATATATATATATATATATATATATATATATATATATATATCGCCATTCATTCTATATATATATCCATATATCTATCAGTATATATATCAGCTTTCATTCTATATATATCAGCGTTCATTAAATATATCCTGTTTGGCTTGCCATAACACACATATATAACTTTTTGGGAACAAACTTTTTTAGGCAGGTGAAATTTGTTAAAGTGTCAAGGCATGTCAGATCACTTCAGATGTGGCTGAAAGGTCTCAGACTCCAGGGGATAAAGATGGCAAGTTGACCTGGTCCAGATGCTGCCAAGGAGACCCAAACCATAATAATACCAGCATTATATTTCATAGATGGGGAAATGTTCTACAGAACTGCATCACATCATCAACCTTGCTGATCAGTCTCTTCTGTAACTGATGTTCTCTTACATTTTTGTTCTCATATGTGACTGACCTACCACATATCAGTGATCCCATCTGTTTATGACCTACTTTAATTCAAATATCTAACGTCTGATGACGTACCTTGAGCTAATTCACATCATCAATATCATCTGTGGCAGACCTGCCTAACATCAATGATTACAAATTATTTACCAACCTCATACCATTGATCTCTATGACTGACCTACCTCACATAATCAATCTGAGCTACTTCTCCACTACTATCTTGATCTACTTATTGATCTAATTACTTGATCTAATATCTCACTGTCCTACCTCACCTCAATGATCAAATCTGTGACTGAGTTATTTTACATCAGTGATCGCATATTTGATTAATCTACTTACAGCAATCAAATCTGTAAATTATCTACCTAACATCATCAATATCATCATGTACCTCATATACAGTATCTTGTGTAATCAACCTACTTCACACCATCAACCTCATCTTTGAACAAACTACCTTACATCATCAATCACACCTGTGACTGACTTATCTGTGACTGATATACCTTATGTCCTTGATCAAACTTGACTGACTTACCTTAGATTAGTGATCCCATGTTTCTCCAACCTAAAATCAATTATCTCATCTCTGATTGACTTACCTCACATCATCAATCTCATCTGCGATTGACTTGATTCACATCATCAAGCTCATGTTTGATTGACCTACCTCACATCTAATATCTGACTGTTCTATGTCACATCTCTTATCATATCTGTGACTGACCTACCACGTCATTAATTTTATCTTTACTTCACCTACCTCACGTCACCAAACTAATCTTTGATTTATTGACCTCATTGTTGGTGTAATCTGTGGTGACCTACTGTACATCAATAATCACATGTGACTGACCTACCTCATTTCAATGATCTGAAGATGACTGACCAACATCACATCTGCAGCCTCATCTATGATTGACCTATCTCACATCAATGATCTTGTCTGTGATTGACCTAACTTACATCATAAATCTTAGATCTGCCTGTTCTATCTCACATCAGTGATCTTACCTTGAAATTACCTACCTAACATTTAACTAATTTGGGATTGACATACTTCACATCACCAAACGCACCTGAGACTGACATACCTCACATCACCAGACATATCTATGACTGACATACCTGACATTATCAATCTCATCTGTGACAGACCTACCTCAAATCATTAATCACAACTGTGATGTACCTACCTCACATCTTTCTCATATGTGTGTCCTACCTCACATCAATGAGGTATCTTTGATTAACCTACCTGGCATCGTCAACCTCACCTGTGACTGACCAACCTTATTTCATCTTTCACATCTATGGCTGATCTACCTCACATCAAAGATCACATAAGTAATAAATTTACCGCATGTCAATGATTTAATTGGTGATTGACCTACCTTACATCATAAATTTTATATGCAACTGATGTACCTCAAATCAGCCTAATCGGTGACTGACCTACCTCGAATCATTGAATTCATTAGTCATTAACTTACTTCAGTGATCTCTTGTGATGGACCTACTTCACAACAATGATCACATCTGATTGACTTGCCTCATCATCAACCTCAAAGGAGGCTGACCTTCATTACATCAACCCCTCTTGGACCTGACATCAATTTCATTTCATTTCATTTCATTCATTCATTTCATTCATTCATTCATCTGTAATTCTCATCCAATTCAGGGACGCGGTGGGGCTGGAGCATACCCAGATTCACTGAGCACAAGGCTGGAACACACCCTGGAGGGGGCGCCAGTCCTGCACAGGGCAACAAACACTCACACATTTACTCACACTTATGGACACTTTTGAGTCTCCAATCCACCTACCAACGTGTGTTTCTGAAGCGTGGGAGGAAGCTGGAGTACCCGGAGGAAACCCACATGGACACAGGGAGAACACACCACACTCCTCACAGACAGGCCCCCCAAGCGGGACTCAAACCCACAACCTCCAGGTCCCTGGAGCTGTGTGATGCAACACAACCTGCTGCGCCACCATGCCACCCCTAGTTTCATTTTATATAATACTGGAAAAATGTTATTAAACTCTAATTTATTACAGTTTTATGCAATGTGAATATGCAGGCCCATTGCAACAAGGCAAGCAAACCAATAAATTGCCTAGGCCCCTGAGCAGGCCTGAGGCCCCCAGAAAATAACTGAATGCAACAACAAACTGTGTGAGCGCCCCTTTAAATTCTGACCATTGTTGTATTGTTTTTTCCTTGATCTGAATTGTACCATTTCTCCTATAACATTTGGACTGTTTTAGAGATCACACATTCCCTGTCTTAAACACCTCTGATAAGAACAGCTGTTAACTTTACAACAGTGCAACTTACAAACCATTAGATCAGTCTGAGATTCAGCCTGTGACCAGATCATTCTGAGATCAGTCTGAGGATCAACCAGAGCGCTCAATAAACAGCATTATATCCAGACTGGTCTCCTCTCTTCACTTTGAAACCACCAGAAGACAAGTTTACAACAGTTGGTGTCTCTGCCCGGTTCTGATGGTTTCAGATGGTTTCTGAACACTCCTGGTGGCTCTTCATGACGGTTTTGACTGCTCACCAAGAAGACAACTGAACTTGTGCTGCAGATCATCCCAGAAGCAGAATCAGCTCCCTACATCCAGATGGGGTGGTGATTCTCCCTCTGATGAGAACAAACTACATGCAAGCGGTGAGCCTACTAGAACCTTATGAGTCCATTTATGGAGAAAAAGAGCTGTTAAATTAAGAGAGTCTATGTATTGTCTTTGTATTGTTTTTGGCTTCTTAGTACTAGTCTAAGAAGTGAGGCAGGGTGTTTTCCTGGCCTTAGCACACAGTCGTTCCTAATTGGGTTTATTAGGATTTAGTGGGATTTGAATGTGATCAAATCCAGTTTCCGGTCTTTTGCTACACGCAGGTATTTTTCCTAATTGTGTTTCATTAGGACAACAGGTGCAGGAAATATATGCCTAAGGTCTGTTTCGACACTGCGATATTCTTAAGTGTGTTTCCTTAAGACAGAAGACACGGTGGGGCAAAGTGTTTCTCGTGCCCATAGAGGTGTGCTTAAACTTTCCCTAGTTGAAAGATACAAGGGTGAACTAGAGTTCCTGGTCAAATAGACGCAAGGGTAAAACAGAATTTTCTCTAGGGTGTGTTTGTTTAATTTGTGTTTTGTGTTAAAATGTCTATATCAGATGTTAATATGGCAAAAGCATTTGTAGACAGAGCTTCATATGAGGCTGATCTGACAAACATGTTAGACAAATTATGCTCCAAAAGGAAGGCTAAGCTATGCAAGAAATTTAATATTCCAGTTGAGTCAGACTGGAATCAGGAGCAGTGTTTTACAGTCTTAGCCAAATGTATGAAAAAGAAGGACCTTGAGGGGTGTGTTCAGGTGTTGAGACAGTGGCATTCTTTACTAATGAATGAACAGAAGGAACAAAATGCACAACTGTTACAGTGTGCTAATCATAAACGTGCAGCCATTAGTGCACAGAACACATGTGAACACACTCAACACACTCTCAATGCACTACAAGTTAAAGTAGATAAACTTGTAAAAGAGAAAAGGGACCTTCAGGAATTAGCTGCAAAAAAGGTGGAGAAGCTGTATCCATCTCTTACAAAATTTCAAAGTCTAGAAGAGAAGTCTTCCAGCTCAGATTCTAGTGACAGCACTGATGAAGATGGTTATGATCTAACAGTGTTAGAAGCTGCTCCAGTTGTAGGAAAACAAGTAAAATCTACAGAGGGGGAGGATAAAATTTCAATTAAGCACAACCCACTAAATCCAGAACAGACAGACCGCCTGTCTAAAGAGTTTAAGCATCCAAAGGAAATGGGCATTGGTCCTTTCTTAACACAAATGACACGTAAAATCAAACTGTATTCTCTCCATCCATTAGACATCATATCTGTGTGCTCGCAAATACTCCTGCCAGTTGAGATTTAAGTCATGGAGGAATATTATGAGACACAGATAGATAAGTTGAAATCTAGAAAAGCAGTGCAGGACTGTAATATGGGGTTGCTTACAGTACTTAAGAACAGTTTAGGGTCTACTGTTTGCTGGAAAAAGTTGTGGAATGTCATCAGGGGCCTGTGAGTCAGAGGTTTGCTGAGGTGTTTTTGCTCAATGGGGGAAGTTCAGAGTTTGTATCACTAGCAAACGGTCTGAATTCTCTGGTGTCAGTGGCCCAGTGGGCTGATGGCTTATCTCAAAAATGGTTTTGCCACTGTTGAAGCCCAACTGGCGCATTAGTAAACTGACTGAGTTGTCTGAGTGTTTAACAGCATACAAGAGAGATGCCCATGTTAAACTACATGTTGCCCCTGTTTTGCAAACTGTTCCCCAGCTGACAAGTAGTCAGGTCCTACAGAATAAACATAACAACATGTGTCACTTTTGTGGGAAAAAGGGACATATGAAACGAGATTGTAAAAAGAGGAGATGGCAAAATTATAAATACAAGTCTAGTCCAGAAGAATTACAGTCTCAGTCAGATAGTCCTCTCACCCCAGAGGTAGCAGGACATCTGTTAAAACTTATACAACAGTCTACTCAGCTGGCTGCCCCCACTCGGATTTCTGCTCTTTCAACAGAATCAGAGCATTTAAACTAGAGATGTCAGCTGTGAGAGCGTATTTGGAGCCAATTCTCCAAAACAATGACAATAAATTGTATGTGAGAACCACTGTGAATGAAAATGAATGTGATTTTTTGATTGACACAGGAGCACAAGCTACTTTACTACCCACTGCAATGGCTAATAAATTCAAACTGTCTTTGGTTAATACTGCTACTGTGATTATAGGAGTAACAAGTGAAAGCTACACTACATATCAAACAGAGCCTGTGTGTTTAAGGTTTGGTCCTAAATCTATTTCTCTCTCCCTCATAGTAGCTCCAATTAAGTCACCTCCAATTTTGGGTATTGATGCCATTTCTCAATTGAAAATGCAATTGGAGTTTGGAGCTGGGATTCCTAGGCTATCTGTCCTTCCAGTTCAAGTGTTTGATCCTCAAATTAAAGATCATCCTATCTGGTCAAAAACCAAGGATGAAAGTGGACTGTTGGACATTGAACCAGTAAAGCTCACAGGAAAACCTCCACCTGTGACTAAGCAATATCCGCTAGCCAGGGAAGCAATTGAAGGTGTTCGACCAATTATACAAGAATTGGTTGATAAAGGTATATTAATTAAGGCACAGAGTGAGTCGTGCTCTCCAATTTGGCCTGTAAAAAAGGCTTCAGGGGCATGGCATCTCACAGTAGACTATCGCATTGCTAACAGGTGCATAGATCGTATAACACCTATGGTTGCAGATCCTAGCAGCATTTTTGATGGAGTACCAAACACACACACAGTCTTCTCTGCTATTGATATGTCCAATGGACATCTGTTCCACTTCACCCAGACAGTTGACCATGGTTGGCATTCTCTTTTGATGGTGAAATGTTTCAGTGGTCAAGACTACCACAGGGCCTACACAATAGTCCAACCATTTATCACCAGGCACTAAGGTGGCATTTGGCAGAACCACAATGCCCTGTTAATAATTCCACACTAGTTCAATACATTGATGATGTCATGCTTGCTTCACCTAACAAGGAAGTGCACATCAATTAACTTGTGGAATTACTACCGTGTTTCCCCGAAAGTAAGACAGTGTCTTACATTCTTTTTACCCCCGAAAATCCCACTATGTCTTACTTTCGGGGTATGTCTTATATTGGTAAAAAATGTCGATTTTTGTTTTAACCATAAAATTAACATTTATTAACAACCTGAACAGTATGGTATTCACCATAAAACAGTTTTATAAAAGCAAGTGCCAAGAATGTCTTGTTACAACCGTATCATGACGGTATTTCCATGTATAACATGTAAAACAATGAAAAACGGTAAGAACGAAGAGTTTGAATATGTTATACTGGAAGATAAAACAGATTTATTCCATGACAACCATGGCTGCGTGTTGGACCACGGACAACATTACTGCTGCTCCCGCGGCCTCCACATCCCTCCGCTCATTCCACTCCAGATCCGTCCGCATCCCGCAGTTAATGCAGCAAAAGGTACCGGTACTATGGCTTATATTTTTCCAACGTACAGTTTACTATGTCTTACTTTCGGGGTACGTCTTACATTAGCCGACCCCCCTAAAACCCACACTGCGTCTTACAATCGGGGGTGTCTTACTATCGGGGAAACACGGTAACACATCTCAGTGCACATGGTCACAAAGCTAGTCTTGCCAAAGCACAGTTAGCCACACCTTCAGTTCATTATTTAGAGCAGTTAGTAACTGCTGGACAAAGGTCCATTCTTCCTGACCGTGCTTCTGCAGTGCGTACTATCCCAGTACCAACCACCATCAAAGGGCTTAGGTCATTCTTGGGCTTGTGCAATTATTGTCGTCCATGGAATGAAAATTGTGCTCAAATTGCTCAGCCATTATATGACATTTTGAAGGGAAGCCCCAAAGAAACAGATAGTGTTCAGGTTTCCAACACGGCTGAAATAGCACTTAAAGAGCTTAAGGATGCTCTGACATCTGCCCCAGCATTAGGTTTTGTTCAACCCGATCTGCCCTTCACATTGTATGTTCATGAAAAGGATGGTTTTATGACAGCATGCCTCATGCAAGATCATGGTGGTCAGTTAAGACCTGTAAAGTACTGTTCAGCTAAATTGGATATAAATGCAATTAGGTTTGGTCCATGTTTGCGTACTGTGCAAGCAACATATTTAGCTGTTACTATGTGTACTCCAGTGGTCTTATCACAATCACTCACAGTGCGTTGTCCACATGCTGTTAAATCTCTATTGTTTTCGGCTCGTATAATTACAGTTACTACTCAGAGATGGGGTAACAGGCTCTCTGCACTCACAGCTCCTAACATTTGCCTGCAAAGTGCACAGATCACTAATCCCTCGTTATTAATGATGACTGCATTGTCTGATACTTGTAATGAGGGTGAAGATGATCATGATTGTTTTGTGATTCCAGGTAGGCTCTGGACCCCCCGCGACCCTAAATTGGATAAGCGGTTACAGATAATGGATGGATGGATGATTGTTTTGTTTTGTCACACAGTCCACATATGGATATTTCTGAAATTCCATGGCTGTAAACATGTTGGATGGGCTGTCTGCTCGCCACATGAAGTAATAGCTCAGGGTTGTTTCCTGATCATTTTTCTGCCCACGCTGCTGAATTGGTGGCCTTAGCTAATGCTTGTATTCTAGCTTCTGGTCTAACTGCAACAGTTTATACTGATTCCAGGTACAAATTTGGTGTCATTCATGATTTTGGCCATATTTGGCATCGTCCTGGTTTTCTGACAGCTGCTGGTACCCCTATTAAACATGCCTCTTTGGTTTCTGATCCCATGTCAGCTAGTGACCTTCCAACAGAACTTGCAGTTGTTTAAGTAAAAGCTCATAATTCCTCTGACACAGATGAAGCACGAGGTAATGCCATGGCTGATGCAGCAGCAAAAGCTGCAGGGAAATTACCAGTAGTGACAGTGGCTGCTACAAAAACTAATGACACTGTGCGTTCATAACTAATGCAAATGTACTCTGATGCTCCTGCTATTGAAGTATGGTCTTGGATGGATAAAGATGCGTGTCTTGATTCCAGTGGGTTTTGTACAAAGTGCAGTATGTAGCAGTGTATATTGTGTCAGTCAAACAATACAGTGGCGGGTGTCTCCACACCTGCTGTGCACACAATGGCACCCCCAGGACCATTCACACATCTGCAAGTTGATTACATCACACTACCTCCCTGTCAGGGAAAGCAAGATGTGTTGATTGTGGTTGAAAAAGTTTCACGCTGGATAGAAGCTTATCCAACAAAAAAAGGGAACTGCTTTGCACACAGCCAAGGTTCTGGTCCAAGACTATATTCCACGTTGGGGTTTGCCTGACATCATGCTCTGACCAGGGAAGACACTTGACAGGAAAAGTAGTGCAGGAAGTGATGAAAATGTTGCAGGTTAAATGGAAGGTCCACTGTCCATACAGACCTCAAGCATCTGGTCAGATGGAACGACAGAACCAAAATATAAAGCAGCATTTGTCAAAATTACACCAAAGTGGATTTGGGTGGATGCACTACCTGCTGTATTGTGTAGCATCAGAGCCTCACCTACAAGCAAAATTGGTTTGCGTCCATATGAAATCATTACAGGTCGTGCCATGTCTCTACCAGGAATCATTGATCTTAGACAGGCAGATGTGCATCTTACGTCAGATACCTTATGTATGTACTGTAAGCAGCTAACCAAATCTGTACATTCTGCTAAACAACGTGTTAAAGATGCTTGGACTGAGCCTTCCAGGGGGGGACATCCAATTGTTCCAGGACAATTTGTGATGATTAAAATCACGCAGCTGGTCCACTTGAGGCAAAATGGAAAGGCCCATTCCAAGTGCTTTTAGTAACAGATGCAGCAGTATTGTGTCAAGGAAAGAAAGCTTGGACACACGTGTCAAACTGCAAAGTAGTGTTACCACCTAACTACGGACAGATGGCTGAACTGGTTGGGAGAGCTTTGGAAAGAACTGTAAGCATATAGGCTACAGGGGCCACACCCAAAGTGAAGACAGCCTCTTTTCACCCTACGATTAGCGTTCCACACTTCCAGCCAGTATCTTAGGAGCCCAGTATGGTAAGACGTGGTAATACTTGATGCAATAGTGAAATGATGTTCCTCAAAATGTTAAAAGTTTATATACAGCCAACATGATACTGCCTAGCCTTTTTTTGTACCTTCTAGGTAAAGTCAAGAACAACAGTGGATGAAATAAAACTCCCTTGAAGATTTCTGCATGGACGTGTTCATCTCACTGTTCCTGATAATCCAGCCTAGCTCATCAAGGAAGATGACAGGAATGAAAATGGAACTGTGATTTCTTCTACTAACTGTATGGAATACAGACATTATTCCCAGGATAAAATGTCTGCATCCCTCATCCAGTCAGTGTATCTGCTGGTATAGCCTGGACTGCACATGAGATTTCTGAATGTGATACATGTGCTTTGCTTCACACAAACATCCATTTAGTTAACATTAGTTCCTGTCATAACATTGCACAACCACGAACCACACAGTGTTGTACACCAGGTTTACCAACATGTGATCAGTTATATGCTCCAGCTCATAATGTAACTGACATGATTACTCCTTTTAGGTTCCCCTGGTGTGTAGAAAGTAATTCTAATATGTCACCATTTTTAGGAGAAATTCCAAAACCATTATGTGAGTTTGTTATGCAATTAAATCAACTGAGTAACATTTACCAACATCAATCAGCTGTATTCACAGCTGAAACAATAAGTGATTGAATTCACAAGAGAGGTCTATGGATAAACTGGCTAACAGTTAATACATTTTGTTGTATCCCTGCTCCCACAGGAACATATTGGTTATGTTCAAGCACTGCGCTTAGTGAACTGCCATCCATATACTACCAGCAATGAGACCACAACCTTTTACTCATGTCCAGTCTGCAAATAATGCAGAGTTCAGGAAATCACATTATTTTTATTACTGCAAGTACACTGAATAATATTTTTCTGGAAGTTCCAAAAGCATGTGGTCCTGTAAATTGTCAGAAACAAGATTGTACATGGTACAAAAACAGTGAAGCTTTCGCCGATACCAGATATTCTGTACCGCTAAATGCTAAACTTTTCACAAATGGTACTTTAACACTTATGCCACCAAACAAAGGGAAGCAAGCATTGTTCCAGCATCTCTGGAAGAATAACAAAATATTAAACAATGAAATATATTTGTTGATTTCCTGACGAGTTCCTGGTGCACTGTCGTAAATTTAACAGCTGTTCTTATCAGAGGTGTTTAAGACTGTCTGAGGATCAACCAGAGCGCTCAATAAACAGCATTATATCCAGACTGGTCTCCTCCCTTCACTTTGAAACCACCAGATGACAAGTTTACAAAACCATCATTGCAGAAAAGTAAAACGACACTTATTCGAATCCCCCTTAAGGATTCATAATTCCTGCAGCGGACAAAATATGAAAGTTCAGCAATCATGAAGCGGAGTTATCCATCATGGAAGCCAGAAAAGTAGGAAGAGAATGGAAGAGAAAGGAAAAAAGTCTGTGGTAAGTGCTAATTTGCATTGGATAAAGTAGGCCTATGTGTCTTGAACAAATTGTGTAATTTAGCATCAGGTAGGCTAGCAACAAAATATATTGGTAATATTCATGTTAGCTAACATAACCTAAGAATAACCTATGGGCAGGGCAAGGTGGTGAGGCATTGGGTTTTTTGCTGCGGTCCAGGGGTTTCGGGGGAGGGGGGGTCATTTTGCTTGGGGCAACAACAATGTCTTATTCTAATTAATTAAAACAATCGCAATTAAAGAGAATAAATGTGAAGTTTAATAATGAAGTGTTGCATAATCACAAATAAAACACTGCATAGTTGACAATTATGTAGCTAGATGTCATAGATTATTAATTATGTAGATCACAAATTCAAAAATTGATAACATGAAATTTAAAAATTGCCTTGATCTAGATATGTTGTATCATTCATTCATTATAAATGTTAATAAAAAACCTGATTATTCATCAAGAGAACTGGCTAAATGCAAGGACGTATTTTCTGATTGTTTTATATATATAACACACAATTTCATTTATAGTGTAAATAATTAATGATCACGATTATAGATTAAATAGTGAGTAAGTAAATTATGTATGTTTACATGTTGGTGAAAGTGTGATGGTTTGATAGTTATTAGAATGTTCACTGAAGATGTCTGAAGGTTATTGTAGCGTGTGCAGTGTGATGGTCAGTAGTCCTACACACAGAGAGATGAACCACAGTCCTGAACCATGATGAACAACACCTGAACCTGGAAAACACACACAGACACACCCACAAGTTTAGGACTCTACTCCAATGAATGAACAGGTGAGTAGATGCCTATTCTAAAGTGTGTAAAACTGCACATTTTCAAGCATACGTTCCATTTCTGTGTTATGTTTCTGTGTTATATTCAGCAGTAATGAACACTGCCCTCCAGTGATGTGTTACCATTATGTGTAGTTAATGCAGTATTAAAGTGTAATATAACTGAAGTAATGATGTGAGTGTGTTACCGTGTGCTGTAGTAGCTACAGTCTGGCTGCTGGTGCCAATCGTGGTGTTGTTGTTGATGTTGGTGTTGACGTTGTTGATGGTGGAGATGGATGCAGATGTGGTGCTCGTGGGGTCATTTATTCCTCCCAGAAGTCCGATGCCGAGGGTGGCTAACGCAGACTTGTATTGCAGCTGCACCCAGGACTGAACCTGTGTGGTGTTCTCAAATAATTTCAGATCAGGAAGATTTACTCCTAATAGATCCCGCATGGTGCTCACATTCAGGGCCTGGAAACACACACACACACACGCACAAGCACATTAGAATAACATTCACACTCAGAAGCCAGAATGCACACTTTGACCATCAATGCAAGAGTGTACAACGACACTTATTATAATCCCCCTCAGGTTTATTCCTTTTAATTAACACTTAACGGCTGTAATTCCAAAGTCTATAATTTAGTAAAGTGTTACAATTGTTTCATACCGTGATCACTGCTGGGTTCAGACATGTGAAGGTGGTGATATCCATGCTGATGTTTAGAGCAGAAAGAGCCTGTATGTCTGCCAAAGGAGCCCCACCTGAGCACAGACCCACAAAAGGGTTTAAGAGTGTTTTCTAAAAATGAAATACTAAAAATACTAAAAGTATCTGATGAGCCGATACTACGCGGCTGAGATATTGTATATTGAGGTGAATTAGGAGTTGATTTATAGCATGTTGTGTGTGTGTGTGTGTGTGTGAATATAGAGTGTCTTACACAGGTAAGGGCTGATGAGCTGGTAGTATGATGTTGAGTCGTTATGTACTGAGCTGAATGAGGATTTAGCAATGATGTATAAAACTGATTTCTTATCAATGGAACATGACGACACATTCAAAGAGTTTGCATCCCTGAAAAGAAAGAGAAAATAACTTAAATCTGACAGTATAAACACTACATGATGAGAAGAACATTTTAACCCTAACTTAATGAATCAAGTTAAATTAAGTTATTATTTTTTATATTACTGATTATTTGCTTTAGAAACTTTACAAAATTCACAAAGGGGAAGAAAAAGTCATCCATACCACATGTATGTTTGTTTACTTACATCAGGCTGTCAGCTGTGATAGTATTGAGGACACTGATGTTCAAAGAACACACATAGGAGCCAACTGCATTTAGTTCATTAGTTCCCAGGGTGTTACCAGCCACAATCAGATACTTCATAATCACTGCATTACTCTACAACACAAACACACACATCATTTAAACATACAAACACATACAAAACTGTGTGGTGTGGCATAAAGGCCTGTTGGTCTGGAGTCTCCATGTCAGTGTACAGCCAGCTATAACCACTACCTGAGACCTGTAATGATATTATAACTCACAGAGCTACATCAGAACTCCAGCGCACCCCCCACAGATACACTCGCAGACAGCTACCTGATCTGAGGTCCAGATCCCATTGCTTGGGTTCATTAAAGAGGACAGGGTGTCAATTGTAGTGATGTTCCACTTGCTGATGTCATTGAGATCTGCCACACGAGAAACTGCTCCCAATAACTGCACCAGACTCTCTGAAAAAACTGTGGGGTAGATCTATAAAACACACACACACACACACACAACATTTCACCACAACACAAAGTACTGTAAGATGAAGATATCTGCAACATCAAAATAAACATTTAAACTAATGACCCCTGTTCAGTTACAGACCGTATCCAGTGATGCTGACCTGGTTTAATTTGTCCAGAATGACCTGCAGGATGCTGGTGTCCACCACTTTCTGAATGATGGCTGATGGGTTGCCCTTTAGTACGCTGTTCTCCAAACATGAATTAAACTGGGTGACGTCATAGCCAAAAGGAAATGAGGGATCTGTGAATACGGCTTCTGTGATGTTGCCTGCAGTGCACTCTGTGGACAGAGAGATTTATGTGTATTGTAGTAAAACTAATGTTGAGTGCAATGGTCTCCCACAGGGCTCTGTTTAAGCCCCCTGCTGTTGTTTCTAGGTACCTGCTTTTGTAAGTGATCTTTTTTGAATGCCAATGGAAGAGGTGCTGATTTGTGTAAAGAGCCTCTTGAGTTTCTCCATCGGTGTGTTCTGTTTCTTCAAGGTTGGAAAGAATGACTGCAGAAATGTCTTTTTTGTAGTCTTTAAAAAACACACACAGATGGATTTGAACATTGTTTCCTTCCATTGGACAATAATTCTTAATGAAACATTAAATAAATGGAGAGATTTAATTCACATACAGAAGAGAAATAACTCCAAAAACTTTGTTTGAGGTAGAGGGGCAGGATTCCCAGCTGGTTCAGAGTGTTTAATCTCCATGATGAAGTATTACTGAGGAAAAACACAATGACACTGGTTTAGATATTTTTCACTTTAGACCGTCTTTATTTAAAAGTTATATTTAGATCTACATTACGTTCAGCACATTTTCCATGAAGCTGAATGTCTTCCTCACCCATAAGGAGTGTTTCCACTGAAGAGCAGAGTCTCTATAGCAGAGACCTGAGAGTCAGAAAGGTCTCCACAGTTCTTCAGTTTCTCCAGGATGAGTGGGTCAGAATTCTGGATGTAGGAGGAGTCCAGAGTGCAGGTCATATTACCCAGAATGTCCACCTGAGTCCTGTTCAAAACAACTCCAGATATTCCCTACAGCAGCAAAGAGAGGGTGTGAGGTGGTGTTTACCAGGCTCTGATGTGAGTTTACGTTAATGCTGGATGTGTGTGTGTGTGTGTGTGTGTGTGTGTGTGTGTGTGTGTGAGAGAGAGAGAGAGAGAGAGAGAGTTTTACCAGGCAGTTCTGTGCGTTCTGGAACAACGTGGACTGTATGTTGAGGACGCTGGATGGAACTGAGAAATCTGCTCCCCCCAGAGCACTGAAATACGACACACAGTTCTCGCTCACCTGGTCATAGCTGCAACACACACACACACACACATAATGAAGGCGTTTTACATTTTGACGTCAGACAACAACAATTTGCTACATTCGGGATTTTCCAGTAGAACACTAGGATAAGTTTCAGTTGGACAAATGTGTCAGAAGGCAAAGCAAGGAAAGGCAAGTTTATTTATAGAGCACCTTTCATACACAAAGAGATAAAAAGCAGTTAAATGAACACAAAATGCATAAAAGGCAAAAATCCCACACACCCTTGCTGTGAAGCAGTTAATGCCTATTGTTTTGCAAAGTAGGAGCACTAAACAGGGCATGGGGCGGGAAGCAACAGGCTGCAGTCTGTGCTTCAGATGAGAGTCTTTATTGTTTTTGTATACTCTTTTTTTAATTAATGCTTGCCAGGTTTTTATTTTAGACATAAATATGCATGACAGCTAAAATAAAAACAGCCCAAACATCATATAAATATATATAAAAACGTCAGATTTTTATATTAGAAAATAGACTTTCTCTAATCCAAAGCCAAAAAATGTTTTTGTTTCCTTTATAAGCCATACATTTGAGAAGCACATGTTTCTGTCTTGTTTTGCCTCGTCTCTCCCTTAGCCCCACCCCAGCCCTGCTTTGTATCAGCGTCTCCACCTGTGTCTCGTTGTTGCGCTGCCTTCTTATTTTCCTTCCCAGGTGTTCCTTGTCTGTGCTCTTGTATTTAAGCCCTCCTTGTGTCAGTGTTTCTTTGGTGGACATTACCGCTCTGTTTTGTTTGCTTGTACCTCTCTGTTCTTGGGTATGTGTGTGGTCTTGTCCTTCTGTTTAGTCCATGTTTTCCAAGTTCTTAGTGGTATCTGTGTGTATTCTGCTCTAATTGCTTCTGTCTCAGTCTGTTTAGTCCAGTTTCTGATTTTTAGTACTTGTTCAATCTTTAGCCCTGTTTCTCTGTATTTGCCTAGTTACCTCTGTATTACTAGTTTTGTTTGTCTTAGCTGTTTATCTAGTCTTCACTGTTGATGTTTGTCATGTTAGTTTCTGTTAGTCTTCCTTGGTTCTTTTGTTTCAATAAATTGTTATTGCATTTGTGTCTGCCTCTGTCACTTCCACCCACCCTTACAGTTTGTTTTTATGTTTTTTTTTTACAATATTTACATTATGGCTGAGACATTTTCTCCATATTTATTTATTTATTGATTCACTGCATCTTCAAGCTAAGCTAAATACTATATTTTTGCATCACTCATCCGAAGCTTTTTTTTCTTTTTAATTAAACATGGACTATAGCTATACTATAGCTTTTGACTAAAACCCCAAAAGCTTTCATAAATTCAGCAGTGTTTACTTCAAATATTTTGATATATTATGTGTAAATGTGTGTTGCACATATAGCGCACTCTCTTTCTCTTGGTGCTTTTCCACCAAAAGAACTCTAGTTCTAGAAACTTAGTCCTTTCCAGTGAAGTGGCCATGTTTCTACAGGTTTAGAGGGGAACTAAGGATATGTCATCACCTGTGGGGGCGTTGGTTTTGGCTGAAATCAGCGCCAAATCCACACGTAATCTATTGGAGGCATTGTTTATTGTTCAGAGGCATCCTGCTCAGCCACAGCTCTGATCAACATGCATGGTGTCACTCCAAACACAGCCCCCCACACACAGAGCGTGTTCCTGTTTTATTTCCTATTATTTATTTATATGAAATGTTGTAAATGACCTGTCAAGTTCCACTGGGTAATGCTGTGTGAGAGAATCTGAGGACTTTCTTGATTTACAATGTCACGAACAATGAACAATGTCACGGTTCCTCTTTGGTTCCAGTTGGGAACTAACTTTTCTGGTTTGTGAATCAGTTTATCAGTGGAAATGCGCAGAACATTTCCAAATTTAGTTCACAAACTGGAACCATTCAGGTTGCTTGTTGGTGGAAAAGTGCTATCTGAGAGCTTGTGTCCTTTGTTGCTTTGCCTCATTTACATAAAAGGTAACTAATAGTCCACTAATGGGCTGCAAGAGGTTTTGTTAGGAGCAAGAATAAAAAAGGCAATAAAGTAACAGAAACTCCACGGCTGGAGTACTTACAAGCACTAGGAGATCTGACCATACTAGACTGACACTATAAGCCCTGAATTGGCCTCCAGTCAAATCCAGAAAAAAGTACACAATTTATAAACACCCTCTTGCCAGAGTCCCCGAGTAAACTAATTTTGTATAATGAACCATCACGCCTACTTTTATCACAAGGTCCTGGCAGCCTGTGGACAATTTGGACAGAGGGTTGCTGATATCTCTGGAAGCCCTCATGTCTGTGCTGCCTCTCTAGTCTCCTCTTTCCCAGATGTTGTTCTAGTGAGGTCTCTCTGAGCTACAACCCACCCTCTAATTAGCAGAGAAACACACTGATTCAAGTCTGATATTAGTGACTGAACAAATATCAGACCTGACTCTGTGTGTTTCTCTGCTAATTGGAACAACTACCATCTGACCTTATGCTGGAGAAATACTGTCTGGATTGGCTGTCCCCTCCTGTGTGATGTCTGGCCAGCTTTGACAATGAGAAAGCACCAACAAACCGCACTCACTTAATTAAACTGCATTGCACTGAAACGTGTATCTTACACTCCATTAGCAGAGAAGCAAGATTGAAGAAAAGTCAGAGATGTGTGTGTATGTGTTGGGTAACAAACCTGTAATATAGAAGCACATCAAAAGGTAAACTGGTGAAGTTCAGAGATGAGACTCCTTTAATGTAGTTGTACATGCAAGTCAGCTGTAACACACAACACACGGAGTTACATCACGGTTACACTCACCATTCTCTTTACTGACACTAAAGATGTGCACAATAAACCTGAACCATATATATATATTTATATTACATTTGTTTATTAATGTATAGTCTGCTCATCTGGAGAAAGTGTCATCTTTGATTAGTGTAACAAATGTCTAAGTTATGCCATATGTACATATAGTGGTAAATGTGTTGGTTAAACAGTACTTGAGTCTCTTTGAGGTTGACTTTGCTTCTGCCCGGCCGTGGCCGACAGGCAGTAATCAGCTGCTCAATTTTCTGCTGTGGAAGAGACTGGACTGAGGTGCAGGTGAATCCCTGTAATATAGACACTGACAGTCTGCAGGAGGCAATACACACACACACACACACACACACACACACACACACACATACATACACACACACACACACAAACAGATTATTTCAGCACTGGCAAAGACATGTAAATGTCAAGACTTACCGTGTTTCCTAGAAAATTATGTGTTTTTCCATGTATTTTACTGTGTTTAAAGGTTATTTGCATTAACTCACTCTTCTGTATTCTCACTGACACTGGTCACCCCTTTGAACAACACTTTAGCCTTGTAGAAAGAAAAGAAATAAAAAACATTAAAGATTTAAGAGACTGTTCATCAGAGCTGAAGCAGCATTACCTGCGGTGAGTTCTGTTACCTGCTCTTGGGTCCAACTCTTTGTGTTGAAGAGTGAAACATTAACTGGGGCTGGAGATGACAGTATCACAGGAGGGATGAATCGTGCCAATGCATCTTGAACATTCTTCACCACATTGTCTAGGTCTACAGACACAATCTGGAAGAAAGAATGGAAAGAGAACTGAGTTTTTTCTGCACTATATATTTATCAGTTTTTTCTGTAACTAATTTCTGGATACATCTGTTGTAGAATCACAGGGTTTAATAGTGTGTGTGTGTGTGTGTGTGTGTGTGTGTGTGTGTGTGTGTGTGTGAGTACCTTCTGGACATAGGTCTCTTGTAGAATCACTGGAGCTGACTGAATGTTGTTGATGAATGTTGGATTCTGGGATATGGACAGAAGGTCAGTAGATGGAATTTGGGAGATGGTGGCAGAGGGAACGCCTCCAATGAGTGTGCCCAGATTCACCAGGGAGGGGCCGCTGTCGATCTGTTAATTAATACACCATCAAATAATATTCAATTGCAATATAATAAAGTGTACACTCACATCAGTGGGCAAAATGACTTATAAAAATAAAAGATTAATTGAATGAAACCTTTAAAAATACTCAAGCAAAAAGAAGGACTCAAGAGCAAAATGAGGGATGACAAGTTGAAAAATTAGCACTGCTTAGCTTTGTGTATAGAATCTGCAGGAAGTAAGAGCACAACAGCTACATGAGCTCAACATGAAAGTGTCAGAAGACAAATTAAATAAAGAGAGAGGAGATTAACAAAACAGAATGTAATAATAATGTAAAAGTGTATCAGTTGGCAGGATCCAAAGAAACAAATCGCGAACAAAGGGCTTGAGGCTTAAGTTTGAGAGAAACTGTATAAACTCTAGGTAGTTTATACAGACAGTCACAAGTCATACACCAAAATTACTGGCAAACATTGGCAGGGTCTAGTTTGAAAAAGCGTATTTTCAAATTTAAAGTGTTAATGTTGTTTAAAATGAGTCAAGGGTGTTGTCCAAATAAACAAAGGCACAAATGCCAAGTTCCTCATGGAGAAGCTTGTTAATCAGTCATTGAAAAACAGCTGGTGCGTTCATTAACCCAGAAGGCATCACAAAATATTACTAGTATCCTGGGACCAAGATGAATTCTGTCTTCAACTCATCACTAAAATAACACTAAAACCTCAATCTAATGAAACTAATAAAGTTTAAAACTCACTGTAAAATCTAAATTTGGTACAGTCATTTTAAATGTATAGGGCTTTCTTCAAATAGTGCTTCAGTCTGTAGTGTGTACCATTGTTACATTGTGTAAAATTAAACACATATCTATAAGAAGCATCCAGACCAGGGATAAATTTAACAGAATACACATGTCATTAAGTAAATATTAATTCTTTAGTGATGTTCTAATTGAGAGACCTAGAACATATTGAGCCAAGTTCCAAAGTCACAATTAAGATCTATGGTAGCCGCCCTGCGACCCTGAAATGAACAACCGGAAAAGAAGATGAGATGAGATGGTAGTGTGCTGTTTGTAGTGTTTCTTGTTAACTCACACTATATCCTGCCATTGTGATGCTCTGGATGAGGTTGTTGAGCTGACCCTGGTTCCACCCTGTGATATTGCTCAGTATGGGCAAGGTGCTGTTAAAGACAGCAGGGCTAGCGGCAATTATTTGACCTTCTGACAGACCGATGCTCTGGTTACCAAGCATCTGGATTGTGTTCATTGATATGTTTGGGAAATTTGCTGCAAGAGCGGCTGTGACCTGAGTAAAGAGGAATATGGGTCATTCATGCTGACACAGTCCATGCGGACATGGTCCAATATGCTTATAATTGTGAAGAATTAATATAATAAAAATAATCTTTACACTGAGGCTTACCTGTGGACTAATCTGTGGGCAGAATTGGTTGATTCTCCCCAGGATTGTTGTGCTGTTTGTAGGTCCAATAGAAACAAACACAGAAGCAGGGGCTCCACACAACAGTACACCCGGCAAACTACAATAAAAACAGAAAAAACACAAAGACATGTAACCAAGAAGATAAACAGATAATAAACCAATTAAGGACTTGCAAACCAAATTCAATGCTTTGATAAAAACAATCAAATATTTATCTTAATTTCCAACTCCAACTGATATTTTGTTCAGAATATTAGGTCTTAGGTTTGGGTCAAAGATCACTGAGACATTTTTTATTCAAAAGCTTTCTGGTTTGATCTAGTAGTTCAAATTATCCAGTATAATTTGCAAACATAAAAAAAATATTTAAAATGTAGTATTTAGTGTGTAGTGTGGTACCTGAGGGGGTTGTATTCAGGATTCTGGATGAATAACTCTACTGTAGTGTTTAGTGTGTAGTGTGGTACCTGAGGGGGTTGTATTCAGGATTCTGGATGAATAACTCTACTGTAGTGTTTAGTGTGTAGTGTGGTACCTGAGGGGGTTCTAGTCAGGATTCTGGATGTATAACTGTACTGTAGTGTTTAGTGTGTAGTGTGGTACGTGATGGGTTTGTAGTTAGGATTCTGGATGAATAACTACTGTATTATTTTAGTGTGTAGTGTGGTACGTGAAGGGGGGGTTGTAGTTAGGATTCTGGATGTATAACTGTACTGTAGTATTTAGTGTGTTGTTTGGTACCTGAGGGGGTTGTATTCAGGATTCTGGATGAATAGCTCTGTGCTGTAGAACGTGGTGACGTTGGATGCGATTCCTGAGGTGTTAAACAGTTCAATACTTTTGGGGTTTTCCAGGAACACCCTTATCTGGAGGACAGAGTGAAACATTCATTCAATCATTCATTGTAACCCTTATCCAGTTCAGGGCAGCGGTGGGTCCGCAGCCTACCCGGAATCATTGAGTGCAAGGCAGGAATACATTCTGGAGGGTGCGCCAGTCCTTCACAGGGCAACACACACACACACACACTTTTGATTCACCAATTCACCTACCAATGTGTGTTTTTGGTGCATGGGAGGAAACCAGAGCACCCGGAGGAAACCCACACAGACACTTGGAGAACACACCACACTCCTCATAGACAGAGAGATTCGAACCCACGACCTCCAGGTTCCTGGGGCTGTGTGACTGCTACTGTGTGTGTGCCTTTGTACATGTGTGTGTTTGTGCTACATTGAAATCTAACTTAGATCAAGGAAGTTTTCTATGCGATGGTTACCTTATTTTCAGAGATGAAGGACTGGAGATCAGTGAGGGTGATGAAGGTGATGAAGAATCCAATATTGTTGGAAAACCAGGCAGTGGAGTTCAAAAGGGGATCAGAGGAGTTATAGCAGCGAGGAGTGCCATCTGCAAGGTACCACACAAGCACAAGTGCACAAGTAATCCAGTGAACACAGTGTATACTCAATAAATGTGTAGTGCCTCGTCAGAGAAGACTGTAGCTCTGCTCACCGCTGCTGTTCAGATAGACCTTTATAGAGCTGTACACATCAGCTGCAGTGAAATCAGTGTTGGAGAAATTATAGTTGTTCCCCAGGACTGAAATCCTGCTC
Organism: Hoplias malabaricus; assembly: GCF_029633855.1. NCBI lineage: Eukaryota > Metazoa > Chordata > Actinopteri > Characiformes > Erythrinidae > Hoplias > Hoplias malabaricus. The sequence continues at coordinate 55,967,363 of NC_089801.1, read as the reverse complement.
AAAACAACACAAACATTTGTCACTTCACTATTTCACTGCAGAAATGTGTTCATTTACATTACAGAAAGCTGACGTTTTTCTCAGACTCACAGTTTCTGGTACGACAGGCAGGTGGCACCACTGAGTTCTGTGGGGCTGATGAGCTGAGAGCTGAGGAAGGGCAGGTACTGAGAAAGTGTGACATTAAACCACTGATTCACCTCATTCAGAGATGATGCACTGAGAACACGAGACCAAAAACAGCCCAGAGTCTGCCTTCCTAAGACTGCAGATATAACTGGCTCCTGTTCAGAGAAACAGAGGCAGGACAAAGAGAGAGTTACAGATGGAGAACTGCATTAAATAAACCTGAGAGTCAAACCCAGAGAGAAAGAGAGGGAGAATGAACAGAGATCACTGCATTAACAGCAGGACTGAAGGAGGATAAAGGTAGGACTGAAAGGTAGAGAGAGACAGGTGGGATGAACACAGGTGTACCGTCTCCAGATACTGGTCAGTGCTGTTGTAGTTTTTGAGAAGTGTGCAGAGATCTGACCCACTCCTGACTGTGTTCGGACTGTTCAGAAATTCACTCAGTTCTCCTGGAGAGATGGAGCCCAACAGCTACAGAATAGAGAGGGAACTGTGGGTAAACTTTCAGCAGTATTCACTGACCCATTCATTCATGGACTCCTGATTAACAGAGTTACTGGAAGATGTATAGATCAGTGATCTTATTGATTCATGGGTTAAACTACTGTCTGAGTCTAAATAGCGTATTTTCCTCTCAACTGTAAAAGCAGCAGTACCTCCTGCTGGCGACTGGCTGGGATGAGGGACAGAAATGTGCTAAGGTCAGGAAACTCAAAACTGAGGAAGGTCCTTTTGAGGAAGATGTAGAAATTCCCTCCACTATAGCAACCCAGACCATTCCCTGTGGGAAATAAAACAGCAGCTTATCAGTTAAAACAGAATAAGCTGGGTTAGTAGATCATTAATTTTCTTTTTAATTAGCATTAGCACGATGATGTGGTGTTATACCAGTGAGGAGCTGTAGGATATTGTTGTAAATCTGAGTCTGTGTGTCATTGTTGAAAGCTGAACCCAGGGAGTCCAAAGTTTTCACTCTGTTATAACACAAGAAACAGTTCATCACAGTCATGCGACACAATTCTGAACTAACAGGGTACACACCTCCTTACTCTCTCACTTTTTACATAAACCCACAGTAAACAGAGACATAGAAACAAGGGTGTGAATTTTACTGGTTTGTTTAGGTGTCCATACCCTGCCTGGCTGGTGTTGCAACTCCGCTTACTGAAGATGCTGAAGTACAGTGATACATCTGCAGAGGAAAGGCTGGAGAGGAAGGGCAATAACCGAACATTCACCCACTGCAGCACCTCTGAATCAGACACTGCTGCAGAGGAGAGCCCACCTCTGTTTAGTACAGCTTTGACGAAGGCTTCCTTCTCATCACTGGAGTACAGCGACACATTCTGCTAAGACAAACCACACACACCAGGAGAAAAAAATTGACATTGGGTTTGTTTCATTTACAGTGAGATACTGGTGTTTCATTTATAATCAATCAAATGTATTCTTTATAGTACACTTAAGAAGAGACAGACATCACAAAGCAGCTTTACAGAGATCTGGGTCCAAGCCTCCTATGACCAATACAAGGATGACATTGGCAGGAAAAACTCCCTCAGTGCCGGGTGAAACCTTGAGTCTCATTTGGGGAACCCATCCTCCTCTGGTTAACACCATAGAGCACAATCAATTACAAAACAGCAGTAAAAATGAACTGAAAGAGATGATGAGTTAAAGGTAATGTGAAGGTAAAAAAAAAATATGAAGATATATGAAGAAGAAAGAGGTGCTCAGTCTGAGAATAACAATTGGTGTAAAGTCCATCTGGGTTAAAACAATCCCTTTGAAGACCAGTCATGATGTTGTAGGTGAAACAATGCCAAGATCTCAAACAGGAGGCATTGAACTGCAGGATCTGCATCAGTGCAACACCAGGGTAGGCAGCAGGAACAAGGTAATTCAATATATGAGACAGGAGAGACAGGATGAATGAAACCACAGTGGAAGGAAGAATAAGGGTGTAAGTAGGTTCATAGCAAAGCAGTGAAAACATCACCATGCAAAAATTTTCAAGAGGGCAAGAATGAGTACCCAGCAACAGACAAGCAACATATATAAGGGAGAGAATGTGTATGCAGTCTGGCTGGCAGTTGCAAGAAAACTAGAAATGCTGTAACTATGGTAGTAAGACAGGATTAATATAACCTAGGAGTGGTATGTGAAACCAGCTATAACACAGTAAAGAAACAGTAGCCTGAAAGTGTATGATTAACCCTTAGACCCTGACACTCTTTTTGCATGGTTAAACACACCTTGTAATCACAGCTTTATAATTCAGGAATGCCTGAATGCATCAGTGTGATCCATATATTGTTAGAAACTGCAGATCCTACCATTTCCAAAAAATATAAGCCTCTGGGAATAATCCAGTGTGAATAAACACCTAAAAGACAGGCTTTCTTGTACTTTAAATGGCCTGATTATTCTGCTATTATAACTCATTATTTTGCTCAAACACACAAACAATTGTGTTTACTTTCAGTTATATTTTGTGTAAATCTAACATTAACATTATTTCCTATTTCTTGGGCTGAAAAAAAAAACAGTTCAAAACATGCAATTGTCTTTATTTCTACTACATTTGTATGAGGTTTCACATCAAATGATACCTTTACCTAGAAAGGAGACTTCAGTTTGATCTGAATTGAACATGACAAAATGTACCTAAAAAGATGGTGGATAAGACAGTTGTATCCAAATAATTGGAAAACATATTACAAACAAATGTTTGGTCTGGGCATCTTATGAATTAATTCCTTGTGTTACATATATGCGGCACGGTGGCGCAGGTAGTGTCGCAGTCACACAGCTCCAGGGGCCTGGAGGTTGTGGGTTCGATTCCCGCTCCGGGTTACTGTCTGTGAGGAGTTGGTGTGTTCTCCCCGTGTCCGCGTGGGTTTCCTCCGGGTACTCCGGTTTCCTCCCACAGTCCAAAAACACACGTTGCAGGTGGATTGGTGACTCGAAAGTGGCCGTAGGTGTGAGTGTGTGAGTGAATGTGTGTGTGTCTGTGTTGCCCTGTGAAGGACTGGCGTCCCCTCCAGGGTGTATTCCTGCCTTGCGCCCGATGATTCCAGGTAGGCTCTGGCCCCCCCGCGACCCTAAATTGGATAAGCGGTTACAGATAATGGATGAATGTTACATATATCAGCAGAATTTTGATTGAATTAAACCAGAGAAATGTTAAGTACCTGGATGTTAGGAGTGAGGATGTCAAAGAAGGAGGCAAATTGGTTTGGGTTAACAGCTGCCAGCACAGTGTTTATGTCCTGAGCACCATGGAGTTGAGAGGGGTCAGAACAGAGCTCTGCCAGCTGGTTCGATGTTAGAAGATCTGATGCATTGACCTGGATGGGCAAAGAGAGTGTGAGACAATATGGGCTGGAATGAGAGAGAGTGAAGCAATGAGGCATAAACAATGACAGTATCTTCTTAAACTGAGTTACTTTAGGTTGTAAGGGTGAAATATCAACCGAGTGTTCAGGTCATAAAACACCTTTAATTTTCTTCTCTGTTATAACATTTCATAGAGATCACTATTAGAAAATTCATGGGAATGTGTTGTAAAAATGTAACTCACTCCATTGAAGTCACTCTTCAGACGGATGAAATCAGAGTATGAGGCGAAGCTACTGAATTGGCCAAAATTCTTCACCAGCCAATCAGAGTCATTGTTCATTGACTGAACACAGGACTGACCTAAAACCCAGAGTATATTAAACACCCTGTGGTTTCTAACACATACAGCACATTTGAAAGTGTACTAGGTTCTGGAGCTGTTCCTACAAATGACATAACCACACAAATATTCTAAAGCTTTTGAGTGTAACTTCAAATGCCAGTTGTCTAAATACCTGACAGGTGAGCTTTTAATAGGAAAGGATAGATGAAGTCACTGTAGATTGAAGATTTTTGATTTTCTTCCAAAAGTGGTTGTAGTGTGCTAAATTCCGCCACCCTAAATTGGACAAGAAGATATGTAAAGTGTAGTGGATCATTTATTTTTCCTTCAAAAATATTCTGAAATTACACTGGCCATATTGCAAAATTCCGGGTTGGCTCCAGACCCACTGCGAGCTTGAACTGGATAAGTGGTTACAGACAGTGAATGAATGAATGAATGAATACTTACACAACTTGGTAGGTCTGACAGCTGAAATTGTTGGAGCTGAGAATGGAGAGGAAGTTTATTGATACTGATGACAAAAATGGTCTGAGGGTTGTCTGAAACCACTTGGTGATAAAAGTGATGTTCGTCAGCTGTGTAGCAGTGAAGTTGTTGACTATCAATTCTCCGATAGCATCAAGAACGTTTGGATCAGACAGGGTGATGTTGGTTGTCTACAATAAAAAGCAGATATTTCAAATTAATCATTTTGTACGATTCAAATTAAAATGCTTTTACTGAATAACAATTAACACAACATACCCTGCTGGAGAACAGATCCAGTGCCTCATCCAAAATTACTGAATATCTCTGGAAGAACAGTGTCCACATTTCTTTGGAATACACCGTGTTGCTCTGCAGTGTGCATGACAGAAGTGCGGCAAGATCTCTTGGAGACAACCTTGCTGCAACCTTTAAAGAAAGTAAGTACAAGCAAAGACTTGATGTTGTTAAAAAACTTTTTGCTGTATGAAGATTGGATCTTTGAAAGGATATTTTCTCTAGGTTCATAGAAGTCTCACCGATGAACAGGCATATTCAGAGATACTGAAATTGCAAAGCACTGCAGACAAATTTCCTGACAGAAGCAGAGTCTCAAGGGAATGGCTGTAAGAAAAAATGACATATTACATATCTCCAACATTTCTTCAAAAAATAAAATTTGAAACATGTTCTCAACCACAAATTTACCTGTCTACACCTTGACAGGAGACTGAAGGTGTGCTAGTGCTGTGAGCAATAGGAACAGTGGTGTTGACATGAGCTGAAGAGATATCAGTAGTGGTGATATTGATATATGCATTGTTGTTGGTGCTGGAAGTGCTGCTAGTGACATTGAAAGTATGGAAATTTATATTAATACTGGTAGTGATGTTATTTCCTCCAGTGGTGTTCACAGTGGGGTTTTTATTGGCTGTGATAGTGAGAGTATTTGACATATTACTAACAGTCATGTCAGTGTAATTCACAGCAGTGGTACTGACAGTGGTGGTAGCAGTGTTTAGAAAAGTGCTATTCCTACTGGTAGCAGTAGGAGTGACAAAAGTGGTATTTTCACTGGTGACAGTGCTGTTAATATGCCCATTATTAATGTTGATAGTGGTCGGACTGACACTAGGAGAGATGAGGGTCGAACTAACACTGCTAGTAGTAGACACAGCAGCACTCAAACTTGCAGTGGTGGAACTGGACTTGTTTACACCGTTGGTGCTGGCAGTATTGTTGTTGACACTAACAGTGCTCAATGTGACATTTGACATAGGGACATTCAGTTCAGTGTTTTTGACAGGGGTGGTTTTGACCACTGAAACAGGGTTAGGGTTAATACCAGTAACGCTGTAAGTTGCGGTGGTATCACTAGCACTGGCAGTAGTAGGGATGTTATTGAGGATTGCATTGGTAGTGCTAATATTGGTGGAGTTGACACTGCCATTCATTGTGTTCTCAGTATTGTTGGTACTAAAATTATTGAAGGTCGTAGCACTGGCAGTAGTATTTGCAGTCGTGGTGATGCTTGTGGTAGAAGCATTTAAGCTAGTGTTATTCATGCTTTCATTTTTGGGACCAACAGTAGATGTTTTGGTACTTGTACCAGTAATGGCACTGCTACTTAGGCTTGCACTGGTTGTGTGGACATTGGTAATGTTGACATTGCCGTTTATTGTAATCCCTGTGGTATTAACACTTGCAGTGATGGAGACATTGGCAGTTATCATGGCGGTGTTCACACTGGAAGTTGTAGTGAGAGTAGTATTCAGGCTTGTACTGGTTGCATTTACACTGGTGTTGCTGACATTGCTAATTATTTGGTTGAAAGAAGTGGTGTTGACACTTGGAGTAATTATAGTGCTTGAACTGGCAGGAGAAATGGCAGTGATGTTGAGACTGGCAGTGGGGGTATTCACGCTGGTGTTTACATTGCTGTATATGGTACTTACAGTGGTGATAATTGTGTTGCTACTAATAGTGGAACTATTTTGGGGATTTTCAGTGGGGATGTTTATGCTAATGGTGCTGATGTTGCCATTTATGGTCGAAACATTTGTGGTGCTGACACTTGCAGGGATGAGGGTATTGGCTCTAGCAGTGGTGGCATTTCCAATGATAGTGTTACCATTCCCATTTAGAGGGTTGACAGCAGTTGTGTTGACACCAGCACTGATGAAGGTTATTGCACTGGCACTAGTGGTAGAAGTGGTATTGAGGCTTGTAGTGGTAGCAGTAATAATGGTGCTGTTGACATTGCCATTGCCGTGTACAGGGTTGAGAGTAGTGCTATTGACACTAACATTCATTGTACTGCTGGCACTGTATAAAGAAGTTACACTGGTGTTGATGCTTGCAAGGGTAGCAATTACAGTAGTGCTGTTTACATTTGCATATATAGTGCTGTTGGCATTCACACTAGTATTGGTAGTCATGTTGAGGCTTGCAGTGGTAGCATTGATGCTGGTGTCTCTGACATTATCATTTATATTCACTGTGTTCACTGTGGTTGTGTTCATAATACCAGTGGTGGTGGTGTCACTGGCAGTTGTGGCATTAATGGCAGTGTTCTGACCATTGGCATTCACAGGGCTTACAGCATTGTAGGTAACACCAGCAGAGATGTCCCTAATGTCACTGACATTAGTTGTTGCAGTGGTGTTGAGACTAACAGTGGTGTCACTGATGCTGGTATGCACAGTGTTGCCATTTATAATGTTGGCAATTGTAGGATTGACTTTAGCAGTGATGTCAGTTTTAGCACTGATAGTGGAACTAACACTGGTATTAAGGCTTGCTGTGTTAGTATTTATGCTGGTCCCCTGGATGTTACCATTTTCTGTGCTGGCAGTTGTGCTGTTAACATCACCAGTCATAGTAATGCTGGCATTGTGGCTTGAAGTCGTGGCATTAATGCTGGTTTCTTTGACACTGGCACTGTTGATACTACCTGTCATGGTTGCAGCGATCATGCCAGTAGTATTAAGGCTTACAGCTGTAGCATTCATGCTGGTGTATTCAACAATGCCATGTGTTGTGTTGAAAGTGGAGCCGATAATACCAGTCATAGTGGTGTTGATACTAGCAGTAGTGGTGGCAGCGGTGGCATGGAGGCTAGTGTTGTAAATGTTAACATTCATTAGGCTTACAGTGTTGGTTGTGGCACCAGCAGAGATGACTGTAACGTCACTGGAATTAGTAGTGGTAGTGTTGCTAAAGCTTGCAGTGGTGGCATTTATAACAGTGATATTTCCATTTCTGGGGCTTTGTGTGATGATGCTGTTTGCACTAAAAGTAGTTACAGCATTAGAGCTGATGACATGGACACTCTTTGTAGTGTTGACAGTGCTGTTGCCTTCAGAAACAGCAATGCTACTTGTACTGACACTGCTGGTGGGCAGGATTGTCTCATTATGAGATGCAGCTGCAGTTATCGTATTGACAGCTGCAGAAAGGTGTTGGTTGTTAAAAGCAGTGGTGCTGGTTATTTCAGAAGTGCTGGTATTTGCAGTGATGGTAATTGCAGGGTTGCTGTCATTTGCAGTTGTGCTGATGTTTACAATTGTGCTGGTAACTGGAGCACTGGTGCTGATGGTGTTACTAGTCTCGCTATTCATGCTGACCACGCTAGTGATGGATACTGGTGTAGAGTTGATGACATGTTTTATTCCATACTGCAGGCCAATGTCCAAGGAGTCCAAATCAGATTGACTCTGATGGCTCTCCCATAGCATTACCGCTGTAGAGTTTTCAAACGTCTTCAAATCACCAACATTCACCCCCAGCAGACCACGCACTGTAGTCACATTCAGAGCCTGAAACACAAACATGTTTTTATCTCTGGTCTTAAATAATTTCATGCTGTTTTTATCTCATTATCACTGGCACAAATAATACACTTTAGCTGTTTCATACAATTAGAACATCAGGGTCCAGGTTCATGAAGGTGTCAATGTCCATGCTGATGTTCAAAGTAGAAAGGGCTTGTAAATCTTCAAGAGGAGCTCCACCTAAACAAACATAAATCATGAATATTAGTTCTTCCGTTAAATTCTGCTCTGAGTATTCATATCAAGCTTATGGTTATAAACAAAGCTCATTATTATCTGTTATTATTATATAATAATAACATACAAATGATTATAATAGATTCTATTATTATAATGGTACCACAACCAAACAAACTTTTAAACATGAAACTATCTACATTCTATATGCCCCCTATATTTCGTTTTAATGCATAATTTATACCCCTTTAAAATAAATAACTCATTCACGTCAGTTCTGTCAGAAAAATAATTCATTGTGCAGATGGAAATATGTTACTAATAATGTCAATGTACATTTGATTCTACATAACAAATGGTTTACTGAGGGACTGGGCACAAAATAATGGATTAACATAACTGTTTGTGAATTAATGTGCTGTAACCTGTTGTAGAAAATAATTTTATTATTTTGTGATAGTGGACAAATATCCTTAAATGAATATTAGTTAAAATTAGAAAGTATAATTACATATTCATTGTATGAAACCTTGTACTCATATGAATGACTAACCAGTATTTACACATGCATTTAAACAGTTTAGAATCTGCACTGGCATGATGACTCACCTTTCTAAATTCTTAAACATTTAATCTTGAACAGAGGTGTACTTAGGCTTTTACCAAGCTTACATAAATTAAAAGTGTTAGCCAGGACAGCTGAACTTTAGGGGCAGGTTGACCTGAAGTGCATTAGTGACTCCCCTAAATTTTGGTGACAGAAAAGGAGTGTGGGAAAGAAAGGTACTTGTCAGAAGGGCATGATGAGTGTTTTGGGGGTCACAGTGCATGTGAAACTTGCACGCGAGAAACCTGAGTACTAACATGTCTTATTATGCATATTAATATATGTTAATCAGCCAGAAACGCCCCACCAGAAGGCTATACGTCATATGAGGTATAAAACTGTGGAGTCAGATGCGAAGACTCAGAACTTTACTGGGGAAGGCCATTAGACGGGTTTCATGTATTGTTCTCCTGGATCCAGTATTATTAAATAAATACTTTGATTTGCTTTGAACTTCACTCGACTGGTCTTTGTAACATTTTCGGAACGAGCACGCCTCTCTGAGGAGGAAGGTTGTATTTTGGAACTTTTTGATATTTTATAAATTTTAATTACTTTGGGAACGGTCCAAAAAGAACATTTTAATCTTTAATTGGTGACCCCGGACGTGCGGAAGCTCGAGACGGCGGACGACTTCGGACTCTGTTCCACTCGCGGCCGCAATAAACTAAAGGTGGGTGCGCAGACCTGTTTTATTCAAATTCTGCATATTGGATTTTTTAAATTGGGAGTGGTGCGGAGGCCTGAAGCCGGTCCGGAGTGAGGCATTGAGCAAATAAATTTATTTTAAATATGTTTTTATAATTTTTTATCGGTTTATACATTTGGGGTTGCTTGTTTAAAAAATTAATTATGGAATTCAAAATATAATAGATGGACGCTGTACCCATCTTGAGACTGAGTGGTGGCGTCCTCCATTCGGAACCTGACGAGGTACCGAATTAATTGCCCGGTCGAAGGTCGTCCGTGGGCGTGGTCTCCCCTGAAGTATAAACACACGGACACTGTTCCCGCGATTTAATATTAAGCGGAAGCTGTTCCCGCGAAATGAAATGAAAAAAAAAAAAAAGGAGCGGAAGCTGTTCCCGCACATTTTATATTAATATTCGCGGATGCTGTTCCCGCAGATTTATTTGATATTGAGCGGAAGCTGTTCCCGCCAGAGTTTGTGGTGTGTTTTAATGAAATTTGACTGTGTATTTTGTGTGTTATTATTTTGTGGGGCTGTTTGCATGACTGTTGTGTACGTTCCTGCTCGCTAGAGGGCGATAGAGGAGTGTCTTGCTGTGTATGTGTATGTTTCAGCTGAGTGTGTGTGTCTCACCCCCTCCCTTTTCCCATCTTATAACTTTGTCCCTTAGTCTGTAACTATGTGTGTGTGTCAGCTGAAAGAATTTTTTGGGAGAAAAAGGAGAAAGTGGGGGACTGATCAACCCCCTTTTCTTCTGCGGTTGCCTTTGAGTGTGTGTGCGGGGAGAACTCTCCATGTGCTGTAAGAGCCATACATTTTCTGAGAGTGTGTTTAAAGAAAAAGGGGAAATATGATAAAGAATGAGAGATTTAGAAATTAATAGGGAAAGAAATTTGTAATGGTAAAAATTATGAGCTTCGTTCAAGGACAGTTATTTAAAGAATATGAACCTCAATAAAATGAGGAGTTTGTTTATTTATGACAATGAGCCTGAACGGTTCGTTTTTAAACGTCGTTTAAAAAGACGTTTTTAAAGTAAAAATATATAAAGTAAAATAAATGAGCTTTCTTGGAGACTATACTTTAAGAAAATATAGACAATGAGCTCCAGAAAGACGTTTTTAGATGTTGAGAATAGGAGAAAGGAGAGCAAGGTGTAAAGCTGAGGAATTAATAGGGTACATTGGGGAAACTAAGGTTTAAACATGGGAATTAAAGGGAAAATTGTTACTTGAACACTTGCTCTAATTTTGAATCTGGTTTCTTTGTTATTGGGGTTAATTTAGACTTGTAGTGGATAAAAATATATTTGGTATTTTGTTTACTGCTTATTGTCCTAAGAATCTTATTTTTCCGGTTCAGTTTGCATTTTTTTTTTGACTGTGGTAGTTTGTTTTAAAAATTTATTTTCTGCCTCGGTTTGAAGTTTTCGTTCATCATAACATATTTTGTAACCTGCTTGCTATTTCTGTAGTTCTCAAAAATTTTGCTTTAACTTGTTATAATATAACTTGTTATTTGATCGCCTTTTAACGGTGTGCTGATGAGGTTTGTTTTGTTCGGTTGGAAACTGATACTCCACATAATAGGCACGAGGGTGGCTTGTTGACTGATAAGTGTGTTCGGTTATCTAAACTATAGTCTTTGGTTTTTTCTGTTTATTACAAATTCTATTTCATATATTGGCGTGTTATTTGCTTCTGACTAAAGAGCTTTTTCGGTTCGTGGGCCGGTTTCATAATTAATGTAAATTAGGCTTGGCTTGCTTCTAATTCAATACTGTGTCTGAAGGCACGCCTATGTTTTTATACGCCTGTGAAATTCTTCACAGGGCTGAGGTGGTTCTGCTTTTCTTGGCTGAGCTTGAAAACTTGACTTTAAAACTTTTCTTTTCTTTTTTATATAAACTGAGCCGGAGAGCGCTAAGGGTTGCGTGGGCGCTGTGTGGGGGAGATCCTGGGAAACTGTTCTGTGAACTCTGAAGTTGTGATGAAACCTAGTGGTGTTAATTGATTTGCAATTAAAGAGTGAACTAGAACGAAGAACCATTTAGGTAAGGTCCAATTTTTTAATCAGCTCCTTACAGACAACATGGCTATTACTAGAGATTTGCATAATGAATTAAACGCCATTTACGGCGTGGGGAATTGGGAATGGAAACCGTTAGTTCAGCAAATTGAAATAATAACTGGGGGATTGAAACTGGGACTGATAGATTTGAAAAAGCGGGATATTGTGCACAAAAGTGTGCTCAAGAGATTTGATAACTGGGTTAAAACACACACAGGGGACACTGCATCTTTGATAACCTGCATTAATCAGTTGAAGAGAGAAAAGGAGCAAATATTACGTCAGGCTGAAGCAGAGGTTAGTAGGGCAAGCCTTTTCCAAAGAGCTAAGGCAAAGCAAAGTTTAAAAACAGCTAAAACGGACCTTGCGGAGCTTCAAACTATTAAAATGGTCTTCCTGAGCATGACAACACAGCTTGTTACATTGAAAACACTAGGTCAGGCACGGTCGAAGGCTCTTTCACTCACTGCTGAGAACACGGAAGTGGACACTGAGTATATGAAACATAAGGGAGAGGAGCCTACAGCTCCGCCTCCGCCATACAACCTAGGCCTCGTCACACCAGTTGAAAATATCCTACCAGTCTTTAGTGTAGAATCGGGCACAGTGAGTTTATGGATGGACACCGAAGGGAGGGGCTCTCCTTCTGAGCAGCCAGCTCACAGAGTTACACACAAACGCACATACAGAAGATCCATTTTAATTGCAAAAGCCACATGAGTCAATTTCAATTCCATACACAACTATGAACACTAACACATACATGCCGACCCAATCAGGGCCACCACAAAACCCACCGTATAATTATGGACCAACTCCATAATTCCCATATCAGCCCTACTCAGGAGGCAGGGGGCGGGGTAATGGTAGGTGGAGGGGCAGGGTCCGCCGTCGGACAGGGGCGTGCCTAAGATGTGGAGCCTTAGAACATTGGGCAGCACAATGGAGGGCACCACTCTCTAATGACACCAGCTATCCACACCAGGCACCACACCCACAGGCGGCACCAAAACCGGAGCCATCACATCTTCCTGCTGGCCAATACAGCATGGAGCCGTGGGGTTGACATTGACCGGGTCCTGAGGAGCACCAGGACAGCAGGGCCAGGGCAGAACCCATGCTGTCATTAACTGTGGGGGCCTCCGAAATCCTTTTTCTGGTAGACACGGGAGCCACATGGTCAGCCATCAACACTGTATTACCTGCACATCTGATGAGCGAACACACTGTGCAAGTAAGGGGTTTCTCGGGGACATCTACATCACTGCCAAAAACAAGACATTTGCCAGTCAGTACTGGTACACAGACTGTGTCACATTCATTTTAATTGCACCACAAGCACCCTTGAACATCTGTGGTAGAGACTTGTTGATGAAAATGGGAGTTACTATTTTATGCCAACCAGATGGGATCACACTTACGTGGTTGGACGGACACAAAACAGGCAGTGGTGGGGTACACTGATGGTATGTACCTGATGAGGCCTCAGCAGGATGAGTCGGTAGACATTTATTGGGGTTTAGTGACTGGACAGACGGACCCGTCACCACGACTCATTGCTTTGTTCCACCAGTGGTCGCCTTGGATTACAGCCATGGCACCCTACCTCCCTCCGCCCGACCCATTCCATGTCACCCTGTTCTATGATGTAGGGGGAGATTTAACTTACTATGAAGCTTTTCAAACAGAATTAGAGGGTACACAGTGGTCGGTTGACACCACAGGGATTTATGTGGGTCCTGAAGGGGTGGCATCTCCTGTTTCACTAACTCCACAACAACACAATTGGTACAAACTGTTTGACACGGCGGCACCACACATTTCATTAGCTCTCCATCCAAAACACGAGGCCAAGCAGTTGGGCCCTATGGAAAAAGAGCAAATGAGGCCACGGATTGGGTCCGGACCTGGTGTCATGTTTTCACAGTCAACACAGACATATCACATCACTGATAACTCACCCATCCTAGTCACATTGCATCATCAATTGCTGCCTAGACACCATGGTTGTGAGGACACTGATCATCCACAGACGGAGGCATTATTAGCATCACTACCTGACACATTGTGGTCCACAGGACCAGATGATGTAGGATAAACTAATCAAACACCTGTTTCTTTTTGTATGAATATTACACAAACAATTTGGATTCCCCAATATAAACACAAAACCAGAGACTGCGAAAGACTTGTTAGCATTTTTAGGACTGACTGGTTACAGCAGACAATACATTCCTGACTTTGTCGGATGTACACAACCTATTAGGGACATGGTGAAATCTCTAGGGATGAGAAATTTGTCTGGTAAGCTCAATTGGACGGTGGAATCTGAACAGGCGTTTATAGATGTTAAACAAACCTTATCTGCTTCAGTTGACTTAGCCAGACCTGACTATTCACTACCTTTTTACATGGATGTTTCTGAAACAGACACTGTGATTAATGGTGTACTGTTTCAGAAAAAGGGGGAACGCAGAACTGCTAGCAGTAATTTCAGCATTAGAAGTGGCACACATAGGAAGACAACAAAACACTGGAAAATCTAAAACAATGGTGGCACTCATATATGTCAGTATTAGTGGTTGATTACATCACTAAATGTCAGATTTATAACACTCAGAACGTAGCAAAAGCATTTAAACTAGCTCCAGGAAGGTTTCCATTGCCAGATTCTCATGGACACGAGATTCAAATGGATTACACAGATATGATTGACCCCATTAGGAGATATAGATATCTCCTGGTCGTTGTAGATAGATTCTCGGGGTGGGTAGAGGCAGTCCCCACTCTGAGGGAAGATGCAAAAGCAGTCTGTAAGTTTCTGATTAATTGTTGGATTCCAAACCATGGGTTTCCTAGGAAAATTTTTTCAGATAACGGGAGTCATTTCACGAGTAAAACACTGCAGTGGGTGGAGCAGTCGTTGGGGCTGCGCCATAGCTATGGTTGAGTGTATCATCCTTCCTCACAAGGTCAGGTGGAGAGGATGAATCAAAATTTGAAACCAAAATTAGCTAAGATTACACTGACCACAGGCATGAATTGGCTAGATGCCCTACCAATTGCCCTGATCAGTATTCGGAGTTCTATAAATAGAAGCACAGGCTTCTCCCCATTTGAACTGGTCAGAGGCGTAGCATTTCCAGGCCCAAAAACAAGACTGAGTCCTGAAGCGGGCTCGCCTGGAACGAACACAGATGAGTATCGTCAACTGTTTTGAAACTAAAATCAGTGTGTGAGGAACTATCTGTGCAGGTATCTCATGCGAGGAGCATGAGATACCTCCCGAGGTGGCCGTCGCTCCATGGGTGTATCTGAGAGCCATCAAGCGAAAGTGGTCAGAGCCTCGCTGGACAGGCCCATTCCAGGTGACAGAGAGAACCAGCCACGCGGTACAACTCAAGGGTAAAGGCAGCTCATGGTACCACCTGTCTCAGTGCAAGCCAGCACTGCCACCAGAGGAGCACCAGACGGAGAAGCAAGCATCTAATTAGTAACAAGTGCCAGCTGGACACTCTGCGAACAACAGGTGTCAACGGAGAGCTGTCTGAAGCTGTTGAAGATCCAGAACACATTATTATTTTCTTTACAGGTTG
This sequence comes from Hoplias malabaricus, assembly GCF_029633855.1. NCBI lineage: Eukaryota > Metazoa > Chordata > Actinopteri > Characiformes > Erythrinidae > Hoplias > Hoplias malabaricus. The sequence continues at coordinate 55,952,104 of NC_089801.1, read as the reverse complement.
TCGTGGACTGTTATTCTTTTTTACAGGTTGCTTGGACTGTTAATTTTTCCTTCTCTTGCAGGTTGAACTTTCTAAACAAATTGTAAAAAAAAAAAAAAAATGCACCCTGTAACTTTAACACTTAAACATATAAGAGTTTAGATAATATTTTCTTAATTAGAAGGAAACTTAGTGGGGAAAAACATTGATTGTTTAATGATGGCTTGGTATGGTAAAAGGGGGTGTGACAGGACAAAATACAGACAACATTACCAACCAGTACTTCCTCCTGATATTCCGATATGGCTCCAGGTAATCATAACCATTACTCTATTGAGTATAATGATAATAACACTGGCCATGGTTTTCACACAGGAACAATTAACAACGGTAGAGGGAACAGTTGTCAATATTTCAGCAATCGTACGCCCGGCAAACGCGACAATTAAAGATCTGACATCACAGCTAAATAGAACTAAACGATCAACCATCTCTCAGCCTAAATGAAAATGCATCAGACGCTGGGGAGGTATAGAATTAGACTATTATTGGGGTGAGACAACTGCATGGACAGTGAACTTATGTGAAGTGGTTAAATGTGGTACAAATCAGCTGGGACAAAAGGGGGAGCCGGTGTATTTGTGTTGGTCTCGTGATGACAATATTAAATGTAATCAAAACACCGACCAAGCAGCTCATAAGGCTAGACTTTGTAATAAGTGGAATGATGTGATGAGGTCAACACATGTTAATTGGAATCCGACTACACGTTGGGCGACTCGTGAACGGGAGAAATGGGAAAAACTTAACATACAGAGGGATAATGCTCCAATAACCAATTTGATAACTATTGCATTGGAGTGGTAAGCCGACCCTAATGGGGAAAAGTCTTCAGCATTTTTCATAGGGGTCGGGGTAGATGTAAGTGGTAATGACCCTGTGGGATGGATTAAGGTCAGAGTTAGAAATAAACCAACAGCCGACACCGTTGAGGACACAAAAAACATGACAGACAACACTGGGGGGAATCAGTCTATATTGGGAACAGATTATTCTACATGGACAACCGAACAAATCGTAAAATTAAGCACAGGGTTTGAAGGGAGTAATTTATGGATTAAATGGATAAATGCGCAAGCCAGAGAAGCTAACATGGACAGGTGCATAGCATGTGCTGCAGCCAGACCAACATTGTTTTTAGGTCCAGCCCCATTACTTCTGAGGGAAGACCCAATAGGGTTTAAGTGTATGATTGACTTAACACATATGGCTAATCCAGCTAATTGTACTGCCTTGGTAAACATTTTTCCAGTCATAGCAAACAACACCGGTTCAGGGCCGTTCAAGATTCCTGAATCAGGTAACTTCACTTGTTTTAATCATAAAGCAGGTGACGTGACACGGAGTGTAAAACACTTAGGTAACATAAATCGTAAATGGTGTCACACTATATTTAATCATGACTCCGGTAACTATATAGGACCATGGGCTAGAGCAGGACTGTATTATTATTGCGGAGGGTTAAATCTATTGCTAAGACTACCTACGGATAGTCACGGCCTTTGTGCTATGGTTAGATTAATTTCCCCAATCACTATGTATGGCGCGCACAAACCCACTCCTAATCACAATAGGCTTAGACGATCAGGTGACTATGAATTCGACTTAACTAAAAACACACCCACTTATATAGACGCAATAGGAATTCCTCGCGGAGTGCCAGACGAACATAAATTGGTAGATCAGATAGCGGCAGGATGGGAAAGTATTTTCATTTGGACCACACCAAACAAGAACATTGATAGAATTAATTACGTAAATTACCAAGTAATGAGACTGGCTAACATCACTGGAGCAGCAATAACTGATTTATCAGAACAACTATCTGCAACTTCATTAATGACCATAAAAAATCGTATAGCTTTAGATATGGTACTCGCTAATCAGGGTGGTGTTTGCCATATGTTCGGAGATGTATGCTGTACTGTAATTCCAAATAATATGGCCCCAGATGGAAAGGTGACTAAAGCCTTAATAGCCCTAAAATCTCTGTCTAGAGAGATGGCAGAAAACACGGGAGTAGACAATCCAATCACTAAGTGGTTAGAGAGAACTTTTGGACAATGGAAAGGCGTGTTCATATCTATGGCTTCAGCCGTAGCGGTATTTGCCGCTATTTTAGTCACGTGCGCAAAGATCCTCCACCACCATATATGTTAACAATGTTGGAGTGTGCGGAAGAGCGGGAGGAATTACTGTTGTAGAATAAGTAGTTTGGGAGATAACAAACAGGGAAATAATGTCATTTCCTCCTGTTGACATGGTTAAATTTTGGCCGCCTGGGGGCAGAAGGGGCTAGTGCGAGAATTTTTCCTGTCAAAATTGGTTGGTTGGCTGCCCGACAGGTTTTCGCTCTCACAGGTTAAACACATGTTTGGAGGATTTAGAGTGTGATGACGTGTCTTGGGACACGTCATAAGGGGGAATTGTTGTAGAAAATAATTTTATTATTTTGTGAAAGTGGACAAATATCCTTAAATGAATATTAGTTAAAATTAGAAAGTATAATTACATATTCATTGTATGAAACCTTGTACTCATATGAATGACTAACCAGTATTTACACATGCATTTAAACAGTTTAGAATCTGCACTGGCATGATGACTCACCTTTCTAAATTCTTAAACATTTAATCTTGAACAGAGGTGTACTTAGGCTTTTACCAAGCTTACATAAATTAAAAGTGTTAGCCAGGACAGCTGAACTTTAGGGGCAGGTTGACCTGAAGTGCGTTAGTGACTCCCCTAAATTTTGGTGACAGAAAAGGAGTGTGGGAAAGAAAGGTACTTGTCAGAAGGGCATGATGAGTGTTTTGGGGGTCACAGTGCATGTGAAACTTGCACGCGAGAAACCTGAGTACTAACATGTCTTATTATGCATATTAATATATGTTAATCAGCCAGAAACGCCCCACCAGAAGGCTATACATCAAATGAGGTATAAAACTGTGGAGTCAGATGCGAAGACTCAGAACTTTACTGGGGAAGGCCATTAGACGGGTTTCATGTATTGTTCTCCTGGATCCAGTATTATTAAATAAATACTTTGATTTGCTTTGAACTTCACTCGACTGGTCTTTGTAACGCTTCTGGAACGAGCATGCCTCCCTGAGGAGGAAGGTTGTATTTTAGAACTTTTTGATATTTTCTAAATTTTAATTACTTTGGGAACGGTCCAAAAAGAACATTTTAATCTTTAAACCAGACAGTAGTAAATTAAGGGCTTAATTGTAACTTTATTGCATGTACAGATAGTGTGTAACGTGTTTGTGGTGTGTATAGTGTGTGTATGGTGTGTACAGTGTGTGTATTACCCAGATAAGTGGAGATGTAGAGGTAGTATGTTGTGGAGTTATTGTACATGGATCTGAATGAGGAGAAGGCGATGTGGTACAGAACTCTTTGCTGATCCAGAGAGCAGGACAATACATTCAGAGGATCAGCAAACCTGCTCCAAGAAAAGTGAGAATAGGCCTTAGGTTCACTTTTCCTACACAACACAACACACACACACCAAACAACACAACACACACACCAAACAACACAACAAACACACACACAGACACAAACACACACCAAACAACACAACAAACACAAACAGACACAAACACACACCAAACAACACACACACACACACACACCAAACAACACAACAAACACACACAGACACAAACACACACCAAACAACACAACAAACACACATACCAAACAAAACAACGCAACACACACAAATACACACACACACCAAACAACACAACAAACAAACACACATACACAAACACACACCAAACAACACAGCATACAAACAAACCAAACAACACAACACAATGCAACACACACAAATACACACATGCACACACACCAAACAACACAACAGACACCAAACAACACAACATACAAACATACCAAACAACACAACACAACGCAACACACACAAATACACACACGCACACACACCAAACAACACAACAGACCCCAAACAACACAACATACAAACATACCAAACAACACAACACAATGCAACACACACAAATACACACACGCACACACACCAAACAACACAACAGACACCAAACAACACAACATACAAACATACCAAACAACACAACACAACGCAACACACACAAATACACACACGCACACACACCAAACAACACAACAAATAGACACCAAACAACACAACATACAAACATACCAAACAACACAACACAATGCAACACACACAAATACACACACGCACACACACATGAACACATACACACACCAAACAACACAACACAACTCAACACACACGCACACACACCAAACAACACAATACACACACAAACAACACAGCACAATACACACACACACCAAACAACACACCATGCACACATACCAAACAACACAACACACACACACACACACGAACACATACCAAACAACACAACACACACACATACACACAGACACCAAACAACACACAGACACCAAACAACACAATACACACACACACACGCACACATACACACACACACCAAACAACACAACACACATGCACATACACACACACCAAACAACACAATGCAAAACACACCAAACAACACAACACAATCACATACCAAATACACAACAAACACACACACACCAAACAACACAACACACAAACATACACATACACACACACATACACGCACACCAAACAACACAACACACACACACACCAAACAACACAACACGCACACATACACACACTCCAAACAACACAACACACACACACACATGCATACTAAACAACACAACATACACAGATACCAAACAACAACAACACACACACACCAAACAACACAACACACATACACACCAAACAACACAACGCAACGCACACACATACACACACGCACACACACCAAACAACAAAACACACACACATACACGCACACCAAACAACACAACACACACATACACACCAAACAACACAACACAACACACACACACATACGCACACACACCAAACAACACAATACACACTTTCACCAAACAAAACAACACACATACACACACACACGCACACACACCAAACAACACAACACACACACACACACACACACACACACACACACACACACACACACACAATACAATACACACATCAAACTACAAAATATACGCAACATACATCTGAAGAGTATGAACACTTGTCTGCTGAATGTATAGCTGAGTATTTGTTTACTTACAGTAGACTGTCAGTTGTGATGGTTCTCAGGACACTGACGTTCAAAAAACAGATGTAGGAGCCAACTGTATTTAGTTCATCAGCTCCCAGAGTGTTACCAGGTACACTAAGATACTTCAAAATCACTGCATTACTCTACAACACGCACATGCACACACACACACACACACACACACACAAACACACACACAAACACACAGTTGTCATATATAACGTTCAAAAATGGTTTACTATTAAACTGGTTTCTCAATGTCAGTAGCTCCACTTTGTGCTTATCTAATCAAAATTATTTGATGCACAACAGGCAGCTGGCCCTGAAGGAGTACCTGGCAATGTACTTAGTACTTGTCAAAACAGGTCAGAAAAGATGTCATTTCTACAGAAGTTCACACTGTTTTGACCCACATGTACTGACAAAATTCATATGTTAGAATGACGTTAGTTCAGCAACCGTGGTGCCCTTCAGGCTGATTCCAAAAGTAGCCATCCCTGTATTAGCACATCTCTCTGCAGCTGGATTCTGGTCATCCTGATTAACAGGCCTCAGTGTTCCACCATCACACTCAATACCAGTGTGCCACAAGGCTGTGTGCTAAGCCCTCTTCTGTACTCTCTCTTCACCCATTCCCAATGCATCACAGGCACCCTGTTACCCACCACTGACAACATTTAACACAAGCACTGCCTAGACAGTGTGAGAAACATCATCAAGGATTTCTCATCCTAACCATGGCTATATATAAACATTACAGATGCCTCAACTCCCACATCGCCAGCCTCAGAAAGATCTTCTTCCCTGACACCATGACCTTGCTGAATGCCATTCTATCCCTTTAACTGCAACACTGCACTCTGTGCACTATATAAAACGTAGCTTATCCTGTTATTACTGCACATTGCTATTTGCATAGTTTATTACTGCACTGTTCTCACCCACTTTATTAACGTCTATACTGTATATAAACCCACTGTTTAAGTTCATCTTCACTCTGCATACTTAAATTTTCTCTTTACCTATGCTGCTCTCAAACCTATATCTGCACTCTTTCCACACACTCTGAATATACAGAGTATATTTGTACATTTGTATATTACCACTTCACTCTCCTTTGAACTGTACAAACTTTAACCACTGCATTGCCTCGGTTACTTTCCTCCACTTTCTGCATAAATAACACTGCATTTCACTGGCTTTATACCTGTAGTCTGCAGAATGATGGTAAAGTTTGATCTACCTTAATATAACTTAATCGAATTTTAACTAATATTTTAACATGCACCCCAACATCAAAACTCACGGACATTCCCCATTCATACAACACCTACCTGCCTTGATGTCCAATCTCCATTGTCTGGGACCATTAAAGAGGACAATGTTTCAATGGTGGTGATGTTCCACATGTAGATGTCAATAACATTGGCCACACGAGATGTGGGGCTAAGTAACTGCACCACGCTTTCTGGAATACCTAATGGGTACATCTATAAAACACGCACACACACACACACATCATCATCATCATGACCATCAGCATAACAAAATCTAAAACGTAAAGCTACAATGAAAACTAAGTCTTATGACGGCAACAACGAGATCCACAGACCTGGTTTAATTTGTCCAGAATGATGGTCTGTAAACTGGGATCCACCACTTTCTCTGTGATGGCAGCCAGGTTCTCAATCAGCACGGTAATATTCAGACACAAATCAAACTGAGTGGCATCATAACTGTAAGGAAACAGGTCATCTGCGATGGTCACAGCTGTGATGACTCCAGCAGTGCAGTCTGATGAGCACAAAAACACAAGCATTACACATCACAGTGTACACAGGCTCACACACATCACAGCCACACAGGTGCTCACAGATACCTGCAGAACGTCTGTATCTGATGGTGGAGTATGCCCTGAACAGTCTCCTCATCTTCCACACTGGAGTCTTCATCTTCCTCAGGAATGGCAAGAAGGACCTCAGGAACATTTTCTTTTCAGACTAAAACCACAGAAACACATAAACACAAATACAAACACACAGATATATAAATAAAAAGCTTCTTGCACACACATAATGTAATCTGTAAAAAAATAAAATAAAATACAGACTCATATTTTGAAATAGTAACATACAAAGCTAAACTGGCTCCAGAAGTCTTGTCCGAGGTAGAGGGGCAGGAGGCCCAGCTGCTTCAGAGTCTGTAGATTCCATCTTGAGGGATTACTGAGGAACAACGTGTAGAGTGTTATACACAACACAACTTTATCTGTTTCTACATGACATATCTACACTCTATTTTCTACATGGGATTAAATCAGACTTTGAAACCTTTACAAATAGCACCATTCTCAGGAGTTAATGTGTACTGAACTTTCCAGGTTTCTTATCAAGCAGAGAAGGCTATAGGGCTCATGAGAGAGCTCAGATTCGTGCTTGTAAACCCTGTAGTAGCCAGAAGGCATTAGGCAGATTGTGTAACTGTGTCTGCTAGCGTCTCTGCTTGTACTAGATTTAAGAGGTGGCACATCTTTGGACTGAGAGAGGCAGGATGGTCATTTGAATGAATTGCAGCTATCAAGGCTGTTCTGACAAAGAAATTAGGAGAAGTTGTGGGAGGATTTCTGGGACCAGCTGGAATGAAACTTGGGCAACCTATGAGTGCGGGGGATCTACAGGCTCAGCTGCAACATCTGTGGGCAAATGTGGCCAAGGGTGCGTTCAGAAACTGTACACATCCACGTCCAACCGTATCTAATCTTGTATCCAGACTAGAGGCCCATCAGGGGACTAGAGCCAATTATAGAATGTAAAACTCCTTGGTTTTCTTTTTATATTAGAATGTGTGTTTAATCTTTGCAAAAACAGCACTTAAGTACTAAATTGCAAACAATATCTTACAGCAGTAAATAGTGCCTCAGCCAGGATGTGCCAAGGTGCACTTCAAAACTAAGACATGGAATGAGTATATTAGTCCCTGAGGAAGGGGTTGTAATTATGTTTAGAGCTTTCTCTAAACATAATTAAAAAACTCAACGAACTACACTGCGTCCAGATGCTGTAAGGATGGAACAATGGAATTTTCCCTTCAATCAAAAAGTAAAGGACATATATAAACAGCCTGCCCTTCAAGTATTTTATCATTTTCTCATAAATTTTCTCATATGTAATTGCCATGGTTCTCCAGCTGAAGAGGCAGATCTATCTCAGTGTTTTCCTCACCCATAAGGAGTGTTTCCACTGAAGAGCAGAGTCTCTATAGCAGAGACCTGAGAGTCAGAAAAGTCTCCACAGTTCTTCAGTTTCTCCAGGATGAGCGGGTCAGAGTTCTGAATGTAGGAGGAGTCCAGTGTGCAGATCATATTACCCAGAATGTCCACCTGAGTCCTGTTCAGAGCCACTCCAGAAATTCCCTACAGCAACAAAGAGAGAATGTGACATTGTGTTTACTAAGCTGTAATGTGTGTGTGTGTGTGATGTGTGTGTGTGTGTATGTGAGAGAGAGAGAGAGAGAGAGAGAGAGAGAGAGAGAGAGAGTGTAAGAGTGTTTTACCAGGCAGCTCTGTGCATTCTGGAACAATGTGGATTGTTTGTTGAGGATGCTGGAAGGAACTGAGAAATCTGCTCCACCCAGAGCTGTGAAATACAGCACACAGTTCTGCTTCACCTGGTCATAGCTGCAAAACACACACACACACACACCATTATTAATGTGAATTTATTGTGAAAGCTATTGAGTTTTCTTTATGTGTGTGTGTGTGTGTGTATGTATGTATGTAATACACACCTGTAATACAGAAGCAGGTCTGCAGGTAAATCAGTGAATGTCAGTGATGTGTTGTCTTTAACATATTGGTACATGCAGGTCAGCTGTAACACAGATAATCCACTATTAAACCCCTGGTACACCAGCTCTGATTTTATTCCACTGTGACACAAGTGTCCACTGAATGATGGTCTATTCACATTAAGTGATGAAGTGCAATGAGGAGCATCTACTTAATTGCAAATTACTGTTTATTACACTCTTGTTAATAACATAATATGAGTCGGGGAGAGAAAGCGAGTACCTGAGACTCTTTGAGGGTGACCTTGTTTCTGCCCGGTCGTGGTCTACAAGCTGTTATCAACTGTGTGATTTTCTGCCGTGGAAGTGACTGAACAGAGCTGCAGGTGAATCCCTGCAATACTGAAACTGACAACCTGCAGGGGGCAAAACACACATTTAACACACCACAGTGCAGTAACCAAAATAAATTTGATGTTCATGACAATACCAAGGTTACACAGGATCGAGTATATTTACAATCAGTTTTAGTCAGGGTCAGGGATAAATAGAGTCAGTGTTAGACAGGATCAGGTTTAGTTAAGGTCAGTGATAGACAGGGTCAAATCTAGACAGGGTCAGCTTTAGTTAAGGTCAGGGATAGACAGGGTTAGGGTTAGACAATTTAAGGGTTAGTCAGGATTAGTTAATGCCAGGGATATACAGGGACAGGGTTAGACGGGGTCAGGGTTTGACAGGGTGCAAATTAGGCAGGGTCCAAATTAGGCAGGGTTAGGTTTAGTTAAGGTCAAAAATAGACAGGGTCAGGGTTAGACAGGGTCAGATTTTGACAGAGTCAGGGTTATACAGTTTCAGGGTTATACAGTGACAGGGTTAGACTGGGTCAGGTATAGACAGGGTCAGTTAGGGTCAGAGTGTGGAAGATGGAAGATGCATTAAAGCCAAATATTGTCTCATTTTAATTGCACTGTTTTGTACAGAACATAGGTTTAAATATTTGCTTGTGTGTGTGTGTGTGTAAAACACACCCTTCTGTATCCTGAGTGGCTCTGGAAACAGTTCCATAAAGAACAACAGCCTGGTAAACAAACAGCACATGTTAGACAGCTACATCAACTTATCTACATGGATTTGGAAGATTCTTATTTCCAGTGTGTGTGTGTGTGTATGGTTTGGTGTGTGCATAGGTGCGTGTGTGTGTTGTGTTGTTCAGTTTGTGTGTTGTGTTGTTTGGTGTGTGTGTGTGTGTGTGTGTGTGTGTGTGTGTGTGTGAGAGAGTTAGTGTGTGTTGTTTGGTGCGTGTGTATATGTGTGTGTGTGTGTGTTGTGTGTGTGAGAGAGAGAGTGTGAGTTAGTGTGTGTGTATATGTGTGTGTGCATGTGTGTATATGGGTGTGTGTTGCGTTGTGTTGTGTTGTTTGGTGTGTATGTGTGTGTGTGTGTGTGTGAGAGAGAGAGAGAGAGAGAGTGTGAGTTAGTGTGTGTTGTTTGGTGTGTGTGTATGTGTGTGTGTGTGTGTGAGAGTTAGTGTGTGTTGTTTGGTGCGTGTGTATATGTGTGTGTGTGTTGTGTGTGTGAGAGAGAGAGAGTGTGAGTTAGTGTGTGTGTATATGTGTGTGCATGTGTGTATATGGGTGTGTGTTGCGTTGTGTTGTGTTGTTTGGTGTGTATGTGTGTGTGTGTGTGTGTGAGAGAGAGAGAGAGTGTGAGTTAGTGTGTGTTGTGTTGTTCAGTTTGTGTGTTGTGTTGTTTGGTGTGTGTTGCGTTGTGTTGTGTTGTTTGGTGTGTATGTGTGTGTGTGTGTGTGTGTGTGTGTGAGAGAGAGTGTGAGTTAGTGTGTGTTGCTTGGTGCATGTGTATGTGTGTGTGTGTGTGTGTGTGTGTGTGTGTGTGTGCATGTGCGTTGTGTTGTTTGGTGTATGTGTGTGTTGTGTTGTTTGGTGTGTGTGTGTATGTGTGTGTGTGTGTGTGTTTGTTACCTGATGTTGATTCCAGTTCTTATTATTGATGAGTGAAACATTAATAGTTCTTGATTGTGTCAGTAGCACACGAGGGACGTATGCGGCTAAAGCATCTGGAACATTTTGCACCACTCTGGTCTGGTTAACTGAGACAATCTGGAACAAATCGTAGGAGAAAATCATGAGTGCGTGCGAGAGAATCATGTGTACGTCTTTATGAATGTGTTTACAGTCAGTGGGTATACTGTGGAGTGTGGGAGAGTGTGTGTCTATATATATATATATATATATATATATATATATATATATATATATATATATATATATATATATAAATATGTATGTGTGTGTACATGTGTAGTTTGTGTTTGGGGGGGGTGCAAGTACCTTCTGAACGTATATCTCTTGTATAATCACTGGAGCTGACAGAATGTTGTTGATGAAGGTTGGATTCTGGGATATTGACAGAAGGTCATCAGATGCAATCTTTGAGATGGTGGCAGAGGGAACACCTCCAATGAGCGTGCCCAGAGTCAGAAGGGTGGAGCTGCTGTTGATCTGTCAATCAATACACCATCCAATGAGAATAAAGATATGCCCTTAAATTAACCAACCACTAGGATGCCTGTGAACCTGGATGTTAACCTACAGTATAATATAGAGAATAATGTTCCACAAGTTCAACCGTAACAACAACCATTTCATCTAAGCAGAGTACTGATAAGAGACAAGATACACACAGCTAACAAGGAACAGAGAGTTGCTAATGTTGCTGTAGGAGGATCCAGCCTGTTTTAAAGGCTGCTCTTAATATGCTCAAGATCTGGACTGTGTTCTGGTTTTGGTCCCAGTATCATAGGTAAGCATTACAGCAGATGGTAAATTTCTCTCACATTAAATCCTGCACTGGTGATGCTGTGGATGATGTTGTTGACCTGACCCTGGTTCCAGCCTGTGACAGTGCTGAGTGTGGGCAGAGAGCTGTTAATCACACTTGGGGAGGCAGCATTTATCTGGCCCTCAGTCAGACCAATGCTCTGGTTCCCAAGCATCTGGATGGTGGATGTAGATAAAGTCGGGAAGTTTGCAACAAGTGCTGTTGAGATCTGAGAGAAAAGGAGGACAGGGCAACAAAAAAAGCCAGAAATTATAAATGTTGGATTAATTCAGCAAATGTAAACCCACGTCAGTCCATTGCTGCGCTCACTTCAACGGCATCCTGTAGCTGCACGCAGCAGGTTTAAAACACTCACGCTGCCTACAAAGCCAAGAACAGACCAGACCCTCCCTGCCTTATGGTAATGGTCAACAGTTGGACTGCACCTTGAGCCCTTTGAGTTTCAAGTACAGCTTGACTCGACCCGCCATCACTAAAGTCACTTGGAGGACAAGCACCAAGACTCTATTCAGCCACTGGCTTCCAATAGTGAACTCTCTCACTGTCTTCAAACACAGACTGAAGACCCATCACTTTGAAACCCACTTATACTGCACTTAACTTCTTTCTTTTTAGGTACATACACTGACTAGATGCTGTGTATTGCAATTATACTATGTTTTGTTCTTTCTAGGTATCAGCACTGCCCATTGTTCTGGCAGCATTTGAGCTCAGAGGGAGTTTGGACTCAAAACTATCTGTATTAGTGATGCACATTCTGTCTGAACACTGAACACTGAACAATTTAGTGAGTTACTCTGGATAAGAGCAAATGCTAAATGCTCTAAATATGAATGTAAAAAGTCTGAGAAAGATGAAAAAGTATTTAAATTAGTGTCAAAACTGAAGAACTGTTTATTTTCAAATGATCTGTGATTAATTCTGCACCCCAAATCATCACGAAGACATTGGATGGACCTCCATCCCTCCAGAAAACATAGTTCACCTACTCCAGAGATAAAGCTTGGAGGCTTTTAATCTCTTACGTGGACTTGTTATAGTGACCCCAAAGCCTGTGACCCTAGGCTCATGCAGCTTCTTCAGCTGCTTGAGAGAATCATTCTATCAATTAGTGTTATTTCTGAGACACAGGTGAATGCCTGAGTGAGCTGTAAATGAGCCTAAAATAGCTGAATTCTCTCATCGTGAACGGTGTCAAAATGCACCCTGGTTTGAAAAGACTGATTGGACATTTCTTATACTACATTAGTGAGAAAAATTACCTCAGGATCAACTTCACCACAAAATGTTCTGATGATCTTCAGAAGGTTCTGGCTCTCTGTAGCTCCAAGAAAACCAAACACAGAACCAGGAGCACCACACAACAAAACACCTGGCAAACTACACACACATGAAGGAAATATCAGATACCACTTTTACCTAAGCAACAACAAGCAGATATACAGATAGAAAGAGTTTAGGGGAGAAGATGCTATGATATTGGATGTATAACTGTACTGTAGTGTTTAGTGTGTAGTGTGGTACCTGAGGGGGTTGTAGTTCGGATTCTGGATGAATAGCTCTGTGCTGTAGTACGTGGTGACATTGGATGCAATTCCTGAGGTGTTAAATAGCTCAATATTCACTGGGTTTTCCAAGAAAACACTGATCTGTAGGACACAGTCAGACTCAATTAGGTATTAATGCTTGTGTGTGTTTTGGTGTGTGTGATAAAGGAAGTTTTCTAGGTGATGGTTACCTTATTTTCAGAGATGAACGACTGGAGATCAGTGAGGGTAATGAAGGTGATGAAGAATCCAATATTGTTGGAAAACCAGGCAGTGGAGTTCAGAAGGGGATCAGAGGAGTTATAGCAGTGAGGAGAGCCATCTGCAAGGTACCACACAAGCACAATCATGTACAAGTAATCCAGTGAACACAGTGTATACTCAATAAACGTGTAGTGCCTCATCAGAGAAGACTGTAGCTCTGCTCACCGCTGCTGTTCAGATAGACCTTTATAGAGCTGTACACATCAGCTGCAGTGAAATCAGTGTTGGAGAAATTATAGCTGTTCCCCAGGACTGAAACCCTGCTCAAAACAACACAAACATTAGTCACTTCACTATTTCACTGCAGAAATGTGTTCATGTACATTACAGAAAGCTGACGTTTTTCTCAGACTCACAGTTTCTGGTACGACAGGCAGGTGGCACCACTGAGTTCTGTGGGGCTGATGAGCTGAGAGCTGAGGAAGGGCAGGTACTGAGAAAGTGTGACATTAAACCACTGATTCACCTCATTCAGAGATGATGCACTGAGAACACGAGACCAAAAACAGCCCAGAGTCTGCCTTCCTAAGACTGCAGATATAACTGGCTCCTGTTCAGAGAAACAGAGGCAGGACAAAGAGAGAGTTACAGATGGAGAACTGCATTAAATAAACCTGAGAGTCAAACCCAGAGAAAAAGAGAGGGAGAATGAACAGAGATCACTGCATTAACAGCAGGACTGAAGGAGGATAAAGGTAGGACTGAAAGGTAAAGAGAAACAGGTGGGATGAACACAGGTGTACCGTCTCCAGATACTGGTCAGTGCTGTTGTAGTTTTTGAGAAGTGTGCAGAGATCTGACCCACTCCTGACTGTGTTCGGACTGTTCAGAAATTCATTCAGTTCTCCTGGAGAGATGGAGCCCAACAGCTACAGAACAGAGAGGAGAACAACACACTCGTTATAGAGAGGGAACTGTGGGTAAACTTTCACCAGTACTCACTGACCCATTCACTCATGGACTCCTGATTAACAGAGTTACTGGAAGATGTATAGATCAGTGGTCTAATTGATTCACTGGTTAAACTACTGTCTGAATCTAAATAGTGTATTTTCCTCTCCACTGTAAAAGGAGCAGTACCTCCTGCTGGCGACTGGCTGGGATGAGGGACAGAAGAGTGCTAAGGTCAGGAAACCCAAAACTGAGGAAGGTTCTTTTGAGGAAGATGTAGAAATCCCCTCCTCTATAGCAACCCAGACCATTCCCTGTGGGAAGTAAAACATTGGGGAAAAAATGACATAAATCTGTTTGGAGCAATGCACATCAAATCTGTGTTGGTTAACAATGGAAAACATGTACTGTTCTTGTGCAAACAGTTTCAAAAATAATTGTAGTCTGTTAATTAAAGTGAAAATTACACTATAGATGCATTATAGAGGCAGCACAGTGGTGCAGCTGGTAGGTGCCACAGTCAAACAGCTCACTGGGGTTCTGTGAGTAGTTTGGTGTGTTCTCCCTGTGTCTGTGTGAGTTTCCTCCGGGTGCTCCAGTTTCCTCCCACGCTCAAAACATACGTTGGTAGGTGAGTTAAAAACTCAAAAGTGTCCATTGTTGTGAGTGTGTGAGCGAATGTGTGTGTGTTGCCCTGTGAAGGGCTGGTGCCCCCTCTAGTGTGTGTTTTCTCCTTGCGCCCAGTGATTCCAAGTAGAACCCACTGCCGCCCTGAACTGGATAAGGGGTACAGGTTTCACAATACAAGATTTTTTTTTTTTTTACCAAATGCACACTTATGTGTAACACTCACCCTGAGTGGACTGGTATTGAAGGTAGTCTTGTATAAAACTGAAGATCAGCCCGGACTGGGTTACTGAGAGGATGCTGTACACATTGTCAAACCCTTTCACTCTGCGGAGACAAGGAAATGAGAAATATAATTAGGGAAATAATTTGAAATGCATTGTATACAAGTTAACAGGTAATTCCAATTAATTTTATATAGCTAATGGGTTCATTGTATTTCAATTGTGCTCTGGTTTATTTTCATAGTTTTTTGATCACATCCGTCTTCACATCTTTTTTCCACTTGAGCCTTTTCAGGGAGACTGTGACAACAGGGTGAGCAAAGGAGCCCACACATATCTGTTCCCCCTGCAACTTTCCTGACTTTGCAGCTGTCCTGGATCACTGAATGAACCTGAATGAAAAACCTCTGTACATGAGCAACAGAGTGTCAGAGTGGACTATGAGCAGCATGGGGCTCCCCACAGGACTGTTGTTATGACGTTTTTTAGGGGAAAAGGGTCTTAGCAGTTTCAAGAATTACTATCTAACAGTGTATTCTTGATATGAGGAAAATTAATGCCCAAAATGGTATATAATGTATTAGACTGATCTAGTCTGGGGTGGCATGGTGTAGCAGCAGGTAGTGTCGCAGTCACACAGCTCCAGGGACCTGGAGGTTGTGGGTTTGCGTCCTGCTCCGAGTGACTGTCTGTGAGGAGTGTGGTGTGTTCTCCCTGTGTCCCTGTGTCTGCATGGGTTGGTACACATGTTGATAGGTGGACTGGCGACTCAAAAGTATCCGTAGGTATTGCCCTGTGAAAGACTGGTGCCCCCTCCAGGGTGTTTTCCTGCCTTGCACCCAATGAATTGGATAAGTGGTTACAGATAATGAATGAATGAATGAATTAATTAATTAATTAATAATCTAGTCTGACAGAAAAGAGATGTCCCTGACCAAACAAAACCTGTGTGCCATCTTTGTGCTGGCGTGTGGCACAGCCTGGCTTACACCATGCTCCAGAGCCAATCTAGGGAGCAGTGCCAGAGAGTGACAGGTTCCAACCTGCACTGCAGTCTCCCCCATTTCATGCTTTGAGGTTGTTGGGGTTTTTGTGTGTGTTGTTGGGTTAGATTTGGTGTGTTTTAAGTTGTTTACTTGTAATTGAGTGTGTTTTCTTGCATGTCTGGACTCTGTATGTGATGAAAACTGCATTTTGTCTGCAACCTCACCCTGTGGGTGTTTCATGGCAGTGGGGTCCCTTGCTAACTCTTCTTACACACTACGTCAAAATGTTGCTTCTCCCTCATTTGTTCTTCACATATTTTCCAGAGAGTTTAATAAAGGGCAAAAAAAAGGCAGCTATGGTAATGTACATTTTTCCTAACATCAGCTGTTACAGTATTTACAACTAATATGCTAAAACTTTCTTTCTATATCTTTAGAACAAACAAGAAAAGAGATATTGATTCCGGTTTGGTGGTGATGCAACAATGGAGTGAAAATACAATGTAATACACAACTTCAGAGCTGTGTATATATGTATATATATTTTTTTTTAATATGTATTATATATATATATATATATATATATAATTTATATTTAATTATATTTATATTTTATTTATATATTTTTATATAGATTATATAGTTATAGACACCAATAGCGCCATAGAGTTACAGTAAAACAGACACAACTGTGATGTGTGTATAAAATGTAAGACATTTTAAGAATTGGATTTTGTATATCTGTATCCAATTAAGAAGTGTGTTAAAGCATGTTAATGGATTTCCACACTAAATCAGTATAACTAGGGAATGTTAAAAGTTAATTAGGCTAAAGGACTTTGAGTAAATTAAGCAACACATTATTAACAACAGCTGAAAATAGGGTGCTGTTTGTCTGGGGGATTATTTGTTAAATGTAACTGGGCAAGTGATTGTAGAGTTGTGAGTGGAGAAGGTGAAATGAGGATTTACAAGCTAAAGTTACACAATTTTAAGGAATAGAATTGTTTTTGATTTTGCCTTTGTTCATTTTAATAAAGAAATAGAATTCCAAATGGTGTGCTCTTTGCATGAAATATGCGAGGGTTTACCTTTTAGTGGTTGTGAAATTTATTTATGTAACAATGCCTCACTCTACATTATTTCTCTGTGTTAGTGGTAGATTTTAAAGATAAATGTTTACAGCCAAATGTCACATAGACACTGCCATATTTCACTCATTTCCCTCTGTATATCACTTTCACTTAGTCTCTGACATATTTTGCTCAGTTATTAACATACTTCCCCATATTCCAATTATTTACTTCCACATTTTGATCAGTTATTAATATATTTTGTCATTTACTTAATATTCCTGTCTTGTTCTACCATATGTTAATAGAGATAGCCTATATGTCCCTCAGTCACTGCATATTTCACATGTACTTTGATATTTCGTCAGATTTTAACAAATTTCATAGTTACTGGAATATTTCATATTTTTTCAGTTATTAATATATGTCCCTGAGTGGTGTCTGAATTTTGACCTACTGCCCCAAAAAAAAAAAAAAAATACATATATATATTAAAATTTTTCTAATTGCGGAAAAAAAACATCGCCTACTAATGAACTATTGTGGAAGTTTTTTTAGTTGGTTATTGTATCCAGAATACTGACAAACACTAGACTTGGCAAAACTGTCAGTTGTTTCCTCAGTAAGATTGAGCATTTGGCAAGCCATTTTAGCCTAAATTATAGATATCTATAATTCAGTTCTCACTATTAAAAATTCTAATTTCACTAGTAAATAACAATATTATTACTAGTAAGTATTTAATTAGAGAGCTCTCTAATATTATTAGAGGCAGAAAAAAATATATTCGTACTAGTAAAAATGAACAATACAAAGCTCCATTATGAAATAGTTACTCAATCAAATATAATTATTATTAGTAAAACTGTTGTGTAAAAAATTCGAGTTGTGACTAGAAATAAATGCAATTTGAGAGTTCTACAACTCAATTCTAACCAGTAAAAATTCATATTCAACAAATGCTTATGTACACCGGCTAGCACGCATCTTCATCCTTTCTGCTGCTTTCAATCACTCTGTTTCTGAAATTATTTAGTGGGTACAATGTCATGTATTGGCTCCATTTTCTTTTTTTCTCCATTCATTTTATTTTATTTATTTTTATTTATTTATCATTTATCATTATTTTTTTACTTTTTTGTTTGTTTTGTTTCTGAACTGCTCTGTGTAGCACCCTGTCGTTTAGTAGGTACTGTGTTGCTAATAACCTTCTTGGTGCCAATAAAAAGGCAGTGTTCCCAGAGCATTTTCACTGTTTACAACAGTAACAGCATTTCACAGAGTTCTTTCAAAAGTGACACTCTCCATCCACAATCTTTTACCCAGCACTTGTTTCATGGACACCACCATGTCCTGCCTATGTCCCTGACAGGGTGCAAAAATACATAATGAATCCTCCAGGAGGGAGCTCTAAAGCATAATTCTGACTAGTAAGAATCAGAACTGTAGATATCTTAAACTACATTTTAGAGCTCCATAAAATAGAGATATCTGTAAAACTATTACAACTAGTCAGAACTATAATTGTTGATATCACAATCAAAATTATAACTAGTTCTATTTACATTTTTACTAATAAAAGTATAACTACATATATCTACAATTTCATTTTTATATTATTTATAATATATTATTTAGATATTTAGAATATAATTCTTACTAGTAAGAATTCTAGTTTTAGATATTAATAAAGTAATTTTTACTAGTCAAAACTAAACTGTAGATATCTAAAATTACATTGTAGAGCTCTGAAAACTTACATATCTCTAATGTATATTTTTACTAGTAAAAACTTAGAGAGATTTTAATTAGCATTTTTACTAGTCAGACATCAATTATGGAAATGTGGACCAAGACTTTTTACTTGTAAAAATTTCATTGTAGATATCTGAAATTGTATTTGCATTAGTAAAAATACAGATATCTCTAATTGGAGTTTTTACTATTAAAAATGTAATTACGGATATGAGAACATAAAATTCAATTCAATTAAAGAAGTGAGTGAATCAGCCAGAAGTTGTCCTCCTTGCTCTGTGTGTTGAGTAATAACGTTTACTTAGTTACACTATAAGGGAGAAACATAACATAAATTGGCGACGAGTCGTGTGTTTCGGAATACTTTGCATCGATTGGCTGTGAAAGTTAAACCAGTTGTGCAAGTTTTGGACTGAAATGAACACCCGCGTGGCTAGCTAATGTGCTAATCAACTAAAAGCCAACCATCAACGGATACAAGGGCATTGAGTGCTGTGTTTTCATCTACGGTACAAGTAATCCCAGAAAGACGTATGATGGCTGGAATATATGGACAAATGGACATTTTCGATGAGCCTGGTGAGCAGTGGGCAACGTATATTGAACGTTTTGAGCATTATGTGGTGGCTAATGACATTCAAGAGGCTAAGAAACTTTCAGTACTGTTCAGTGTGATGGGTCCTAAAACATATGGACTGCTTCGTAGCTTAGTAGCTCCCGTGGCACCTGGCACAAAGACTTATGAACAGGTTGTGACTGTGCTTAAAGATCACTTCACACCGAAACCGCTTGTTAAAGCCAAAAGGTTCCGGTTCCACAAGCGAAATCAGGGGGAAGGAGAAACGATAGCACAGTATGTAGCAGTGCTCAAGAAGCTATAGGAACACTGTGAGTTCGGGGCTTACTTAGAGGACGCTCTGAGGGACAGATTTGTTTGCGGATTGAAATGCGAAGCTGTACAGAAACGTCTTCTGACGGAGGAAAACCTCACGTTAAAAAAAGCAGTGGAACACGCAGTGTCAGCAGAGACAGCAGCACGCGATGTACAGCAGTTAAGTAATTCCCTGAAAGTACATGCAGTGTTTTCGCAAAGTGAAAAATGCCGCCGCTGTGGGAAGGGAAATCACAGCGATGATGACTGCTGGTACAAAGACCGCGAATGTCACCAGTGCGGGAGGAAAGGCCATACTAAACGAATGTGTAGGGGTAGATCAAAAGGCAGTCACGAAAGAGAACATAAACACAAAAATAAAAAGCCTGAACAGAAAAGCCATGCTCACAAACGCAGCGTGAAAGATAGAAAGGAAAAGATCCATCACGTCGAGGCGAATGAAAGTGAAAGTGAAGGAACGAAATCGGATAGTGACAGTGACTTGGGACTCTATACAGTGTCTCAAAAAGGGAAGTATTCACGTATATCAGTAGTGCCAACAGTCAACAGAAAGAAAATGGAGATGGAATTGGATACAGGGGCTGCAGTGTCATTGATTCCATGGGAAATGTACAAACGAAAGCTGCACAAAATTCCTCTGCAACCCACTGATATCATGCTAAAAACATACACAGGAGAGCCTTTGGCACCAGAAGGAGTCATTAAAGTGCAAGTGACATTGAACAAGCAACACGCTGTCTTGCCACTGTATGTGGTGAAGGCGGATGCTCCACCATTGTTTGGCAGGGAGTGGCTGAGAGGCATTCAGCTGAACTGGAGAGACTTAAAGACGGTACATGCAATTGAGCATAGACAGACAGACAGCTTAGAGATAGTGTTAAAAAGACACTCCGCTGTTTTCTCCGATAAGTTAGGCACCATGACTGGAGTGAAAGCCAGGCTCATTCTAAGACCAAACAGTGTACCCAAATTCTGCCCACCACGCAATGTGCCATATGCTCTTCGACCGCGAGTGGAAGCTGAACTGACACGCCTCACGGAGCTTGGCGTCATTTCACCGGTAGCGCATAGTGACTGGGCTACGCCAGTGGTGCCAGTGAACAAGAAGGACGGCACCGTGAGACTTTGCGGGGACTTCAAAGTCACACTCAACCCAGCACTCTGCATCGACAAATACCCAATTCCTCGTATTGAGGACTTGTTTGCTTCTCTCGCTGGAGGTCAGTGCTTCAGTAAGCTGGATCTATCCAATGCATATCTACAGATGGAAGTAGAAGAGAGCTCCAAGAAGTTGCTGACCATCTCAACACAAAAAGGACTCTTCTGCTTCAATCGCTTGCCGTTTGGTGTAGCGTCATCACCCGCCTTATTCCAGAAGGCAATGCACCAGGTGCTCCTCGGACTGGCACACACTCATTGCTACCTGGACGACATACTTGTCAGTGGTCCTGATGAGCAGACACACCTGAAAACACTGGATGCAGTGCTCAGCAGGCTAGGGGAATACGGCCTGCACATCAAGAAAGAGAAATGTCTCTTCTTCCAGGAGTCCGTGGAATACCTGGGCCACATCATCGACGCTGCTGGGCTCCACAAGTCACCGGAGAAGGTACGTGCCATCGTGGAAGCACCAGCACCAGGCGATGTAAGTCAACTTCGATCTTTCCTAGGAATGCTTAACTATTATGGACGCTTCATTCCTGATCGGGCCACTGTGCTAAAGCCGTTGAATGAACTGCTGAACAAAGAAAAGAAATGGCAGTGGACGTCAGCCTGTGCATCAGCGTTCCAGAAAGCCAAAGCACTCCTGATATCTCAGGAGGTGCTTACACACTACAACCCCGAGTTGCCTCTCCGCCTCGCTTGCGACGCTTCACGCTATGGTGTCGGAGCTGTTCTCTCTCATGTCATGCCGGATGACGATGAAAAACCCATCGCCTATGCATCCAGAACTCTCAGCAAAGCAGAACAAAACTACGCTCAGATTGAGAGGGAGGCGTTAGCGATAGTCTTTGGAGTACGCAAGTTTCACCAGTATCTGTATGGCAATACATTCACTCTACTCACTGACCATCGCCCGCTTCCAACCATCTTCAGTCCAGGGAAAGGCACACCATCCATGGCTGCCGCTCGCATGCAACGCTGGGCGCTCCTGCTCTCCGCTCACAATTACACCATTGAGTACAGAAAAGGGGCCCTACATGCCAACGCTGATGGACTGTCAAGGTTACCGCTCCCTCATGCCCCCAGGGAGAAACAAGATGCAGTGGAGGTGTTCTAGACGTCACAGTTGGACACAATGCCAGTCAGCCACACCGAGATCAAGCGTCACACCATGGCTGACCCCACTCTGTCCTGTGTCATGGAAATGGTCACAACTGGCCGTTTTCCAGCTGCAAACAACGTAGCGGATGAGCTGTCCCCCTATCTCCAGCGCCGCCATGATCTCACTGTGCAGCACGGATGCCTCATGTTTGAGAGTGATTGTGCCACCCAAACTATGCCCCCGGGTTTTGGCAGAGTTACACTCAGCACACCCAGGTGTAGTAAGGATGAAGAGTTTAGCCCGCAGCTACGTTTGGTGGCCCAGCATCGACTCCCAGATCGAGCACCAAGCAAAGTCATGCCACTCATGTCAGCGAGTGCAGAAAGACCCGGGCCTAGCACCCTTACACCCATGGATGTGGCCATCCAGTCCTTGGGGACAGATACATGTGGACTTTGCCGGTCCATTTAAAGGGCACATGTACCTGGTCGTAGTGGACGCACACTCCAAATGGCCCGAGGTGCACATCATGGATAGCACCACGTCTAGCAAAACTATCCAAGTGCTTAGGGGACTCTTTAGTCGCTATGGTATTCCACACAGCCTTGTAAGCGACAATGGTCCTCAGTTCTGCTCTGAAGAATTCATCACGTTTCTGAAAGCCAATGGCGTCAAACACATTCGCTCAGCACCGTACCACCCAGCCTCCAATGGCTTAGCGGAGCGCATTGTGCAAACTTTCAAGCACGCTCTGAAATCTTCTAGAGGACATACACCTGTGAAACAGCGTCTAGATACATTCCTCCTGACCTACCGCAACACCTCCCATGCAACAACCAAGAAAAGCCCTGCAATGCTGTTCATTGGACGCAAACTGCGTTCTCGACTGGATTTCCTGAAACCAAGTATGGCTGGAACAGTGCACCAGTCACAAGAGGCTCAACAGCAACGGCGCCAGCTACACTCTAAACAGAGACAGTTTGAACAGTTGGTGAGCCAGTGCTTGTGCGTGATTATAGGAGGGGGGAGGATAAGTGGACGCAAGCTGTGGTGATCGAGAAGACCGGACCAGTGTCCTACAAGGTAAATGTGGGAACACAAGGGGTCTGGAAGCGTCATGTGGACCAGATGCTGAGTCAGTTCGAGTCAGACCCATCAGAGACTGCAGTGAGTCTTCCTGCGAGTGGTCCGATGTCATACACACTTACACGTCGATACACTTACACACACACTGCATGCTCCATCAAAAACACCCACGACACCACAGTCCACGGAATCCACACCGAACGTTCAGAGACAACAGAGACTGTACGACGATATCCGGTGAGGATCACACGTTCACCAGTACGTTACAGGGATTAGTGAATTAAAAAAAAAAGTTGAAGAATGTTTGCTTTCATAGAATGTTGTTAAATGGTTCTGAGTTTTGAAACTTTGAAGTGATTATAAGTTGTGACGTAACTCCTATTTTCTAGTAAGGTTATTGAGAAGTTAAAAAAAAAGGATATGATGTCTTAAGTTTGTTTCCTAAGAAATGTTTTGTTATTGACAACAAATCTTAGTGGGGAGGAGATATGTGATGTATGCACCTAGAGATGTCCTGTGTACAATGAACCCACCAGAGGGCAGACCGCCACTAGGGCATCTAGGGATTCTGAATGTAATCATTCATTCATTCATTATCTGTAACCGCTTATCCAATTTTAGGGTCGCGGGGGGGGGGGGGGGGGGGGTCCAGAGCCCACCTGGAATCATCGGGCGCAAGGCGGGAATACACCAACTCCTCACAGACAGTCACCCGGAGCGGGAATCGAACCCACAACATCCAGGACCCTGGAGCTGTGTGACTGCGACACTACCTGCTGCGCCACCGTGCCGCCTGAATGTAATCAGTGTGGCAGTAGTTCAATTAAAGAAGTGAGTGAATCAGCCAGAAGTTGTCCTCCTTGCTCTGTGTGTCGTGTCGAGTAATAATGTTTACTTAGTTACACTATAAGGGAGCAACATAACACTACCCTCCGTTCCTTTTCAAGGAAAAGACCCTCAGAGACGCTGAGTGTCCGATGGGCGGGACAAAGCCCAGCATTTATCCAATCACTCGTCTCGTTACCCTGCACTTCGCTGCTTCTCCATTGAACTCTGTGGACGCTCAGCGTCCGCACTGTTTAAATCACTGTTAATCTGCGTGAATGATTGAGAGGAAAGCCGCGACTTTACCAGTGATAAGAAGCTGATTCTGAACAAAAGTTAATCGCGTTGTAGTGCATATTTATTCAATGACATGTACACACAACAGTAAATATTTGATAACTTATTTTTTGACATTTTAGGGGAAGCTGAGCTTCCCTTGCAGTCTTAGGGCAATCGCCACTGGTAATCAGAATTACATTAAAGATATGTCCTCCTGGCAATGTGACTAGTCAGAATTTAATCTGACTAGTCTGTATTCTTACTAGTAAAAATGTCAGAATTGATATCTGAAATGGGAGTTGGTACTAGTAAAAACTACATTAGTGAGATCTTGAATTAGAATTAGAATTAGAATTCTTAAAATGGAGTCCGGACTGGCATCCTTTTAGGCTAAAATGGCTTGCCATATGAGCAAGCAGTGGTGGATAGTAAATATGGACAAGAGGAGTGAATGACAGCCGACAGCAACAGAACTTGGTTCAACTTCAGCAGTGACAGCTCCATCGACCGCCAATGAACAGCAAAGAGATGTTTCAGGTAAGTCTAAAGTGAGTGGGTGAACTGAGAGATATAAACAAACGTTAGCTGGGGTTAGCTCACTGGCTAAGGTCAGAGCCTTTGAGATAGAGCTCTGGTTAATTTGATTATTAATAAAGTTTCACTGAGTACTAAAATGTTAGCTGTTGAACTGGCGCATTTAAGATTTACGTCTGACTCTGCCAAAGTAACCTAAAATTTTATTCTGACCCTTTCAAAATAGGAGAAATGCCAGACTTTGTTGCCTAGATGTTATATCAAAATGTAAGTCTATGAAATAGTGAATAAAATTTCACAGATGTTATTTAAAATTTTTATGTAATATATTTGACATTAAGTTAAAGATAGCAAAGTTACTGTGCTCACAGATACAATTTAAGCATTTTATTAACGTTATGTAAAATTTGAAAAACAAAAATAATAACTAAAATGTAAATAACCATACATTTGTATGCAGTTGCACTGCATCTGTGCACAGCCCACTTTGTATACTGAATACATTAAATGAAATTAAAAGCAGAATTGAAAAGTAAGCCATGAGTGTGCATTTTGTAGTTCTACACTTACAAAGTTTTAGCTTCTTTTTTTTTTTACTTTGTTCTCCAATGATCAGGACCACCCAGAGCTGGTAGAAGGCTTTCAGTGACACTGATGTGGTGGTGGTGTGATAGTGTGAATTGACCTGTTATAATTGGATCAGAAACTCTATACTCTCATCGGAAAGCTTTTAGTGAGCTGTTGGAACATTGCTGTAAGGATTTCATTGCAGTCAGTCAAGAATCAGTAAAATCATGTTTTAATGTAGATGATTAGCTCCAGTTCTCATAAATAGAGAGTTTCAGGTTAGAAGGATCTTTGGGGAGGTACTTTTAAACCCTTTCAGAAAGGCTCTAAATGCTGTTACTGTTGCAAGAACAGTTAGTTTGACGGTGCCATGGTTATTAGCAACGCAGCACCTGCTAAACAACAGGCTGATAAACAGAGAAGCTCAGAAACAAAATTTTACAAAAAAAAAACACATTTTTTTAAATAAATGAAAAAGATTTAAAAATTCTTGTATTGACCATTGTATTGAAATCTAGTCTAAGGAAAGCAGCAGATGGGATAAAGAGGCATGCTAGCCGGTGTATATCAGCATGTGTTGAATATGTGTTTTCACTGGTAAGAATTGAGTTATATCTCAAATTGCATTTATTTCTAGTCACAACTCCTTTTTTATGAGTAAAAATTATTTTTGAACGAGTAACCATTTCATGGATCTCTGTAATGTTCATTTTTGATATCTCTAATTCATTTTAGGGAAAGTGATGTTGAAGTTTGTCAACCCCAAATTTCACTGCTGGACTTAGAATATTCCACCACCAACATTAACACACCAGTAAGTGTGTGGTGTGTGCATACACGTATATATATATATATATATATATATATATATATATATATATATATATATATATGTGTGTGTGTGTGTGTGTGTGTGTGTGTGTTTATTTTATCAAACGGATGAGTCAGGGAAGTCGGGAGCAGGAAGAACAGGCACAGCAAGAGGAACAGCAATTGAAGATCTAGGGTCTCTAGAATATGGCCCAAAGCAGGTGCTTCTCTTATACTACATCCTCAGCCAAATTGCAGCAAAGAGCATTTAACAAGCATTGGATTGAGCACTTTAAATGGCTTGATTACTCAGCAACTATTACTTTTTTGCACATAAAATATACTGATTTCTTTAGGAATTCTGTTGTCTCTGATAGCTTGAAAAAGAGTTGATATCACTGTTGTAAATGGGCAAATAAATCTTTAGAGGTGAACATGTTTCTGGACCTTTGGGCTAAGCCCCAGATGTTCAAAACATTTGACTTAGCCCATGGTTCCTGTCATAAAAGCAATAAGACAGTGGAATTCAGGAGTGAGAGTACAGGGTAGCCAGGAGCTCATTAGAGCTAAGGGATGTGATTGCTGAAGTGCAATGTGGAAGAGCAGGCCTTGAGTCAGGTGATACGAGAAAAGCCTCATCACCAGAATGAAGGCGAATAATGACTAATTTTAGCAGGAAGAGGAGGCAGAGAAGGCATGGTGTACAACAGCAGTGTGACAGGCAAAGCAAGGCCAGTGGCTTTGGTGGGAGAATGTAGAGAAGCAGAAAATCTCTTGGCAAGGGTTGTGGGCAATAAAGTTGAGTTGTATTACGTTATTGCTGGGAGCCACTTGCAGTGTCCTTCCAACTGCACAAAATCTTGGACAGTGGATAGGTGAAGACCCTAGCTGTAACATATTCTATCAGCATGTAAATTTAGTTTGTCACAGGGTTGGTATACATCAGGGATGGGCAAACCTTTCAATTCAAGGGCCACACTGGGATTTATGTGAGGGTTTAATTAATTTAATTATTTACTTAAATCTGTCAGGACTGGGGGAACTGACGGAGGCGGAAGCAAATGCCATAACACAGCAGATTTATTTCAACAGAGATTCTTAACAGAGATACCTAGACAGGGATATTTAAACAGAGAGACCTAGATAGGGATATATAGACAGAAATACTTGGACAGACCTGAGAGAGAAATACCAACAGACTAGAGAGAGCAACAATACTAACAGACTAGGAAGAAATACAAACAGACTAGAGAGCTACAGAGAGGTATAAACAGACTACACAGATACAACAGTACAAACGGCACAAACAGCCCAGACAGAAACCAAGGTAATGCCCAACAAAGAAACCATGAAACAAGGGAACTTACATACACACTACAGACAAGGAACACCTAGGACAGATAACGAGGGCGCAGGACCACAGAGGAGGCACAACGAGAGGGTGGAGCTAAGTTAGCACATGGCAAACAAGAAAACAGGGGAGACAGAGCAAGAACACACGAGACAGGGCCAGGGCGTGACAAAATCATTTAATAATGTGAACATTTATGTATGTGTGAATGTGATTTTGTAATTATTTTTTTTTTCTTTGTTTCTGCATGGTGTATCACAGTGTATACAAAAGCAATACAGTGCTTAAAGCAGCACATTCAACAAAAGTTAACAGTTTGTGTGTGATGTTTTAACCTAGCCGAGTGGTTAGATCACACTGGTGTGATCGGTAACACCAGGCAAATGTGACAGATTAATATCTGTAGACCTAATAGACTCTGCTTTTGCAGAGGTCAGTAATGTTTGGTGCACACAATCTAGTGGACTCACCTGAATGCAGGACATTGCAGGAAAAAAGGTGAATTTAGTAATTTTGTAAATAAACAGAGGGCCGGATAAAACCATCTAATGGGCCATAGTTTGCTCACCACTGGTATACATGAAGACATAATCAGGTGCTTAGGGTATTAGCACATTTATTGGACAGCAAATGCCAAATGAGGTTAATGCATTGCAGATGACTTGTAGTAATAATGTGGTTAGGTTTGTGCGTGAGGGAGGAAATTGTCAGGAGCATGTGCAAACTTATATAAAACTTAGAAATATCAATAAATGGGGTAAAGTGCATGACTGGAAACTGCTGGCAGATGTAGGTTGTGCTGTATTATTGTGGCTGCCAGTGAAATATTATGCAAAGTTCACATGGAACTGGTGACACTAAGCATGCATTAATGATGCCAGTGGTGCTAGGTACACCTTCGTCACCAGGTGACTTTGCCAGTAGGGATTTACAGTTGTTGAAGGATGGTAGGGCTGTAAAGCTAGCTTGGAGGGTGTTGAGTCTGGGACACCAGATTTCACTGTTGAGACTCCTGGAGGTGTCATGGGCTTATTTCAGTGAAACACTGATGAGGGGAAGTGCCTACCTTATGACCCTGATGAAGAGAAAGCAATGCAGGGGCTGAGTTGGATACACATGGATGAGGCCCAGTGAGTAAGCTTCAGTGTTAAGCGTAGCTCTTTGCTGATCGGATCATAAACAGCCACACCCATTGGTTAGGGTTAGGATTTAAATTAAGGCAGCATTGAACAGTTCCTCAGCTGCAAAGGCAATTCCATGAGGCAATGCAACCACCGGTCATCTCTATTTTGCTGCTTCCAGAGCAAAATAATGAAAATTGCAATAAAATAGGAAGACTAGAATCCATCATGCTGAAATGCTGAGGTGAGGCTAGTTGCTGTGTTAAGTAAACACCACTTGCATGCAGTGGGCAGGAATAAGCTGTGACAAAACTGCCCTCTAACCACAGAATCTCAACAGTCTGCCTCATGAGAACAGACATTCATTAGAATATTGCCTACTTAAACAGCTGTCTACTGAGTCACTGAGTACTTGATGGGTCCCAGTGTACCCGGGTCTGACCATGTGAAATTATGTGGCTATTTGTTTTGTGTTGCAATTTTTTTATTTTATTTTGGAAACAATAAATGTTCTTATTCTGTCAGTAAATCAAGGACACACGTGGGCTTAAAGGGGGCCACGGTACCAATTAAGCCCATGCCAGGTTTTGGCATATTTCATTAAATATCTTTATATTTCATTCATTCATTCATTATCTGTAACCGCTTATCAAGTTCAGGGTCATGTTATGTCCGGAGCCTAACTGAAATCACTGGGCTCAAGGCAGGAATATACCCCTGAGGGAAAGTCCTTCACAGGGCAACACACACACTCACTCACACACACGGACACTCTTAAGTCACCAATCCACCTGACAGTCACCAGGAGCGGGACTTGAACCCACAACCTCCAGGTCTTTGGAGCTGTGACAGAGACACCACCTGCTGCTCCAATGTGCCACACTATCTTTATCATATATTTAACAATTAACATGAACTAATACATCCATCCATCCATTATCTGTAACCGCTTATCCAATTTAGGGTCCAGAGCCTACCTGGAATCATCGGGCGCAAGGCGGGAATACACCCTGGAGGGGACGCCAGTCCTTCACAGGGCAACACAGACACACACACATTCACTCACACACTCACACCTACGGACACTTTCGAGTCGCCAATCCACCTGCAACGTGTGTTTTTTTTGGACTGTGGGAGGAAACCGGAGTACCCGGAGGAAACCCACGCGGACAACACACCAACTCCTCACAGACAGTCACCCGGAGCGGGAATCGAACCCACAACCTCCAGGCCCCTGGAGCTGTGTGACTGCGACACTACCTGCTGCGCCACCGTGCCGCCCACTCTAAATGTCATTTGGAAAAAAAGTATTGGGTACTTACGGGTGTGAAAGACAAATGTATGTGACCCAAATAAAATCTGTTTTACTGTTTGTGATGCTATTATGCCCCTAATGTCACCCTCCATGAGAGAAATACCTAGCTCAGATTTATTCATGTGTGAATTGTAATCAATTTCTTAAAACTCACATTTCTCTGTTGGAGTCACAGCTGATGTTCCTGGGGATGACAGACAGGGAGCTTGGACCAATCACAGGAAGGAAAAGCTGGAGAAAGCTCTGGAACCACTGGGTAAAATCCTGTGTGCTAAAGCTCTGAAATTGGGGAGCCAGAGCTACCAGTGTCAAGTTCAGAATGGTCTCAGACACTGCTGGAGGAATGCTAGTCACATTCATCTGAAAACACACAGCATTATGGGTAAGTGCTGAGATTGAGTTCTACATTCATTCATCTGATAACACACAGCATTGTGGGCAATTGCAGATAAAGTGTACAAGGCAGTGTCTGAGACCCCATATGTACTCAGTTTATACTAGAATTGATCCTGTATGTACTACCTGTATGTACTACTTGGCTGTGTAAAAAGGATGATTTGTCAGTTTGTGAGTGATTAATAACACAGCCTCAAAAACACTACATCCACCATCTTACTAACAAAGTCATACTGTCACAATGACAAAACCTAGAGCTGCAGTGCTGTACTCAGCATGAACACTTTGCAGGATTATTAACTCAAGTTAAAATAAAACTGATAAGCAAACGTTTTTTTTTTCATTAGTTGGAAATAGCACATTACTTTAAGTTTGAATACACACAAACTAAAATGTTATAATGTATTTTTAATATTAAAATATTAATATTGAAATTGCAAGCAAGATGTGCCACAAAAAGCAGACAAAATCTTCTAACAAATGTCATTACCATATGAATGAAAATATAATAACAAATAAATCACAGCCACGAATGATCATTCTTAATGTACAATTTCACTAATGAATTTTGTACTTCTGCCAGAATTATATAAGATGAATGCAATCAAGATTGTTTCTCTCACAGCTGCATTTGTAATATAGAATATCTGCTCCTCGGTATGAAACAATTAAGGGTTTTAAAAAAATTGTAGATATTTTAAAGCACAAGTGCCAGCAAGGCAGTTTTTCAGTGCCGCCTTTTGTCATGTTTAATGGTCACAGACAACAGCTAACCTCTTTGGTGATGTTGACAAATGTCTCAAAGAACAAACTGAGCTGCTCCTTATTTGAAGATGACACTATCCCCAACATAGCTTCCTTCACCAGAGTCTCATTCTCCAGAGCACCACTGGATGGATCTAATATCAGCTCTGCTTTCTGTTCTGGAGAAAGTAAGCTCAGAACAGCAACCTGATGAGAATGAAGAAAAAATATTCTAAAGATTTTCATTGTGGAGAGTGAAGCTTTTTCTTTCAAACGACAGCTAATATTGATATTCAGAAATCTTGGACAGGATACTTATTTTTTAAAAGCATCTGAAACAAAGGTTTTGTGTTTTACCCCGGTTATATTCAAGTCTTTGAGGTCAGAGTAGGATGCAGCCGTATAGAACAGACCCAAGTAGACAGTCAGCCAGTCCGCATCATTGTGAATATCCATTCTGCAATCTGGTTGAACAAGGAACAAGACCACTGAAATCAATTACAACACATGGCACATAATAATGTCATAGCATGAGGCCACTGCATGTGAGAAACCGTACTTGTGAGGCATGCTGCAAAGACATGCACGGCAGCAGAACTGTGCAGTAAGTCACCTTACCTGGTGTATTTAGCTGTGCAGTAAAATCTTTCAAGAATTTCACTAAAACCTCAGTTAATTCATTCCTTCTGCTGTCAGTCATTTTAGGGAATGCAACACTTATTCCTGACACACTGCAAAGAAAGAGCATCATCTTTAAGTTCAGATAGACATTTTGAGGTTAGACAACCTGCTTCTCATGGCTACATTCTTTTCATTTCTAAATTGTGTGGAACAAATAGAGGATGACTTTGCCCAATTTAGACTTCTGATACAAGAGACTTACATCACTTGGTAGTTGGTGCAGTTGACGCTGCTGATGGCTGTTACTAGCATCTCTGCAGTGAAACTGGGAAGGAGAGGGCTCAGCTTGATGTGGAACCAGCTCACCCAGTCAGAGTACTCAAAGTGTGCAAACTCAGGGCTGATGATATTGAAGGTTTGATTCATCATCACATCTCTCACAGCAGGGAGGATATCTCCAACCTGCTCCGAAAAAAGGCAACAGTTCAGAAGGCTACTTCAGAGGAGTGTGAAGCACCACATTAGATGCCACCATAATGCAAGGTTTGTTGTGTAAGAGATTTCAAAGAGAGTAAGCTTGTCGGGTACCTTCTGCTGAGAGAGGACTGTGAGAAACTCTTCCACATTCTGGAAATCATCGCCTTTCTCTAGACGAAGGAACACTAGATTGATCTGACTTGTGTTGTTCAATGCTCCAGAGGTCAGAGTGAGTTCAGCTACTTGGCCAGGAGTCAGCAGGTCCAATATTTCAAACTGAAATATGACACAGAGAGTTAAATATTTGTGCCCATGGCCGACAGACAATGCCATACTCACAGCAGATTTATAGATGCTGCAGGCCTGGTGTTACTCACCCCAGAGAAGTCTGCATTTAGACGTAGAAGTTCATCCAAAGTGGCATAAGTGGAGAAGTTGCCAAAGTTCTTTGCTAGCCATTCACTGCTGCTAGGTGTGCTGGTAACACAACCGGGATCTAAAATAAAAGATAGGGAATGCAATCAGAACGTGACAAAGAGATGATGGTTCATGGCCATTAAGTGATTAGCAATCTACATGTTGTACAGGTAGGTGATTAGAGATGTTACAAGATGGAGGGCAATTCAAGTGTTCGAGCAGCATTTCTCCAAGTACCTGACAAGTCAGCTCTTGCCAGGAAAGGGTAGATGAAATAAGTAATGATGGACCATTTTTGGTTCTCGTCCAGGAGTGCATCTTCCCTGCTAAGAGCCTCCACCCTAAGATGGATGAGAAAAGGTTAGACGTTATGATGGATTAAATGATAACACCCTAATAAATTTAAATGGAATGAAATCCCCAGCAATGTGCCTTGAAAGTCCAGTGTCTTTACTTACACAACTTGGTAGGTCTGACAGCTGAAGTTCTTGGAACTGAGACAAGAGAGGAAGTCTGCAGACACTGATGACAAAAATGGTCTGAGCCTCATTTGAAACCACTGGTTGATGAAAGCGGTATCCGTAAGCTGGGCAGCGCTAAAGTTTTGGACTGTCACTTCGCCGATGGCATCAAGAACATATGAGTCTGAGAGGCTTACATAATGGATCTGTAAAGAGCAGATGGATATTTCAGGGTATGTTTGAGAAGACATTTTGGGTTTTTATTCCTCTTACACCACAGCACAACATTCCCTACCGTGTTGGAGTAAATATCCAGGGCTTCATCCAGAGGTGCGGCAAACTTTTGGAAGAAAAGCATACAAATTGCCCTGCTGTAGTTCATGCTGCTGGACAGTTTGCATGACATCACGGTGGCCAAATCACTGGAGGAGAGCGCTGCAAACTTGAAACACAAGAAAGTGGGAGGAAAATTACAGAGACATGTTTATGTGGTCCTACGTCTGAGATGAACATGAGTAAAGGCTATTGCAGCTGCTTCAAAGAGGTCTTACTGATGAACAGGCATAGTCAGAGATGCTGAAGTTGCAGAGCTGTGCCGAGGTATTTCCGAGGGATATTTCACTCTGGAGTGGATCACTGCAGAGAACATAATTCCAACATATCACATATAAGAACTTTCAACAGTGTACATTTGGAATACTTTTCAAAGCATCATCTCTCACCTGCCCACACCCTGACAAACATCTGTTTCTGCAACAAGCAGAAAAAAAAACAGTGATCAGAAGGTCAAT
The DNA here is from genome assembly GCF_029633855.1 of Hoplias malabaricus. Taxonomy (NCBI): domain Eukaryota; kingdom Metazoa; phylum Chordata; class Actinopteri; order Characiformes; family Erythrinidae; genus Hoplias; species Hoplias malabaricus. The sequence goes on along the minus strand of NC_089801.1, from coordinate 55,917,893 downwards.
ATCAGCCTACTGGAAAGTGTTTTGACATTACTGCATCTTAAAAGTTAGAGATCTGGAGAAAGGAACTTTATGGTTGCTTACCATTGACCAATGTCTGTTTGCACTAAAAGAAAAAACAGAACATGCATGTCATCAGACACAAAGTATTGTCTTTACAGTCATATAATCAATCCCTTCTTTAAAATGGAATACTTACCACACCAACAGGCACTGGAGCACTGCAATCTAGAAAAGAGCAAGAAAAAGGTACAGTATTCAGAGGATGGGATGAGGGACACTGAAAAAAGCATTGAATTGTTTTAGGAATTTGAAATAATGGCATACTTAAAGGCAAACTCTGGCTCAGGATTTCTCTGCTTGATCTGAGTTCCTCCTCAAGGTTGACTGGAAGGACCGCCAGACTCGTATCCATGCCCATCAAACTGTTAATCAGAAAACATTCATTTTCATCTTCCTTGTACCCCTAATTTATGAGAGAATATGTGGTCCAAAAACAGTGGAAGTCAAAGCCAATGAATAGTAAATCACTCACATTGCCTTATAGGAGTCACAGCTGAGGTTGTTGGGGATCACAAACAGCAATGAGGGCTGGAAACTGGCCAGTACCACAAAGAGATTCTCTTGGAACCACAGCTCATAGTCACTCGGCTGGAAGAAGGGGAACTCTGGAGCAAGGGCCGTCAACGTCAAATTCACGATTGTGGCGCTAACAGCTGCATTTTCAATGTAGAAAATGTGCTCCTAGGTAAGAAACAATAAAGGGTTTTAAAAACATTGTAGATATTTTAATGCATGACTGCCAGCATGGCAGTTTTTCAGTGCTGCCTTTTGTCATGTTTAATGGTCACAGACAACAGCTAACCTCTTTGGTGATGTTGACAAATGTCTCAAAGAACAAACTGAGCTGCTCCTTATTTGAAGATGACACTATCCCCAACATAGCTTCCTTCACCAGAGTCTCATTCTCCAGAGCACCACTGGATGGATCTAATATCAGCTCTGCTTTCTGTTCTGGAGAAAGTAAGCTCAGAACAGCAACCTGATGAGAATGAAAAAAAAATATTCTAAAGATTTTCATTGTGGAGAGTGAAGCTTTTTCTTTCAAACGACAGCTAATATTGATATTCAGAAATCTTGGACAGGATACTTATTTTTTTAAAGCATCTGAAACAAAGGTTTTGTGTTTTACCCCAGTTATATTCAATTCTTTGAGGTCAGAGTAGGATGCAGCTGTATAGAACAGACCCAAATAGACAGTCAGCCAGTCCGCATCATTGTGAATATCCATTCTGCAATCTGGTTGAACAAGGAACAAGACCATTGAAATCAATTACAACACATGGCACATAATAATGTCATAGCATGAGGCCACTGCATGTGAGAAACTGTACTTGTGAGGCATGCTGCAAAGACATGCATGGCAGCAGAATTGTGCAGTAATCACCTTACCTGGTGTATTTAGCTGTGCAGCAAAATCTTTCAAGAATTTCACTAAAACCTCAGTTAATTCATTCCTTCTGCTGTCAGTCATTTTAGGGAATGCAACACTTATTCCTGAAACACTGCAAGGAAAGAACATCATCTTTAAGTTCAGATAGACATTTTGAGGTTAGACAACATGCTTCTCATGGCTACATTCTTTTCATTTCTAATTTGTGTGGAACAAATAGAGGATGACTTTGCCCAATTTAGACTTCTGATACAAGAGACTTACATCACTTGGTAGTTGGTGCAGTTGACGCTGCTGATGGCTGTTACTAGCATCTCTGCAGTGAAACTGGGAAGGAGAGGGTTCAGCTTGATGTGGAACCAGTTCACCCAGTCAGAGTACTCAAAGTGTGCAAACTCAGGGCTGATGATGTTGAAGGTTTGATTCATCATCACATCTCTCACAGCAGGGAGGATATCTCCAACCTGCTCCAAAACAAGGCAACAGTTCAGAAGGCTACTTCAGAGGAGTGTGAAGCACCACATTAGATGCCACCATAATGCAAGGTTTGTTGTGTAAGAGATTTCAAACAGAGTAAGCTTGTCGGGTACCTTCTGCTGAGAGAGGACTGTGAGAAACTCTTCCACATTCTGGAAATCATCGCCTTTCTCTAGACGAAGGAACACTAGATTGATCTGACTTGTGTTGTTCAATGCTCCAGAGGTCAGAGTGAGTTCAGCTACCTGGTCAGGAGTCAGCAGGTCCAATATTTCAAACTGAAATATGACACAGAGAGTTAAATATTTGTGCCCATGGCCGACAGACAATGCCATACTCACAGCAGATTTATAGATGCTGCAGGCCTGGTGTTACTCACCCCAGAGAAGTCTGCATTTAGACGTAGAAGTTCATCCAAAGTGGCATAAGTGGAGAAGTTGCCAAAGTTCTTTGCTAGCCATTCACTGCTGCTAGGTGTGCTGGTAACACAACCGGGATCTAAAATAAAAGATAGGGAATGCAATCAGAACGTGACAAAGAGATGATGGTTCATGGCCATTAAGTGATTAGCAATCTACATGTTGTACAGGTAGGTGATTAGAGATGTTACAAGATGGAGGGCAATTCAAGTGTCCGAGCAGCATTTCTCCAAGTACCTGACAAGTCAGCTCTTGCCAGGAAAGGGTAGATGAAATAAGTAAAGATGGACCATTTTTGGTTCTCGTCCAGGAGTGCATCTTCCCTGCTAAGAGCCTCCACCCTAAGATGGATGAGAAAAGGTTAGACGTTATGATGGATTAAATGATAACACCCTAATAAATTTAAATGGAATGAAATCCCCAGCAATGTGCCTTGAAAGTCCAGTGTCTTTACTTACACAACTTGGTAGGTCTGACAGCTGAAGTTCTTGGAACTGAGACAAGAGAGGAAGTCTGCAGACACTGATGACAAAAATGGTCTGAGCCTCATTTGAAACCACTGGGTGATGAAAGCGGTATCCGTAAGCTGGGCAGCGCTAAAGTTTTGGACTGTCACTTCGCCGATGGCATCAAGAACATATGAGTCTGAGAGGCTTACATAATGGATCTGTAAAGAGCAGATGGATATTTCAGGGTATGTTTGAGAAGACATTTTGGGTTTTTATTCCTCTTACACCACAGCACAACATTCCCTACCGTGTTGGAGTAAATATCCAGGGCTTCATCCAGAGGTGCGGCAAACTTTTGGAAGAAAAGCTTCCAAATTGCCCTGCTGTAGTTCATGCTGCTGGACAGTTTGCATGACATCACGGTGGCCAAATCACTGGAGGAGAGCGCTGCAAACTTGAAACACAAGAAAGTGGGAGGAAAATTACAGAGACATGTTTATGTGGTCCTACGTCTGAGATGAACATGAGTAAAGGCTATTGCAGCTGCTTCAAAGAGGTCTTACTGATGAACAGGCATAGTCAGAGATGCTGAAGTTGCAGAGCTGTGCCGAGGTATTTCCGAGGGATATTTCACTCTGGAGTGGATCACTGCAGAGAACATAATTCCAACATATCACATATAAGAACTTTCAACAGTGTACATTTGGAATACTTTTCAAAGCATCATCTCTCACCTGCCCACACCCTGACAAACATCTGTTTCTGCAACAAGCAGAAAAAAAAAACAGTGATCAGAAGGTCAATATCAGCCTACTGGAAAGTGTTTTGACATCACTGCATCTTAAAAGTTAGAGATCTGGAGAAAGGAACTTTATGGTTGCTTACCATTGACCAATGTCTGTTTGCACTAAAAGAAAAAACAGAACATGCATGTCATCAGACACAAAGTATTGTCTTTACAGTCATATAATCAATCCCTTCTTTAAAATGGAATACTTACCACACCAACAGGCACTGGAGCACTGCAATCTAGAAAAGAGCAAGAAAAAGGTACAGTATTCAGAGGATGGGATGAGGGACACTGAAAAAAGCATTGAATTGTTTTAGGAATTTGAAATAATGGCATACTTAAAGGCAAACTCTGGCTCAGGATTTCTCTGCTTGATCTGAGTTCCTCCTCAAGGTTGACTGGAAGGACCGCCAGACTCGTATCCATGCCCATCAAACTGTTAATCAGAAAACATTCATTTTCATCTTCCTTGTACCCCTAATTTATGAGAGAATATGTGGTCCAAAAACAGTGGAAGTCAAAGCCAATGAATAGTAAATCACTCACATTGCCTTATAGGAGTCACAACTGAGGTTGTTGGGGATCACAAACAGCAATGAGGGCTGGAAACTGGCCAGTACCACAAAGAGATTCTCTTGGAACCACAGCTCATAGTCACTCGGCTGGAAGAAGGGGAACTCTGGAGCAAGGGCCGTCAACGTCAAATTCAGGATTGTGGCGCTAACAGCTGCATTTTCAATGTAGAAAATGTGCTCCTAGGTAAGAAACAATAAAGGGTTTTAAAAACATTGTAGATATTTTAATGCATGACTGCCAGCATGGCAGTTTTTCAGTGCTGCCTTTTGTCATGTTTAATGGTCACAGACAACAGCTAACCTCTTTGGTGATGTTGACAAATGTCTCAAAGAACAAACTGAGCTGCTCCTTATTTGAAGATGACACTATCCCCAACATAGCTTCCTTCACCAGAGTCTCATTCTCCAGAGCACCACTGGATGGATCTAATATCAGCTCTGCTTTCTGTTCTGGAGAAAGTAAGCTCAGAACAGCAACCTGATGAGAATGAAAAAAAAATATTCTAAAGATTTTCATTGTGGAGAGTGAAGCTTTTTCTTTCAAACGACAGCTAATATTGATATTCAGAAATCTTGGACAGGATACTTATTTTTTAAAAGCATCTGAAACAAAGGTTTTGTGTTTTACCCCAGTTATATTCAATTCTTTGAGGTCAGAGTAGGATGCAGCTGTATAGAACAGACCCAAATAGACAGTCAGCCAGTCCGCATCATTGTGAATATCCATTCTGCAATCTGGTTGAACAAGGAACAAGACCATTGAAATCAATTACAACACATGGCACATAATAATGTCATAGCATGAGGCCACTGCATGTGAGAAACTGTACTTGTGAGGCATGCTGCAAAGACATGCATGGCAGCAGAATTGTGCAGTAATCACCTTACCTGGTGTATTTAGCTGTGCAGCAAAATCTTTCAAGAATTTCACTAAAACCTCAGTTAATTCATTCCTTCTGCTGTCAGTCATTTTAGGGAATGCAACACTTATTCCTGAAACACTGCAAGGAAAGAACATCGTCTTTAAGTTCAGATAGACATTTTGAGGTTAGACAACATGCTTCTCATGGCTACATTCTTTTCATTTCTAATTTGTGTGGAACAAATAGAGGATGACTTTGCCCAATTTAGACTTCTGATACAAGAGACTTACATCACTTGGTAGTTGGTGCAGTTGACGCTGCTGATGGCTGTTACTAGCATCTCTGCAGTGAAACTGGGAAGGAGAGGGTTCAGCTTGATGTGGAACCAGTTCACCCAGTCAGAGTACTCAAAGTGTGCAAACTCAGGGCTGATGATGTTGAAGGTTTGATTCATCATCACATCTCTCACAGCAGGGAGGATATCTCCAACCTGCTCCAAAACAAGGCAACAGTTCAGAAGGCTACATCAGAGGAGTGTGAAGCACCACATTAGATGCCACCATAATGCAAGGTTTGTTGTGTAAGAGATTTCAAACAGAGTAAGCTTGTCGGGTACCTTCTGCTGAGAGAGGACTGTGAGAAACTCTTCCACATTCTGGAAATCATCGCCTTTCTCTAGACGAAGGAACACTAGATTGATCTGACTTGTGTTGTTCAATGCTCCAGAGGTCAGAGTGAGTTCAGCTACCTGGTCAGGAGTCAGCAGGTCCAATATTTCAAACTGAAATATGACACAGAGAGTTAAATATTTGTGCCCATGGCCGACAGACAATGCCATACTCAAAGCAGATTTATAGATGCTGCAGGCCTGGTGTTACTCACCCCAGAGAAGTCTGCATTTAGACGTAGAAGTTCATCCAAAGTGGCATAAGTGGAGAAGTTGCCAAAGTTCTTTGCTAGCCATTCACTGCTGCTAGGTGTGCTGGTAACACAACCGGGATCTAAAATAAAAGATAGGGAATGCAATCAGAACGTGACAAAGAGATGATGGTTCATGGCCATTAAGTGATTAGCAATCTACATGTTGTACAGGTAGGTGATTAGAGATGTTACAAGATGGAGGGCAATTCAAGTGTCCGAGCAGCATTTCTCCAAGTACCTGACAAGTCAGCTCTTGCCAGGAAAGGGTAGATGAAATAAGTAAAGATGGACCATTTTTGGTTCTCGTCCAGGAGTGCATCTTCCCTGCTAAGAGCCTCCACCCTAAGATGGATGAGAAAAGGTTAGACGTTATGATGGATTAAATGATAACACCCTAATAAATTTAAATGGAATGAAATCCCCAGCAATGTGCCTTGAAAGTCCAGTGTCTTTACTTACACAACTTGGTAGGTCTGACAGCTGAAGTTCTTGGAACTGAGACAAGAGAGGAAGTCTGCAGACACTGATGACAAAAATGGTCTGAGCCTGATTTGAAACCACTGGGTGATGAAAGCGGTATCCGTAAGCTGGGCAGCGCTAAAGTTTTGGACTGTCACTTCGCCGATGGCATCAAGAACATATGAGTCTGAGAGGCTTACATAATGGATCTGTAAAGAGCAGATGGATATTTCAGGGTATGTTTGAGAAGACATTTTGGGTTTTTATTCCTCTTACACCACAGCACAACATTCCCTACCGTGTTGGAGTAAATATCCAGGGCTTCATCCAGAGGTGCGGCAAACTTTTGGAAGAAAAGCTTCCAAATTGCCCTGCTGTAGTTCATGCTGCTGGACAGTTTGCATGACATCACGGTGGCCAAATCACTGGAGGAGAGCGCTGCAAACTTGAAACACAAGAAAGTGGGAGGAAAATTACAGAGACATGTTTATGTGGTCCTACGTCTGAGATGAACATGAGTAAAGGCTATTGCAGCTGCTTCAAAGAGGTCTTACTGATGAACAGGCATAGTCAGAGATGCTGAAGTTGCAGAGCTGTGCCGAGGTATTTCCGAGGGATATTTCACTCTGGAGTGGATCACTGCAGAGAACATAATTCCAACATATCACATATAAGAACTTTCAACAGTGTACATTTGGAATACTTTTCAAAGCATCATCTCTCACCTGCCCACACCCTGACAAACATCTGTTTCTGCAACAAGCAGAAAAAAAAAACAGTGATCAGAAGGTCAATATCAGCCTACTGGAAAGTGTTTTGACATCACTGCATCTTAAAAGTTAGAGATCTGGAGAAAGGAACTTTATGGTTGCTTACCATTGACCAATGTCTGTTTGCACTAAAAGAAAAAACAGAACATGCATGTCATCAGACACAAAGTATTGTCTTTACAGTCATATAATCAATCCCTTCTTTAAAATGGAATACTTACCACACCAACAGGCACTGGAGCACTGCAATCTAGAAAAGAGCAAGAAAAAGGTACAGTATTCAGAGGATGGGATGAGGGACACTGAAAAAAGCATTGAATTGTTTTAGGAATTTGAAATAATGGCATACTTAAAGGCAAACTCTGGCTCAGGATTTCTCTGCTTGATCTGAGTTCCTCCTCAAGGTTGACTGGAAGGACCGCCAGACTCGTATCCATGCCCATCAAACTGTTAATCAGAAAACATTCATTTTCATCTTCCTTGTACCCCTAATCTATGAGAGAATATGTGGTCCAAAAACAGTGGAAGTCAAAGCCAATGAATAGTAAATCACTCACATTGCCTTATAGGAGTCACAGCTGAGGTTGTTGGGGATCACAAACAGCAATGAGGGCTGGAAACTGGCCAGTACCACAAAGAGATTCTCTTGGAACCACAGCTCATAGTCACTCGGCTGGAAGAAGGGGAACTCTGGAGCAAGGGCCGTCAACGTCAAATTCAGGATTGTGGCGCTAACAGCTGCATTTTCAATGTAGAAAATGTGCTCCTAGGTAAGAAACAATAAAGGGTTTTAAAAACATTGTAGATATTTTAATGCATGACTGCCAGCATGGCAGTTTTTCAGTGCTGCCTTTTGTCATGTTTAATGGTCACAGACAACAGCTAACCTCTTTGGTGATGTTGACAAATGTCTCAAAGAACAAACTGAGCTGCTCCTTATTTGAAGATGACACTATCCCCAACATAGCTTCCTTCACCAGAGTCTCATTCTCCAGAGCACCACTGGATGGATCTAATATCAGCTCTGCTTTCTGTTCTGGAGAAAGTAAGCTCAGAACAGCAACCTGATGAGAATGAAGAAAAAATATTCTAAAGATTTTCATTGTGGAGAGTGAAGCTTTTTCTTTCAAACGACAGCTAATATTGATATTCAGAAATCTTGGACAGGATACTTATTTTTTTAAAGCATCTGAAACAAAGGTTTTGTGTTTTACCCCAGTTATATTCAATTCTTTGAGGTCAGAGTAGGATGCAGCTGTATAGAACAGACCCAAATAGACAGTCAGCCAGTCCGCATCATTGTGAATATCCATTCTGCAATCTGGTTGAACAAGGAACAAGACCATTGAAATCAATTACAACACATGGCACATAATAATGTCATAGCATGAGGCCACTGCATGTGAGAAACTGTACTTGTGAGGCATGCTGCAAAGACATGCATGGCAGCAGAATTGTGCAGTAATCACCTTACCTGGTGTATTTAGCTGTGCAGCAAAATCTTTCAAGAATTTCACTAAAACCTCAGTTAATTCATTCCTTCTGCTGTCAGTCATTTTAGGGAATGCAACACTTATTCCTGAAACACTGCAAGGAAAGAACATCGTCTTTAAGTTCAGATAGACATTTTGAAGTTAGACAACCTGCTTCTCATGGCTACATTCTTTTCATTTCTAATTTGTGTGGAACAAATAGAGGATGACTTTGCCCAATTTAGACTTCTGATACAAGAGACTTACATCACTTGGTAGTTGGTGCAGTTGACGCTGCTGATGGCTGTTAATAGCATCTCTGCAGTGAAACTGGGAAGGAGAGGGTTCAGCTTGATGTGGAACCAGTTCACCCAGTCAGAGTACTCAAAGTGTGCAAACTCAGGGCTGATGATGTTGAAGGTTTGATTCATCATCACATCTCTCACAGCAGGGAGGATATCTCCAACCTGCTCCGAAACAAGGCAACAGTTCAGAAGGCTACTTCAGAGGAGTGTGAAGCACCACATTAGATGCCACCATAATGCAAGGTTTGTTGTGTAAGAGATTTCAAACAGAGTAAGCTTGTCGGGTACCTTCTGCTGAGAGAGGACTGTGAGAAACTCTTCCACATTCTGGAAATCATCGCCTTTCTCTAGACGAAGGAACACTAGATTGATCTGACTTGTGTTGTTCAATGCTCCAGAGGTCAAAGTGAGTTCAGCTACCTGGCCAGGAGTCAGCAGGTCCAATATTTCAAACTGAAATATGACACAGAGAGTTAAATATTTGTGCCCATGGCCGACAGACAATGCCATACTTACAGCAGATTTATAGATGCTGCAGGCCTGGTGTTACTCACCCCAGAGAAGTCTGCATTTAGATGTAGAAGTTCATCCAAAGTGGCATAAGTGGAGAAGTTGCCAAAGTTCTTTGCTAGCCATTCACTGCTGCTAGGTGTGCTGGTAACACAACCGGGATCTAAAATAAAAGATAGGGAATGCAATCAGAACGTGACAAAGAGATGATGGTTCATGGCCATTAAGTGATTAGCAATCTACATGTTGTACAGGTAGGTGATTAGAGATGTTACAAGATGGAGGGCAATTCAAGTGTTCGAGCAGCATTTCTCCAAGTACCTGACAAGTCAGCTCTTGCCAGGAAAGGGTAGATGAAATAAGTAAAGATGGACCATTTTTGGTTCTCGTCCAGGAGTGCATCTTCCCTGCTAAGAGCCTCCACCCTAAGATGGATGAGAAAAGGTTAGACGTTATGATGGATTAAATGATAACACCCTAATAAATTTAAATGGAATGAAATCCCCAGCAATGTGCCTTGAAAGTCCAGTGTCTTTACTTACACAACTTGGTAGGTCTGACAGCTGAAGTTCTTGGAACTGAGACAAGAGAGGAAGTCTGCAGACACTGATGACAAAAATGGTCTGAGCCTCATTTGAAACCACTGGGTGATGAAAGCGGTATCCGTAAGCTGGGCAGCGCTAAAGTTTTGGACTGTCACTTCGCCGATGGCATCAAGAACATATGAGTCTGAGAGGCTTACATAATGGATCTGTAAAGAGCAGATGGATATTTCAGGGTATGTTTGAGAAGACATTTTGGGTTTTTATTCCTCTTACACCACAGCACAACATTCCCTACCGTGTTGGAGTAAATATCCAGGGCTTCATCCAGAGGTGCGGCAAACTTTTGGAAGAAAAGCTTCCAAATTGCCCTGCTGTAGTTCATGCTGCTGGACAGTTTGCATGACATCACGGTGGCCAAATCACTGGAGGAGAGCGCTGCAAACTTGAAACACAAGAAAGTGGGAGGAAAATTACAGAGACATGTTTATGTGGTCCTACGTCTGAGATGAACATGAGTAAAGGCTATTGCAGCTGCTTCAAAGAGGTCTTACTGATGAACAGGCATAGTCAGAGATGCTGAAGTTGCAGAGCTGTGCCGAGGTATTTCCGAGGGATATTTCACTCTGGAGTGGATCACTGCAGAGAACATAATTCCAACATATCACATATAAGAACTTTCAACAGTGTACATTTGGAATACTTTTCAAAGCATCATCTCTCACCTGCCCACACCCTGACAAACATCTGTTTCTGCAACAAGCAGAAAAAAAAAACAGTGATCAGAAGGTCAATATCAGCCTACTGGAAAGTGTTTTGACATCACTGCATCTTAAAAGTTAGAGATCTGGAGAAAGGAACTTTATGGTTGCTTACCATTGACCAATGTCTGTTTGCACTAAAAGAAAAAACAGAACATGCATGTCATCAGACACAAAGTATTGTCTTTACAGTCATATAATCAATCCCTTCTTTAAAATGGAATACTTACCACACCAACAGGCACTGGAGCACTGCAATCTAGAAAAGAGCAAGAAAAAGGTACAGTATTCAGAGGATGGGATGAGGGACACTGAAAAAAGCATTGAATTGTTTTAGGAATTTGAAATAATGGCATACTTAAAGGCAAACTCTGGCTCAGGATTTCTCTGCTTGATCTGAGTTCCTCCTCAAGGTTGACTGGAAGGACCGCCAGACTCGTATCCATGCCCATCAAACTGTTAATCAGAAAACATTCATTTTCATCTTCCTTGTACCCCTAATCTATGAGAGAATATGTGGTCCAAAAACAGTGGAAGTCAAAGCCAATGAATAGTAAATCACTCACATTGCCTTATAGGAGTCACAGCTGAGGTTGTTGGGGATCACAAACAGCAATGAGGGCTGGAAACTGGCCAGTACCACAAAGAGATTCTCTTGGAACCACAGCTCATAGTCACTCGGCTGGAAGAAGGGGAACTCTGGAGCAAGGGCCGTCAACGTCAAATTCAGGATTGTGGCGCTAACAGCTGCATTTTCAATGTAGAAAATGTGCTCCTAGGTAAGAAACAATAAAGGGTTTTAAAAACATTGTAGATATTTTAATGCATGACTGCCAGCATGGCAGTTTTTCAGTGCTGCCTTTTGTCATGTTTAATGGTCACAGACAACAGCTAACCTCTTTGGTGATGTTGACAAATGTCTCAAAGAACAAACTGAGCTGCTCCTTATTTGAAGATGACACTATCCCCAACATAGCTTCCTTCACCAGAGTCTCATTCTCCAGAGCACCACTGGATGGATCTAATATCAGCTCTGCTTTCTGTTCTGGAGAAAGTAAGCTCAGAACAGCAACCTGATGAGAATGAAGAAAAAATATTCTAAAGATTTTCATTGTGGAGAGTGAAGCTTTTTCTTTCAAACGACAGCTAATATTGATATTCAGAAATCTTGGACAGGATACTTATTTTTTTAAAGCATCTGAAACAAAGGTTTTGTGTTTTACCCCAGTTATATTCAATTCTTTGAGGTCAGAGTAGGATGCAGCTGTATAGAACAGACCCAAATAGACAGTCAGCCAGTCCGCATCATTGTGAATATCCATTCTGCAATCTGGTTGAACAAGGAACAAGACCATTGAAATCAATTACAACACATGGCACATAATAATGTCATAGCATGAGGCCACTGCATGTGAGAAACTGTACTTGTGAGGCATGCTGCAAAGACATGCATGGCAGCAGAATTGTGCAGTAATCACCTTACCTGGTGTATTTAGCTGTGCAGCAAAATCTTTCAAGAATTTCACTAAAACCTCAGTTAATTCATTCCTTCTGCTGTCAGTCATTTTAGGGAATGCAACACTTATTCCTGAAACACTGCAAGGAAAGAACATCGTCTTTAAGTTCAGATAGACATTTTGAAGTTAGACAACCTGCTTCTCATGGCTACATTCTTTTCATTTCTAATTTGTGTGGAACAAATAGAGGATGACTTTGCCCAATTTAGACTTCTGATACAAGAGACTTACATCACTTGGTAGTTGGTGCAGTTGACGCTGCTGATGGCTGTTAATAGCATCTCTGCAGTGAAACTGGGAAGGAGAGGGTTCAGCTTGATGTGGAACCAGTTCACCCAGTCAGAGTACTCAAAGTGTGCAAACTCAGGGCTGATGATGTTGAAGGTTTGATTCATCATCACATCTCTCACAGCAGGGAGGATATCTCCAACCTGCTCCGAAACAAGGCAACAGTTCAGAAGGCTACTTCAGAGGAGTGTGAAGCACCACATTAGATGCCACCATAATGCAAGGTTTGTTGTGTAAGAGATTTCAAACAGAGTAAGCTTGTCGGGTACCTTCTGCTGAGAGAGGACTGTGAGAAACTCTTCCACATTCTGGAAATCATCGCCTTTCTCTAGACGAAGGAACACTAGATTGATCTGACTTGTGTTGTTCAATGCTCCAGAGGTCAAAGTGAGTTCAGCTACCTGGCCAGGAGTCAGCAGGTCCAATATTTCAAACTGAAATATGACACAGAGAGTTAAATATTTGTGCCCATGGCCGACAGACAATGCCATACTTACAGCAGATTTATAGATGCTGCAGGCCTGGTGTTACTCACCCCAGAGAAGTCTGCATTTAGATGTAGAAGTTCATCCAAAGTGGCATAAGTGGAGAAGTTGCCAAAGTTCTTTGCTAGCCATTCACTGCTGCTAGGTGTGCTGGTAACACAACCGGGATCTAAAATAAAAGATAGGGAATGCAATCAGAACGTGACAAAGAGATGATGGTTCATGGCCATTAAGTGATTAGCAATCTACATGTTGTACAGGTAGGTGATTAGAGATGTTACAAGATGGAGGGCAATTCAAGTGTTCGAGCAGCATTTCTCCAAGTACCTGACAAGTCAGCTCTTGCCAGGAAAGGGTAGATGAAATAAGTAAAGATGGACCATTTTTGGTTCTTGTCCAGGAGTGCATCTTCCCTGCTAAGAGCCTCCACCCTAAGATGGATGAGAAAAGGTTAGACGTTATGATGGATTAAATGATAACACCCTAATAAATTTAAATGGAATGAAATCCCCAGCAATGTGCCTTGAAAGTCCAGTGTCTTTACTTACACAACTTGGTAGGTCTGACAGCTGAAGTTCTTGGAACTGAGACAAGAGAGGAAGTCTGCAGACACTGATGACAAAAATGGTCTGAGCCTCATTTGAAACCACTGGGTGATGAAAGCGGTATCCGTAAGCTGGGCAGCACTAAAGTTTTGGACTGTCACTTCGCCGATGGCATCAAGAACATATGAGTCTGAGAGGCTTACATAATGGATCTGTAAAGAGCAGATGGATATTTCAGGGTATGTTTGAGAAGACATTTTGGGTTTTTATTCCTCTTACACCACAGCACAACATTCCCTACCGTGTTGGAGTAAATATCCAGGGCTTCATCCAGAGGTGCGGCAAACTTTTGGAAGAAAAGCTTCCAAATTGCCCTGCTGTAGTTCATGCTGCTGGACAGTTTGCATGACATCACGGTGGCCAAATCACTGGAGGAGAGCGCTGCAAACTTGAAACACAAGAAAGTGGGAGGAAAATTACAGAGACATGTTTATGTGGTCCTACGTCTGAGATGAACATGAGTAAAGGCTATTGCAGCTGCTTCAAAGAGGTCTTACTGATGAACAGGCATAGTCAGAGATGCTGAAGTTGCAGAGCTGTGCCGAGGTATTTCCGAGGGATATTTCACTCTGGAGTGGATCACTGCAGAGAACATAATTCCAACATATCACATATAAGAACTTTCAACAGTGTACATTTGGAATACTTTTCAAAGCATCATCTCTCACCTGCCCACACCCTGACAAACATCTGTTTCTGCAACAAGCAGAAAAAAAAACAGTGATCAGAAGGTCAATATCAGCCTACTGGAAAGTGTTTTGACATCACTGCATCTTAAAAGTTAGAGATCTGGAGAAAGGAACTTTATGGTTGCTTACCATTGACCAATGTCTGTTTGCACTAAAAGAAAAAACAGAACATGCATGTCATCAGACACAAAGTATTGTCTTTACAGTCATATAATCAATCCCTTCTTTAAAATGGAATACTTACCACACCAACAGGCACTGGAGCACTGCAATCTAGAAAAGAGCAAGAAAAAGGTACAGTATTCAGAGGATGGGATGAGGGACACTGAAAAAAGCATTGAATTGTTTTAGGAATTTGAAATAATGGCATACTTAAAGGCAAACTCTGGCTCAGGATTTCTCTGCTTGATCTGAGTTCCTCCTCAAGGTTGACTGGAAGGACCGCCAGACTCGTATCCATGCCCATCAAACTGTTAATCAGAAAACATTCATTTTCATCTTCCTTGTACCCCTAATCTATGAGAGAATATGTGGTCCAAAAACAGTGGAAGTCAAAGCCAATGAATAGTAAATCACTCACATTGCCTTATAGGAGTCACAGCTGAGGTTGTTGGGGATCACAAACAGCAATGAGGGCTGGAAACTGGCCAGTACCACAAAGAGATTCTCTTGGAACCACAGCTCATAGTCACTCGGCTGGAAGAAGGGGAACTCTGGAGCAAGGGCCGTCAACGTCAAATTCAGGATTGTGGCGCTAACAGCTGCATTTTCAATGTAGAAAATGTGCTCCTAGGTAAGAAACAATAAAGGGTTTTAAAAACATTGTAGATATTTTAATGCATGACTGCCAGCATGGCAGTTTTCCAGTGCTGCCTTTTGTCATGTTTAATGGTCACAGACAACAGCTAACCTCTTTGGTGATGTTGACAAATGTCTCAAAGAACAAACTGAGCTGCTCCTTATTTGAAGATGACACTATCCCCAACATAGCTTCCTTCACCAGAGTCTCATTCTCCAGAGCACCACTGGATGGATCTAATATCAGCTCTGCTTTCTGTTCTGGAGAAAGTAAGCTCAGAACAGCAACCTGATGAGAATGAAGAAAAAATATTCTAAAGATTTTCATTGTGGAGAGTGAAGCTTTTTCTTTCAAACGACAGCTAATATTGATATTCAGAAATCTTGGACAGGATACTTATTTTTTTAAAGCATCTGAAACAAAGGTTTTGTGTTTTACCCCAGTTATATTCAATTCTTTGAGGTCAGAGTAGGATGCAGCTGTATAGAACAGACCCAAATAGACAGTCAGCCAGTCCGCATCATTGTGAATATCCATTCTGCAATCTGGTTGAACAAGGAACAAGACCATTGAAATCAATTACAACACATGGCACATAATAATGTCATAGCATGAGGCCACTGCATGTGAGAAACTGTACTTGTGAGGCATGCTGCAAAGACATGCATGGCAGCAGAATTGTGCAGTAAGTCACCTTACCTGGTGTATTTAGCTGTGCAGCAAAACCTTTCAAGAATTTCACTAAAACCTCAGTTAATTCATTCCTTCTGCTGTCAGTCATTTTAGGGAATGCAACACTTATTCCTGAAACACTGCAAGGAAAGAACATCGTCTTTAAGTTCAGATAGACATTTTGAGGTTAGACAACATGCTTCTCATGGCTACATTCTTTTCATTTCTAATTTGTGTGGAACAAATAGAGGATGACTTTGCCCAATTTAGACTTCTGATACAAGAGACTTACATCACTTGGTAGTTGGTGCAGTTGACGCTGCTGATGGCTGTTACTAGCATCTCTGCAGTGAAACTGGGAAGGAGAGGGTTCAGCTTGATGTGGAACCAGTTCACCCAGTCAGAGTACTCAAAGTGTGCAAACTCAGGGCTGATGATGTTGAAGGTTTGATTCATCATCACATCTCTCACAGCAGGGAGGATATCTCCAACCTGCTCCAAAACAAGGCAACAGTTCAGAAGGCTACTTCAGAGGAGTGTGAAGCACCACATTAGATGCCACCATAATGCAAGGTTTGTTGTGTAAGAGATTTCAAACAGAGTAAGCTTGTCGGGTACCTTCTGCTGAGAGAGGACTGTGAGAAACTCTTCCACATTCTGGAAATCATCGCCTTTCTCTAGACGAAGGAACACTAGATTGATCTGACTTGTGTTGTTCAATGCTCCAGAGGTCAGAGTGAGTTCAGCTACCTGGTCAGGAGTCAGCAGGTCCAATATTTCAAACTGAAATATGACACAGAGAGTTAAATATTTGTGCCCATGGCCGACAGACAATGCCATACTCACAGCAGATTTATAGATGCTGCAGGCCTGGTGTTACTCACCCCAGAGAAGTCTGCATTTAGACGTAGAAGTTCATCCAAAGTGGCATAAGTGGAGAAGTTGCCAAAGTTCTTTGCTAGCCATTCACTGCTGCTAGGTGTGCTGGTAACACAACCGGGATCTAAAATAAAAGATAGGGAATGCAATCAGAACGTGACAAAGAGATGATGGTTCATGGCCATTAAGTGATTAGCAATCTACATGTTGTACAGGTAGGTGATTAGAGATGTTACAAGATGGAGGGCAATTCAAGTGTCCGAGCAGCATTTCTCCAAGTACCTGACAAGTCAGCTCTTGCCAGGAAAGGGTAGATGAAATAAGTAAAGATGGACCATTTTTGGTTCTCGTCCAGGAGTGCATCTTCCCTGCTAAGAGCCTCCACCCTAAGATGGATGAGAAAAGGTTAGACGTTATGATGGATTAAATGATAACACCCTAATAAATTTAAATGGAATGAAATCCCCAGCAATGTGCCTTGAAAGTCCAGTGTCTTTACTTACACAACTTGGTAGGTCTGACAGCTGAAGTTCTTGGAACTGAGACAAGAGAGGAAGTCTGCAGACACTGATGACAAAAATGGTCTGAGCCTGATTTGAAACCACTGGGTGATGAAAGCGGTATCCGTAAGCTGGGCAGCGCTAAAGTTTTGGACTGTCACTTCGCCGATGGCATCAAGAACATATGAGTCTGAGAGGCTTACATAATGGATCTGTAAAGAGCAGATGGATATTTCAGGGTATGTTTGAGAAGACATTTTGGGTTTTTATTCCTCTTACACCACAGCACAACATTCCCTACCGTGTTGGAGTAAATATCCAGGGCTTCATCCAGAGGTGCGGCAAACTTTTGGAAGAAAAGCTTCCAAATTGCCCTGCTGTAGTTCATGCTGCTGGACAGTTTGCATGACATCACGGTGGCCAAATCACTGGAGGAGAGCGCTGCAAACTTGAAACACAAGAAAGTGGGAGGAAAATTACAGAGACATGTTTATGTGGTCCTACGTCTGAGATGAACATGAGTAAAGGCTATTGCAGCTGCTTCAAAGAGGTCTTACTGATGAACAGGCATAGTCAGAGATGCTGAAGTTGCAGAGCTGTGCCGAGGTATTTCCGAGGGATATTTCACTCTGGAGTGGATCACTGCAGAGAACATAATTCCAACATATCACATATAAGAACTTTCAACAGTGTACATTTGGAATACTTTTCAAAGCATCATCTCTCACCTGCCCACACCCTGACAAACATCTGTTTCTGCAACAAGCAGAAAAAAAAAACAGTGATCAGAAGGTCAATATCAGCCTACTGGAAAGTGTTTTGACATCACTGCATCTTAAAAGTTAGAGATCTGGAGAAAGGAACTTTATGGTTGCTTACCATTGACCAATGTCTGTTTGCACTAAAAGAAAAAACAGAACATGCATGTCATCAGACACAAAGTATTGTCTTTACAGTCATATAATCAATCCCTTCTTTAAAATGGAATACTTACCACACCAACAGGCACTGGAGCACTGCAATCTAGAAAAGAGCAAGAAAAAGGTACAGTATTCAGAGGATGGGATGAGGGACACTGAAAAAAGCATTGAATTGTTTTAGGAATTTGAAATAATGGCATACTTAAAGGCAAACTCTGGCTCAGGATTTCTCTGCTTGATCTGAGTTCCTCCTCAAGGTTGACTGGAAGGACCGCCAGACTCGTATCCATGCCCATCAAACTGTTAATCAGAAAACATTCATTTTCATCTTCCTTGTACCCCTAATCTATGAGAGAATATGTGGTCCAAAAACAGTGGAAGTCAAAGCCAATGAATAGTAAATCACTCACATTGCCTTATAGGAGTCACAGCTGAGGTTGTTGGGGATCACAAACAGCAATGAGGGCTGGAAACTGGCCAGTACCACAAAGAGATTCTCTTGGAACCACAGCTCATAGTCACTCGGCTGGAAGAAGGGGAACTCTGGAGCAAGGGCCGTCAACGTCAAATTCAGGATTGTGGCGCTAACAGCTGCATTTTCAATGTAGAAAATGTGCTCCTAGGTAAGAAACAATAAAGGGTTTTAAAAACATTGTAGATATTTTAATGCATGACTGCCAGCATGGCAGTTTTCCAGTGCTGCCTTTTGTCATGTTTAATGGTCACAGACAACAGCTAACCTCTTTGGTGATGTTGACAAATGTCTCAAAGAACAAACTGAGCTGCTCCTTATTTGAAGATGACACTATCCCCAACATAGCTTCCTTCACCAGAGTCTCATTCTCCAGAGCACCACTGGATGGATCTAATATCAGCTCTGCTTTCTGTTCTGGAGAAAGTAAGCTCAGAACAGCAACCTGATGAGAATGAAGAAAAAATATTCTAAAGATTTTCATTGTGGAGAGTGAAGCTTTTTCTTTCAAACGACAGCTAATATTGATATTCAGAAATCTTGGACAGGATACTTATTTTTTTAAAGCATCTGAAACAAAGGTTTTGTGTTTTACCCCAGTTATATTCAATTCTTTGAGGTCAGAGTAGGATGCAGCTGTATAGAACAGACCCAAATAGACAGTCAGCCAGTCCGCATCATTGTGAATATCCATTCTGCAATCTGGTTGAACAAGGAACAAGACCATTGAAATCAATTACAACACATGGCACATAATAATGTCATAGCATGAGGCCACTGCATGTGAGAAACTGTACTTGTGAGGCATGCTGCAAAGACATGCATGGCAGCAGAATTGTGCAGTAAGTCACCTTACCTGGTGTATTTAGCTGTGCAGCAAAACCTTTCAAGAATTTCACTAAAACCTCAGTTAATTCATTCCTTCTGCTGTCAGTCATTTTAGGGAATGCAACACTTATTCCTGAAACACTGCAAGGAAAGAACATCGTCTTTAAGTTCAGATAGACATTTTGAGGTTAGACAACATGCTTCTCATGGCTACATTCTTTTCATTTCTAATTTGTGTGGAACAAATAGAGGATGACTTTGCCCAATTTAGACTTCTGATACAAGAGACTTACATCACTTGGTAGTTGGTGCAGTTGACGCTGCTGATGGCTGTTACTAGCATCTCTGCAGTGAAACTGGGAAGGAGAGGGTTCAGCTTGATGTGGAACCAGTTCACCCAGTCAGAGTACTCAAAGTGTGCAAACTCAGGGCTGATGATGTTGAAGGTTTGATTCATCATCACATCTCTCACAGCAGGGAGGATATCTCCAACCTGCTCCAAAACAAGGCAACAGTTCAGAAGGCTACTTCAGAGGAGTGTGAAGCACCACATTAGATGCCACCATAATGCAAGGTTTGTTGTGTAAGAGATTTCAAACAGAGTAAGCTTGTCGGGTACCTTCTGCTGAGAGAGGACTGTGAGAAACTCTTCCACATTCTGGAAATCATCGCCTTTCTCTAGACGAAGGAACACTAGATTGATCTGACTTGTGTTGTTCAATGCTCCAGAGGTCAGAGTGAGTTCAGCTACCTGGCCAGGAGTCAGCAGGTCCAATATTTCAAACTGAAATATGACACAGAGAGTTAAATATTTGTGCCCATGGCCGACAGACAATGCCATACTCACAGCAGATTTATAGATGCTGCAGGCCTGGTGTTACTCACCCCAGAGAAGTCTGCATTTAGACGTAGAAGTTCATCCAAAGTGGCATAAGTGGAGAAGTTGCCAAAGTTCTTTGCTAGCCATTCACTGCTGCTAGGTGTGCTGGTAACACAACCGGGATCTAAAATAAAAGATAGGGAATGCAATCAGAACGTGACAAAGAGATGATGGTTCATGGCCATTAAGTGATTAGCAATCTACATGTTGTACAGGTAGGTGATTAGAGATGTTACAAGATGGAGGGCAATTCAAGTGTTCGAGCAGCATTTCTCCAAGTACCTGACAAGTCAGCTCTTGCCAGGAAAGGGTAGATGAAATAAGTAAAAATGAACCATTTTTGGTTCTCGTCCAGGAGTGCATCTTCCCTGCTAAGAGCCTCCACCCTAAGATGGATGAGAAAAGGTTAGACGTTATGATGGATTAAATGATAACACCCTAATAAATTTAAATGGAATGAAATCCCCAGCAATGTGCCTTGAAAGTCCAGTGTCTTTACTTACACAACTTGGTAGGTCTGACAGCTGAAGTTCTTGGAACTGAGACAAGAGAGGAAGTCTGCAGACACTGATGACAAAAATGGTCTGAGCCTCATTTGAAACCACTGGGTGATGAAAGCGGTATCCGTAAGCTGGGCAGCGCCAAAGTTTTGGACTGTCACTTCGCCGATGGCATCAAGAACATATGAGTCTGAGACGCTTATATAATGGATCTGTAAAGAGCAGATGGATATTTCAGGGTATGTTTGAGAAGACATTTTGGGTTTTTATTCCTCTTACACCACAACACAACATTCCCTACCGTGTTGGAGTAAATATCCAGGGCTTCATCCAGAGGTGCGGCAAACTTTTGGAAGAAAAGCTTCCAAATTGCCCTGCTGTAGTTCATGCTGCTGGACAGTTTGCATGACATCACGGTGGCCAAATCACTGGAGGAAAGCACTGCAAACTTGAAACACAAGAAAGTGGGAGGAAAATTACAGACACATGTTTATGTGGTCCTATGTCTGAGATGAACATGAGTAAAGGCTATTGCAGCTGCTTCAAAGAGGTCTTACTGATGAACAGGCATAGTCAGAGATGCTGAAGTTGCAGAGCTGTGCCGAGGTATTTCCGAGGGATATTTCACTCTGGAGTGGATCACTGCAGAGAACATAATTCCAACATATCACATATAAGAACTTTCAACAGTGTACATTTGGAATACTTTTCAAAGCATCATCTCTCACCTGCCCACACCCTGACAAACATCTGTTTCTGCAACAAGCAGAAAAAAAAAACAGTGATCAGAAGGTCAATATCAGCCTACTGGAAAGTGTTTTGACATCACTGCATCTTAAAAGTTAGAGATCTGGAGAAAGGAACTTTATGGTTGCTTACCATTGACCAATGTCTGTTTGCACTAAAAGAAAAAACAGAACATGCATGTCATCAGACACAAAGTATTGTCTTTACAGTCATATAATCAATCCCTTCTTTAAAATGGAATACTTACCACACCAACAGGCACTGGAGCACTGCAATCTAGAAAAGAGCAAGAAAAAGGTACAGTATTCAGAGGATGGGATGAGGGACACTGAAAAAAGCATTGAATTGTTTTAGGAATTAGAAATAATGTCATACTTAAAGGCAAACTCTGGCTCAGGATTTCTCTGCTTGATCTGAGTTCCTCCTCAAGGTTGACTGGAAGGACCGCCAGACTCGTATCCATGCCCATCAAACTGTTAATCAGAAAACATTCATTTTCATCTTCCTTGTACCCCTAATCTATGAGAGAATATGTGGTCCAAAAACAGTGGAAGTCAAAGCCAATGAATAGTAAATCACTCACATTGCCTTATAGGAGTCACAGCTGAGGTTGTTGGGGATCACAAACAGCAATGAGGGCTGGAAACTGGCCAGTACCACAAAGAGATTCTCTTGGAACCACAGCTCATAGTCACTCGGCTGGAAGAAGGGGAACTCTGGAGCAAGGGCCGTCAACGTCAAATTCAGGATTGTGGCGCTAACAGCTGCATTTTCAATGTAGAAAATGTGCTCCTAGGTAAGAAACAATAAAGGGTTTTAAAAACATTGTAGATATTTTAATGCATGACTGCCAGCATGGCAGTTTTTCAGTGCTGCCTGTTGTCATGTTTAATGGTCACAGACAACAGCTAACCTCTTTGGTGATGTTGACAAATGTCTCAAAGAACAAACTGAGCTGCTCCTTATTTGAAGATGACACTATCCCCAACATAGCTTCCTTCACCAGAGTCTCATTCTCCAGAGCACCACTGGATGGATCTAATATCAGCTCTGCTTTCTGTTCTGGAGAAAGTAAGCTCAGAACAGCAACCTGATGAGAATGAAGAAAAAATATTCTAAAGATTTTCATTGTGGAGAGTGAAGCTTTTTCTTTCAAACGACAGCTAATATTGATATTCAGAAATCTTGGACAGGATACTTATTTTTTTAAAGCATCTGAAACAAAGGTTTTGTGTTTTACCCCAGTTATATTCAATTCTTTGAGGTCAGAGTAGGATGCAGCTGTATAGAACAGACCCAAATAGACAGTCAGCCAGTCCGCATCATTGTGAATATCCATTCTGCAATCTGGTTGAACAAGGAACAAGACCATTGAAATCAATTACAACACATGGCACATAATAATGTCATAGCATGAGGCCACTGCATGTGAGAAACTGTACTTGTGAGGCATGCTGCAAAGACATGCATGGCAGCAGAATTGTGCAGTAAGTCACCTTACCTGGTGTATTTAGCTGTGCAGCAAAACCTTTCAAGAATTTCACTAAAACCTCAGTTAATTCATTCCTTCTGCTGTCAGTCATTTTAGGGAATGCAACACTTATTCCTGAAACACTGCAAGGAAAGAACATCGTCTTTAAGTTCAGATAGACATTTTGAGGTTAGACAACATGCTTCTCATGGCTACATTCTTTTTATTTCTAATTTGTGTGGAACAAATAGAGGATGACTTTGCCCAATTTAGACTTCTGATACAAGAGACTTACATCACTTGGTAGTTGGTGCAGTTGACGCTGCTGATGGCTGTTACTAGCATCTCTGCAGTGAAACTGGGAAGGAGAGGGTTCAGCTTGATGTGGAACCAGTTCACCCAGTCAGAGTACTCAAAGTGTGCAAACTCAGGGCTGATGATGTTGAAGGTTTGATTCATCATCACATCTCTCACAGCAGGGAGGATATCTCCAACCTGCTCCAAAACAAGGCAACAGTTCAGAAGGCTACTTCAGAGGAGTGTGAAGCACCACATTAGATGCCACCATAATGCAAGGTTTGTTGTGTAAGAGATTTCAAACAGAGTAAGCTTGTCGGGTACCTTCTGCTGAGAGAGGACTGTGAGAAACTCTTCCACATTCTGGAAATCATCGCCTTTCTCTAGACGAAGGAACACTAGATTGATCTGACTTGTGTTGTTCAATGCTCCAGAGGTCAGAGTGAGTTCAGCTACCTGGCCAGGAGTCAGCAGGTCCAATATTTCAAACTGAAATATGACACAGAGAGTTAAATATTTGTGCCCATGGCCGACAGACAATGCCATACTTACAGCAGATTTATAGATGCTGCAGGCCTGGTGTTACTCACCCCAGAGAAGTCTGCATTTAGATGTAGAAGTTCATCCAAAGTGGCATAAGTGGAGAAGTTGCCAAAGTTCTTTGCTAGCCATTCACTGCTGCTAGGTGTGCTGGTAACACAACCGGGATCTAAAATAAAAGATAGGGAATGCAATCAGAACGTGACAAAGAGATGGTGGTTCATGGCCATTAAGTGATTAGCAATCTACATGTTGTACAGGTAGGTGATTAGAGATGTTACAAGATGGAGGGCAATTCAGTGTTCGAGCAGTATTTCTCCAAGTACCTGACAAGTCAGCTCTTGCCAGGAAAGGGTAGATGAAATAAGTAAAGATGGACCATTTTTGGTTCTCGTCCAGGAGTGCATCTTCCCTGCTAAGGGCCTCCACCCTAAGATGGATGAGAAAAGGTTAGACGTTATGATGGATTAAATGATAACACCCTAATAAATTTAAATGGAATGAAATCCCCAGCAATGTGCCTTGAAAGTCCAGTGTCTTTACTTACACAACTTGGTAGGTCTGACAGCTGAAGTTCTTGGAACTGAGACAAGAGAGGAAGTCTGCAGACACTGATGACAAAAATGGTCTGAGCCTCATTTGAAACCACTGGGTGATGAAAGCGGTATCCGTAAGCTGGGCAGCGCTAAAGTTTTGGACTGTCACTTCGCCGATGGCATCAAGAACATATGAGTCTGAGAGGCTTACATAATGGATCTGTAAAGAGCAGATGGATATTTCAGGGTATTTTTGAGAAGACATTTTGGGTTTTTATTCCTCTTACACCACAGCACAACATTCCCTACCGTGTTGGAGTAAATATCCAGGGCTTCATCCAGAGGTGCGGCAAACTTTTGGAAGAAAAGCTTCCAAATTGCCCTGCTGTAGTTCATGCTGCTGGACAGTTTGCATGACATCACGGTGGCCAAATCACTGGAGGAAAGCACTGCAAACTTGAAACACAAGAAAGTGGGAGGAAAATTACAGAGACATGTTTATGTGGTCCTATGTCTGAGATGAACATGAGTAAAGGCTATTGCAGCTGCTTCAAAGAGGTCTTACTGATGAACAGGCATAGTCAGAGATGCTGAAGTTGCAGAGCTGTGCCGAGGTATTTCCGAGGGATATTTCACTCTGGAGTGGATCACTGCAGAGAACATAATTCCAACATATCACATATAAGAACTTTCAACAGTGTACATTTGGAATAATTTTCAAAGCATCATCTCTCACCTGCCCACACCCTGACAAACATCTGTTTCTGCAACAAGCAGAAAAAAAAAAACAGTGATCAGAAGGTCAATATCAGCCTACTGGAAAGAGTTTTGACATCACTGCATCTTAAAAGTTAGAGATCTGGAGAAAGGAACTTTATGGTTGCTTACCATTGACCAATGTCTGTTTGCACTAAAAGAAAAAACAGAACATGCATGTCATCAGACACAAAGTATTGTCTTTACAGTCATATAATCAATCCCTTCTTTAAAATGGAATACTTACCACACCAACAGGCACTGGAGCACTGCAATCTAGAAAAGAGCAAGAAAAAGGTACAGTATTCAGAGGATGGGATGAGGGACACTGAAAAAAGCATTGAATTGTTTTAGGAATTTGAAATAATGGCATACTTAAAGGCAAACTCTGGCTCAGGATTTCTCTGCTTGATCTGAGTTCCTCCTCAAGGTTGACTGGAAAGACCGCCAGACTCGTATCCATGCCCATCAAACTGTTAATCAGAAAACATTCATTTTCATCTTCCTTGTACCCCTAATCTATGAGAGAATATGTGGTCCAAAAACAGTGGAAGTCAAAGCCAATGAATAGTAAATCACTCACATTGCCTTATAGGAGTCACAGCTGAGGTTGTTGGGTATCACAAACAGCAATGAGGGCTGGAAACTGGCCAGTACCACAAAGAGATTCTCTTGGAACCACAGCTCATAGTCACTCGGCTGGAAGAAGGGGAACTCTGGAGCAAGGGCCGTCAACGTCAAATTCAGGATTGTGGCGCTAACAGCTGCATTTTCAATGTAGAAAATGTGCTCCTAGGTAAGAAACAATAAAGGGTTTTAAAAACATTGTAGATATTTTAATGCATGACTGCCAGCATGGCAGATTTTCAGTGCTGCCTTTTGTCATGTTTAATGGTCACAGACAACAGCTAACCTCTTTGGTGATGTTGACAAATGTCTCAAAGAACAAACTGAGCTGCTCCTTATTTGAAGATGACACTATCCCCAACATAGCTTCCTTCACCAGAGTCTCATTCTCCAGAGCACCACTGGATGGATCTAATATCAGCTCTGCTTTCTGTTCTGGAGAAAGTAAGCTCAGAACAGCAACCTGATGAGAATGAAGAAAAAATATTCTAAAGATTTTCATTGTGGAGAGTGAAGCTTTTTCTTTCAAACGACAGCTAATATTGATATTCAGAAATCTTGGACAGGATACTTATTTCTTAAAAGCATCTGAAACAAAGGTTTTGTGTTTTACCCCAGTTATATTCAATTCTTTGAGGTCAGAGTAGGAAGCAGCTGTATAGAACAGACCCAAATAGACAGTCAGCCAGTCCGCATCATTGTGAATATCCATTCTGCATTCTGGTTGAACAAGGAACAAGACCATTGAAATCAATTACAACACATGGCACATAATAATGTCATAGCATGAGGCCACTGCATGTGAGAAACTGTACTTGTGAGGCATGCTGCAAAGACATGCATGGCAGCAGAATTGTGCAGTAAGTAACCTTACCTGGTGTATTTAGCTGTGCAGCAAAATCTTTCAAGAATGTCACTAAAACCTCAGTTAATTCATTCCTTCTGCTGTCAGTCATTTTAGGGAATGCAACACTTATTCCTGACACACTGCAAGGAAAGAACATCGTCTTTAAGTTCAGATAGACAATTTGAGGTTAGACAACCTGCTTCTCATGGCTACATTCTTTTCATTTCTAATTTGTGTGGAACAAATAGAGGATGACTTTGCCCAATTTAGACTTCTGATACAAGAGACTTACATCACTTGGTAGTTGGTGCAGTTGACGCTGCTGATGGCTGTTACTAGCATCTCTGCAGTGAAACTGGGAAGGAGAGGGTTCAGCTTGATGTGGAACCAGTTCACCCAGTCAGAGTACTCAAAATGTGCAAACTCAGGGCTGATGATGTTGAAGGTTTGATTCATCATCACATCTCTCACAGCAGGGAGGATATCTCCAACCTGCTCCGAAACAAGGCAACAGTTCAGAAGGCTACTTCAGAGGAGTGTGAAGCACCACATTAGATGCCACCATAATGCAAGGTTTGTTGTGTAAGAGATTTCAAAGAGAGTAAGCTTGTCGGGTACCTTCTGCTGAGAGAGGACTGTGAGAAACTCTTCCACATTCTGGAAATCATCGCCTTTCTCTAGACGAAGGAACACTAGATTGATCTGACTTGTGTTGTTCAATGCTCCAGAGGTCAGAGTGAGTTCAGCTACCTGGCCAGGAGTCAGCAGGTCCAATATTTCAAACTGAAATATGACACAGAGAGTTAAATATTTGTGCCCATGGCCGACAGACAATGCCATACTCACAGCAGATTTATAGATGCTACAGGCCTGGTGTTACTCACCCCAGAGAAGTCTGCATTTAGACGTAGAAGTTCATCCAAAGTGGCATAAGTGGAGAAGTTGCCAAAGTTCTTTGCTAGCCATTCACTGCTGCTAGGTGTGCTGGTAACACAACCGGGATCTAAAATAAAAGATAGGGAATGCAATCAGAACGTGACAAAGAGATGATGGTTCATGGCCATTAAGTGATTAGCAATCTACATGTTGTACAGGTAGGTGATTAGAGATGTTACAAGATGGAGGGCAATTCAAGTGTTCGAGCAGCATTTCTCCAAGTACCTGACAAGTCAGCTCTTGCCAGGAAAGGGTAGATGAAATAAGTAAAGATGGACCATTTTTGGTTCTCGTCCAGGAGTGCATCTTCCCTGCTAAGAGCCTCCACCCTAAGATGGATGAGAAAAGGTTAGACGTTATGATGGATTAAATGATAACACCCTAATAAATTTAAATGGAATGAAATCCCCAGCAATGTGCCTTGAAAGTCCAGTGTCTTTACTTACACAACTTGGTAGGTCTGACAGCTGAAGTTCTTGGAACTGAGACAAGAGAGGAAGTCTGCAGACACTGATGACAAAAATGGTCTGAGCCTCATTTGAAACCACTGGGTGATGAAAGCGGTATCCGTAAGCTGGGCAGCGCTAAAGTTTTGGACTGTCACTTCGCCGATGGCATCAAGAACATATGAGTCTGAGAGGCTTACATAATGGATCTGTAAAGAGCAGATGGATATTTCAGGGTATGTTTGAGAAGACATTTTGGGTTTTTATTCCTCTTACACCACAGCACAACATTCCCTACCGTGTTGGAGTAAATATCCAGGGCTTCATCCAGAGGTGCGGCAAACTTTTGGAAGAAAAGCTTCCAAATTGCCCTGCTGTAGTTCATGCTGCTGGACAGTTTGCATGACATCACGGTGGCCAAATCACTGGAGGAAAGCACTGCAAACTTGAAACACAAGAAAGTGGGAGGAAAATTACAGAGACATGTTTGTGGTCCTATGTCTGAGATGAACATGAGTAAAGGCTATTGCAGCTGCTTCAAAGAGGTCTTACTGATGAACAGGCATAGTCAGAGATGCTGAAGTTGCAGAGCTGTGCCGAGGTATTTCCGAGGGATATTTCACTCTGGAGTGGATCACTGCAGAGAACACAATTCCAACATATCACATATAAGAACTTTCAACAGTGTACTTTTGGAATACTT
The DNA here is from genome assembly GCF_029633855.1 of Hoplias malabaricus. Taxonomy (NCBI): domain Eukaryota; kingdom Metazoa; phylum Chordata; class Actinopteri; order Characiformes; family Erythrinidae; genus Hoplias; species Hoplias malabaricus. Next base: position 55,889,190 of record NC_089801.1, on the reverse strand, counting down.
TTCTAAGCATCATCTCTCACCTGCCCACACCCTGACAAACATCTGTTTCTGCAACAAGCAGAAAAAACAAAAAACAGTGATCAGAAGGTCAATATCAGCCTACTGGAAAGAGTTTTGACATCACTGCATCTTAAAAGTTAGAGATCTGGAGAAAGGAACTTTATGGTTGCTTACCATTGACCAATGTCTGTTTGCACTAAAAGAAAAAACAGAACATGCATGTCATCAGACACAAAGTATTGTCTTTACAGTCATATAATCAATCCCTTCTTTAAAATGGAATACTTACCACACCAACAGGCACTGGAGCACTGCAATCTAGAAAAGAGCAAGAAAAAGGTACAGTATTCAGAGGATGGGATGAGGGACACTGAAAAAAGCATTGAATTGTTTTAGGAATTTGAAATAATGGCATACTTAAAGGCAAACTCTGGCTCAGGATTTCTCTGCTTGATCTGAGTTCCTCCTCAAGGTTGACTGGAAGGACCGCCAGACTCGTATCCATGCCCATCAAACTGTTAATCAGAAAACATTCATTTTCATCTTCCTTGTACCCCTAATCTATGAGAGAATATGTGGTCCAAAAACAGTGGAAGTCAAAGCCAATGAATAGTAAATCACTCACATTGCCTTATAGGAGTCACAGCTGAGGTTGTTGGGGATCACAAACAGCAATGAGGGCTGGAAACTGGCCAGTACCACAAAGAGATTCTCTTGGAACCACAGCTCATAGTTACTTGGCTGGAAGAAGGGGAACTCTGGAGCAAGGGCCGTCAACGTCAAATTCAGGATTGTGGCGCTAACAGCTGCATTTTCAATGTAGAAAATGTGCTCCTAGGTAAGAAACAATAAAGGGTTTTAAAAACATTGTAGATATTTTAATGCATGACTGCCAGCATGGCAGTTTTTCAGTGCTGCCTTTTGTCATGTTTAATGGTCACAGACAACAGCTAACCTCTTTGGTGATGTTGACAAATGTCTCAAAGAACAAACTGAGCTGCTCCTTATTTGAAGATGACACTATCCCCAACATAGCTTCCTTCACCAGAGTCTCATTCTCCAGAGCACCACTGGATGGATCTAATATCAGCTCTGCTTTCTGTTCTGGAGAAAGTAAGCTCAGAACAGCAACCTGATGAGAATGAAGAAAAAATATTCTAAAGATTTTCATTGTGGAGAGTGAAGCTTTTTCTTTCAAACGACAGCTAATATTGATATTCAGAAATCTTGGACAGGATACTTATTTTTTAAAAGCATCTGAAACAAAGGTTTTGTGTTTTACCCCAGTTATATTCAATTCTTTGAGGTCAGAGTAGGATGCAGCTGTATAGAACAGACCCAAATAGACAGTCAGCCAGTCCGCATCATTGTGAATATCCATTCTGCAATCTGGTTGAACAAGGAACAAGACCATTGAAATCAATTACAACACATGGCACATAATAATGTCATAGCATGAGGCCACTGCATGTGAGAAACTGTACTTGTGAGGCATGCTGCAAAGACATACATGGCAGCAGAATTGTGCAGTAAGTCACCTTACCTGGTGTATTTAGCTGTGCAGCAAAATCTTTCAAGAATTTCACTAAAACCTCAGTTAATTCATTCCTTCTGCTGTCAGTCATTTTAGGGAATGCAACACTTATTCCTGAAACACTGCAAGGAAAGAACATCGTCTTTAAGTTCAGATAGACATTTTGAGGTTAGACAACCTGCTTCTCATGGCTACATTCTTTTCATTTCTAATTTGTGTGGAACAAATAGAGGATGACTTTGCCCAATTTAGACTTCTGATACAAGAGACTTACATCACTTGGTAGTTGGTGCAGTTGACGCTGCTGATGGCTGTTACTAGCATCTCTGCAGTGAAACTGGGAAGGAGAGGGTTCAGCTTGATGTGGAACCAGTTCACCCAGTCAGAGTACTCAAAATGTGCAAACTCAGGGCTGATGATGTTGAAGGTTTGATTCATCATCACATCTCTCACAGCAGGGAGGATATCTCCAACCTGCTCCGAAACAAGGCAACAGTTCAGAAGGCTACTTCAGAGGAGTGTGAAGCACCACATTAGATGCCACCATAATGCAAGGTTTGTTGTGTAAGAGATTTCAAACAGAGTAAGCTTGTCGGGTACCTTCTGCTGAGAGAGGACTGTGAGAAACTCTTCCACATTCTGGAAATCATCGCCTTTCTCTAGACGAAGGAACACTAGATTGATCTGACTTGTGTTGTTCAATGCTCCAGAGGTCAGAGTGAGTTCAGCTACCTGGCCAGGAGTCAGCAGGTCCAATATTTCAAACTGAAATATGACACAGAGTTAAATATTTGTGCCCATGGCCGACAGACAATGCCATACTCACAGCAGATTTATAGATGCTACAGGCCTGGTGTTACTCACCCCAGAGAAGTCTGCATTTAGACGTAGAAGTTCATCCAAAGTGGCATAAGTGGAGAAGTTGCCAAAGTTCTTTGCTAGCCATTCACTGCTGCTAGGTGTGCTGGTAACACAACCGGGATCTAAAATAAAAGATAGGGAATGCAATCAGAACGTGACAAAGAGATGATGGTTCATGGCCATTAAGTGATTAGCAATCTACATGTTGTACAGGTAGGTGATTAGAGATGTTACAAGATGGAGGGCAATTCAAGTGTTCGAGCAGCATTTCTCCAAGTACCTGACAAGTCAGCTCTTGCCAGGAAAGGGTAGATGAAATAAGTAAAGATGGACCATTTTTGGTTCTCGTCCAGGAGTGCATCTTCCCTGCTAAGAGCCTCCACCCTAAGATGGATGAGAAAAGGTTAGACGTTATGATGGATTAAATGATAACACCCTAATAAATTTAAATGGAATGAAATCCCCAGCAATGTGCCTTGAAAGTCCAGTGTCTTTACTTACACAACTTGGTAGGTCTGACAGCTGAAGTTCTTGGAACTGAGACAAGAGAGGAAGTCTGCAGACACTGATGACAAAAATGGTCTGAGCCTCATTTGAAACCACTGGGTGATGAAAGCGGTATCCGTAAGCTGGGCAGCGCTAAAGTTTTGGACTGTCACTTCGCCGATGGCATCAAGAACATATGAGTCTGAGAGGCTTACATAATGGATCTGTAAAGAGCAGATGGATATTTCAGGGTATGTTTGAGAAGACATTTTGGGTTTTTATTCCTCTTACACCACAGCACAACATTCCCTACCGTGTTGGAGTAAATATCCAGGGCTTCATCCAGAGGTGCGGCAAACTTTTGGAAGAAAAGCTTCCAAATTGCCCTGCTGTAGTTCATGCTGCTGGACAGTTTGCATGACATCACGGTGGCCAAATCACTGGAGGAAAGCACTGCAAACTTGAAACACAAGAAAGTGGGAGGAAAATTACAGAGACATGTTTATGTGGTCCTATGTCTGAGATGAACATGAGTAAAGGCTATTGCAGCTGCTTCAAAGAGGTCTTACTGATGAACAGGCATAGTCAGAGATGCTGAAGTTGCAGAGCTGTGCCGAGGTATTTCCGAGGGATATTTCACTCTGGAGTGGATCACTGCAGAGAACACAATTCCAACATATCACATATAAGAACTTTCAACAGTGTACTTTTGGAATACTTTTCTAAGCATCATCTCTCACCTGCCCACACCCTGACAAACATCTGTTTCTGCAACAAGCAGAAAAAACAAAAAACAGTGATCAGAAGGTCAATATCAGCCTACTGGAAAGAGTTTTGACATCACTGCATCTTAAAAGTTAGAGATCTGGAGAAAGGAACTTTATGGTTGCTTACCATTGACCAATGTCTGTTTGCACTAAAAGAAAAAACAGAACATGCATGTCATCAGACACAAAGTATTGTCTTTACAGTCATATAATCAATCCCTTCTTTAAAATGGAATACTTACCACACCAACAGGCACTGGAGCACTGCAATCTAGAAAAGAGCAAGAAAAAGGTACAGTATTCAGAGGATGGGATGAGGGACACTGAAAAAAGCATTGAATTGTTTTAGGAATTTGAAATAACGGCATACTTAAAGGCAAACTCTGGCTCAGGATTTCTCTGCTTGATCTGAGTTCCTCCTCAAGGTTGACTGGAAGGACCGCCAGACTCGTATCCATGCCCATCAAACTGTTAATCAGAAAACATTCATTTTCATCTTCCTTGTACCCCTAATCTATGAGAGAATATGTGGTCCAAAAACAGTGGAAGTCAAAGCCAATGAATAGTAAATCACTCACATTGCCTTATAGGAGTCACAGCTGAGGTTGTTGGGGATCACAAACAGCAATGAGGGCTGGAAACTGGCCAGTACCACAAAGAGATTCTCTTGGAACCACAGCTCATAGTCACTCGGCTGGAAGAAGGGGAACTCTGGAGCAAGGGCCGTCAACGTCAAATTCAGGATTGTGGCGCTAACAGCTGCATTTTCAATGTAGAAAATGTGCTCCTAGGTAAGAAACAATAAAGGGTTTTAAAAACATTGTAGATATTTTAATGCACGACTGCCAGCATGGCAGTTTTTCAGTGCTGCCTTTTGTCATGTTTAATGGTCACAGACAACAGCTAACCTCTTTGGTGATGTTGACAAATGTCTCAAAGAACAAACTGAGCTGCTCCTTATTTGAAGATGACACTATCCCCAACATAGCTTCCTTCACCAGAGTCTCATTCTCCAGAGCACCACTGGATGGATCTAATATCAGCTCTGCTTTCTGTTCTGGAGAAAGTAAGCTCAGAACAGCAACCTGATGAGAATGAAGAAAAAATATTCTAAAGATTTTCATTGTGGAGAGTGAAGCTTTTTCTTTCAAACGCCAGCTAATATTGATATTCAGAAATCTTGGACAGGATACTTATTTTTTAAAAGCATCTGAAACAAAGGTTTTGTGTTTTACCCCAGTTATATTCAATTCTTTGAGGTCAGAGTAGGATGCAGCTGTATAGAACAGACCCAAATAGACAGTCAGCCAGTCCGCATCATTGTGAATATCCATTCTGCAATCTGGTTGAACAAGGAACAAGACCATTGAAATCAATTACAACACATGGCACATAATAATGTCATAGCATGAGGCCACTGCATGTGAGAAACTGTACTTGTGAGGCATGCTGCAAAGACATGCATGGCAGCAGAATTGTGCAGTAAGTCACCTTACCTGGTGTATTTAGCTGTGCAGCAAAATCTTTCAAGAATTTCACTAAAACCTCAGTTAATTCATTCCTTCTGCTGTCAGTCATTTTAGGGAATGCAACACTTATTCCTGAAACACTGCAAGGAAAGAACATCGTCTTTAAGTTCAGATAGACATTTTGAGGTTAGACAACCTGCTTCTCATGGCTACATTCTTTTCATTTCTAATTTGTGTGGAACAAATAGAGGATGACTTTGCCCAATTTAGACTTCTGATACAAGAGACTTACATCACTTGGTAGTTGGTGCAGTTGACGCTGCTGATGGCTGTTACTAGCATCTCTGCAGTGAAACTGGGAAGGAGAGGGTTCAGCTTGATGTGGAACCAGTTCACCCAGTCAGAGTACTCAAAGTGTGCAAACTCAGGGCTGATGATGTTGAAGGTTTGATTCATCATCACATCTCTCACAGCAGGGAGGATATCTCCAACCTGCTCCGAAACAAGGCAACAGTTCAGAAGGCTACTTCAGAGGAGTGTGAAGCACCACATTAGATGCCACCATAATGCAAGGTTTGTTGTGTAAGAGATTTCAAACAGAGTAAGCTTGTCGGGTACCTTCTGCTGAGAGAGGACTGTGAGAAACTCTTCCACATTCTGGAAATCATCGCCTTTCTCTAGACGAAGGAACACTAGATTGATCTGACTTGTGTTGTTCAATGCTCCAGAGGTCAGAGTGAGTTCAGCTACCTGGCCAGGAGTCAGCAGGTCCAATATTTCAAACTGAAATATGACACAGAGAGTTAAATATTTGTGCCCATGGCCGACAGACAATGCCATACTTACAGCAGATTTATAGATGCTGCAGGCCTGGTGTTACTCACCCCAGAGAAGTCTGCATTTAGACGTAGAAGTTCATCCAAAGTGGCATAAGTGGAGAAGTTGCCAAAGTTCTTTGCTAGCCATTCACTGCTGCTAGGTGTGCTGGTAACACAACCGGGATCTAAAATAAAAGATAGGGAATGCAATCAGAACGTGACAAAGAGATGATGGTTCATGGCCATTAAGTGATTAGCAATCTACATGTTGTACAGGTAGGTGATTAGAGATGTTACAAGATGGAGGGCAATTCAAGTGTTCGAGCAGCATTTCTCCAAGTACCTGACAAGTCAGCTCTTGCCAGGAAAGGGTAGATGAAATAAGTAAAGATGGACCATTTTTGGTTCTCGTCCAGGAGTGCATCTTCCCTGCTAAGAGCCTCCACCCTAAGATGGATGAGAAAAGGTTAGACGTTATGATGGATTAAATGATAACACCCTAATAAATTTAAATGGAATGAAATCCCCAGCAATGTGCCTTGAAAGTCCAGTGTCTTTACTTACACAACTTGGTAGGTCTGACAGCTGAAGTTCTTGGAACTGAGACAAGAGAGGAAGTCTGCAGACACTGATGACAAAAATGGTCTGAGCCTCATTTGAAACCACTGGGTGATGAAAGCGGTATCCGTAAGCTGGGCAGCGCTAAAGTTTTGGACTGTCACTTCGCCGATGGCATCAAGAACATATGAGTCTGAGAGGCTTACATAATGGATCTGTAAAGAGCAGATGGATATTTCAGGGTATGTTTGAGAAGACATTTTGGGTTTTTATTCCTCTTACACCACAGCACAACATTCCCTACCGTGTTGGAGTAAATATCCAGGGCTTCATCCAGAGGTGCGGCAAACTTTTGGAAGAAAAGCTTCCAAATTGCCCTGCTGTAGTTCATGCTGCTGGACAGTTTGCATGACATCACGGTGGCCAAATCACTGGAGGAAAGCACTGCAAACTTGAAACACAAGAAAGTGGGAGGAAAATTACAGAGACATGTTTATGTGGTCCTATGTCTGAGATGAACATGAGTAAAGGCTATTGCAGCTGCTTCAAAGAGGTCTTACTGATGAACAGGCATAGTCAGAGATGCTGAAGTTGCAGAGCTGTGCCGAGGTATTTCCGAGGGATATTTCACTCTGGAGTGGATCACTGCAGAGAACACAATTCCAACATATCACATATAAGAACTTTCAACAGTGTACATTTGGAATACTTTTCTAAGCATCATCTCTCACCTGCCCACACCCTGACAAACATCTGTTTCTGCAACAAGCAGAAAAAACAAAAAACAGTGATCAGAAGGTCAATATCAGCCTACTGGAAAGAGTTTTGACATCACTGCATCTTAAAAGTTAGAGATCTGGAGAAAGGAACTTTATGGTTGCTTACCATTGACCAATGTCTGTTTGCACTAAAAGAAAAAACAGAACATGCATGTCATCAGACACAAAGTATTGTCTTTACAGTCATATAATCAATCCCTTCTTTAAAATGGAATACTTACCACACCAACAGGCACTGGAGCACTGCAATCTAGAAAAGAGCAAGAAAAAGGTACAGTATTCAGAGGATGGGATGAGGGACACTGAAAAAAGCATTGAATTGTTTTAGGAATTTGAAATAACGGCATACTTAAAGGCAAACTCTGGCTCAGGATTTCTCTGCTTGATCTGAGTTCCTCCTCAAGGTTGACTGGAAGGACCGCCAGACTCGTATCCATGCCCATCAAACTGTTAATCAGAAAACATTCATTTTCATCTTCCTTGTACCCCTAATCTATGAGAGAATATGTGGTCCAAAAACAGTGGAAGTCAAAGCCAATGAATAGTAAATCACTCACATTGCCTTATAGGAGTCACAGCTGAGGTTGTTGGGGATCACAAACAGCAATGAGGGCTGGAAACTGGCCAGTACCACAAAGAGATTCTCTTGGAACCACAGCTCATAGTCACTCGGCTGGAAGAAGGGGAACTCTGGAGCAAGGGCCGTCAACGTCAAATTCAGGATTGTGGCGCTAACAGCTGCATTTTCAATGTAGAAAATGTGCTCCTAGGTAAGAAACAATAAAGGGTTTTAAAAACATTGTAGATATTTTAATGCATGACTGCCAGCATGGCAGTTTTTCAGTGCTGCCTTTTGTCATGTTTAATGGTCACAGACAACAGCTAACCTCTTTGGTGATGTTGACAAATGTCTCAAAGAACAAACTGAGCTGCTCCTTATTTGAAGATGACACTATCCCCAACATAGCTTCCTTCACCAGAGTCTCATTCTCCAGAGCACCACTGGATGGATCTAATATCAGCTCTGCTTTCTGTTCTGGAGAAAGTAAGCTCAGAACAGCAACCTGATGGGAATGAAGAAAAAATATTCTAAAGATATTCGTTGTGGAGAGTGAAGATTTTTCTTTTAAACGACTGCTAATATTAATATTCAGAACTCTAGGACAGGATACATATTTTTTAAAAGCATCTGAAACAAAGGTTTTGTGTTTTACCCCAGTTATATTCAATTCTTTGAGGTCAGAGTAGGAAGCAGCTGTATAGAACAGACCCAAATAGACAGTCAGCCAGTCCGCATCATTGTGAATATCCATTCTGCATTCTGGTTGAACAAGGAACAAGACCATTGAAATCAATTACAACACATGGCACATAATAATGTCATAGCATGAGGCCACTGCATGTGAGAAACTGTACTTGTGAGGCATGCTGCAAAGACATGCATGGCAGCAGAATTGTGCAGTAAGTAACCTTACCTGGTGTATTTAGCTGTGCAGCAAAATCTTTCAAGAATGTCACTAAAACCTCAGTTAATTCATTCCTTCTGCTGTCAGTCATTTTAGGGAATGCAACACTTATTCCTGACACACTGCAAGGAAAGAACATCGTCTTTAAGTTCAGATAGACAATTTGAGGTTAGACAACCTGCTTCTCATGGCTACATTCTTTTCATTTCTAATTTGTGTGGAACAAATAGAGGATGACTTTGCCCAATTTAGACTTCTGATACAAGAGACTTACATCACTTGGTAGTTGGTGCAGTTGACGCTGCTGATGGCTGTTACTAGCATCTCTGCAGTGAAACTGGGAAGGAGAGGGTTCAGCTTGATGTGGAACCAGTTCACCCAGTCAGAGTACTCAAAATGTGCAAACTCAGGGCTGATGATGTTGAAGGTTTGATTCATCATCACATCTCTCACAGCAGGGAGGATATCTCCAACCTGCTCCGAAACAAGGCAACAGTTCAGAAGGCTACTTCAGAGGAGTGTGAAGCACCACATTAGATGCCACCATAATGCAAGGTTTGTTGTGTAAGAGATTTCAAAGAGAGTAAGCTTGTCGGGTACCTTCTGCTGAGAGAGGACTGTGAGAAACTCTTCCACATTCTGGAAATCATCGCCTTTCTCTAGACGAAGGAACACTAGATTGATCTGACTTGTGTTGTTCAATGCTCCAGAGGTCAGAGTGAGTTCAGCTACCTGGCCAGGAGTCAGCAGGTCCAATATTTCAAACTGAAATATGACACAGAGAGTTAAATATTTGTGCCCATGGCCGACAGACAATGCCATACTCACAGCAGATTTATAGATGCTACAGGCCTGGTGTTACTCACCCCAGAGAAGTCTGCATTTAGACGTAGAAGTTCATCCAAAGTGGCATAAGTGGAGAAGTTGCCAAAGTTCTTTGCTAGCCATTCACTGCTGCTAGGTGTGCTGGTAACACAACCGGGATCTAAAATAAAAGATAGGGAATGCAATCAGAACGTGACAAAGAGATGATGGTTCATGGCCATTAAGTGATTAGCAATCTACATGTTGTACAGGTAGGTGATTAGAGATGTTACAAGATGGAGGGCAATTCAAGTGTTCGAGCAGCATTTCTCCAAGTACCTGACAAGTCAGCTCTTGCCAGGAAAGGGTAGATGAAATAAGTAAAGATGGACCATTTTTGGTTCTCGTCCAGGAGTGCATCTTCCCTGCTAAGAGCCTCCACCCTAAGATGGATGAGAAAAGGTTAGACGTTATGATGGATTAAATGATAACACCCTAATAAATTTAAATGGAATGAAATCCCCAGCAATGTGCCTTGAAAGTCCAGTGTCTTTACTTACACAACTTGGTAGGTCTGACAGCTGAAGTTCTTGGAACTGAGACAAGAGAGGAAGTCTGCAGACACTGATGACAAAAATGGTCTGAGCCTCATTTGAAACCACTGGGTGATGAAAGCGGTATCCGTAAGCTGGGCAGCGCTAAAGTTTTGGACTGTCACTTCGCCGATGGCATCAAGAACATATGAGTCTGAGAGGCTTACATAATGGATCTGTAAAGAGCAGATGGATATTTCAGGGTATGTTTGAGAAGACATTTTGGGTTTTTATTCCTCTTACACCACAGCACAACATTCCCTACCGTGTTGGAGTAAATATCCAGGGCTTCATCCAGAGGTGCGGCAAACTTTTGGAAGAAAAGCTTCCAAATTGCCCTGCTGTAGTTCATGCTGCTGGACAGTTTGCATGACATCACGGTGGCCAAATCACTGGAGGAAAGCACTGCAAACTTGAAACACAAGAAAGTGGGAGGAAAATTACAGAGACATGTTTATGTGGTCCTATGTCTGAGATGAACATGAGTAAAGGCTATTGCAGCTGCTTCAAAGAGGTCTTACTGATGAACAGGCATAGTCAGAGATGCTGAAGTTGCAGAGCTGTGCCGAGGTATTTCCGAGGGATATTTCACTCTGGAGTGGATCACTGCAGAGAACACAATTCCAACATATCACATATAAGAACTTTCAACAGTGTACATTTGGAATACTTTTCTAAGCATCATCTCTCACCTGCCCACACCCTGACAAACATCTGTTTCTGCAACAAGCAGAAAAAACAAAAAACAGTGATCAGAAGGTCAATATCAGCCTACTGGAAAGAGTTTTGACATCACTGCATCTTAAAAGTTAGAGATCTGGAGAAAGGAACTTTATGGTTGCTTACCATTGACCAATGTCTGTTTGCACTAAAAGAAAAAACAGAACATGCATGTCATCAGACACAAAGTATTGTCTTTACAGTCATATAATCAATCCCTTCTTTAAAATGGAATACTTACCACACCAACAGGCACTGGAGCACTGCAATCTAGAAAAGAGCAAGAAAAAGGTACAGTATTCAGAGGATGGGATGAGGGACACTGAAAAAAGCATTGAATTGTTTTAGGAATTTGAAATAACGGCATACTTAAAGGCAAACTCTGGCTCAGGATTTCTCTGCTTGATCTGAGTTCCTCCTCAAGGTTGACTGGAAGGACCGCCAGACTCGTATCCATGCCCATCAAACTGTTAATCAGAAAACATTCATTTTCATCTTCCTTGTACCCCTAATCTATGAGAGAATATGTGGTCCAAAAACAGTGGAAGTCAAAGCCAATGAATAGTAAATCACTCACATTGCCTTATAGGAGTCACAGCTGAGGTTGTTGGGGATCACAAACAGCAATGAGGGCTGGAAACTGGCCAGTACCACAAAGAGATTCTCTTGGAACCACAGCTCATAGTCACTCGGCTGGAAGAAGGGGAACTCTGGAGCAAGGGCCGTCAACGTCAAATTCAGGATTGTGGCGCTAACAGCTGCATTTTCAATGTAGAAAATGTGCTCCTAGGTAAGAAACAATAAAGGGTTTTAAAAACATTGTAGATATTTTAATGCATGACTGCCAGCATGGCAGTTTTTCAGTGCTGCCTTTTGTCATGTTTAATGGTCACAGACAACAGCTAACCTCTTTGGTGATGTTGACAAATGTCTCAAAGAACAAACTGAGCTGCTCCTTATTTGAAGATGACACTATCCCCAACATAGCTTCCTTCACCAGAGTCTCATTCTCCAGAGCACCACTGGATGGATCTAATATCAGCTCTGCTTTCTGTTCTGGAGAAAGTAAGCTCAGAACAGCAACCTGATGGGAATGAAGAAAAAATATTCTAAAGATATTCGTTGTGGAGAGTGAAGATTTTTCTTTTAAACGACTGCTAATATTAATATTCAGAACTCTAGGACAGGATACATATTTTTTAAAAGCATCTGAAACAAAGGTTTTGTGTTTTACCCCAGTTATATTCAATTCTTTGAGGTCAGAGTAGGAAGCAGCTGTATAGAACAGACCCAAATAGACAGTCAGCCAGTCCGCATCATTGTGAATATCCATTCTGCATTCTGGTTGAACAAGGAACAAGACCATTGAAATCAATTACAACACATGGCACATAATAATGTCATAGCATGAGGCCACTGCATGTGAGAAACTGTACTTGTGAGGCATGCTGCAAAGACATGCATGGCAGCAGAATTGTGCAGTAAGTAACCTTACCTGGTGTATTTAGCTGTGCAGCAAAATCTTTCAAGAATGTCACTAAAACCTCAGTTAATTCATTCCTTCTGCTGTCAGTCATTTTAGGGAATGCAACACTTATTCCTGACACACTGCAAGGAAAGAACATCGTCTTTAAGTTCAGATAGACAATTTGAGGTTAGACAACCTGCTTCTCATGGCTACATTCTTTTCATTTCTAATTTGTGTGGAACAAATAGAGGATGACTTTGCCCAATTTAGACTTCTGATACAAGAGACTTACATCACTTGGTAGTTGGTGCAGTTGACGCTGCTGATGGCTGTTACTAGCATCTCTGCAGTGAAACTGGGAAGGAGAGGGTTCAGCTTGATGTGGAACCAGTTCACCCAGTCAGAGTACTCAAAATGTGCAAACTCAGGGCTGATGATGTTGAAGGTTTGATTCATCATCACATCTCTCACAGCAGGGAGGATATCTCCAACCTGCTCCGAAACAAGGCAACAGTTCAGAAGGCTACTTCAGAGGAGTGTGAAGCACCACATTAGATGCCACCATAATGCAAGGTTTGTTGTGTAAGAGATTTCAAAGAGAGTAAGCTTGTCGGGTACCTTCTGCTGAGAGAGGACTGTGAGAAACTCTTCCACATTCTGGAAATCATCGCCTTTCTCTAGACGAAGGAACACTAGATTGATCTGACTTGTGTTGTTCAATGCTCCAGAGGTCAGAGTGAGTTCAGCTACCTGGCCAGGAGTCAGCAGGTCCAATATTTCAAACTGAAATATGACACAGAGAGTTAAATATTTGTGCCCATGGCCGACAGACAATGCCATACTCACAGCAGATTTATAGATGCTACAGGCCTGGTGTTACTCACCCCAGAGAAGTCTGCATTTAGACGTAGAAGTTCATCCAAAGTGGCATAAGTGGAGAAGTTGCCAAAGTTCTTTGCTAGCCATTCACTGCTGCTAGGGGTGCTGGTAACACAACCGGGATCTAAAATAAAAGATAGGGAATGCAATCAGAACGTGACAAAGAGATGATGGTTCATGGCCATTAAGTGATTAGCAATCTACATGTTGTACAGGTAGGTGATTAGAGATGTTACAAGATGGAGGGCAATTCAAGTGTTCGAGCAGCATTTCTCCAAGTACCTGACAAGTCAGCTCTTGCCAGGAAAGGGTAGATGAAATAAGTAAAGATGGACCATTTTTGGTTCTCGTCCAGGAGTGCATCTTCCCTGCTAAGAGCCTCCACCCTAAGATGGATGAGAAAAGGTTAGACGTTATGATGGATTAAATGATAACACCCTAATAAATTTAAATGGAATGAAATCCCCAGCAATGTGCCTTGAAAGTCCAGTGTCTTTACTTACACAACTTGGTAGGTCTGACAGCTGAAGTTCTTGGAACTGAGACAAGAGAGGAAGTCTGCAGACACTGATGACAAAAATGGTCTGAGCCTCATTTGAAACCACTGGGTGATGAAAGCGGTATCCGTAAGCTGGGCAGCGCTAAAGTTTTGGACTGTCACTTCGCCGATGGCATCAAGAACATATGAGTCTGAGAGGCTTACATAATGGATCTGTAAAGAGCAGATGGATATTTCAGGGTATGTTTGAGAAGACATTTTGGGTTTTTATTCCTCTTACACCACAGCACAACATTCCCTACCGTGTTGGAGTAAATATCCAGGGCTTCATCCAGAGGTGCGGCAAACTTTTGGAAGAAAAGCTTCCAAATTGCCCTGCTGTAGTTCATGCTGCTGGACAGTTTGCATGACATCACGGTGGCCAAATCACTGGAGGAAAGCACTGCAAACTTGAAACACAAGAAAGTGGGAGGAAAATTACAGAGACATGTTTATGTGGTCCTATGTCTGAGATGAACATGAGTAAAGGCTATTGCAGCTGCTTCAAAGAGGTCTTACTGATGAACAGGCATAGTCAGAGATGCTGAAGTTGCAGAGCTGTGCCGAGGTATTTCCGAGGGATATTTCACTCTGGAGTGGATCACTGCAGAGAACACAATTCCAACATATCACATATAAGAACTTTCAACAGTGTACATTTGGAATACTTTTCTAAGCATCATCTCTCACCTGCCCACACCCTGACAAACATCTGTTTCTGCAACAAGCAGAAAAAACAAAAAACAGTGATCAGAAGGTCAATATCAGCCTACTGGAAAGAGTTTTGACATCACTGCATCTTAAAAGTTAGAGATCTGGAGAAAGGAACTTTATGGTTGCTTACCATTGACCAATGTCTGTTTGCACTAAAAGAAAAAACAGAACATGCATGTCATCAGACACAAAGTATTGTCTTTACAGTCATATAATCAATCCCTTCTTTAAAATGGAATACTTACCACACCAACAGGCACTGGAGCACTGCAATCTAGAAAAGAGCAAGAAAAAGGTACAGTATTCAGAGGATGGGATGAGGGACACTGAAAAAAGCATTGAATTGTTTTAGGAATTTGAAATAACGGCATACTTAAAGGCAAACTCTGGCTCAGGATTTCTCTGCTTGATCTGAGTTCCTCCTCAAGGTTGACTGGAAGGACCGCCAGACTCGTATCCATGCCCATCAAACTGTTAATCAGAAAACATTCATTTTCATCTTCCTTGTACCCCTAATCTATGAGAGAATATGTGGTCCAAAAACAGTGGAAGTCAAAGCCAATGAATAGTAAATCACTCACATTGCCTTATAGGAGTCACAGCTGAGGTTGTTGGGGATCACAAACAGCAATGAGGGCTGGAAACTGGCCAGTACCACAAAGAGATTCTCTTGGAACCACAGCTCATAGTCACTCGGCTGGAAGAAGGGGAACTCTGGAGCAAGGGCCGTCAACGTCAAATTCAGGATTGTGGCGCTAACAGCTGCATTTTCAATGTAGAAAATGTGCTCCTAGGTAAGAAACAATAAAGGGTTTTAAAAACATTGTAGATATTTTAATGCATGACTGCCAGCATGGCAGTTTTTCAGTGCTGCCTTTTGTCATGTTTAATGGTCACAGACAACAGCTAACCTCTTTGGTGATGTTGACAAATGTCTCAAAGAACAAACTGAGCTGCTCCTTATTTGAAGATGACACTATCCCCAACATAGCTTCCTTCACCAGAGTCTCATTCTCCAGAGCACCACTGGATGGATCTAATATCAGCTCTGCTTTCTGTTCTGGAGAAAGTAAGCTCAGAACAGCAACCTGATGGGAATGAAGAAAAAATATTCTAAAGATATTCGTTGTGGAGAGTGAAGATTTTTCTTTTAAACGACTGCTAATATTAATATTCAGAACTCTAGGACAGGATACATATTTTTTAAAAGCATCTGAAACAAAGGTTTTGTGTTTTACCCCAGTTATATTCAATTCTTTGAGGTCAGAGTAGGAAGCAGCTGTATAGAACAGACCCAAATAGACAGTCAGCCAGTCCGCATCATTGTGAATATCCATTCTGCATTCTGGTTGAACAAGGAACAAGACCATTGAAATCAATTACAACACATGGCACATAATAATGTCATAGCATGAGGCCACTGCATGTGAGAAACTGTACTTGTGAGGCATGCTGCAAAGACATGCATGGCAGCAGAATTGTGCAGTAAGTAACCTTACCTGGTGTATTTAGCTGTGCAGCAAAATCTTTCAAGAATGTCACTAAAACCTCAGTTAATTCATTCCTTCTGCTGTCAGTCATTTTAGGGAATGCAACACTTATTCCTGACACACTGCAAGGAAAGAACATCGTCTTTAAGTTCAGATAGACAATTTGAGGTTAGACAACCTGCTTCTCATGGCTACATTCTTTTCATTTCTAATTTGTGTGGAACAAATAGAGGATGACTTTGCCCAATTTAGACTTCTGATACAAGAGACTTACATCACTTGGTAGTTGGTGCAGTTGACGCTGCTGATGGCTGTTACTAGCATCTCTGCAGTGAAACTGGGAAGGAGAGGGTTCAGCTTGATGTGGAACCAGTTCACCCAGTCAGAGTACTCAAAATGTGCAAACTCAGGGCTGATGATGTTGAAGGTTTGATTCATCATCACATCTCTCACAGCAGGGAGGATATCTCCAACCTGCTCCGAAACAAGGCAACAGTTCAGAAGGCTACTTCAGAGGAGTGTGAAGCACCACATTAGATGCCACCATAATGCAAGGTTTGTTGTGTAAGAGATTTCAAAGAGAGTAAGCTTGTCGGGTACCTTCTGCTGAGAGAGGACTGTGAGAAACTCTTCCACATTCTGGAAATCATCGCCTTTCTCTAGACGAAGGAACACTAGATTGATCTGACTTGTGTTGTTCAATGCTCCAGAGGTCAGAGTGAGTTCAGCTACCTGGCCAGGAGTCAGCAGGTCCAATATTTCAAACTGAAATATGACACAGAGAGTTAAATATTTGTGCCCATGGCCGACAGACAATGCCATACTCACAGCAGATTTATAGATGCTACAGGCCTGGTGTTACTCACCCCAGAGAAGTCTGCATTTAGACGTAGAAGTTCATCCAAAGTGGCATAAGTGGAGAAGTTGCCAAAGTTCTTTGCTAGCCATTCACTGCTGCTAGGTGTGCTGGTAACACAACCGGGATCTAAAATAAAAGATAGGGAATGCAATCAGAACGTGACAAAGAGATGATGGTTCATGGCCATTAAGTGATTAGCAATCTACATGTTGTACAGGTAGGTGATTAGAGATGTTACAAGATGGAGGGCAATTCAAGTGTTCGAGCAGCATTTCTCCAAGTACCTGACAAGTCAGCTCTTGCCAGGAAAGGGTAGATGAAATAAGTAAAGATGGACCATTTTTGGTTCTCGTCCAGGAGTGCATCTTCCCTGCTAAGAGCCTCCACCCTAAGATGGATGAGAAAAGGTTAGACGTTATGATGGATTAAATGATAACACCCTAATAAATTTAAATGGAATGAAATCCCCAGCAATGTGCCTTGAAAGTCCAGTGTCTTTACTTACACAACTTGGTAGGTCTGACAGCTGAAGTTCTTGGAACTGAGACAAGAGAGGAAGTCTGCAGACACTGATGACAAAAATGGTCTGAGCCTCATTTGAAACCACTGGGTGATGAAAGCGGTATCCGTAAGCTGGGCAGCGCTAAAGTTTTGGACTGTCACTTCGCCGATGGCATCAAGAACATATGAGTCTGAGAGGCTTACATAATGGATCTGTAAAGAGCAGATGGATATTTCAGGGTATGTTTGAGAAGACATTTTGGGTTTTTATTCCTCTTACACCACAGCACAACATTCCCTACCGTGTTGGAGTAAATATCCAGGGCTTCATCCAGAGGTGCGGCAAACTTTTGGAAGAAAAGCTTCCAAATTGCCCTGCTGTAGTTCATGCTGCTGGACAGTTTGCATGACATCACGGTGGCCAAATCACTGGAGGAAAGCACTGCAAACTTGAAACACAAGAAAGTGGGAGGAAAATTACAGAGACATGTTTATGTGGTCCTATGTCTGAGATGAACATGAGTAAAGGCTATTGCAGCTGCTTCAAAGAGGTCTTACTGATGAACAGGCATAGTCAGAGATGCTGAAGTTGCAGAGCTGTGCCGAGGTATTTCCGAGGGATATTTCACTCTGGAGTGGATCACTGCAGAGAACACAATTCCAACATATCACATATAAGAACTTTCAACAGTGTACTTTTGGAATACTTTTCTAAGCATCATCTCTCACCTGCCCACACCCTGACAAACATCTGTTTCTGCAACAAGCAGAAAAAACAAAAAACAGTGATCAGAAGGTCAATATCAGCCTACTGGAAAGAGTTTTGACATCACTGCATCTTAAAAGTTAGAGATCTGGAGAAAGGAACTTTATGGTTGCTTACCATTGACCAATGTCTGTTTGCACTAAAAGAAAAAACAGAACATGCATGTCATCAGACACAAAGTATTGTCTTTACAGTCATATAATCAATCCCTTCTTTAAAATGGAATACTTACCACACCAACAGGCACTGGAGCACTGCAATCTAGAAAAGAGCAAGAAAAAGGTACAGTATTCAGAGGATGGGATGAGGGACACTGAAAAAAGCATTGAATTGTTTTAGGAATTTGAAATAACGGCATACTTAAAGGCAAACTCTGGCTCAGGATTTCTCTGCTTGATCTGAGTTCCTCCTCAAGGTTGACTGGAAGGACCGCCAGACTCGTATCCATGCCCATCAAACTGTTAATCAGAAAACATTCATTTTCATCTTCCTTGTACCCCTAATCTATGAGAGAATATGTGGTCCAAAAACAGTGGAAGTCAAAGCCAATGAATAGTAAATCACTCACATTGCCTTATAGGAGTCACAGCTGAGGTTGTTGGGGATCACAAACAGCAATGAGGGCTGGAAACTGGCCAGTACCACAAAGAGATTCTCTTGGAACCACAGCTCATAGTCACTCGGCTGGAAGAAGGGGAACTCTGGAGCAAGGGCCGTCAACGTCAAATTCAGGATTGTGGCGCTAACAGCTGCATTTTCAATGTAGAAAATGTGCTCCTAGGTAAGAAACAATAAAGGGTTTTAAAAACATTGTAGATATTTTAATGCACGACTGCCAGCATGGCAGTTTTTCAGTGCTGCCTTTTGTCATGTTTAATGGTCACAGACAACAGCTAACCTCTTTGGTGATGTTGACAAATGTCTCAAAGAACAAACTGAGCTGCTCCTTATTTGAAGATGACACTATGCCCAACATAGCTTCCTTCACCAGAGTCTCATTCTCCAGAGCACCACTGGATGGATCTAATATCAGCTCTGCTTTCTGTTCTGGAGAAAGTAAGCTCAGAACAGCAACCTGATAAGAATGAAGAAAAAATATTCTAAAGATTTTCATTGTGGAGAGTGAAGCTTTTTCTTTCAAACGCCAGCTAATATTGATATTCAGAAATCTTGGACAGGATACTTATTTTTTAAAAGCATCTGAAACAAAGGTTTTGTGTTTTACCCCAGTTATATTCAATTCTTTGAGGTCAGAGTAGGATGCAGCTGTATAGAACAGACCCAAATAGACAGTCAGCCAGTCCGCATCATTGTGAATATCCATTCTGCAATCTGGTTGAACAAGGAACAAGACCATTGAAATCAATTACAACACATGGCACATAATAATGTCATAGCATGAGGCCACTGCATGTGAGAAACTGTACTTGTGAGGCATGCTGCAAAGACATGCATGGCAGCAGAATTGTGCAGTAAGTCACCTTACCTGGTGTATTTAGCTGTGCAGCAAAATCTTTCAAGAATTTCACTAAAACCTCAGTTAATTCATTCCTTCTGCTGTCAGTCATTTTAGGGAATGCAACACTTATTCCTGAAACACTGCAAGGAAAGAACATCGTCTTTAAGTTCAGATAGACATTTTGAGGTTAGACAACCTGCTTCTCATGGCTACATTCTTTTCATTTCTAATTTGTGTGGAACAAATAGAGGATGACTTTGCCCAATTTAGACTTCTGATACAAGAGACTTACATCACTTGGTAGTTGGTGCAGTTGACGCTGCTGATGGCTGTTACTAGCATCTCTGCAGTGAAACTGGGAAGGAGAGGGTTCAGCTTGATGTGGAACCAGTTCACCCAGTCAGAGTACTCAAAGTGTGCAAACTCAGGGCTGATGATGTTGAAGGTTTGATTCATCATCACATCTCTCACAGCAGGGAGGATATCTCCAACCTGCTCCGAAACAAGGCAACAGTTCAGAAGGCTACTTCAGAGGAGTGTGAAGCACCACATTAGATGCCACCATAATGCAAGGTTTGTTGTGTAAGAGATTTCAAACAGAGTAAGCTTGTCGGGTACCTTCTGCTGAGAGAGGACTGTGAGAAACTCTTCCACATTCTGGAAATCATCGCCTTTCTCTAGACGAAGGAACACTAGATTGATCTGACTTGTGTTGTTCAATGCTCCAGAGGTCAGAGTGAGTTCAGCTACCTGGCCAGGAGTCAGCAGGTCCAATATTTCAAACTGAAATATGACACAGAGAGTTAAATATTTGTGCCCATGGCCGACAGACAATGCCATACTTACAGCAGATTTATAGATGCTGCAGGCCTGGTGTTACTCACCCCAGAGAAGTCTGCATTTAGACGTAGAAGTTCATCCAAAGTGGCATAAGTGGAGAAGTTGCCAAAGTTCTTTGCTAGCCATTCACTGCTGCTAGGTGTGCTGGTAACACAACCGGGATCTAAAATAAAAGATAGGGAATGCAATCAGAACGTGACAAAGAGATGATGGTTCATGGCCATTAAGTGATTAGCAATCTACATGTTGTACAGGTAGGTGATTAGAGATGTTACAAGATGGAGGGCAATTCAAGTGTTCGAGCAGCATTTCTCCAAGTACCTGACAAGTCAGCTCTTGCCAGGAAAGGGTAGATGAAATAAGTAAAGATGGACCATTTTTGGTTCTCGTCCAGGAGTGCATCTTCCCTGCTAAGAGCCTCCACCCTAAGATGGATGAGAAAAGGTTAGACGTTATGATGGATTAAATGATAACACCCTAATAAATTTAAATGGAATGAAATCCCCAGCAATGTGCCTTGAAAGTCCAGTGTCTTTACTTACACAACTTGGTAGGTCTGACAGCTGAAGTTCTTGGAACTGAGACAAGAGAGGAAGTCTGCAGACACTGATGACAAAAATGGTCTGAGCCTCATTTGAAACCACTGGGTGATGAAAGCGGTATCCGTAAGCTGGGCAGCGCTAAAGTTTTGGACTGTCACTTCGCCGATGGCATCAAGAACATATGAGTCTGAGAGGCTTACATAATGGATCTGTAAAGAGCAGATGGATATTTCAGGGTATGTTTGAGAAGACATTTTGGGTTTTTATTCCTCTTACACCACAGCACAACATTCCCTACCGTGTTGGAGTAAATATCCAGGGCTTCATCCAGAGGTGCGGCAAACTTTTGGAAGAAAAGCTTCCAAATTGCCCTGCTGTAGTTCATGCTGCTGGACAGTTTGCATGACATCACGGTGGCCAAATCACTGGAGGAAAGCACTGCAAACTTGAAACACAAGAAAGTGGGAGGAAAATTACAGAGACATGTTTATGTGGTCCTATGTCTGAGATGAACATGAGTAAAGGCTATTGCAGCTGCTTCAAAGAGGTCTTACTGATGAACAGGCATAGTCAGAGATGCTGAAGTTGCAGAGCTGTGCCGAGGTATTTCCGAGGGATATTTCACTCTGGAGTGGATCACTGCAGAGAACACAATTCCAACATATCACATATAAGAACTTTCAACAGTGTACATTTGGAATACTTTTCAAAGCATCATCTCTCACCTGCCCACACCCTGACAAACATCTGTTTCTGCAACAAGCAGAAAAAACAAAAAACAGTGATCAGAAGGTCAATATCAGCCTACTGGAAAGAGTTTTGACATCACTGCATCTTAAAAGTTAGAGATCTGGAGAAAGGAACTTTATGGTTGCTTACCATTGACCAATGTCTGTTTGCACTAAAAGAAAAAACAGAACATGCATGTCATCAGACACAAAGTATTGTCTTTACAGTCATATAATCAATCCCTTCTTTAAAATGGAATACTTACCACACCAACAGGCACTGGAGCACTGCAATCTAGAAAAGAGCAAGAAAAAGGTACAGTATTCAGAGGATGGGATGAGGGACACTGAAAAAAGCATTGAATTGTTTTAGGAATTTGAAATAACGGCATACTTAAAGGCAAACTCTGGCTCAGGATTTCTCTGCTTGATCTGAGTTCCTCCTCAAGGTTGACTGGAAGGACCGCCAGACTCGTATCCATGCCCATCAAACTGTTAATCAGAAAACATTCATTTTCATCTTCCTTGTACCCCTAATCTATGAGAGAATATGTGGCCCAAAAACAGTGGAAGTCAAAGCCAATGAATAGTAAATCACTCACATTGCCTTATAGGAGTCACAGCTGAGGTTGTTGGGGATCACAAACAGCAATGAGGGCTGGAAACTGGCCAGTACCACAAAGAGATTCTCTTGGAACCACAGCTCATAGTCACTCGGCTGGAAGAAGGGGAACTCTGGAGCAAGGGCCGTCAACGTCAAATTCAGGATTGTGGCGCTAACAGCTGCATTTTCAATGTAGAAAATGTGCTCCTAGGTAAGAAACAATAAAGGGTTTTAAAAACATTGTAGATATTTTAATGCACGACTGCCAGCATGGCAGTTTTTCAGTGCTGCCTTTTGTCATGTTTAATGGTCACAGACAACAGCTAACCTCTTTGGTGATGTTGACAAATGTCTCAAAGAACAAACTGAGCTGCTCCTTATTTGAAGATGACACTATCCCCAACATAGCTTCCTTCACCAGAGTCTCATTCTCCAGAGCACCACTGGATGGATCTAATATCAGCTCTGCTTTCTGTTCTGGAGAAAGTAAGCTCAGAACAGCAACCTGATAAGAATGAAGAAAAAATATTCTAAAGATTTTCATTGTGGAGAGTGAAGCTTTTTCTTTCAAACGACAGCTAATATTGATATTCAGAAATCTTGGACAGGATACTTATTTTTTAAAAGCATCTGAAACAAAGGTTTTGTGTTTTACCCCAGTTATATTCAATTCTTTGAGGTCAGAGTAGGATGCAGCTGTATAGAACAGACCCAAATAGACAGTCAGCCAGTCCGCATCATTGTGAATATCCATTCTGCAATCTGGTTGAACAAGGAACAAGACCATTGAAATCAATTACAACACATGGCACATAATAATGTCATAGCATGAGGCCACTGCATGTGAGAAACTGTACTTGTAAGGCATGCTGCAAAGACATGCATGGCAGCAGAATTGTGCAGTAAGTCACCTTACCTGGTGTATTTAGCTGTGCAGCAAAATCTTTCAAGAATTTCACTAAAACCTCAGTTAATTCATTCCTTCTGCTGTCAGTCATTTTAGGGAATGCAACACTTATTCCTGAAACACTGCAAGGAAAGAACATCGTCTTTAAGTTCAGATAGACATTTTGAGGTTAGACAACCTGCTTCTCATGGCTACATTCTTTTCATTTCTAATTTGTGTGGAACAAATAGAGGATGACTTTGCCCAATTTAGACTTCTGATACAAGAGACTTACATCACTTGGTAGTTGGTGCAGTTGACGCTGCTGATGGCTGTTACTAGCATCTCTGCAGTGAAACTGGGAAGGAGAGGGTTCAGCTTGATGTGGAACCAGTTCACCCAGTCAGAGTACTCAAAGTGTGCAAACTCAGGGCTGATGATGTTGAAGGTTTGATTCATCATCACATCTCTCACAGCAGGGAGGATATCTCCAGCCTGCCCCGAAACAAGGCAACAGTTCAGAAGGCTACTTCAGAGGAGTGTGAAGCACCACATTAGATGCCACCATAATGCAAGGTTTGTTGTGTAAGAGATTTCAAACAGAGTAAGCTTGTCGGGTACCTTCTGCTGAGAGAGGACTGTGAGAAACTCTTCCACATTCTGGAAATCATCGCCTTTCTCTAGACGAAGGAACACTAGATTGATCTGACTTGTGTTGTTCAATGCTCCAGAGGTCAGAGTGAGTTCAGCTACCTGGCCAGGAGTCAGCAGGTCCAATATTTCAAACTGAAATATGACACAGAGAGTTAAATATTTGTGCCCATGGCCGACAGACAATGCCATACTTACAGCAGATTTATAGATGCTGCAGGCCTGGTGTTACTCACCCCAGAGAAGTCTGCATTTAGACGTAGAAGTTCATCCAAAGTGGCATAAGTGGAGAAGTTGCCAAAGTTCTTTGCTAGCCATTCACTGCTGCTAGGTGTGCTGGTAACACAACCGGGATCTAAAATAAAAGATAGGGAATGCAATCAGAACGTGACAAAGAGATGATGGTTCATGGCCATTAAGTGATTAGCAATCTACATGTTGTACAGGTAGGTGATTAGAGATGTTACAAGATGGAGGGCAATTCAAGTGTTCGAGCAGCATTTCTCCAAGTACCTGACAAGTCAGCTCTTGCCAGGAAAGGGTAGATGAAATAAGTAAAGATGGACCATTTTTGGTTCTCGTCCAGGAGTGCATCTTCCCTGCTAAGAGCCTCCACCCTAAGATGGATGAGAAAAGGTTAGACGTTATGATGGATTAAATGATAACACCCTAATAAATTTAAATGGAATGAAATCCCCAGCAATGTGCCTTGAAAGTCCAGTGTCTTTACTTACACAACTTGGTAGGTCTGGCAGCTGAAGTTCTTGGAACTGAGACAAGAGAGGAAGTCTGCAGACACTGATGACAAAAATGGTCTGAGCCTCATTTGAAACCACTGGGTGATGAAAGCGGTATCCGTAAGCTGGGCAGCGCTAAAGTTTTGGACTGTCACTTCGCCGATGGCATCAAGAACATATGAGTCTGAGAGGCTTACATAATGGATCTGTAAAGAGCAGATGGATATTTCAGGGTATGTTTGAGAAGACATTTTGGGTTTTTATTCCTCTTACACCACAGCACAACATTCCCTACCGTGTTGGAGTAAATATCCAGGGCTTCATCCAGAGGTGCGGCAAACTTTTGGAAGAAAAGCTTCCAAATTGCCCTGCTGTAGTTCATGCTGCTGGACAGTTTGCATGACATCACGGTGGCCAAATCACTGGAGGAAAGCACTGCAAACTTGAAACACAAGAAAGTGGGAGGAAAATTACAGAGACATGTTTATGTGGTCCTATGTCTGAGATGAACATGAGTAAAGGCTATTGCAGCTGCTTCAAAGAGGTCTTACTGATGAACAGGCATAGTCAGAGATGCTGAAGTTGCAGAGCTGTGCCGAGGTATTTCCGAGGGATATTTCACTCTGGAGTGGATCACTGCAGAGAACACAATTCCAACATATCACATATAAGAACTTTCAACAGTGTACATTTGGAATACTTTTCAAAGCATCATCTCTCACCTGCCCACACCCTGACAAACATCTGTTTCTGCAACAAGCAGAAAAAACAAAAAACAGTGATCAGAAGGTCAATATCAGCCTACTGGAAAGAGTTTTGACATCACTGCATCTTAAAAGTTAGAGATCTGGAGAAAGGAACTTTATGGTTGCTTACCATTGACCAATGTCTGTTTGCACTAAAAGAAAAAACAGAACATGCATGTCATCAGACACAAAGTATTGTCTTTACAGTCATATAATCAATCCCTTCTTTAAAATGGAATACTTACCACACCAACAGGCACTGGAGCACTGCAATCTAGAAAAGAGCAAGAAAAAGGTACAGTATTCAGAGGATGGGATGAGGGACACTGAAAAAAGCATTGAATTGTTTTAGGAATTTGAAATAACGGCATACTTAAAGGCAAACTCTGGCTCAGGATTTCTCTGCTTGATCTGAGTTCCTCCTCAAGGTTGACTGGAAGGACCGCCAGACTCGTATCCATGCCCATCAAACTGTTAATCAGAAAACATTCATTTTCATCTTCCTTGTACCCCTAATCTATGAGAGAATATGTGGTCCAAAAACAGTGGAAGTCAAAGCCAATGAATAGTAAATCACTCACATTGCCTTATAGGAGTCACAGCTGAGGTTGTTGGGGATCACAAACAGCAATGAGGGCTGGAAACTGGCCAGTACCACAAAGAGATTCTCTTGGAACCACAGCTCATAGTCACTCGGCTGGAAGAAGGGGAACTCTGGAGCAAGGGCCGTCAACGTCAAATTCAGGATTGTGGCGCTAACAGCTGCATTTTCAATGTAGAAAATGTGCTCCTAGGTAAGAAACAATAAAGGGTTTTAAAAACATTGTAGATATTTTAATGCACGACTGCCAGCATGGCAGTTTTTCAGTGCTGCCTTTTGTCATGTTTAATGGTCACAGACAACAGCTAACCTCTTTGGTGATGTTGACAAATGTCTCAAAGAACAAACTGAGCTGCTCCTTATTTGAAGATGACACTATGCCCAACATAGCTTCCTTCACCAGAGTCTCATTCTCCAGAGCACCACTGGATGGATCTAATATCAGCTCTGCTTTCTGTTCTGGAGAAAGTAAGCTCAGAACAGCAACCTGATAAGAATGAAGAAAAAATATTCTAAAGATTTTCATTGTGGAGAGTGAAGCTTTTTCTTTCAAACGCCAGCTAATATTGATATTCAGAAATCTTGGACAGGATACTTATTTTTTAAAAGCATCTGAAACAAAGGTTTTGTGTTTTACCCCAGTTATATTCAATTCTTTGAGGTCAGAGTAGGATGCAGCTGTATAGAACAGACCCAAATAGACAGTCAGCCAGTCCGCATCATTGTGAATATCCATTCTGCAATCTGGTTGAACAAGGAACAAGACCATTGAAATCAATTACAACACATGGCACATAATAATGTCATAGCATGAGGCCACTGCATGTGAGAAACTGTACTTGTGAGGCATGCTGCAAAGACATGCATGGCAGCAGAATTGTGCAGTAAGTCACCTTACCTGGTGTATTTAGCTGTGCAGCAAAATCTTTCAAGAATTTCACTAAAACCTCAGTTAATTCATTCCTTCTGCTGTCAGTCATTTTAGGGAATGCAACACTTATTCCTGAAACACTGCAAGGAAAGAACATCGTCTTTAAGTTCAGATAGACATTTTGAGGTTAGACAACCTGCTTCTCATGGCTACATTCTTTTCATTTCTAATTTGTGTGGAACAAATAGAGGATGACTTTGCCCAATTTAGACTTCTGATACAAGAGACTTACATCACTTGGTAGTTGGTGCAGTTGACGCTGCTGATGGCTGTTACTAGCATCTCTGCAGTGAAACTGGGAAGGAGAGGGTTCAGCTTGATGTGGAACCAGTTCACCCAGTCAGAGTACTCAAAGTGTGCAAACTCAGGGCTGATGATGTTGAAGGTTTGATTCATCATCACATCTCTCACAGCAGGGAGGATATCTCCAGCCTGCCCCGAAACAAGGCAACAGTTCAGAAGGCTACTTCAGAGGAGTGTGAAGCACCACATTAGATGCCACCATAATGCAAGGTTTGTTGTGTAAGAGATTTCAAACAGAGTAAGCTTGTCGGGTACCTTCTGCTGAGAGAGGACTGTGAGAAACTCTTCCACATTCTGGAAATCATCGCCTTTCTCTAGACGAAGGAACACTAGATTGATCTGACTTGTGTTGTTCAATGCTCCAGAGGTCAGAGTGAGTTCAGCTACCTGGCCAGGAGTCAGCAGGTCCAATATTTCAAACTGAAATATGACACAGAGAGTTAAATATTTGTGCCCATGGCCGACAGACAATGCCATACTTACAGCAGATTTATAGATGCTGCAGGCCTGGTGTTACTCACCCCAGAGAAGTCTGCATTTAGACGTAGAAGTTCATCCAAAGTGGCATAAGTGGAGAAGTTGCCAAAGTTCTTTGCTAGCCATTCACTGCTGCTAGGTGTGCTGGTAACACAACCGGGATCTAAAATAAAAGATAGGGAATGCAATCAGAACGTGACAAAGAGATGATGGTTCATGGCCATTAAGTGATTAGCAATCTACATGTTGTACAGGTAGGTGATTAGAGATGTTACAAGATGGAGGGCAATTCAAGTGTTCGAGCAGCATTTCTCCAAGTACCTGACAAGTCAGCTCTTGCCAGGAAAGGGTAGATGAAATAAGTAAAGATGGACCATTTTTGGTTCTCGTCCAGGAGTGCATCTTCCCTGCTAAGAGCCTCCACCCTAAGATGGATGAGAAAAGGTTAGACGTTATGATGGATTAAATGATAACACCCTAATAAATTTAAATGGAATGAAATCCCCAGCAATGTGCCTTGAAAGTCCAGTGTCTTTACTTACACAACTTGGTAGGTCTGGCAGCTGAAGTTCTTGGAACTGAGACAAGAGAGGAAGTCTGCAGACACTGATGACAAAAATGGTCTGAGCCTCATTTGAAACCACTGGGTGATGAAAGCGGTATCCGTAAGCTGGGCAGCGCTAAAGTTTTGGACTGTCACTTCGCCGATGGCATCAAGAACATATGAGTCTGAGAGGCTTACATAATGGATCTGTAAAGAGCAGATGGATATTTCAGGGTATGTTTGAGAAGACATTTTGGGTTTTTATTCCTCTTACACCACAGCACAACATTCCCTACCGTGTTGGAGTAAATATCCAGGGCTTCATCCAGAGGTGCGGCAAACTTTTGGAAGAAAAGCTTCCAAATTGCCCTGCTGTAGTTCATGCTGCTGGACAGTTTGCATGACATCACGGTGGCCAAATCACTGGAGGAAAGCACTGCAAACTTGAAACACAAGAAAGTGGGAGGAAAATTACAGAGACATGTTTATGTGGTCCTATGTCTGAGATGAACATGAGTAAAGGCTATTGCAGCTGCTTCAAAGAGGTCTTACTGATGAACAGGCATAGTCAGAGATGCTGAAGTTGCAGAGCTGTGCCGAGGTATTTCCGAGGGATATTTCACTCTGGAGTGGATCACTGCAGAGAACACAATTCCAACATATCACATATAAGAACTTTCAACAGTGTACATTTGGAATACTTTTCAAAGCATCATCTCTCACCTGCCCACACCCTGACAAACATCTGTTTCTGCAACAAGCAGAAAAAACAAAAAACAGTGATCAGAAGGTCAATATCAGCCTACTGGAAAGAGTTTTGACATCACTGCATCTTAAAAGTTAGAGATCTGGAGAAAGGAACTTTATGGTTGCTTACCATTGACCAATGTCTGTTTGCACTAAAAGAAAAAACAGAACATGCATGTCATCAGACACAAAGTATTGTCTTTACAGTCATATAATCAATCCCTTCTTTAAAATGGAATACTTACCACACCAACAGGCACTGGAGCACTGCAATCTAGAAAAGAGCAAGAAAAAGGTACAGTATTCAGAGGATGGGATGAGGGACACTGAAAAAAGCATTGAATTGTTTTAGGAATTTGAAATAACGGCATACTTAAAGGCAAACTCTGGCTCAGGATTTCTCTGCTTGATCTGAGTTCCTCCTCAAGGTTGACTGGAAGGACCGCCAGACTCGTATCCATGCCCATCAAACTGTTAATCAGAAAACATTCATTTTCATCTTCCTTGTACCCCTAATCTATGAGAGAATATGTGGTCCAAAAACAGTGGAAGTCAAAGCCAATGAATAGTAAATCACTCACATTGCCTTATAGGAGTCACAGCTGAGGTTGTTGGGGATCACAAACAGCAATGAGGGCTGGAAACTGGCCAGTACCACAAAGAGATTCTCTTGGAACCACAGCTCATAGTCACTCGGCTGGAAGAAGGGGAACTCTGGAGCAAGGGCCGTCAACGTCAAATTCAGGATTGTGGCGCTAACAGCTGCATTTTCAATGTAGAAAATGTGCTCCTAGGTAAGAAACAATAAAGGGTTTTAAAAACATTGTAGATATTTTAATGCACGACTGCCAGCATGGCAGTTTTTCAGTGCTGCCTTTTGTCATGTTTAATGGTCACAGACAACAGCTAACCTCTTTGGTGATGTTGACAAATGTCTCAAAGAACAAACTGAGCTGCTCCTTATTTGAAGATGACACTATGCCCAACATAGCTTCCTTCACCAGAGTCTCATTCTCCAGAGCACCACTGGATGGATCTAATATCAGCTCTGCTTTCTGTTCTGGAGAAAGTAAGCTCAGAACAGCAACCTGATAAGAATGAAGAAAAAATATTCTAAAGATTTTCATTGTGGAGAGTGAAGCTTTTTCTTTCAAACGCCAGCTAATATTGATATTCAGAAATCTTGGACAGGATACTTATTTTTTAAAAGCATCTGAAACAAAGGTTTTGTGTTTTACCCCAGTTATATTCAATTCTTTGAGGTCAGAGTAGGATGCAGCTGTATAGAACAGACCCAAATAGACAGTCAGCCAGTCCGCATCATTGTGAATATCCATTCTGCAATCTGGTTGAACAAGGAACAAGACCATTGAAATCAATTACAACACATGGCACATAATAATGTCATAGCATGAGGCCACTGCATGTGAGAAACTGTACTTGTGAGGCATGCTGCAAAGACATGCATGGCAGCAGAATTGTGCAGTAAGTCACCTTACCTGGTGTATTTAGCTGTGCAGCAAAATCTTTCAAGAATTTCACTAAAACCTCAGTTAATTCATTCCTTCTGCTGTCAGTCATTTTAGGGAATGCAACACTTATTCCTGAAACACTGCAAGGAAAGAACATCGTCTTTAAGTTCAGATAGACATTTTGAGGTTAGACAACCTGCTTCTCATGGCTACATTCTTTTCATTTCTAATTTGTGTGGAACAAATAGAGGATGACTTTGCCCAATTTAGACTTCTGATACAAGAGACTTACATCACTTGGTAGTTGGTGCAGTTGACGCTGCTGATGGCTGTTACTAGCATCTCTGCAGTGAAACTGGGAAGGAGAGGGTTCAGCTTGATGTGGAACCAGTTCACCCAGTCAGAGTACTCAAAGTGTGCAAACTCAGGGCTGATGATGTTGAAGGTTTGATTCATCATCACATCTCTCACAGCAGGGAGGATATCTCCAACCTGCTCCGAAACAAGGCAACAGTTCAGAAGGCTACTTCAGAGGAGTGTGAAGCACCACATTAGATGCCACCATAATGCAAGGTTTGTTGTGTAAGAGATTTCAAACAGAGTAAGCTTGTCGGGTACCTTCTGCTGAGAGAGGACTGTGAGAAACTCTTCCACATTCTGGAAATCATCGCCTTTCTCTAGACGAAGGAACACTAGATTGATCTGACTTGTGTTGTTCAATGCTCCAGAGGTCAGAGTGAGTTCAGCTACCTGGCCAGGAGTCAGCAGGTCCAATATTTCAAACTGAAATATGACACAGAGAGTTAAATATTTGTGCCCATGGCCGACAGACAATGCCATACTTACAGCAGATTTATAGATGCTGCAGGCCTGGTGTTACTCACCCCAGAGAAGTCTGCATTTAGACGTAGAAGTTCATCCAAAGTGGCATAAGTGGAGAAGTTGCCAAAGTTCTTTGCTAGCCATTCACTGCTGCTAGGTGTGCTGGTAACACAACCGGGATCTAAAATAAAAGATAGGGAATGCAATCAGAACGTGACAAAGAGATGATGGTTCATGGCCATTAAGTGATTAGCAATCTACATGTTGTACAGGTAGGTGATTAGAGATGTTACAAGATGGAGGGCAATTCAAGTGTTCGAGCAGCATTTCTCCAAGTACCTGACAAGTCAGCTCTTGCCAGGAAAGGGTAGATGAAATAAGTAAAGATGGACCATTTTTGGTTCTCGTCCAGGAGTGCATCTTCCCTGCTAAGAGCCTCCACCCTAAGATGGATGAGAAAAGGTTAGACGTTATGATGGATTAAATGATAACACCCTAATAAATTTAAATGGAATGAAATCCCCAGCAATGTGCCTTGAAAGTCCAGTGTCTTTACTTACACAACTTGGTAGGTCTGACAGCTGAAGTTCTTGGAACTGAGACAAGAGAGGAAGTCTGCAGACACTGATGACAAAAATGGTCTGAGCCTCATTTGAAACCACTGGGTGATGAAAGCGGTATCCGTAAGCTGGGCAGCGCTAAAGTTTTGGACTGTCACTTCGCCGATGGCATCAAGAACATATGAGTCTGAGAGGCTTACATAATGGATCTGTAAAGAGCAGATGGATATTTCAGGGTATGTTTGAGAAGACATTTTGGGTTTTTATTCCTCTTACACCACAGCACAACATTCCCTACCGTGTTGGAGTAAATATCCAGGGCTTCATCCAGAGGTGCGGCAAACTTTTGGAAGAAAAGCTTCCAAATTGCCCTGCTGTAGTTCATGCTGCTGGACAGTTTGCATGACATCACGGTGGCCAAATCACTGGAGGAAAGCACTGCAAACTTGAAACACAAGAAAGTGGGAGGAAAATTACAGAGACATGTTTATGTGGTCCTATGTCTGAGATGAACATGAGTAAAGGCTATTGCAGCTGCTTCAAAGAGGTCTTACTGATGAACAGGCATAGTCAGAGATGCTGAAGTTGCAGAGCTGTGCCGAGGTATTTCCGAGGGATATTTCACTCTGGAGTGGATCACTGCAGAGAACACAATTCCAACATATCACATATAAGAACTTTCAACAGTGTACATTTGGAATACTTTTCAAAGCATCATCTCTCACCTGCCCACACCCTGACAAACATCTGTTTCTGCAACAAGCAGAAAAAACAAAAAACAGTGATCAGAAGGTCAATATCAGCCTACTGGAAAGAGTTTTGACATCACTGCATCTTAAAAGTTAGAGATCTGGAGAAAGGAACTTTATGGTTGCTTACCATTGACCAATGTCTGTTTGCACTAAAAGAAAAAACAGAACATGCATGTCATCAGACACAAAGTATTGTCTTTACAGTCATATAATCAATCCCTTCTTTAAAATGGAATACTTACCACACCAACAGGCACTGGAGCACTGCAATCTAGAAAAGAGCAAGAAAAAGGTACAGTATTCAGAGGATGGGATGAGGGACACTGAAAAAAGCATTGAATTGTTTTAGGAATTTGAAATAACGGCATACTTAAAGGCAAACTCTGGCTCAGGATTTCTCTGCTTGATCTGAGTTCCTCCTCAAGGTTGACTGGAAGGACCGCCAGACTCGTATCCATGCCCATCAAACTGTTAATCAGAAAACATTCATTTTCATCTTCCTTGTACCCCTAATCTATGAGAGAATATGTGGCCCAAAAACAGTGGAAGTCAAAGCCAATGAATAGTAAATCACTCACATTGCCTTATAGGAGTCACAGCTGAGGTTGTTGGGGATCACAAACAGCAATGAGGGCTGGAAACTGGCCAGTACCACAAAGAGATTCTCTTGGAACCACAGCTCATAGTCACTCGGCTGGAAGAAGGGGAACTCTGGAGCAAGGGCCGTCAACGTCAAATTCAGGATTGTGGCGCTAACAGCTGCATTTTCAATGTAGAAAATGTGCTCCTAGGTAAGAAACAATAAAGGGTTTTAAAAACATTGTAGATATTTTAATGCACGACTGCCAGCATGGCAGTTTTTCAGTGCTGCCTTTTGTCATGTTTAATGGTCACAGACAACAGCTAACCTCTTTGGTGATGTTGACAAATGTCTCAAAGAACAAACTGAGCTGCTCCTTATTTGAAGATGACACTATCCCCAACATAGCTTCCTTCACCAGAGTCTCATTCTCCAGAGCACCACTGGATGGATCTAATATCAGCTCTGCTTTCTGTTCTGGAGAAAGTAAGCTCAGAACAGCAACCTGATAAGAATGAAGAAAAAATATTCTAAAGATTTTCATTGTGGAGAGTGAAGCTTTTTCTTTCAAACGACAGCTAATATTGATATTCAGAAATCTTGGACAGGATACTTATTTTTTAAAAGCATCTGAAACAAAGGTTTTGTGTTTTACCCCAGTTATATTCAATTCTTTGAGGTCAGAGTAGGATGCAGCTGTATAGAACAGACCCAAATAGACAGTCAGCCAGTCCGCATCATTGTGAATATCCATTCTGCAATCTGGTTGAACAAGGAACAAGACCATTGAAATCAATTACAACACATGGCACATAATAATGTCATAGCATGAGGCCACTGCATGTGAGAAACTGTACTTGTAAGGCATGCTGCAAAGACATGCATGGCAGCAGAATTGTGCAGTAAGTCACCTTACCTGGTGTATTTAGCTGTGCAGCAAAATCTTTCAAGAATTTCACTAAAACCTCAGTTAATTCATTCCTTCTGCTGTCAGTCATTTTAGGGAATGCAACACTTATTCCTGAAACACTGCAAGGAAAGAACATCGTCTTTAAGTTCAGATAGACATTTTGAGGTTAGACAACCTGCTTCTCATGGCTACATTCTTTTCATTTCTAATTTGTGTGGAACAAATAGAGGATGACTTTGCCCAATTTAGACTTCTGATACAAGAGACTTACATCACTTGGTAGTTGGTGCAGTTGACGCTGCTGATGGCTGTTACTAGCATCTCTGCAGTGAAACTGGGAAGGAGAGGGTTCAGCTTGATGTGGAACCAGTTCACCCAGTCAGAGTACTCAAAGTGTGCAAACTCAGGGCTGATGATGTTGAAGGTTTGATTCATCATCACATCTCTCACAGCAGGGAGGATATCTCCAGCCTGCCCCGAAACAAGGCAACAGTTCAGAAGGCTACTTCAGAGGAGTGTGAAGCACCACATTAGATGCCACCATAATGCAAGGTTTGTTGTGTAAGAGATTTCAAACAGAGTAAGCTTGTCGGGTACCTTCTGCTGAGAGAGGACTGTGAGAAACTCTTCCACATTCTGGAAATCATCGCCTTTCTCTAGACGAAGGAACACTAGATTGATCTGACTTGTGTTGTTCAATGCTCCAGAGGTCAGAGTGAGTTCAGCTACCTGGCCAGGAGTCAGCAGGTCCAATATTTCAAACTGAAATATGACACAGAGAGTTAAATATTTGTGCCCATGGCCGACAGACAATGCCATACTTACAGCAGATTTATAGATGCTGCAGGCCTGGTGTTACTCACCCCAGAGAAGTCTGCATTTAGACGTAGAAGTTCATCCAAAGTGGCATAAGTGGAGAAGTTGCCAAAGTTCTTTGCTAGCCATTCACTGCTGCTAGGTGTGCTGGTAACACAACCGGGATCTAAAATAAAAGATAGGGAATGCAATCAGAACGTGACAAAGAGATGATGGTTCATGGCCATTAAGTGATTAGCAATCTACATGTTGTACAGGTAGGTGATTAGAGATGTTACAAGATGGAGGGCAATTCAAGTGTTCGAGCAGCATTTCTCCAAGTACCTGACAAGTCAGCTCTTGCCAGGAAAGGGTAGATGAAATAAGTAAAGATGGACCATTTTTGGTTCTCGTCCAGGAGTGCATCTTCCCTGCTAAGAGCCTCCACCCTAAGATGGATGAGAAAAGGTTAGACGTTATGATGGATTAAATGATAACACCCTAATAAATTTAAATGGAATGAAATCCCCAGCAATGTGCCTTGAAAGTCCAGTGTCTTTACTTACACAACTTGGTAGGTCTGGCAGCTGAAGTTCTTGGAACTGAGACAAGAGAGGAAGTCTGCAGACACTGATGACAAAAATGGTCTGAGCCTCATTTGAAACCACTGGGTGATGAAAGCGGTATCCGTAAGCTGGGCAGCGCTAAAGTTTTGGACTGTCACTTCGCCGATGGCATCAAGAACATATGAGTCTGAGAGGCTTACATAATGGATCTGTAAAGAGCAGATGGATATTTCAGGGTATGTTTGAGAAGACATTTTGGGTTTTTATTCCTCTTACACCACAGCACAACATTCCCTACCGTGTTGGAGTAAATATCCAGGGCTTCATCCAGAGGTGCGGCAAACTTTTGGAAGAAAAGCTTCCAAATTGCCCTGCTGTAGTTCATGCTGCTGGACAGTTTGCATGACATCACGGTGGCCAAATCACTGGAGGAAAGCACTGCAAACTTGAAACACAAGAAAGTGGGAGGAAAATTACAGAGACATGTTTATGTGGTCCTATGTCTGAGATGAACATGAGTAAAGGCTATTGCAGCTGCTTCAAAGAGGTCTTACTGATGAACAGGCATAGTCAGAGATGCTGAAGTTGCAGAGCTGTGCCGAGGTATTTCCGAGGGATATTTCACTCTGGAGTGGATCACTGCAGAGAACACAATTCCAACATATCACATATAAGAACTTTCAACAGTGTACATTTGGAATACTTTTCAAAGCATCATCTCTCACCTGCCCACACCCTGACAAACATCTGTTTCTGCAACAAGCAGAAAAAACAAAAAACAGTGATCAGAAGGTCAATATCAGCCTACTGGAAAGAGTTTTGACATCACTGCATCTTAAAAGTTAGAGATCTGGAGAAAGGAACTTTATGGTTGCTTACCATTGACCAATGTCTGTTTGCACTAAAAGAAAAAACAGAACATGCATGTCATCAGACACAAAGTATTGTCTTTACAGTCATATAATCAATCCCTTCTTTAAAATGGAATACTTACCACACCAACAGGCACTGGAGCACTGCAATCTAGAAAAGAGCAAGAAAAAGGTACAGTATTCAGAGGATGGGATGAGGGACACTGAAAAAAGCATTGAATTGTTTTAGGAATTTGAAATAACGGCATACTTAAAGGCAAACTCTGGCTCAGGATTTCTCTGCTTGATCTGAGTTCCTCCTCAAGGTTGACTGGAAGGACCGCCAGACTCGTATCCATGCCCATCAAACTGTTAATCAGAAAACATTCATTTTCATCTTCCTTGTACCCCTAATCTATGAGAGAATATGTGGTCCAAAAACAGTGGAAGTCAAAGCCAATGAATAGTAAATCACTCACATTGCCTTATAGGAGTCACAGCTGAGGTTGTTGGGGATCACAAACAGCAATGAGGGCTGGAAACTGGCCAGTACCACAAAGAGATTCTCTTGGAACCACAGCTCATAGTCACTCGGCTGGAAGAAGGGGAACTCTGGAGCAAGGGCCGTCAACGTCAAATTCAGGATTGTGGCGCTAACAGCTGCATTTTCAATGTAGAAAATGTGCTCCTAGGTAAGAAACAATAAAGGGTTTTAAAAACATTGTAGATATTTTAATGCACGACTGCCAGCATGGCAGTTTTTCAGTGCTGCCTTTTGTCATGTTTAATGGTCACAGACAACAGCTAACCTCTTTGGTGATGTTGACAAATGTCTCAAAGAACAAACTGAGCTGCTCCTTATTTGAAGATGACACTATGCCCAACATAGCTTCCTTCACCAGAGTCTCATTCTCCAGAGCACCACTGGATGGATCTAATATCAGCTCTGCTTTCTGTTCTGGAGAAAGTAAGCTCAGAACAGCAACCTGATAAGAATGAAGAAAAAATATTCTAAAGATTTTCATTGTGGAGAGTGAAGCTTTTTCTTTCAAACGCCAGCTAATATTGATATTCAGAAATCTTGGACAGGATACTTATTTTTTTAAAGCATCTGAAACAAAGGTTTTGTGTTTTACCCCAGTTATATTCAATTCTTTGAGGTCAGAGTAGGATGCAGCTGTATAGAACAGACCCAAATAGACAGTCAGCCAGTCCGCATCATTGTGAATATCCATTCTGCAATCTGGTTGAACAAGGAACAAGACCATTGAAATCAATTACAACACATGGCACATAATAATGTCATAGCATGAGGCCACTGCATGTGAGAAACTGTACTTGTGAGGCATGCTGCAAAGACATGCATGGCAGCAGAATTGTGCAGTAAGTCACCTTACCTGGTGTATTTAGCTGTGCAGCAAAATCTTTCAAGAATTTCACTAAAACCTCAGTTAATTCATTCCTTCTGCTGTCAGTCATTTTAGGGAATGCAACACTTATTCCTGAAACACTGCAAGGAAAGAACATCGTCTTTAAGTTCAGATAGACATTTTGAGGTTAGACAACCTGCTTCTCATGGCTACATTCTTTTCATTTCTAATTTGTGTGGAACAAATAGAGGATGACTTTGCCCAATTTAGACTTCTGATACAAGAGACTTACATCACTTGGTAGTTGGTGCAGTTGACGCTGCTGATGGCTGTTACTAGCATCTCTGCAGTGAAACTGGGAAGGAGAGGGTTCAGCTTGATGTGGAACCAGTTCACCCAGTCAGAGTACTCAAAGTGTGCAAACTCAGGGCTGATGATGTTGAAGGTTTGATTCATCATCACATCTCTCACAGCAGGGAGGATATCTCCAACCTGCTCCGAAACAAGGCAACAGTTCAGAAGGCTACTTCAGAGGAGTGTGAAGCACCACATTAGATGCCACCATAATGCAAGGTTTGTTGTGTAAGAGATTTCAAACAGAGTAAGCTTGTCGGGTACCTTCTGCTGAGAGAGGACTGTGAGAAACTCTTCCACATTCTGGAAATCATCGCCTTTCTCTAGACGAAGGAACACTAGATTGATCTGACTTGTGTTGTTCAATGCTCCAGAGGTCAGAGTGAGTTCAGCTACCTGGCCAGGAGTCAGCAGGTCCAATATTTCAAACTGAAATATGACACAGAGAGTTAAATATTTGTGCCCATGGCCGACAGACAATGCCATACTTACAGCAGATTTATAGATGCTGCAGGCCTGGTGTTACTCACCCCAGAGAAGTCTGCATTTAGACGTAGAAGTTCATCCAAAGTGGCATAAGTGGAGAAGTTGCCAAAGTTCTTTGCTAGCCATTCACTGCTGCCAGGTGTGCTGGTAACACAACCGGGATCTAAAATAAAAGATAGGGAATGCAATCAGAACGTGACAAAGAGATGATGGTTCATGGCCATTAAGTGATTAGCAATCTACATGTTGTACAGGTAGGTGATTAGAGATGTTACAAGATGGAGGGCAATTCAAGTGTTCGAGCAGCATTTCTCCAAGTACCTGACAAGTCAGCTCTTGCCAGGAAAGGGTAGATGAAATAAGTAAAGATGGACCATTTTTGGTTCTCGTCCAGGAGTGCATCTTCCCTGCTAAGAGCCTCCACCCTAAGATGGATGAGAAAAGGTTAGACGTTATGATGGATTAAATGATAACACCCTAATAAATTTAAATGGAATGAAATCCCCAGCAATGTGCCTTGAAAGTCCAGTGTCTTTACTTACACAACTTGGTAGGTCTGACAGCTGAAGTTCTTGGAACTGAGACAAGAGAGGAAGTCTGCAGACACTGATGACAAAAATGGTCTGAGCCTCATTTGAAACCACTGGGTGATGAAAGCGGTATCCGTAAGCTGGGCAGCGCTAAAGTTTTGGACTGTCACTTCGCCGATGGCATCAAGAACATATGAGTCTGAGAGGCTTACATAATGGATCTGTAAAGAGCAGATGGATATTTCAGGGTATGTTTGAGAAGACATTTTGGGTTTTTATTCCTCTTACACCACAGCACAACATTCCCTACCGTGTTGGAGTAAATATCCAGGGCTTCATCCAGAGGTGCGGCAAACTTTTGGAAGAAAAGCTTCCAAATTGCCCTGCTGTAGTTCATGCTGCTGGACAGTTTGCATGACATCACGGTGGCCAAATCACTGGAGGAAAGCACTGCAAACTTGAAACACAAGAAAGTGGGAGGAAAATTACAGAGACATGTTTATGTGGTCCTATGTCTGAGATGAACATGAGTAAAGGCTATTGCAGCTGCTTCAAAGAGGTCTTACTGATGAACAGGCATAGTCAGAGATGCTGAAGTTGCAGAGCTGTGCCGAGGTATTTCCGAGGGATATTTCACTCTGGAGTGGATCACTGCAGAGAACACAATTCCAACATATCACATATAAGAACTTTCAACAGTGTACATTTGGAATACTTTTCAAAGCATCATCTCTCACCTGCCCACACCCTGACAAACATCTGTTTCTGCAACAAGCAGAAAAAACAAAAAACAGTGATCAGAAGGTCAATATCAGCCTACTGGAAAGAGTTTTGACATCACTGCATCTTAAAAGTTAGAGATCTGGAGAAAGGAACTTTATGGTTGCTTACCATTGACCAATGTCTGTTTGCACTAAAAGAAAAAACAGAACATGCATGTCATCAGACACAAAGTATTGTCTTTACAGTCATATAATCAATCCCTTCTTTAAAATGGAATACTTACCACACCAACAGGCACTGGAGCACTGCAATCTAGAAAAGAGCAAGAAAAAGGTACAGTATTCAGAGGATGGGATGAGGGACACTGAAAAAAGCATTGAATTGTTTTAGGAATTTGAAATAACGGCATACTTAAAGGCAAACTCTGGCTCAGGATTTCTCTGCTTGATCTGAGTTCCTCCTCAAGGTTGACTGGAAGGACCGCCAGACTCGTATCCATGCCCATCAAACTGTTAATCAGAAAACATTCATTTTCATCTTCCTTGTACCCCTAATCTATGAGAGAATATGTGGCCCAAAAACAGTGGAAGTCAAAGCCAATGAATAGTAAATCACTCACATTGCCTTATAGGAGTCACAGCTGAGGTTGTTGGGGATCACAAACAGCAATGAGGGCTGGAAACTGGCCAGTACCACAAAGAGATTCTCTTGGAACCACAGCTCATAGTCACTCGGCTGGAAGAAGGGGAACTCTGGAGCAAGGGCCGTCAACGTCAAATTCAGGATTGTGGCGCTAACAGCTGCATTTTCAATGTAGAAAATGTGCTCCTAGGTAAGAAACAATAAAGGGTTTTAAAAACATTGTAGATATTTTAATGCACGACTGCCAGCATGGCAGTTTTTCAGTGCTGCCTTTTGTCATGTTTAATGGTCACAGACAACAGCTAACCTCTTTGGTGATGTTGACAAATGTCTCAAAGAACAAACTGAGCTGCTCCTTATTTGAAGATGACACTATCCCCAACATAGCTTCCTTCACCAGAGTCTCATTCTCCAGAGCACCACTGGATGGATCTAATATCAGCTCTGCTTTCTGTTCTGGAGAAAGTAAGCTCAGAACAGCAACCTGATAAGAATGAAGAAAAAATATTCTAAAGATTTTCATTGTGGAGAGTGAAGCTTTTTCTTTCAAACGCCAGCTAATATTGATATTCAGAAATCTTGGACAGGATACTTATTTTTTAAAAGCATCTGAAACAAAGGTTTTGTGTTTTACCCCAGTTATATTCAATTCTTTGAGGTCAGAGTAGGATGCAGCTGTATAGAACAGACCCAAATAGACAGTCAGCCAGTCCGCATCATTGTGAATATCCATTCTGCAATCTGGTTGAACAAGGAACAAGACCATTGAAATCAATTACAACACATGGCACATAATAATGTCATAGCATGAGGCCACTGCATGTGAGAAACTGTACTTGTGAGGCATGCTGCAAAGACATGCATGGCAGCAGAATTGTGCAGTAAGTCACCTTACCTGGTGTATTTAGCTGTGCAGCAAAATCTTTCAAGAATTTCACTAAAACCTCAGTTAATTTATTCCTTTTGCTGTCAGTCATTTTAGGGAATGCAACACTTATTCCTGAAACACTGCAAGGAAAGAACACCGTCTTTAAGTTCAGATAGACATTTTGAGGTTAGACAACCTGCTTCTCATGGCTACATTCTTTTCATTTCTAATTTGTGTGGAACAAATAGAGGATGACTTTGCCCAATTTAGACTTCTGATACAAGAGACTTACATCACTTGGTAGTTGGTGCAGTTGACGCTGCTGATGGCTGTTACTAGCATCTCTGCAGTGAAACTGGGAAGGAGAGGGTTCAGCTTGATGTGGAACCAGTTCACCCAGTCAGAGTACTCAAAGTGTGCAAACTCAGGGCTGATGATGTTGAAGGTTTGATTCATCATCACATCTCTCACAGCAGGGAGGATATCTCCAACCTGCTCCGAAACAAGGCAACAGTTCAGAAGGCTACTTCAGAGGAGTGTGAAGCACCACATTAGATGCCACCATAATGCAAGGTTTGTTGTGTAAGAGATTTCAAACAGAGTAAGCTTGTCGGGTACCTTCTGCTGAGAGAGGACTGTGAGAAACTCTTCCACATTCTGGAAATCATCGCCTTTCTCTAGACGAAGGAACACTAGATTGATCTGACTTGTGTTGTTCAATGCTCCAGAGGTCAGAGTGAGTTCAGCTACCTGGCCAGGAGTCAGCAGGTCCAATATTTCAAACTGAAATATGACACAGAGAGTTAAATATTTGTGCCCATGGCCGACAGACAATGCCATACTTACAGCAGATTTATAGATGCTGCAGGCCTGGTGTTACTCACCCCAGAGAAGTCTGCATTTAGACGTAGAAGTTCATCCAAAGTGGCATAAGTGGAGAAGTTGCCAAAGTTCTTTGCTAGCCATTCACTGCTGCTAGGTGTGCTGGTAACACAACCGGGATCTAAAATAAAAGATAGGGAATGCAATCAGAACGTGACAAAGAGATGATGGTTCATGGCCATTAAGTGATTAGCAATCTACATGTTGTACAGGTAGGTGATTAGAGATGTTACAAGATGGAGGGCAATTCAAGTGTTCGAGCAGCATTTCTCCAAGTACCTGACAAGTCAGCTCTTGCCAGGAAAGGGTAGATGAAATAAGTAAAGATGGACCATTTTTGGTTCTCGTCCAGGAGTGCATCTTCCCTGCTAAGAGCCTCCACCCTAAGATGGATGAGAAAAGGTTAGACGTTATGATGGATTAAATGATAACACCCTAATAAATTTAAATGGAATGAAATCCCCAGCAATGTGCCTTGAAAGTCCAGTGTCTTTACTTACACAACTTGGTAGGTCTGACAGCTGAAGTTCTTGGAACTGAGACAAGAGAGGAAGTCTGCAGACACTGATGACAAAAATGGTCTGAGCCTCATTTGAAACCACTGGGTGATGAAAGCGGTATCCGTAAGCTGGGCAGCGCTAAAGTTTTGGACTGTCACTTCGCCGATGGCATCAAGAACATATGAGTCTGAGAGGCTTACATAATGGATCTGTAAAGAGCAGATGGATATTTCAGGGTATGTTTGAGAAGACATTTTGGGTTTTTATTCCTCTTACACCACAGCACAACATTCCCTACCGTGTTGGAGTAAATATCCAGGGCTTCATCCAGAGGTGCGGCAAACTTTTGGAAGAAAAGCTTCCAAATTGCCCTGCTGTAGTTCATGCTGCTGGACAGTTTGCATGACATCACGGTGGCCAAATCACTGGAGGAAAGCACTGCAAACTTGAAACACAAGAAAGTGGGAGGAAAATTACAGAGACATGTTTATGTGGTCCTATGTCTGAGATGAACATGAGTAAAGGCTATTGCAGCTGCTTCAAAGAGGTCTTACTGATGAACAGGCATAGTCAGAGATGCTGAAGTTGCAGAGCTGTGCCGAGGTATTTCCGAGGGATATTTCACTCTGGAGTGGATCACTGCAGAGAACACAATTCCAACATATCACATATAAGAACTTTCAACAGTGTACATTTGGAATACTTTTCAAAGCATCATCTCTCACCTGCCCACACCCTGACAAACATCTGTTTCTGCAACAAGCAGAAAAAACAAAAAACAGTGATCAGAAGGTCAATATCAGCCTACTGGAAAGAGTTTTGACATCACTGCATCTTAAAAGTTAGAGATCTGGAGAAAGGAACTTTATGGTTGCTTACCATTGACCAATGTCTGTTTGCACTAAAAGAAAAAACAGAACATGCATGTCATCAGACACAAAGTATTGTCTTTACAGTCATATAATCAATCCCTTCTTTAAAATGGAATACTTACCACACCAACAGGCACTGGAGCACTGCAATCTAGAAAAGAGCAAGAAAAAGGTACAGTATTCA
Source organism: Hoplias malabaricus (assembly GCF_029633855.1). Taxonomy (NCBI): domain Eukaryota; kingdom Metazoa; phylum Chordata; class Actinopteri; order Characiformes; family Erythrinidae; genus Hoplias; species Hoplias malabaricus. Next base: position 55,845,605 of record NC_089801.1, on the reverse strand, counting down.
GAGGATGGGATGAGGGACACTGAAAAAAGCATTGAATTGTTTTAGGAATTTGAAATAACGGCATACTTAAAGGCAAACTCTGGCTCAGGATTTCTCTGCTTGATCTGAGTTCCTCCTCAAGGTTGACTGGAAGGACCGCCAGACTCGTATCCATGCCCATCAAACTGTTAATCAGAAAACATTCATTTTCATCTTCCTTGTACCCCTAATCTATGAGAGAATATGTGGCCCAAAAACAGTGGAAGTCAAAGCCAATGAATAGTAAATCACTCACATTGCCTTATAGGAGTCACAGCTGAGGTTGTTGGGGATCACAAACAGCAATGAGGGCTGGAAACTGGCCAGTACCACAAAGAGATTCTCTTGGAACCACAGCTCATAGTCACTCGGCTGGAAGAAGGGGAACTCTGGAGCAAGGGCCGTCAACGTCAAATTCAGGATTGTGGCGCTAACAGCTGCATTTTCAATGTAGAAAATGTGCTCCTAGGTAAGAAACAATAAAGGGTTTTAAAAACATTGTAGATATTTTAATGCACGACTGCCAGCATGGCAGTTTTTCAGTGCTGCCTTTTGTCATGTTTAATGGTCACAGACAACAGCTAACCTCTTTGGTGATGTTGACAAATGTCTCAAAGAACAAACTGAGCTGCTCCTTATTTGAAGATGACACTATCCCCAACATAGCTTCCTTCACCAGAGTCTCATTCTCCAGAGCACCACTGGATGGATCTAATATCAGCTCTGCTTTCTGTTCTGGAGAAAGTAAGCTCAGAACAGCAACCTGATAAGAATGAAGAAAAAATATTCTAAAGATTTTCATTGTGGAGAGTGAAGCTTTTTCTTTCAAACGCCAGCTAATATTGATATTCAGAAATCTTGGACAGGATACTTATTTTTTAAAAGCATCTGAAACAAAGGTTTTGTGTTTTACCCCAGTTATATTCAATTCTTTGAGGTCAGAGTAGGATGCAGCTGTATAGAACAGACCCAAATAGACAGTCAGCCAGTCCGCATCATTGTGAATATCCATTCTGCAATCTGGTTGAACAAGGAACAAGACCATTGAAATCAATTACAACACATGGCACATAATAATGTCATAGCATGAGGCCACTGCATGTGAGAAACTGTACTTGTGAGGCATGCTGCAAAGACATGCATGGCAGCAGAATTGTGCAGTAAGTCACCTTACCTGGTGTATTTAGCTGTGCAGCAAAATCTTTCAAGAATTTCACTAAAACCTCAGTTAATTCATTCCTTCTGCTGTCAGTCATTTTAGGGAATGCAACACTTATTCCTGAAACACTGCAAGGAAAGAACATCGTCTTTAAGTTCAGATAGACATTTTGAGGTTAGACAACCTGCTTCTCATGGCTACATTCTTTTCATTTCTAATTTGTGTGGAACAAATAGAGGATGACTTTGCCCAATTTAGACTTCTGATACAAGAGACTTACATCACTTGGTAGTTGGTGCAGTTGACGCTGCTGATGGCTGTTACTAGCATCTCTGCAGTGAAACTGGGAAGGAGAGGGTTCAGCTTGATGTGGAACCAGTTCACCCAGTCAGAGTACTCAAAGTGTGCAAACTCAGGGCTGATGATGTTGAAGGTTTGATTCATCATCACATCTCTCACAGCAGGGAGGATATCTCCAACCTGCTCCGAAACAAGGCAACAGTTCAGAAGGCTACTTCAGAGGAGTGTGAAGCACCACATTAGATGCCACCATAATGCAAGGTTTGTTGTGTAAGAGATTTCAAACAGAGTAAGCTTGTCGGGTACCTTCTGCTGAGAGAGGACTGTGAGAAACTCTTCCACATTCTGGAAATCATCGCCTTTCTCTAGACGAAGGAACACTAGATTGATCTGACTTGTGTTGTTCAATGCTCCAGAGGTCAGAGTGAGTTCAGCTACCTGGCCAGGAGTCAGCAGGTCCAATATTTCAAACTGAAATATGACACAGAGAGTTAAATATTTGTGCCCATGGCCGACAGACAATGCCATACTTACAGCAGATTTATAGATGCTGCAGGCCTGGTGTTACTCACCCCAGAGAAGTCTGCATTTAGACGTAGAAGTTCATCCAAAGTGGCATAAGTGGAGAAGTTGCCAAAGTTCTTTGCTAGCCATTCACTGCTGCTAGGTGTGCTGGTAACACAACCGGGATCTAAAATAAAAGATAGGGAATGCAATCAGAACGTGACAAAGAGATGATGGTTCATGGCCATTAAGTGATTAGCAATCTACATGTTGTACAGGTAGGTGATTAGAGATGTTACAAGATGGAGGGCAATTCAAGTGTTCGAGCAGCATTTCTCCAAGTACCTGACAAGTCAGCTCTTGCCAGGAAAGGGTAGATGAAATAAGTAAAGATGGACCATTTTTGGTTCTCGTCCAGGAGTGCATCTTCCCTGCTAAGAGCCTCCACCCTAAGATGGATGAGAAAAGGTTAGACGTTATGATGGATTAAATGATAACACCCTAATAAATTTAAATGGAATGAAATCCCCAGCAATGTGCCTTGAAAGTCCAGTGTCTTTACTTACACAACTTGGTAGGTCTGACAGCTGAAGTTCTTGGAACTGAGACAAGAGAGGAAGTCTGCAGACACTGATGACAAAAATGGTCTGAGCCTCATTTGAAACCACTGGGTGATGAAAGCGGTATCCGTAAGCTGGGCAGCGCTAAAGTTTTGGACTGTCACTTCGCCGATGGCATCAAGAACATATGAGTCTGAGAGGCTTACATAATGGATCTGTAAAGAGCAGATGGATATTTCAGGGTATGTTTGAGAAGACATTTTGGGTTTTTATTCCTCTTACACCACAGCACAACATTCCCTACCGTGTTGGAGTAAATATCCAGGGCTTCATCCAGAGGTGCGGCAAACTTTTGGAAGAAAAGCTTCCAAATTGCCCTGCTGTAGTTCATGCTGCTGGACAGTTTGCATGACATCACGGTGGCCAAATCACTGGAGGAAAGCACTGCAAACTTGAAACACAAGAAAGTGGGAGGAAAATTACAGAGACATGTTTATGTGGTCCTATGTCTGAGATGAACATGAGTAAAGGCTATTGCAGCTGCTTCAAAGAGGTCTTACTGATGAACAGGCATAGTCAGAGATGCTGAAGTTGCAGAGCTGTGCCGAGGTATTTCCGAGGGATATTTCACTCTGGAGTGGATCACTGCAGAGAACACAATTCCAACATATCACATATAAGAACTTTCAACAGTGTACATTTGGAATACTTTTCAAAGCATCATCTCTCACCTGCCCACACCCTGACAAACATCTGTTTCTGCAACAAGCAGAAAAAACAAAAAACAGTGATCAGAAGGTCAATATCAGCCTACTGGAAAGAGTTTTGACATCACTGCATCTTAAAAGTTAGAGATCTGGAGAAAGGAACTTTATGGTTGCTTACCATTGACCAATGTCTGTTTGCACTAAAAGAAAAAACAGAACATGCATGTCATCAGACACAAAGTATTGTCTTTACAGTCATATAATCAATCCCTTCTTTAAAATGGAATACTTACCACACCAACAGGCACTGGAGCACTGCAATCTAGAAAAGAGCAAGAAAAAGGTACAGTATTCAGAGGATGGGATGAGGGACACTGAAAAAAGCATTGAATTGTTTTAGGAATTTGAAATAACGGCATACTTAAAGGCAAACTCTGGCTCAGGATTTCTCTGCTTGATCTGAGTTCCTCCTCAAGGTTGACTGGAAGGACCGCCAGACTCGTATCCATGCCCATCAAACTGTTAATCAGAAAACATTCATTTTCATCTTCCTTGTACCCCTAATCTATGAGAGAATATGTGGCCCAAAAACAGTGGAAGTCAAAGCCAATGAATAGTAAATCACTCACATTGCCTTATAGGAGTCACAGCTGAGGTTGTTGGGGATCACAAACAGCAATGAGGGCTGGAAACTGGCCAGTACCACAAAGAGATTCTCTTGGAACCACAGCTCATAGTCACTCGGCTGGAAGAAGGGGAACTCTGGAGCAAGGGCCGTCAACGTCAAATTCAGGATTGTGGCGCTAACAGCTGCATTTTCAATGTAGAAAATGTGCTCCTAGGTAAGAAACAATAAAGGGTTTTAAAAACATTGTAGATATTTTAATGCACGACTGCCAGCATGGCAGTTTTTCAGTGCTGCCTTTTGTCATGTTTAATGGTCACAGACAACAGCTAACCTCTTTGGTGATGTTGACAAATGTCTCAAAGAACAAACTGAGCTGCTCCTTATTTGAAGATGACACTATCCCCAACATAGCTTCCTTCACCAGAGTCTCATTCTCCAGAGCACCACTGGATGGATCTAATATCAGCTCTGCTTTCTGTTCTGGAGAAAGTAAGCTCAGAACAGCAACCTGATAAGAATGAAGAAAAAATATTCTAAAGATTTTCATTGTGGAGAGTGAAGCTTTTTCTTTCAAACGCCAGCTAATATTGATATTCAGAAATCTTGGACAGGATACTTATTTTTTAAAAGCATCTGAAACAAAGGTTTTGTGTTTTACCCCAGTTATATTCAATTCTTTGAGGTCAGAGTAGGATGCAGCTGTATAGAACAGACCCAAATAGACAGTCAGCCAGTCCGCATCATTGTGAATATCCATTCTGCAATCTGGTTGAACAAGGAACAAGACCATTGAAATCAATTACAACACATGGCACATAATAATGTCATAGCATGAGGCCACTGCATGTGAGAAACTGTACTTGTGAGGCATGCTGCAAAGACATGCATGGCAGCAGAATTGTGCAGTAAGTCACCTTACCTGGTGTATTTAGCTGTGCAGCAAAATCTTTCAAGAATTTCACTAAAACCTCAGTTAATTCATTCCTTCTGCTGTCAGTCATTTTAGGGAATGCAACACTTATTCCTGAAACACTGCAAGGAAAGAACATCGTCTTTAAGTTCAGATAGACATTTTGAGGTTAGACAACCTGCTTCTCATGGCTACATTCTTTTCATTTCTAATTTGTGTGGAACAAATAGAGGATGACTTTGCCCAATTTAGACTTCTGATACAAGAGACTTACATCACTTGGTAGTTGGTGCAGTTGACGCTGCTGATGGCTGTTACTAGCATCTCTGCAGTGAAACTGGGAAGGAGAGGGTTCAGCTTGATGTGGAACCAGTTCACCCAGTCAGAGTACTCAAAGTGTGCAAACTCAGGGCTGATGATGTTGAAGGTTTGATTCATCATCACATCTCTCACAGCAGGGAGGATATCTCCAACCTGCTCCGAAACAAGGCAACAGTTCAGAAGGCTACTTCAGAGGAGTGTGAAGCACCACATTAGATGCCACCATAATGCAAGGTTTGTTGTGTAAGAGATTTCAAACAGAGTAAGCTTGTCGGGTACCTTCTGCTGAGAGAGGACTGTGAGAAACTCTTCCACATTCTGGAAATCATCGCCTTTCTCTAGACGAAGGAACACTAGATTGATCTGACTTGTGTTGTTCAATGCTCCAGAGGTCAGAGTGAGTTCAGCTACCTGGCCAGGAGTCAGCAGGTCCAATATTTCAAACTGAAATATGACACAGAGAGTTAAATATTTGTGCCCATGGCCGACAGACAATGCCATACTTACAGCAGATTTATAGATGCTGCAGGCCTGGTGTTACTCACCCCAGAGAAGTCTGCATTTAGACGTAGAAGTTCATCCAAAGTGGCATAAGTGGAGAAGTTGCCAAAGTTCTTTGCTAGCCATTCACTGCTGCTAGGTGTGCTGGTAACACAACCGGGATCTAAAATAAAAGATAGGGAATGCAATCAGAACGTGACAAAGAGATGATGGTTCATGGCCATTAAGTGATTAGCAATCTACATGTTGTACAGGTAGGTGATTAGAGATGTTACAAGATGGAGGGCAATTCAAGTGTTCGAGCAGCATTTCTCCAAGTACCTGACAAGTCAGCTCTTGCCAGGAAAGGGTAGATGAAATAAGTAAAGATGGACCATTTTTGGTTCTCGTCCAGGAGTGCATCTTCCCTGCTAAGAGCCTCCACCCTAAGATGGATGAGAAAAGGTTAGACGTTATGATGGATTAAATGATAACACCCTAATAAATTTAAATGGAATGAAATCCCCAGCAATGTGCCTTGAAAGTCCAGTGTCTTTACTTACACAACTTGGTAGGTCTGACAGCTGAAGTTCTTGGAACTGAGACAAGAGAGGAAGTCTGCAGACACTGATGACAAAAATGGTCTGAGCCTCATTTGAAACCACTGGGTGATGAAAGCGGTATCCGTAAGCTGGGCAGCGCTAAAGTTTTGGACTGTCACTTCGCCGATGGCATCAAGAACATATGAGTCTGAGAGGCTTACATAATGGATCTGTAAAGAGCAGATGGATATTTCAGGGTATGTTTGAGAAGACATTTTGGGTTTTTATTCCTCTTACACCACAGCACAACATTCCCTACCGTGTTGGAGTAAATATCCAGGGCTTCATCCAGAGGTGCGGCAAACTTTTGGAAGAAAAGCTTCCAAATTGCCCTGCTGTAGTTCATGCTGCTGGACAGTTTGCATGACATCACGGTGGCCAAATCACTGGAGGAAAGCACTGCAAACTTGAAACACAAGAAAGTGGGAGGAAAATTACAGAGACATGTTTATGTGGTCCTATGTCTGAGATGAACATGAGTAAAGGCTATTGCAGCTGCTTCAAAGAGGTCTTACTGATGAACAGGCATAGTCAGAGATGCTGAAGTTGCAGAGCTGTGCCGAGGTATTTCCGAGGGATATTTCACTCTGGAGTGGATCACTGCAGAGAACACAATTCCAACATATCACATATAAGAACTTTCAACAGTGTACATTTGGAATACTTTTCAAAGCATCATCTCTCACCTGCCCACACCCTGACAAACATCTGTTTCTGCAACAAGCAGAAAAAACAAAAAACAGTGATCAGAAGGTCAATATCAGCCTACTGGAAAGAGTTTTGACATCACTGCATCTTAAAAGTTAGAGATCTGGAGAAAGGAACTTTATGGTTGCTTACCATTGACCAATGTCTGTTTGCACTAAAAGAAAAAACAGAACATGCATGTCATCAGACACAAAGTATTGTCTTTACAGTCATATAATCAATCCCTTCTTTAAAATGGAATACTTACCACACCAACAGGCACTGGAGCACTGCAATCTAGAAAAGAGCAAGAAAAAGGTACAGTATTCAGAGGATGGGATGAGGGACACTGAAAAAAGCATTGAATTGTTTTAGGAATTTGAAATAACGGCATACTTAAAGGCAAACTCTGGCTCAGGATTTCTCTGCTTGATCTGAGTTCCTCCTCTAGGTTGACTGGAAGGACCGCCAGACTCGTATCCATGCCCATCAAACTGTTAATCAGAAAACATTCATTTTCATCTTCCTTGTACCCCTAATCTATGAGAGAATATGTGGTCCAAAAACAGTGGAAGTCAAAGCCAATGAATAGTAAATCACTCACATTGCCTTATAGGAGTCACAGCTGAGGTTGTTTGGGATCACAAACAGCAATGAGGGCTGGAAACTGGCCAGTACCACAAAGAGATTCTCTTGGAACCACAGCTCATAGTCACTCGGCTGGAAGAAGGGGAACTCTGGAGCAAGGGCCGTCAACGTCAAATTCAGGATTGTGGGGCTAACAGCTGCATTTTCAATGTAGAAAATGTGCTCCTAGGTAAGAAACAATAAAGGGTTTTAAAAACATTATAGATATTTTAATGCACGACTGCCAGCATGGCAGTTTTTCAGTGCTGCCTTTTGTCATGTTTAATGGTCACAGACAACAGCTAACCTCTTTGGTGATGTTGACAAATGTCTCAAAGAACAAACTGAGCTGCTCCTTATTTGAAGATGACACTATCCCCAACATAGCTTCCTTCACCAGAGTCTCATTCTCCAGAGCACCACTGGATGGATCTAATATCAGCTCTGCTTTCTGTTCTGGAGAAAGTAAGCTCAGAACAGCAACCTGATGAGAATGAAGAAAAAATATTCTAAAGATTTTCATTGTGGAGAGTGAAGCTTTTTCTTTCAAACGACAGCTAATATTGATATTCAGAAATCTTGGACAGGATACTTATTTTTTAAAAGCATCTGAAACAAAGGTTTTGTGTTTTACCCCAGTTATATTCAATTCTTTGAGGTCAGAGTAGGATGCAGCTGTATAGAACAGACCCAAATAGACAGTCAGCCAGTCCGCATCATTGTGAATATCCATTCTGCAATCTGGTTGAACAAGGAACAAGACCATTGAAATCAATTACAACACATGGCACATAATAATGTCATAGCATGAGGCCACTGCATGTGAGAAACTGTACTTGTGAGGCATGCTGCAAAGACATGCATGGCAGCAGAATTGTGCAGTAAGTCACCTTACCTGGTGTATTTAGCTGTGCAGCAAAATCTTTCAAGAATTTCACTAAAACCTCAGTTAATTCATTCCTTCTGCTGTCAGTCATTTTAGGGAATGCAACACTTATTCCTGAAACACTGCAAGGAAAGAACATCGTCTTTAAGTTCAGATAGACATTTTGAGGTTAGACAACCTGCTTCTCATGGCTACATTCTTTTCATTTCTAATTTGTGTGGAACAAATAGAGGATGACTTTGCCCAATTTAGACTTCTGATACAAGAGACTTACATCACTTGGTAGTTGGTGCAGTTGACGCTGCTGATGGCTGTTACTAGCATCTCTGCAGTGAAACTGGGAAGGAGAGGGTTCAGCTTGATGTGGAACCAGTTCACCCAGTCAGAGTACTCAAAGTGTGCAAACTCAGGGCTGATGATGTTGAAGGTTTGATTCATCATCACATCTCTCACAGCAGGGAGGATATCTCCAACCTGCTCCGAAACAAGGCAACAGTTCAGAAGGCTACTTCAGAGGAGTGTGAAGCACCACATTAGATGCCACAATAATGCAAGGTTTGTTGTGTAAGAGATTTCAAACAGAGTAAGCTTGTCGGGTACCTTCTGCTGAGAGAGGACTGTGAGAAACTCTTCCACATTCTGGAAATCATCGCCTTTCTCTAGACGAAGGAACACTAGATTGATCTGACTTGTGTTGTTCAATGCTCCAGAGGTCAGAGTGAGTTCAGCTACCTGGCCAGGAGTCAGCAGGTCCAATATTTCAAACTGAAATATGACACAGAGAGTTAAATATTTGTGCCCATGGCCGACAGACAATGCCATACTCACAGCAGATTTATAGATGCTGCAGGCCTGGTGTTACTCACCCCAGAGAAGTCTGCATTTAGACGTAGAAGTTCATCCAAAGTGGCATAAGTGGAGAAGTTGCCAATGTTCTTTGCTAGCCATTCACTGCTGCTAGGTGTGCTGGTAACACAACCGGGATCTAAAATAAAAGATAGGGAATGCAATCAGAACGTGACAAAGAGATGATGGTTCATGGCCATTAAGTGATTAGCAATCTACATGTTGTACAGGTAGGTGATTAGAGATGTTACAAGATGGAGGGCAATTCAAGTGTTCGAGCAGCATTTCTCCAAGTACCTGACAAGTCAGCTCTTGCCAGGAAAGGGTAGATGAAATAAGTAAAGATGGACCATTTTTGGTTCTCGTCCAGGAGTGCATCTTTCCTGCTAAGAGCCTCCACCCTAAGATGGATGAGAAAAGGTTAGACGTTATGATGGATTAAATGATAACACCCTAATAAATTTAAATGGAATGAAATCCCCAGCAATGTGCCTTGAAAGTCCAGTGTCTTTACTTACACAACTTGGTAGGTCTGACAGCTGAAGTTCTTGGAACTGAGACAAGAGAGGAAGTCTGCAGACACTGATGACAAAAATGGTCTGAGCCTCATTTGAAACCACTGGGTGATGAAAGCGGTATCCGTAAGCTGGGCAGCGCTAAAGTTTTGGACTGTCACTTCGCCGATGGCATCAAGAACATATGAGTCTGAGAGGCTTACATAATGGATCTGTAAAGAGCAGATGGATATTTCAGGGTATGTTTGAGAAGACATTTTGGGTTTTTACTCCTCTTACACCACAGCACAACATTCCCTACCGTGTTGTAGTAAATATCCAGGGCTTCATCCAGAGGTGCGGCAAACTTTTGGAAGAAAAGCTTCCAAATTGCCCTGCTGTAGTTCATGCTGCTGGACAGTTTGCATGACATCACGGTGGCCAAATCACTGGAGGAAAGCACTGCAAACTTGAAACACAAGAAAGTGGGAGGAAAATTACAGAGACATGTTTATGTGGTCCTATGTCTGAGATGAACATGAGTAAAGGCTATTGCAGCTGCTTCAAAGAGGTCTTACTGATGAACAGGCATAGTCAGAGATGCTGAAGTTGCAGAGCTGTGCCGAGGTATTTCCGAGGGATATTTCTCTCTGGAGTGGATCACTGCAGAGAACATAATTCCAACATATCACATATAAGAACTTTCAACAGTGTACATTTGGAATACTTTTCAAAGCATCATCTCTCACCTGCCCACACCCTGACAAACATCTGTTTCTGCAACAAGCAGAAAAAAAAAACAGTGATCAGAAGGTCAATATCAGCCTACTGGAAAGTGTTTTGACATCACTGCATCTTAAAAGTTAGAGATTTGGAGCAAGGAACTTTATAATTGCTTACCATTGACCAATGTCTGTTTGCACTAAAAGAAAAAACAGAACATGCATCATCAGACACAAAGTATTGTCTTTACAGTCATATAGTCAGTCCCTTCTTTAAAATGGAATACTTACCACACCAACAGGAATAGGAGCACTGCAATCTAGAAAAGAGCAAGAAAAAGGTACAGTTTCAGAGGATGGGATGAGGGACACTGAAAAAAGCATTGAATTGTTTTAGGAATTTGAAATAATGGCATACTTAAAGGCAAACTCTGGCTCAGGATTTCTCTGCTTGATCTGAGTTCCTCCTCAAGGTTGACTGGAAGGACTGCCAGACTCGTATCCATGCCCATCAAACTGTTAATCAGAAAACATTCATTTTCATCTTCTTTGTACCCCTAATCTATGAGAGAATATGTGGTCCAAAAACAGTGAAAGTCAAAGCCAATGAATAGTGAATCACTCACATTGCCTTATAGGATTCACAGCTCAGGTTGTTGGGGATCACAAACAGCAACGAGGGCTGGAAACTGGCCAGTACCACAAAGAGATTCTCTTGGAACCACAGCTCATAGTCACTCGGCTGGAAGAAGGGGAACTCTGGAGCAAGGGCCGTCAACGTCAAATTCAGGATTGTGGCGCTAACAGCTGCATTTTCAATGTAGAAAATGTGCTCCTAGGTAAGAAACAATCAAGGGTTTTAAAAACGTTGTAGATATTTTAATGCATGACTGCCAGCATGGCAGTTTTTCAGTGCTGCCTTTTGTCATGTTTACTGGTCACAGACAACAGCTAACCTCTTTGGTGATGTTGACAAATGTCTCAAAGAACAAACTGAGCTGCTCCTTATTTGAAGATGACACTATCTCCAACATAGCTTCCTTCACCAGTGTCTCATTCTCCAGAGCACCACTGGATGGATCTAATATCAGCTCTGCTTTCTGTTCTGGAGAAAGTAAGCTGAGAATCGCAACCTGACAGGAATGAAGAAAAAAACACTCTAAAGAAATACGGCTTGGTGTCAGTGAATAATTTAATTTAAATGGTTGCTGTACTGTTGATGCTAGACATATTGTATCCACTGAGGAAATACTTTTAATATTAATGTTAAATTTCCAGCATCATTATCCCATTCCATGATCCATTTTACAATTGTTACAATTATTTCATGCTGCATTAAGTTCTAGGTTTCCATGCGGACCAGAGTAACAATTTGATCGCTGCATTCACGCATACAGACAGCCATTCATATACAAATGCATTCACACCAGGACAGTTAGACCAACCAGTTCTCATTTGGAATGTGAGGAGAAATCAGAGACCCTGGAACACTGAGCATGATTCACCACCAATATCTTACCTGCTGTAAGAAATTACAGTGTGGACCTAGGAAATTTAATTATTTACCATACTATACTCAACAACATTATGGCAAATGGTTCAAACCAGCTTCCTCCTCGAGCAAAGCAAACCTCCTTGACCAAAGGAGGTGACCAACAGTTGGAGGACACTCAGGGCCATCACAGCCAAAGGGGTATAGTCTGGATGAGGAGGTGATAGAACTCAACACACATTAAGTTCCTCACAGATGACAGGGTTCTATGTGTATTGTGTTCCTTAGGAGGAGCTGAGATGAAAGGCGGTGTTTGGAATATAAAAATGCTGTGTTCTTTTACTCAATGTTCAGTCCAGCTCCACTGAACCCATGGTACATCTTTGTATCTTGCAACTGCTTGCTGTAATAAAGATTTTCCATTTTTCATCACTTTTTGAGAGACGTCCCATTTACACTGCTCTGTGGCCAGTAAAGTTTACGGTGATAATGCCTACAAGTAGAAGGCTTAGCAAATTATGCAGAAGCAAAACAACTAGTGCTCATATATTATACATAATATACAATTTTTGCATATACAGTATCAGTCAAAAATTTGGACATATCTCATTTCACTGAAAACCATTTCAAGTGATGGAGCAAAGCAATAGGCGGCTACTTTGAAGAATCTAAAGTATAAAATATATTCTGGTTTATTTAACACTTTTTTTGTTTATTACATAATCCCATGTGTGTTCCTCCATAGTTTTAATGTCTTACACATTTATTTACAATTTAGAAAATAATAATAATAAAAAAACTAAGAAAAATCATTGAATGTGAATTTTTCCAAACTTTGGCAGGTACTGTACATTCACAGTATGTGGAAAATGGCCCAAAACAAGGGAACAAGGAAACCCTTCCTGAGTGTCAGGACTGGGCAGACTGACAGAGGCGGACGCACACGCTATAACATCATATACTTTTATTTATACAAAAGTTAACTAAACAAAGACAGACAGATTTGGATAACATGACAGGATATTTAAACAAAGAAAGAGCAAGACAGAGAGACATGGACAGAGTTACCATACAGGAAGATCTAAACAGAGACCTAGACAGGAAGAGCTAAACAGACAAACCTAGACAGAGAGAACTGAACAGACAAACCTAGACATGGAGAGACAGATTATAGAGAAGGGAATACGGAACAGACGAGACAGATGAATGAGAATGAGACGAAATGAGGAAAGCAATCGTGCAGCAGACAAGACAGACAGACTGGAGAGCCCAAAATGAATGTCCAACAAACAGGCACAGACACAAAAGGACTTATATACACACAAGGACACCTGAGACCGATAACGAGGGAGCAGGATTACAAATGAGACACAGATGGGGACACTGACGAGAGGGCGGAGCTAAGGCGGGACTAGGGCGGAGACAGGAACAATAACAAACTGAACCATGTACAAGAGCACATGGCTGGGAAAACAGACATGACAGGACCAGGATATGACACATATAGTGTCCCAAACTAACATGCATCTGCAAAACAGTAACTTTATAGAAGGAAAAATAACCCTTAATTTTCAATGGAAGTCAGTATAAAACAATTTGATTTCAAGTCAATATAGAGCATGTCTATTGCTCCATTCATCATGATGTAGTAAACTAGTAAACTAAGAATTTTTTACACACACACACACACATACATATATATATATATATGTATGTGTGTGTGTGTGTGTAAAAAATTCTTAGTTAGAGAGAGAGAGAGAGAGAGATTCACCTCTGAGAAGTTTCCATTCAGACTTTTCAAATCTTCCAACGTGGTGAAACTCAAGAAATCTCCAAAATAGTTTTTCAGCCAGTTCTCATTGTTTGTAACTCTAGAGAGACAGCCTTTAAAAATTGATTAAATATTTATAAACTTCCTTTGAGTTTATGTGTATTATAGTGTAGTGATGTAAGGAAATGGTTCAACACCTGAATTTTTTGAGAGTGATGGAAGTATGAATTTTTTTAGGATGGAAAGTTGTAGCTCCTTCCTTATGACAGTGATTTGCAGGCTTAATCCTTTCACGCTGTAATTAAAACAGAGGTTATTCATCTGTATTGTTTTGCAAATTGTTTGCTATAATGCACACAATATATGAATCTAGCCAGTAAAGACACCTCAGTGCTCATCAGTGAAATAATTCTATTTTTATAACTTAAATAATACTGGCTGAGCAGCAAGAAAAAATTTAAGAGTTTTTTTTCAGAGATTTCCCTTAAAACCTCTTCCTAAATTCAATACTGGACATTCAATCATTCATTGGCTGTATCATTTATCAAGTTCAGTGTCATGGTGGGTCCGGAGCCTACCCGGAATTACTGGGCACAAGGCAGGAACACACCCTGGAGTGGGTGCCAGTTTAGACACTTTAGACACTTTTGGACACTTTAGAGTTGCCAATCCACCTACCAACGTGTGGTTTTGGACCGTGGGAGGAAACCAGAGCATCTGGATGAAACCCACGCAGACACAGGGAGAACACACCAAACTCCTCACAGACAGTCACACGAAGCGTGATTTGAACCCCCAACCCCAGATCTCTGGAACTGAGACAGAGACACTACCTGCTGCACCACCATGCTCAACACTGCACATTCACATTTCCTAAAACCCCAAACACAGTCCTCGACAAATGAAAGAACAAATGGGCAAATGAAAAGACCAAGTCCTCAGAATGAATGTGAGTTTGCTTGTGTATATAATGACATATTCTTACATTTCCTGGTAGGTTTCACATGTGAACTGTTTATTGCTTAGTTCTGTCAGGAAGGTGTCATTGATGACTGGAAGCAGTGGGAGGAGTGTAGTACAGATCCACCTCTGAATGAACTCCACACTTTTTAGATATTCTGGAGTCAGAATCTCTAAGCCTGAAGTCAGGGAATCATTATCACCTGCTGATGGAGTCACACCCTGAAACACAAAAGAAATTAAAGTGTTCTTTATATGAACACAAAAACTGACCTCAGTTGAGATTAATCTGCTCCCATCATAATTTCAACACATATCTAAGTGCTTATGTGGCACAGATACTTTAATTCCTGTTTATTCCACACTACAAACAAATAATGTTTAGATTACTTCTATTTTAACACCCTGATTATAAGAGAATAATGACTATTAAAATACAGTAACCTAGTGACATAGAGAACATCTAGTGTTGACTGTAGTTTCTTTGTAGTTGTTAACTATTAACTAGAGGGTTTCATTGAAATTCTAGGTGGTTGCTGAGCTCTTACTGTGTTGTTATTATG
Organism: Hoplias malabaricus; assembly: GCF_029633855.1. Lineage (NCBI taxonomy): Eukaryota > Metazoa > Chordata > Actinopteri > Characiformes > Erythrinidae > Hoplias > Hoplias malabaricus. The sequence continues at coordinate 55,830,368 of NC_089801.1, read as the reverse complement.
GCATTCCTAATGAAGGTGTGAGTGTTTTTTTGTTGGTTTCTGTGTCATCTGTAATTGTAAAAAAGCTATGGTATTGCAGGTAGCAGGCAAGGAAAGGCAAGTTTAGTTACAGAGCATCTTTCATACAAAAGCAATTCAAAGTACTTTACAGGGAAAAAAATCAATTAAATTAAAAGCAATAATAAAAATTATAGAAGTCCATTAAAATAGTTAAAATAGGGCAATAAAATGAAATACATATAAAGAGAAAAAAAAACATGATAAAAACGATTCAAACTGTGTAAAATGATTCAATAAAAGAAAAGAACTAAAGTCCTGTCACAGAATAAAAAGTGCAGAGTATTTTAAAAAGAGCTGTAAGCCTGCTCAAACAGGAATGTTTTCAGTCTTGATTTAAAAGTGTCTAAAGTCAGGGCTCTTCTAATATTCTCAGTCAGTTGGTTCCATTTAAGAGAGGCATAGTAGCTAAACGCTGCTTCTCCCTGTTTATTTTTCACCTGAGGCAGGACTAACTGATTAGTTTCTAAAGATCTGAGATCTCTGCTCGGCTCATATCTCTGTAGCAGATCTGATAAATACACTGGTCCTACACCATTAAGACATTTACAGACCAGTAATAACACTTTAAAGTGTATCCTGTATCAGACTGGTATCCAGTGTAAGGATTTGAGGATGGGGGTGATGTAATCTCAGCTCCTAGTGAAAACTCTGACAGCTGCATTATGAATAAGCTGAAGCAGTTTAATGGTCTTTTTTGGAAGTCCAGTTAAGAGACCATTTCAGTAATCAATCCTGCTAGAAATAAAAGCATGGATAAGTTTCTCCAGGTCTGCTTTAGTCTCAAAATCTCTAATCTTACTGATGTTCTTAAACTTCCTCTTGTGTTATGGTCTTGACCAACCCCTTTTTTAGGTTTTAAATGCATACAAGTACTCCATAAATTGGTTTATTGCATCAAGACTTTTGACTTTGTCAGGAACTTCTATTTAAACAAAATAATTAAAAATAAATAATTTTTTACTAATTTATAAAATGCTCTTGTTAAAATGATGGCTTTTCTGTTGTTAGGGTCAATTTCATCTTATAATCTTAAATCAGAAAAAAACAGGTTAACCCCCTGGAGTCTGAGGGGTTTTCAGACACCCTGGTGTAGTCTGACATGCCTTGATTGTTTTACAAATTGTACGCATCTGAAATGATTTTTTCTCAAAGTGTTACACATGCATTTTTCAGAACTATCTCTGCAACAACAGTGTTGAATCAGTAAGTGTCATACATCTATATTTTGATTAAATTTACTTAAACTTAGACTTTCCAAAAACCTATTTTCAGAAGTGCTGATATACTGTGAAAAAACACATTCTAAACATTTCTCGCCGGGACCTTTGAGGTCAAAACTTTGTGAACACGGGTCTTGGCAACACACTGCTGATTCTACTTTTCATAAATTGTATGTAATTTTATACTTAGGACATAACAAATGTGAGGTGACACTCTGTTTTTCTCAGTCACTGGCTCCTACGTTGCATATGTATGAAGATAGGTGCGAAAACCGAGGTGCGAGGTCCCCACCCCACTGCCTAATGAATGGCCCATTAGCTGTCACTGCCACAGCTGTCAAAAGAGAAGAGACCAGAGGCAGAGTTTATCACAGTTTATTTCAAATAAAGAGAACTAAACAAGCAATAAAAACAAAAAAATAAATAACTGGCATGAATTAAAATAAATGGAAAATGTGTTCACATGTAAACATAGTGATAATATACTAAAGATAGTCATACTGTATATACTTGTGTGTGTATATATATATTTGAGTCAGTTCAACAAAAGATGCCAGTCTCTAAAACAGTTTCTGTCTGGCTGCATGCAAAGGTAGACATCACACTGTTCACATTTCCATGGGGTTTTTGCATACCACACAGCTGTTCAACAAGCTCTTCCATGAATGCCTTGTGGGTCAGGCTGTCCTGTTGCATAAGTTGTTGTGGAGAATGTAGGCATTGGTAGCAGCAATGTCCAAGAAGTGAAGAAACAGTTTTCTGTACCACTTCAAAGTTTTGTGCTGAGTTGTGTACTGCAAAATGCTAAACTTGCAGAGCAGATGTGGAAGGACCATGTGTTTACACGTTGGTGGTTGCAGACTTGGTTGACGCCGTCGTCTTTGCTTGGAGGTGGAGTATTTTCCACATTTCTGAAAGAAAAATAATAAGAAATGTGAGCTTCTGAGCAGTTACAAAGATTAGCTATACATGCCAACAGTCATTACAACTAATAATTACTTGTATTTCAAATACAGTACTTACATATGACCTATGTATAGCAGTACATAGCATAACAAGCTACATAGGATGACACTATTACATTCACACAGGCCATTTACACATGACATTACCACACTAGGCTAAACATATACAGCCATAAGCCACACTTATGGTACTGGAGCCTCGCATGGTAATGTTAGCACTCTCAGCATGCACACTCAGATTAGCAACAGGCTACACTTGAATGTGCCATTTACACAACAGCAGTTTTTTTTTACATTCATTTATGCTTTCATATACAAAGTAATACTTATTTAATTTATTCTTTGTTTTAATTTACCCGGAATTCGCGGAGTGTACACAGTAAGCGCGAAGCGTGGGTTTGTTTCATTTGAAAGGAAATATTTCACTTACCCTTCACAAAAACCCTCCTTCGGATCAATCCGCATCTCAAAATAAATCTTTCTTCGTCACTGTCCTCCCCGCTTTCGTCAGATGAGCTGAAATCCTCTTCATTTTCCAGAACAAAGCTCTCCTCCGCAGCTCCCGTGAGTGCGACATGACGAAGCTCCACGTAAACAATTCCGCGACATGTGCTCTGTGTTTGGGCGTTTTCATGCAAATTATCAGCCAATGATCCTCCACTAGCAGCTGCCGAATTACCATAGTGTTAACATATGAATGGCAGAAGGCGTCTATGGGCGGAACAAAAAAGCTTGTGCCTCAAAAATGTGCCGGTTGTTATTTACGCTTCTCTCACAAGAATATAAATATATATATCATTTCATCCTATATATAGTTGGAAAGTAGACACTTCAAGGTTTCCGAGGTATGTTGTATTTTTTTTTTAGGATAAAATCTCGCAGAGTTATATACGTGTTTATGTGGAATTTCAATTTTATCCCGCCGGCGGCATAGCCGACCTCAAGGTAAAATGCTGATCTAGTAACCGCTTTAATATGACTACTAAAACTGAGATCTGAGTCCATTAATACACTAAGTTTGCAAGGCAGTTCTTTAGATTTGAGGGCTCTCGAGTCCAGATACGAATAATATCTGTTTTATCTTTATTCAACTGCAGAAAGTTGTGCCCCATCCAGTTTGTGATGTGTTCAAGGCACTTGCATAAAGTCAACTGGACCAGAGTCATTTGGGGACAGGGATCTGAGATCTGAGTATCATCTGTATAGCTGTGATGAGAACAGTCCATAGTTTTGTAGAATCAGGCCAAGAGGAAGCATGTATTTATTAAATAAAAGTGGACCAAGAATAGATCCCTGGAGGATACCACACGTCACTGACATGTTCTTCCCAAAATATTATTTTCTATTTCTACGCCTTGCAGGTATGAAACGAACCATTTTAGGGCTGTTCCTGAGAGTGCAACCAAGTTTTCGAGTATACCTATAAGAATCTTATGGTCAATGATATCAAAGGTAGCACTGAGGTTAAGAAGAAATAAAAGAGAGACCTTTCCAGTCTCCGTATTTAAGGCAATATCATTAATTACCTTAATTAGAGCAGTCTCAGTGCTGTAATCAGACCGGAATCCAGACTGGAATTGGTCTTGGCCAATTTTGCCAATGAACTGTAAATTAAAAACTGGTCTGTACACTGTAAAAGGAAAATTGCTTCAATTGGTAACAAGTAATTCAATTAAGTTTATCCAACTTAATTTTTAAGTTTTTTAAGGTTCACATTAAAAAATTAAATTGGATAAACTTAATTGAATTACTTGTTACAAATTGAAGCAATTCAATTAAGTTGGATCAACTATTTTCTTTTTAGAGTGCAGTTACTCATCTGAGACGTTTCTAAATTTTTCTTTTTTAGAAGACGCTTTATAACTGCAGTTTTAAGTTAGTTTGGAAACACCCCAACATAAGGGTGGTGTTTACAATCTGAAGTATACCTGGTGCTATAGTGTGAAACACACTCTTTAAAAATTTGGTTGGTAGTGTGTGGAGACTGCAATTGGATAGTTTGAGATGGCTAACTTTGTCAAATTAAATTTCATAGTTAGTAAAAACTGAACTCTGACATTTTAACTAAGGAGTCTTTATGAGGTGATGAAGAGGGTACAGACTCATTGTTGGATATGGATGTACTAATCACTCATCTGATATTCTGGATTTTAGTGTTAAAATAGAATGCAAACTCATTACATCTCTCAGTTGATACTAATTTAGAGGCCATTTGTGTGGGTGACTTTGTAAGACTGTTGACCATAATGAAGAGGATTTTACTGTTGTTAATGTTGTTGTTGATGATGCTAGAAAAATAGGATTGTCGTGTTTTGCATATTGTCGCGTTGTATTCATATAGCCTATCTTTATAGAATTCTTTGTGAATATGAAGACTTGTTTTATGCCATCTGCAAATTGGCCTTGGGACATTCCCTCTTTTGGATTTGAAGAGCAGAAGCATTTCTCCACAGTGCTTTCTGTTCGCAAGACATAGCCTTCACTCTAACTGGCACAATCACATCCATAACACTGACGATTCTTGAATTAAAACTATTCAGCAGATCATCAACAGAGTCGGATTGTTCACATGGTCTAGTGCACATTTATCTCATGAAAAGTGTAGCTGTGTAGTCTTTTATAATCCTTTTCTTTACACAAACCCTTCTGGCCGTGATGACTGGTGAGGCCCACATATCAAAGAACACACAGTGGAAGAACACAACATCATTCACAGTGGCCAATATGTTGAGACTCTTTGATATAACGACATCCAGCGTGTGACCATGACAATGTGTATTTCCCTGTAACATGCTGTGAAAGACCAAAGAGTCGAATATGACGTGTAGTTCTGTAGCAAGGTCATGGTCATGGGATTGTATATGTATGTTAAAGTCACCAGCAATAACAAAATAGTCAAAGTCAGTAGAAAAAGACAGCATCTCAGCAAATTCATCAATAAAAGAAGCACTGTACTTCGGAGGCCTGTAGACAGTTACTAGTGATATCTGTGGTGTCCCTTTCAGAACTGCACAGATGTACTCAAATGTTGTGAAGTCACCAAATGATAACTGCTTGCACTGAAAAGAACCATGGAACAGAGCAGCTAGACCTCCACCTTTTCTACTGACATAACATACATTTAAAAAATTAGTTTAACGATTCAAAAAAAGTTTGGAGGAGCCGACGTCATTAAGACAGTTACAGCACTACATTCATTTAGGCAAGTCTCAGTTAAAAGTATAAAATCAAGTCCATGTGCTGTAATAAAATCATTAATTAAGTGTGATTTGTTTGTGAGATCTGATATTTAAATTTGTAAATCATGCACTTTACCACAGAATCTCTGGCACACATTTTATATGTTGTAGATTGACCACATTCACAGAATCTGACCTGAACTCCCTGATCTTTCTCTCTCTGATAAGTACTGGAATGGAAGAGATTACAGGCACCCAGGGTCCAAGCTTGATTTGAAAACCTCACTACACCAGCCAGGACCTGAAAAACATCACTTTCCCCCACCCCTATCAGCTGATAAAGCTGTGTACTGCTGGTGATGGGGCTGTGAGCGAAGCTGCCTTTCTGGGGGTCAAGGAGTTTGTCTCTTTCTTTGTGGTGCTCCATGTGGTGAAGGAGCGTGATTTTTCTTAGGGGACAATCTGGGGGACTGCAGTGGGGATGTGGCAGTAGATGAGGGTGGAGTAGAAGCTCGGGTGGTCCTTCTCTGCACCTGAGGGCTGGCTGACAGCCTTGTCCCAGCCAATACCAGCTTCTCCATAACTACTGGGAGGTTCAGGTGGGGTGATGTTGTGGGGGGGATAGAGGGCATGGAGGATCCCTCTTGGGGTTTTGGTGTCTCTGGCAGCTGATAGAATTGATCATTTATACCCATGTCCAGTGTGTGCTGCTCCCTCAAGTCACCCTCAGTGGAGGAAGGATGTTCAGGCTCTGAAATGGAGTCATTAGCTTGTATAGTAGAGTTCCTGGATGTTTGTGCTGGTGTGCCACCACCAAGAGAAGTGGATAAACTGCATACTGAGAAAATGAGGTTGTCTGTCAGAAATTCAACACTCCTCTTGTTTGTGTGCAGTCCATCTCTCCTAAAAAATTCTCTCTTTCCAAAAAGCAAGTTAAAGTTTTCAATGAAATTTAGTTCATTTGACCTGCAGCTTTTCTGTAGCCAAGTGTTTAATCCCAGTAACCTTGAGAACATATTGGTACTTCCAGCAAGTAAAAGTCCACTGATGAAAGATTGTATGTTGAGTTGCTGAGTGTGTTAAAGAGGCAATTAAAGTCTCTTTCTAACACTTCAGACTCCTGCTTATCATTCTTTCCTACATGTGCAATAATCTACTTCACAATCGTGTACTCAGCCAGTACAGCTGGAAGCTTTGCATTAAAGTTCATGTACTCTGATGTTCAGCTCGCATTGCGAGCTTTGGATTTGTTACCCTATTAACAGTGTCATCTCCAAAGATCAGGCTGTGCTGTAAGTTTCTTAAGATGTTGTGACTGGCTGACATTTCTGGCACTGTGTTGTGTTCACTGCATTTGTGATTCTCATGAAGGGCATGAAGTGGTTCAAATCTGTTTTTCAGCAGAAGTGAGTAAGACCGATATTCTGGTCTTGTTCTGGGCTGTGGTCTCTGAGCAGCAGTGTTAGGTTTAGTAGCTGAATATCCTGGACCGGCTGTGGTACCAGGAGTAGAAGACGAGACTACAGCGCTATACAAAGCACCCAATGTCCGTCTCTAGCTGTACTCACGGAAGTGTTGCCATCCACACGATCCTCTGGTGTGGTTCTTTATCCACTGCCTCCACTGTCTGTTGCCCTGTTAAGTCCTCAACACGATGTCTGCTGCCCATACTCCTACTCACTGTTTCTCCTTGCACAGCGCCAAAATGCCAGTCCTTAAACTTTGATAGCAGGCTCTGAAAATCCCTTTTCAAAGCTATCATTCACTGTAGAAGTCCATAACAATTCTGACAGCACATGTGTTGAAAAAAATGATGAGGCATTTCACAAGTTTCTTCTGCTGTAGCCTGTTGAAATTGTCCTTGTTGTTAGAACAGTCCTGGTTCTAAGAGCACTACTTTAAAAAGCATCAAAAGCAGAAAATGTCCAGTTATGGCTTCATAGTACTGCTGGCTTGTGTATATTTAAAAACTCAGATAGTCTAGTACAGAAAAACAAAGAGGTTTTGAAAAAAAGGAAACAAATAAAAGATAGCAGAGCTAAGCAGCGAAGTGTCTGAATGGCAAGGAAGCAGGCATACACTCCATGTGTTTGATATATGTAGTGAGTTTGATATATGTTGATTAATGTGATATATTTGATGTGTGATATGTATGGTTAAAATGTATGTGTATGTATGTGTTTGGGTGCATTTTATGTACTCTGTAACCACTTTTTGATACGTTATGTCTGTGTGTGTGTGCATGCATAAGTGAGTGAGTGTGTTTAAGTGAGAGAGAGAAAGAGAGAGAATGTGTATGAGAGAAAGAGAGAGAGGGTCTGAAATGTGCTGCCTGTGAGTGTCAGTGTTCAACAACTTTGGCATTATATTTATATTTTCTGAAACATTTCCAATCATTCAAGTACGTAGGCAAAGATTATGGAATCTTATATGTTTTTATATTATTACTGTGTGGCTGGTGTGACATCACTGGTATTTGCTATGGTATTATAGATGATTGTTTGGATGCCCCTGTATATCCTATGGCACCTCCTAGTGATAGTGATATCCTATGGCTCCCAGTAATATCCTCTGGAAATTACATGATTTTGGACTATGACTAAATAGAAACCTCTTATTTTTATAGCATAATAGAAAGATCCTAGAGGAAAATGTGTCTTCCCACAAAATTGCACATCGCATTGCTTGTAATCCACCACTAGAGGAGGATGTTTGAGCAATTTTAAAGATATGTATAAAACCCATATTAAATATCACTGCTACAATTCATATTGCAATAGTGTTGTTAGTAAGAGACTAACACAAACACAAACAAACACACACAGAAAGTCATTGTTCTTACCCGTGAGATAGCGTAGGTCACAGTCCAAGTACTGCAGTTAACATGGGTGTAATTGATAGTGCTGGGATTGATGGTAGAAGAGTTGATGGCATAAACGTTCATGGTGACAGGACTGATGGTGGAAGAGTTGATATTAGTTATTTTGTTTTGGGTGGGATTATGGGTGTTGCAGTTGATAGTGGAGCAGTAAGTGGTGGTGGAACTAATGTGTGTGGGGAAGTTGGTGGTTAGACTGACTGTGGAGCTGATAGGGGTAGAATAAATGGTGGAGTTGAAAGTGGTGGATTTGATGATGTTGGAATAATGAGGGGTTGGGTTGGAGGGGACATTAATGGTAGGATTGACTGTAGAGGTGAAGGAGTTAGGGTTGACAGTGGAAGTGTTGATCAAGATGATGGGGTTGGGGTTGACATGGGTAAAAATGATGTTGTAGAAATTATTGGCAGTGGGGTTGATGGGAGTGGATGGGATATAGGTGGGATTGAAAGCTCTGGAGAAGATGGTGGTGAGATTGACAGTGGAGCTGATGGAGTTGGAGTTGATGGTGGAAGAGTATATGGAGGTGGGATTGTATGGGCTAGTATGGGGAGGGCGGGATGTATGTGGAATTGATATTGGTGGACTGCTTGGTGAAACTGGTGCTCAGATTTTATTCTGTAGCTTAAGGAGATAGAGTTGAAAATGGAGGAGTTGTTGGTGGAGGAGTTAGTGGTGGTGGAATAATTGGGGTGGACTGGGTGTGGATGGGACTGGTAAGAGTGGACTTGGAGAACAGGTTTATAGAGACATTGACTGTGAATCTGTTTGAGTTAGAGTTCATGGTGGGGTTGGAAGGGGTGGAGATGATGTTGGAACTGATTGTGGAGGAGTTAATTGTGATGGAACTGATGCGTGCTGACTGCATGTCAGTGGAATTGATAGTGGTGGAGTTGGTGGTTGGATTTATGGGGGCAGAGTTGATAAGGGTGGTTGGATTTATGGTATTCGGATTGAAGGAGAAGTTAATGGTGAGGGATTGATGGGGATGAACTGGCTGTTGATGGGACTGATAGGGATGGACTTTGTGGTGAGATTGATCTGATTGAGTTAGAGTTCCTGGTGGGATTGAAGGGAGTGGAGTTGATTAGAGTGGAATTGATGGTAGAGGACCTAATGGTGGTGGGATTGATTGGGGTGATTTGGGGGTAGGTGGTACTGATAGTAGTGGAGTTGGCAGTGGAATTGCCTGTTGAGGTGATGGTGGTGGGATATATGGTAGAGTTGATGAGGGTGGGATTAATGGTGGAAGAGGTATTGCTGGTGGGACTGATGGAGGTAGACTGAATGTTTGTTGGACTGATAGTAATGGAGTTGGTAGTGAGACTGACAGTGTAACTGACATGGGTGGAATTGATGGTGGAGGAATTAATGGTGGGACTGATGGGGTGGATTGGGTGTAGATGGTACTGATAGTAGTGGAGTTGGCAGTGGAATCACCTGCTGAGCTGATGGTGGTGGGATTTATGGTAGAATTGATGAGAGTGGGATTAATGGTGGAAGAGGTATTGTTGGTGGGATTGATAGTACTGGAGTTGGTAGTGAGACTGATAATGAGGCTGACATGGGTGGAATTGATGCTGGAGGCATTAATTTTTGTTGGGATTGATGGGGATGGACTTGGTGTGGGTAGGCCTGCTTGAAGTTAAATTCATGGAGAAATTGAAAGTCAGACTGACTGGGGAGCTGACTGAAATAGAGCTGATGTTGGAGACAATGTGGGAGGAGGTGTTTAAGGTTGGATTAATGGTGTTGGAGTTGACATGGGTGGAATTGGTGGTGGAGGAGTTAATTGTGGTGGGATTGATAGGGATAGACTGGGTGTAGTTGGGACTGATAGCGTTGGAATTGGTAGAGGAATTGATGTTGAGGTTGACTTTGGAGCTGATTATGGTAGAGTTGGTGATGGAGTTAATGGTGGTGGGATTGGTGGAGTGATTGACATTTAAGCTGATAGTGGAGCCATTTATGGTGGTCTTAAAAAGTGATAGGGTTGATAAGAGTGGAATGCATGGTTTTGAAATTGATGGTGGTGGAACTGATGGTGGAGGAGTTAACGTTGGTGGGATTGATGGGGATGGACTGGATGTAGATGGGACTGGTAAGGGTGGACTTGGTGGGCAGGTTGGTAGTGAGATTGACTGTGGAGCTGTTTAAATTAGAGTTAATGGTGGGGTTGAAGAGGGTGGAGTTGATGATGGTAGAACTGATTGTGGAGGACTTTATGGTGATGGGATAGATGCTTGTGGATGAGATGAGATTGTGGAGCTGATGGAGCTGGTGGAGTTGATGAGGGTGGGATTTATGGTGTTGGAATTGGAGGTGGAGTTAACGGTAATGGGATTGATGGGGTGGATTTGATGTATGTGGTATTTATAGTGCTGTAGTTAGTGGGATTGAAAATGGTTCTGTTTAAATTAGAAAGAAAATTAGGTTTTCAAAAATAAATGAGGAAATTGTATAAAAGAAAAATTTGTGGAGTTAAAAAGACTCACCCATTGTTCACGCTGCATGGCACTGTTGTTGCTAGAGGAGGTGTAAATAATATTAATATTATAATATAATATAAATAATATTTTGTTTGTATTTTTGAGCAAAGTAGCATAAAATCTTATGAAAAAGAACTGAAAAGTAATGTGCAAATTTGACAGCTTACTGTTTATTTCGGTTGAATTGCACTGAAATACAATCAACATAAAAATGGAGATACTTTGATTAGCAATTGTAAACATACAATAAATAATCATATGCAGTCTTATGTTTCAGTGTATGCAGAATTTATTTTTCCAGCATTTAGACTGAAGATCTGAGTAAGCGTTTGCTGCATATTAATGGAGCTAGAGCTTGACCAATTTTCCTTTCTGTTCTAAATGTAGTTGTTCAAGATGAATAGGTCTTTGTCCAATTCTAAATAGATAGATCATATCTGCCGGGGATGTTGAAATTGTGGTGTCTGGCTTACTGCCTCGCATTAGATGGCCGTTGACAGTTTATGACATTTCAATCACAGAAGTAGAGAGGATGGAAAGGGTTATGAACAAAGCTATAAGGAAGTGGCTAGGGGTGCCACAGTGTTTAAGTAATGTGGCATGTTATGGGAGAAGGGTACTGGAGCTACCACTTAGAAGTTTAGTTGAGGAATTTCATTGTTCAAAGGTGAGTCGTGAGATGATTTTGTCAGGATCAAAGGATGCAGTGGTTAAAGCAGTAGTGCCAGTCACAAAAGCAGGAAGGAATTGGAACCCACGAGTGGCAGTGTAGGTAGCCAGGAGCTCATTAGAGCTCACTTGGTAGTGTGTTTAGGGTTGTTGTCATGCTGGAAGATGAATCTCCTACCCAGTTTCAGCTGTCTAACAGAGGGCCACATGTGTTCCTCAATAATTTGGATGTACTTGGAAGCTTCTTTCTTGCCATCCTGCCATACAGGCCAGCTTAAAAAGCTTGGCCAGTATAAAGCTTGTGAGATTGTTGTTACCTGCACAGCCTGACCAACCATATGTAGCAGGTAGAGCTGTCACTGCCCATTAGTTATTTTTGGGCTTGGGCAGCCACCGTAGTTCAACACCCCCCCCCTCCCCTTTCTCTCCTGGGTCATGCTGTTGGTCATTAGCTCCAGTGTATATATATATATACACGCAATTAGCATGTGGTAGGCTAAGCTCCCACTTTTTATTCTTTGGGTCGCGGTACTTGCTGCTCAGCGTCTTGGACGGTTTTACTAGAAAGAAGACAGGTGCCACTCTCCCTGTCGATTCACCACGTTGCTTGCCGTTAGCGGCAGCTTTAATCTGGGACAGTGCATATAAAGCAGTTGGTGAGTATGATTGTTTGGACAGTGGACATTAGGAGCTACCGTCACCTATTTTAACGAAGTTGAACGACTAAATAGGAGGGAATTTAACAGGAAAATGTTGTATTTCGGTGTATGTTGGCGTGCCTGAGAAAGAGTGGGCTGGCAAGCTGCATCAAGGTACAAATTTAATTCTTTTAGTTAGGCTGGTGAATGTTTTAGTTACAGATGGGTTTAAGGGCTTGAGGCACAGAGGGTATGTGTGCTTAGCACGTGGCTAGCTTTATCCCACCTATTATGACGGTTTTATATTTTTTATGATTAAAATGCTCCTTTTATTAGGTGCTCTGGGGTGTTGCCAGTGGAGGTGGAGCAGAGCTTCTCCTGGTCTCCTGCTGTTTTGCCTGTGGATACATTGTGGGGTCGAACCACTTTTATCTTGTTTTATCTGGTTGTTTCTTTTATTTTGATTATTTGCCCTTGTGGGTTTTCTTATGTTTGTTGTTGAGTTCTTTTGTTTTTCTTGCCTTTTTAAGTTAACCCTGTTATTTTGGATGGTGTTCGGGCTGTGGGTATTAGTCCTTTTAAGCGTGTGATCTGCCTGTTTTACCTAATTGTGTATTTTACCTGTTCTTGCAGAGCAACCTGGTACATGAGTGTCCCTTTGGTTGACTAGTTATCCTTTTTGTACATTTCTTTCCTGGGCACTTGATCTGCTGTGTGTGAAGTCACTACCCCAAGAGGGTTCTTTTTGGTAACCTGTGTGTGTGTGTGGGTTGTATAGTCTCTAGTATTGGAACTCTGTATAGGAGAACGTCTGTTGGAACTCAGTTAAAATGTATGCAAATGGTGGGATCATTGTGGTGAGCCAATCTAGTTAATAACCTTGTTGGGGTTATTTTCAGTAGTCAATAGGTAAAACCCCACTATTATTTTGTTTTATTTTTTAAAACTTATTAATAAAATTATTTTAAATATTGTAAGACCACTGGGAGTAAAGGACTTTGTACGCTGAACTCCATTTCGTGTCTCTTCTCTTTTTCGGAACATACCTGTGTGCTTTTGGGAAAGTACTTGGGGTTATTTCCTAGGGTGAAACTCCCTAGGTGGCGTAGTCGGGCTCACACTAATCTAAGCACTAGCCAAGGCCACACATACAGCCTTGTAGGTCCTTAAAAGTTGCCATTGGCCTCTTGGTAGCTTCCCTGATCATTGTCCTCCTGGCCCGGTCATCCAGTTTGGAGGGACAGCCTGATCTTGGCAGGGTGATGTGGTGCCATACACTTTCCACTTCTTTATAATGCTCTGAACGTTACTCAGAGGGATAGTTAAAGCTGCTGAAACCTTTTTGTATCCTTCTCCTAACTTGTGCCTTTCCACAACTTTATCACAGAGCTCTTTTGAAAGCACCTTCCAAACATGGTGTTACCATGCACTACTAGTAGTGGACTTGTCAAGGAACAGCTGGTTTTATTCTAAAGTAAGCAAAACCAGTACAATTGATGTCAGGTGTGGGCCAATTGGCTTGGTGTGTGATCTGGAAGGTGATTGGTTGTACTTGAGCCAGTTTATAATGTTCAATCTAAGGGTCTAGTTACTTATCCAAACAAGGTATTTTACTTATGTAATTTAATTATAATAATTTATCAGATTTTCTAAAAGTGTAATTTTCACTTTACGGCAGACGATTATAATGTGTAAATACAGCTGGAAACTGTTAGGCATAATTTATTTTCATTTTCAGGGTATAACGTGACTGTCAGGAATGCGGAAGGGACTGATGGAGGCGAACGCACACGCTAAAACACAAACTTTATTTACAAAAAGAATAACAAAACAGATACATGGAGCTAACAGAGACTAAACTGGAATACGAGGAGCTACACAGGGCATACAGGACAGACAGACTAGAGGGAGAGCCAGACTATGGAGCGAAATGACATGAGACAGACAGACCGGACTGAGCGACAAGACAATGGAAGCAAAACAACATGACTTGGGAAAGGAAACAATACAAATGACCGACAAACAGCAAGTGACAGAAGGGAACAGACACGACAGGACAAGGGCATGAGAGTGACAAAAGGCAAGGATTTTGACAGGGTATGAAGACTTTCTCTAGGCACTGTAAATGCATTTGAGTGGTTGTAGTAATAAAGTGATTAGGTTTGTGCATATGGGGGAACATATTCTATAGTGTGCACAGGCTATTAATATTGGTAGATGGGGTGAAGCACGAGATTGGAAATTGCTGTTAACTTTACTGAGGCCAGATATGGTGCTGTACTCTGAAAGTAAATGGATAGTTTATTTCATAGAGTTAACAGTTCCATTTGAGGATGCAGTAGACGAAGCATTCGAAAGGCAGAAGTTTGCTGTGAAGGAGTTATCAGAAACAGCTGAAAGGTCTAGTCAGTGGTTATGGATAAGGAGAACACAGACTACTTGGGGAAATGCACTGTAGAGGTGCTGCTTTGGTGCTTTGCGATGTAGCATGTAAATATCACATGGAACTAGCGGGACTGAGCATACATTAATGGTGCCAGTGTGGCTAGGTACAGCCCTAGTCACCAGGGAGGCCAGTGTGGATTTACAGTTTTTGATGCCTAAGGGTAAGGAAGGACTGTAAAACTTAATTCGGCGAAACACTGGTGAGGGGAGGTGCCTTCCTGATGACCCCTATGAAGAGCTATTGATGCAGTGGGTGGTTTGGGTACTCATGTGATGGGCTCAATGAGTAACCATAGATGTTAAGGGTGGCTGGTTGCTGATCAGATCATAAACGCAACCTTAGGGTGTAGCTCTAGAATTGGAACAATAGAAATTGTGTGGCTGCCAGTAGAGTGGGGTGGGCCGTATGTGAAGTTCTAATGGATTGGCATAGGATATTTTACATCTTATGTTGTGTATGATTATAATGAACATAAACATGGTCTTACCTGAGAACTGACTAGAGAGAAACAGCATCCTGGGTAGGAAATATCAAATATGATTATTATTGTTGACAGTTCATCAGTGACATTATGTTTAAAGCAGAGAAATCTGCTCAAAATGTATAATATACGACAATTGAAACCAGGAAATAAAATTAAGAATTATAAATATTCAAGTGTTAATCAAGAGTAAATCATGTTATACAAATTATGAAATCGAATAATATGATTGTGTAGTAAAATTGTAAATGGCAAATTCAATATAAATGACCAACAATAAATGATCACATGTAAATAAGTTTAATTGAAGCATAAATGCTATATAATACACAATAACATAAATGCTAAAATTGTATTAATAAAATATTAAACATTGAAAAATAAATGAAGTATAATGTTTTATTGATGTATCTGACCTGCCCAGAGAGCAGAAAGGATGATTGCTCTCATCTTGGTTTCCATTTCCTTACCCTGTCATAGTTCAATTATCTTAAAAAAAAACAGCACAGAAAGATCAGGAAAAAAGATCATAAGAAAAAAGAGAATGTGGAGAACAAGAAATGTTTAGCCTACTGCACTCAAACGTCATGGCATTCCTCATTTGTCTGGCAGAAGAATAGTCTTAAATTACTTTTTTAACATTAAGCGTAAATTGTTCAGTTCATTTAGTTTATTGGACATAGCATTACAAATTCATTATGAATAATCAGTATTTAATCAGTAATAAAGTGTAAATTGTTCATCACTAATTGGGGGGCACAGTGGTGCAGCATGTAGTGTCACAGTCACACAGCTCCTTCATATGACTTAATGATATTTACAAGTACATTGCAACGTTAAGATTAAAAAAATGACAATATATGTCCCGCTATAACAGCCCTCTGTAGTACAATAAATGTAACACAGCCTCCGATGCATTTTGTTTTCAGTATTTATCCTTTCCTCCAGGTGACACTTCAGTGGCAACTCGAATCTCTGACTGTCTCCTGACATATCTACATGGATGAAGGAACATCACCTCCAAAACTGAACTGCTGGTCCTCCCAGCCAAGCAAGCTATTCTCCACAACATCAAGCTAGAGTCCCTATCAGTGGCTCCCACCAAGACTGTAAGAAACCTGGGTGTCATAGTTGATGACCAGCTGACCTTCGCAGATCACGTTACCGCTGTAGCTCGATCGTGCCGCTTCTCTCTATTCAACATACCTAACTCAACATGCAACACAGCTCCTTGTTTAGACGTTAGTAATCTCCCAGGTAATCTGACAGGTCTTCGGGCCTGTGCTGTGAGACCGCTACAGATGATCCAGAATGCTGCAGCACGCCTGGTTTTCAACCAGCCAAAAAGAGCACATGTCACGCCCCTATTAGTTGAGCTGCATTGGCTACCCTTAGCTGCTCGCATCAAATTTAAATCACTAATGATGGCCTTTAGAGTATTCACTGGCTCTGCTCCCATCTAACTCAATAGACTCTTAAAACCATACCTTAGCACTCGCCCTCTCCATTCCTCAAAGGAGCGCCAACTAACACGACCAACCCCCCGTACAGGTCAGTCGAGGCTATTCTCATCTCTGGTACCACGCTGGTGGAACGAGCTTCCAAGCACTATCAGAGCAACAGAAACCCTCTCCGCATTCAAGAAATCCTTGAAGACCCAGCTCTTCCGAGAGTATCTCTTGCACTGAAAGTCTTTCTTTAATGCACTTATTACTTCCTGGCATATTGCACTCAAGGTAATTTGTATAAATTGTGCTGTAGTTTGTTAGATCCTCTTTTGTAGGTCGCTTTGGATAAAAGCATCTGCCAAATGCATAAATGTGAATGTAAATGTAAACTAGCTACATGTACAAGATTTGGAGAATACAAGAATTACACTGATGATAAAATAGTAATTTATTAAGACTATTCAATTATTTTGCCAAACATTTTAGTTTGTTACATGTAACCAGTCAAATACTGGTATGTTGTGTATTCTAGAACAGTTTCAAACCTTTCAGTGTTATATAGGCTAATTATGGATGGATAAAAATGATAAAACTTTTAAAATAAAGATGACAGGATGGAGCTATAACACACTGTTAGAAAAATTGTCAAAGTTGTGGTACCATCAAGGGAACATATTCATACCTTTAATTAGCGAACATCGTAGGACCATTTGTACATAATTGTACCTTCTATTATAATTTTAGATTTTATACACCCCTTTCATCTCAAGACTTATAACCTGCTCTATTATTTCACACAGTTGTATAATGAAAGATTACATATATCCCCCTCTCCTTCTGGAGAAGAGAATATAATGAACCTTTAGGGAACGCAACTGGACTTTAACACCACTGCTGTACCTTTACAGGTGTAAAGGTGTAATGCATCTTTTTAAAGTATCAATGCAGTGCAGAATACAGGTGACTGGAATAAGGGCTGAATGTTCCAGAATGCTGTGAGCAGTGGGTGTCTTGTGAAAATAGCACAATTAATATGTTAACTTAAGATATAGTCATATATTGAAGAAAGCATTTATTACCTTAATATCCGTACTTTGGTACAGTCATTAAATCATTCTGAATAAATGAACCTTATATTTATTAATGCATGACATATTCATTTGTTTCTGCTTAATGCTTCATTATTTCCTCATGAGTTAATGCCTTAATTACTATCAGTCCACAGAACCTTAATATAAAATTTTACAGAGATTTTTTAAGTCTTATGTCTGGATCATGATTATATTTACTAATGCCTCTTGTGTAGAAGTGCAGTCAGCCAGTTTAACTCATTATCTCTGGTCATAGAATTAAATAGACTATACAGTAACTGGTTTATATTTTTCAGCTGAATGTCCCTATTAAGCCCAGATGACTGCATACAGACTTCACAGTTCTGAGACTATAATTGGCACAGAGAACTCACTTACTCTAATACATGAATGCTAATGGTGGAAATCCTAATTTAATTTAAATTTTAATGTTGGTGATGACACATTTTACAGCAATTAATTTAGTAGTAGCACTTATTGATGAAACATCTTCATTCACAATTAAATTTTTCACAATTAATATTAATAAAAAAAAAACAATGATATAATTTCCCTTTAACATTTTTCAGTTAAAGTGCAATCAGCCATAATATGATCACATTTTAGTAATTTATTTTTAATAGTTAATATTTTACATTGAGGTTTTTTAATGATCAATGCATTTTCACAGTGGCATATTATCGTTTTGTGCATGTTTAATCTACTAGTTTAAAAAATACTAACATTAAACATCATCAAATGCCTTTCACACTAGCAAAACACAAAATACATTACTCCTTTGTTAACAAAGGTGTAAAATGTGACTGTACACCGTTTACCTGTGGTAGGGTGCAGAGATGAGAGAGGAGCAGCATGTAGTAGGAGTGTAAATGTATAAAATGTGAGTGTACAGGTGTGTTTACCTGTGGTAAGGTGTAGAGGTGAATTGTAGGTAAACTTGATGCTGAGGGAGGGACAATAGTGGGAGAGTTACAGTCAGTTTACTGCTATTCTCGTGAGGAATTTTCTCTCAGAACACACACACACACACACACACACACGCAGCAGCACATTACATAGGGTAACATTAAATGCAGATACATAATAATGTGCACTGAGAAGGGCCAGCATCACAAAGAACAATGCACACACTGGACAAACATATGATAAAACCACACAGGACAAAAACACACAAGACACATACATCCATGTCATTCATTGTCCATATATATTTTTATCATATATATGTTGTATTCACAGTTAAATATGCATAATATGAAGTTCAAAAGTGGTCACATTGCTTTGAAAAATAGGAAATATAAAGAACATTGCTTATGCTGAAGCTGACACCTAGCAACTCATGTAAGTCAAAACTGGAGCCCAGAGCAGCAGAAATGAATGTACTCTGGAGCACAGCTATCAAAATAAGGACTGGCAATTGTGTTTGTGCATGCTCTAATTTAAACGTGACAGTTAGACAATTCCCATATAATCTGAGTGGATATGATTAGTCCTGTTTGCAATAAAAAGGGCAGAGAATCTGGTGTGAGAAGGAGAATATTTGTAAGGAACCTTTGGCGAACACAACTGGACTTTAACACCCCTGCTGTTGCTTTGAATGGTACACTGTTTATACCTTTAGTGAACAATAACATATGTACAGAACCCTTTTTTTCTGACTGTGTATATGAACATAATACTTTGCTCTGGGGGTTGTTATATAATAAATAACATAAACACACAGGACATTAAATGGGATAATAAACACACGAAAAATACCACATTAATTAGAAAAGAGAAGAGAGAATGCAGATGGAAATCACATATTAGTGTTTTTGTCCCAGGTGTTTGAGGGTGTGGTGGTGAAACTAGAATTGTTAGACTATCAAAACCCATATTAAAATTCCCAGAATACTGAGATATTATAGCCTCTGACAACCCAGTCCAACAGGTGTGAACACCCATCAAATTAATCTTCATATGTAATGTCAAATGTTCTTCATTACTATGAGGCTGAATAGCTTGGTCACATGATAACAGCAAGAGCTATGCTCCCAGGGCATTCACTTCAGCAGAATTACACAGTGTGAAATACCAGACACATCACTTAGGCCTAGCTGCTTTCAGGCCTTTGAAAAGCATCTTGGCACCAAGCGTGTGATTATTTTCAGCTGTAACTTCGGCATTTAACTGCAGAGTTGACATTTGTCTTCCTGCTCAAAGCTCTTGCCTCAAACAAGATTACAGACACACTGATATTAGTTTCTCAATTTAGTGTTTTTTTAATATATATAATAATAGTACATTGATGTATAATGCTGCACCACAAGACAATACTTGACATTAAGCTGGATGACCCTCCAGAGAATCCTATTATATGTCTGTGTTTTCTTATGAAGTTTATAGATGCTTTACACAGTCAAACACCAGTCAGCAATTGGTTTAACCACTATATATAAAATATATATGCAGAGTAATGTAAGACTAATCTGTCAACTTACCAATTTAGCCTTCAGGCACAATGAAAAAATAAAAGAACGTCGTAAATTCCAAACATTGCTCCATGTCCTATAGAGTTGTCAGACTTAATTACACAGAGATATGAACAGGTAACAGACAACAGCAGTAAATATAAAATAAGCACCAAGAAATAGGGTTTCTAGAATAGTAGCTGCACTGTCAGAAAAATTGTCACTTTGGTGGTACCTTCAATGGTGCATATTTGTACCTTTAATTAGGGAACATAATTGTACCTTTTTCGATTATAATTGTAGATTTTAAAATTGTATTGAGTTCTTCATTTAATTAATTCAACTTAATTTAATCTCCCGGACGTGTATTATGTTCTTTTTTTTGACAAAGTTCTATAATGAAAGATTACAGATTTTCACCTCTACTGGAGAAGAGAATGCAATGTACCTTTAGGGAACACAGTTGGACTTTTAAACACTGTTGTACCTTTAAAGGTACTTTTACACTGTTTGTACCTTTAGTGATCAATAATGTACCTCTACTGTACCTATTTTAATGAGTGCAGGGAGAAAGCGTGTCCATGTTACTACCAACCGACAAATCAAACATGCTCAACAAAATGACACCAAAATATCAGGACAACAGCTCACTGCATTTCAGCACAGAAAAGCTATGTTTGACTGAGATGGCTCTCACAGATTGAAAGGTGACAGGGTGGGACACTGCACTGAATTGAAATGGCTGCAAAAAATATTTTACACCCTCGATCTCATGAAAAGATGACCAGTTCATAGGTACAGGCACAGATCAGGCAGGGGCTAAAAGCATATTCACATATCTGCAGCTATTGAATGAAGGCAAAACTGTAGAGTCAGGGCTAAACCCCATATCTTGGAAATATCTTCTAAATCTGTAGATTTGATTAACAAAGATGAGTCCCCAGCTTGGAGTCCCCAACTTCCGGGCTAGAGTTATTTGTCTAGCACATTTCAGAGATGCTTGATCAGGTTGGGACTGGGGGTTTTTGGAAGCAAAACCAGCATATTGAGGTTTTTGTCCAGTTTCAAACTGTTTTCAAACTGTTACTGGACAGTGTGTGCACATTCACCTGCTAAAGAAAACAGTGCAATTCTTCTGCTGCTCCATGGTCCAGTACTGATACCCATACCCAAAGTGTTGGGACAGACATAAGCATGAGCTCTCTGACAGTTCCAAATCTATGCAGCCCCATACCCACAAAGCTGCACTAACTTCTGACCCTGACCACTTACTATCAGCACAATATTAAATTTTCAGAAGTGTGTGCTTTAAAATATCTGTGGGCAAGTCTAAATAATCTTTATTCACTTAAATATACACATTAGGCTATAGCTACAAATTATTGGTTGAGTTTTGGGGGTGAGGTTAATGGATGGTGGGAGAGCTGGCTGAACCAGATTTTTCAGTACTGTTAGAGAGAAATGCTGCCTGTCAGGAGCCTCACAGCAAACATATCTTTCCTCTTATTCATACTTTGACAAGTGCTTATGCAATTAAACCTGAAGGGCAGATACACACCCAGAACTTTTTAGGATTTCTGACTGAATCTGACCATTTGTGATTTATTTTTTTATGATATCACCAATGAGCTTTCGGGTATTTCAAGTATTTTTTTTCTACCACCTGTTTTTTCATTCAGGGCGGCACGGTGGCGCAGCAGGTAGTGTCACAGTCACACAGCTCCAGGGACCTGGAGGTTGTGGGTTCGATTCCCGCTCCGGGTGACTGTCTGTGAGGAGTTGGTGTGTTCTCCCTGTGTCCGCGTGGGTTTCCTCCGGGTGCTCTGTTTTCCTCCCACAGTCCAAAAACACACGTTGTTAGGTGGATTGGTGACTCCAAAGTGTCCGTGAATGTGTGTGTGTGTCTGTGTTGCCCTGTGAAGGACTGGCGCCCCCTCCAGAGTGTATTCCCCGCCTTGCACCCAATGATTCCAGGTAGGCTCTGGACCCACCGCGACCCTGAATTGGATAAGCGTTTACAGAGAATGAGTGATCGAATGTTTTTTCATTCTTGATTTAGGGCAAAATGTAGGTGATCAGGTTTTAAGAACAACACTAAAAATCTTCAGCAGTGTGAAGTAATTTACAGTGATATTAAGTAAATGTAATATCACAAAATCAAAACAAATGAAGCAGTGAAAATGTAGTTCTGTGTTTAGGCATTTTTAAATGTAGCACACCATCTATACATGCAATTACACAATGTGGTGTTCAACTTGGCTATGTTCTATGACCTCTCCTTTTCACATTCTATGTGCTACCGCTTGGTTAAGGCATATTATACATACATACACACACACACACACCACAAGATATCTCAGAGTTCCTATTTGTTATTGATTGCTGTTGACAAGAAGATGTGGATTCCACATTTAAGATTTGGTTGATCGCTAGGTCTTCATGTTCAGAGGAAGTTTTTCTTTAGCCTTTCACTTGAGTTTACACCTGAATTTATGAAAGGCTGTTTTGTAAAGGAGCACTACACAAATACATACCCCAATTGAAGAAGAGTTGCAACACTGCAAATGTAAATAAACACAGTGCAATGATTGGCAAAGCATTTCCTCTGAATTATCTCTTTAGAATTTTTGCTCTTTGTAAATAATGTAAACATATAACTAGTATTTGCACAGGTTGCTAGTTCTGTATTTTAATCCACTTTGTTTTTTTGTTATTTTGGCCTTGTCAGTTCCTGAAACTAACACACATAGCTAAATAAACAAATGTATGTGTTAAATTCAGTAAATAGAAATAAACTGTGCATTTAAATGTGCAAGGACATGATATTGGACCAGAGACTTCCGCACTTTTGGATTTGAAAATTGCATGCCTCTGGCCACTGTGTGCAGTGAAACAAGAGGTCCACCTTGTGGTCATACTGTTGTTACATCAGTGAGTTCTGTACCATTTTGTGTGTAGTGATAAACCTTTACTGCTTCCTACACAGCCTGAAGTTCCTTCCCAGCTCAATAATTTCTCAGTAATTTCCCTTATGTAATCACTGTAGACGGTCACTGTGCATCTTTTGTTATGCTCTTCCTCATCTGTACTCTGTGCTGTTGTAGGCTATAAATGGAATGGTTCTGAACAGTAAATATTCTGGGTAATATGACCTGCACACTGGACTCCTACATCCAGATCTCTGACTCACTCATCCTGGAGAAGTGAAGAACTGTGGAGACCTGTCTAAACCAGCCTTTTTCATGTGTAATTGGAGTGTGTCATAAACAAGAGTCTGGACCCCCCTGGTCATATTTCATCTTAATTGTACATGAGGAACAGAAATGGGAATTGTGCACTAGAATCTGCAGTTTGACTGTCAGGCATCCACTAACCCAAAATGTCCACCCCCTGGAGTCAAGTCCTAAATTAATATAGCTTGTCTGAAGTCATTTTCCAGGTTCAGGTGTTGTTCATCATGGATCAGAACTGTGGTTCAGCTCTGTTTGTAGGACTATTGCCAATTAAGCTCCAAACACTATGATAACCATCAAATTACACTATCACCAACATGCACTTAAATTGCAGCAGTGATTATAAGCTCAGTCATAGTTATTCTCTCTAACCTCTTATTCATTGCACTCTTATTTAATATATATGCATTTTCTGACTGTATGAAATATATTTATTCATTGTAACTGCTTGTCCAGTTCAAGGCTTTGGTGGGTCTAGAGCAACCCCTGGAATCACTGGGCACAATTCTGATTATACATCAAGGAAATATGCATATATCATATTAGGTAAAACAATGTCAATGAGACTGGTGTGATATTGGGCAGTCAGAAAAAGCTGATGTGATGTAGGTCAGTCACAGACGAGACTGATGTTAGAAAGGTTAGTCACAGTCCTTTTTTGTTCATTGGGTGTACTTCCTGTCATAGTTCATGAGATTTTTATCTTGTTTTCATGTAATAGGTGTTCTTGCCATTTTAGATATTTGAATAACAAAACAGAGCATTTTCTATCAGTATCAGGTGTGACCCATACTGTAAGGCAATATGTATAACTAAAAGTAAGTATAACTAAATGTTTCCAGTAACTTTTGAATTGGGTTTTTGTCCATTTCTAGGATTGTGAAAATCTGATGGCATTTTAGTGATATTTATTCAGAAATATATAACATTATTGGTTCACAAACTTTCAGACACCTCTGCAAATAAAGGGATCTCTTCCTCCCAGCTGCACCATGACAGTGTTTGCATGGTCTTATCTATAAAGTAGCCCAAGGCCCAGCAGTATTTCAGTTGTCATCTACAGTGTAGTTTTTACAAAGAAATTCCTATTTCTGATGTAGAGCAGTTCATCAGGGTTTACCAAACTCAATAAAATAGATTGTGTCCAGAAAGTGAATGACACAAGTGTATCAAGAGAGAAATAGGAACCATATTATAATACATTTCTCTACATTTCTTAATACATTTCTTTATATGTTTTTGCCCCATTACACCTTCAGTTTGCTAATAAACAATCTGGATCCAGTGTGAAAAAAGGTTTTCATGAATGCCTCCAAGAAACATTAAACAAATAATGTTTTTAATTTTAAATATATTGTATCTTTTGACAAACTCACCAGAGGTTTACAGATTAAACAGGAAGCTTCAGGTTTAATGTAGTTAAAAAATCAGTAGACAAAACTAAATACCAGGAGCATTAAGAGGCAACAGACATATGCAAACCAAAAGAATAAACAGAGAGTCAAACCAGAACAAGCGTTAATTGCAACAAAAGTGTGCAACTGCACCAAAGAGAGACCTATACAATATATAAGGTCTAGACAAAAGATAATAATATGATTGGAAGGGAAGGCTGATATAGTGTTGGTTGAAATCAGGAACAGGTGAGACATTAGTAATCTGGAGAGGATAAACATGAGAACTGATTCTGATCAGTGGAGACGTGGTGGTGACATCAGCAGCAGAAGAATTATGGGAACTGTAGTGCATGGATTTGATTGATGCATAGGGAGAATCTGAATGTGTTACATATACGAGGGTAGATTGTTGTCCCTTGGTTCTCCTGGGATGCCCCCCATAGGTGTGTGAACATTTGAGTTGTTTACAATAATAATATATATCTGGGCGGCACAGAAGGTAGTGTCGCAGTCACACAGCTCCAGGGGCCTGGAAGTTGTGGGTTCGATTCTCTGTCCGGGTGAGGAGTTGGTGTGTTTTCCCTGTGTCCGCGTGGGTTCAGTCCAAAAAAAACACACGTTGGTAGGTGGATTGGCAACTAAAAAGTGTCCATAGGTGTGAGTGTGTGAGTAAATGTGTTTGTCTGTGTTGCCCTGTGAAGGACTGGCGTCCCCTCCATGGTGTATTCCCACCTTGCGCCCAATGATTCCAGGAAGGCTCTAGACCCACCGCGACCCTGAACTGGATAAGCGGTTACAGATAATGAATGAATGAATGAATATATATCTGAGTAAAATCATGCTGATAAGTGCAGCTCAGAAACCTCTGTGGTTCTTAACAGTTTATGATTCACGGTGGTGTGGGGTAGTACACAAAATCATTCTTATATAACATGGGCAAAATTTGAGGAACACTTGGGGCCAGTTTTTCAAAAGGTATCCCACAAAATTAAAACAATCTAGTTGGACTGACCCTTCCTGAATCAGGGCCGAAGGCAGAAGGGCATGTGTGGTCTAAGTAAGTCCAGGCATATGTCGTCAGGAGATGTTAGCTTCCTGTAGAGTCTCCCAGGGCAAACAGGACTGGAATGAAGATTCAGAAAAACACTATCCAAGAAGCACCCCTATGAACAGTCTAAAAGGAATAAAGTTTACCTTGCCTGGGAGAGGGTTAACGGGACCTACCCCAGGAGTCAGGCCTAGGTGTAGTGTCTGACAGCAAGCACCTTTGAGAGGTTGAGAGGTACCAGCTAGATATAGTTGGGCTTACATCTACACACAGTGTGGGCTCTGGAACCAAACTCCTCGATAGGGGTTGGTCTCTCTCCCACTCAGGAGTTGCACAGGGTGAGAGGCACCGGGCGGATATGGGGATACTCACAAGTCTCCAGCTGGCTGCTGTACACTTGAAGTTTGTCCCAGTAAACGAGAGGGTCGCCTCAATGTGGCTCCGGCTTGCAGAAAGGAAACCTTTGACTGTTGTGTGTACATATGCACCAAACAGCAGCTCAGAGTATTCTGCCTTCTTGGGGACAGTGAGTGGAGTTCTAGAGAGCATTCCATGCACTGACTCTATAGTTTTGCTGTAGGACTTCAATGCTCATGTTGGCAATGACTGGAAAACCTGGACAAGAGTGATTGGGAGGAACGGCCTGCCTGATCTGAACCAAAGTGGTGTCATGTTATTGGACTTCTGTGCTAGTCATGGTTTGTCCATAACAAACACCATGATAGAACACAAGGTGGCTCATAAGTGTACTTGGTACCAAAGCAACGATCGATTTTGTGGTTGTGTTCTCTGATCTGAGGCCATATGTTTTGGACACTCGGGTAAAGAGAGGGGCTGAGCTGTCAACTGATCACCATCTGGTGGTGAGCTGGATTTGATGGTGGGGAAAGCTGCCGGACAGACCTGGTAAGCTCAAATTTATAGTGATTGTGTACTGGGAAAAGCTGGCAGAATACTCTGTCCGGAAAGATTTCAACTCTCACCTCTGAGAGAAATTCTTACATGTTCCAGAATAGGTAGGGTCGGAGTCTGAATGGACCTTGCTCTAGACTGACTTCCATTGGAAATGGCTGCATATAACTATGGTCAAAAGCTTGTCAATGCCTGTAATGGTGGCAACCCAAGAATTCGCTGGTGGACACCGGGGGTGATGGAAGCTGTCAAGTGTAAGGAGGCTTTTTGGGCTTGGCTGGCTCGATGATTCTGTGGATGGGTACTGGTAGGCAAAAAAGACAGCAGCTGTGGCAGTTCCTGAAGCAAAATCCAGAGGGACGAGTTTGGAGAGGCCATGGCGAATGACTATTCTCAAAGAGGTTCTGGAAAGCACTCCGACATCTCAGGAGGGGGAAGGGGGACACTGTCCAAGCTGTGCTCAATAAGGATGGTGCAACTCTAAACCTAACTGAGCATATTGTTGGGCACTGGAAGGAACGCTTTGAGGAATTCCTTAACCCAAGAGACATGCCTTCTGTGCAGGAGGTAAGGCCAGAAATGTCTGGGGTGTCGGATTCCATTTTTTTGGCTGGAGTCACTGAGATGGTTAAAAAGCTACACAGTGGCAAAAATGTCTGGAGTGGATGAGATTTGCCGGGAGTCATGGGAGTTTGCTACTCCAGTCGATGCATGCTTTGTGGATTTGGAGAAGGCGTATGACTGTGTTCCCCGAGAGATTCTGTGGGAGATGCTCTGGGAGTATGGGATGCCAGGGTCCCTTCAGCGTGCTGTACAGTCCTGGTACTCTCAGAGTTTGGACAGGATGGTGAGATGTAGTCTGGGACAGCAGGACTTCCACTGAGGGGCTCAAGAGGTGGCATTTCTGCTATTTGTGGATGATGTTGTTCCTCTGGCTTCCTCTCATGGAGGCCTCCAGTGTTCACTTGAACAGTTTGCAGCCGGATGTGAAGCGGTCGGTATGCAGATAAGCACCTCCACATCTGAGGCCGTAGTTATCTCCCACAAACAGGCAGCATGCTCCCTTCAGGTGAGGGTGAGGACCTACCCCATGTAAAGGAGTTGAAGTATCTCGGTATCATGTTTACGAGTGATGAGAAAAGAGATTGTGAGGTTGACCGTAAGATATGTGCAGTGTTTGCAGTAATGCAGTGACTGTACTGGACCTTTGTGGTGAAGAGAGAGCTGAGCCATAAAGCAAAGCTTTACTTACCAGTCAATCTACATCCCACTCTTATCTATGTACATGAGCTCTGGGTAATGATTGAAAGAACGAGATAGCGAATACAAGTGGCCAAAATGAGTTTTCTCTGATGGGTTACTGGGCATACTCTCTGTGATCGGGTGAGGAGCTCAGTGACTAGAGAGGGGCTTGGAGTAGAGTTGCTGCTCCTTCGCATCGAGTGGAGTCAGCTGAGGTAGTTTGGGCATCTGATAAGGATGCGTCACACTGGAGGTATATCAGGCACAGCCAACTAGAAGGTGGCCCCGCGGTAGACCTAGGACATGTTGGCGGGATTATATCTCCCAGCTGTCCCCAAGAGGAGCTGGTGGAGACTGGGGGGGACAGAGATGCCTGGGCTTCTTTTCTTGCTCTGTTGCAACTGCGACCCTGAAATGTATAAAGTGGCAAAGATGATGATGATGATGATGTAGATAGTTGGATTAAACTTCAAAAGTGTTTTTTCAAAATAAATTCAAATTTCAAACAAGTTTTTTAATCCTGAAGATTTGGATCTTGAGTTTGTAATCCAATCCAAACTTTAATCAGGATTAAATTCTACAATTGGGTTTTTCAAAACTTCTAGCAGAAATCTTGGATAGTTTTGATACCAAATCACAGAATTATCATGATCCCACCTTGAGAGGTGGATTCAAGCAGGATTCAAGTCTGTTGAGAACACACTGGGCACAGTAATTACTTGGAAATAAACCGGTGTTCTGTAAAAGTAATTTTAAAGCACTCACACTCATATATTTACAATAAAACTAAAAATTTAACTCCTTTAAAAATATGTTGGTAAATTAATATGATTCAAGGAATGCTGTATTAAACCTTTCTTTCTCTCATGATCATAGACATTTTAGTAATTTGTTCCATGCATACATGTAGCTCAAAGTGTTTTTCAAACAAAATTGTGACTATAAAATGTAGACAATTAAAATAAAATTGAAGATAGGATAAAATGTAAATAAATTAAAATCATAATGAAAGTGTGGAGATGGAGAATAAAGATTTTTTTAAAAGAGCAAAACAATTTTCTTGATTTAATCGATTCATTCTTCATTATCAATAAAATTGTAAAAATATTTGTACAGCAGTTGGCGATATTGAAGAGTATTAAATCACAGAAAATCCAGATCTAGAAATCCTTATTCTGAGATTTCTGGACCAGCTTAGACCAATCTGAAAAGAGTGTTGAAAAACTGGGGTAAAATCTCTGAGAACAGTTTAATTCTGGATAGGATAAAAGAGGATTTGATTATCCACACAATTTGGATCAAGATTAAAAGTTTTGAAAAACCGCCCCTGGTCCTAATAGGCAGGCAGGAAAGGGGCACCTTTAAACATACGCCCTCTTGTCACTACAGAGCATGGAGAACTTTCTCTTTAAGGATACGCCTATTTTCAGAAGTGTATTGCCCATGGATTTTAAGGGATAGATGTTTATAGTTTGTGTGTCAGGGGTCTTAAGCGCCTTTCAAGAGACCCAAGGACACTGTACAATAAATAATAAAATAAAAAAATAAAAAGGGAAATACACATACATACATACATACATAGACACAAACATAACCATAAACACATACACTTAATATCATATGCTAGTTGAAAAAGATGAGTTTTAAAAACATCTACAGATGAACAAGCTCGCAGTTCATCAGGAATACTATTCCACAGATTTGGACCCACCACACAAAATGCTGTTTCCAGTGGTGCTTGACTTAACTAAGAACCATATCTATATAGCTATTTTTCTATTTCGTTTTTTTTCAGTGCCTCTTTCAGTTGCATTTAAACAGTAATTATGTGACATAGCCATATTCAATATGTTGTTTTATTTTCTAAAGACCCTTTGCTACTCAAATACATAATCACTTGAGGTTTTCATGCTGACCGATAAATCAATTGTTCTATAAATTTGTCATGTCTTGACCAAAATTTTACCTAGCGCCTGCTATTTTTTTTTTTTTTTTTTTTTTTTTTTGCATATTTCTCAATGTACAGCCTTGAAATCATACTCCCACATCAGATATCTTGACACAGATTGTTAGTGTGAAGTGTCTGTTAGTTGAAAACAAAAGAATTTTTGATGCTAATTTATTACATGGCATATTACCAAAACCAGTCCAAAAACATGGAGGGTAGGTGAATTGGCTTCTCTAATAACTGTCCTGGTGTGTGAATGAATGTCTGTATGTGTGAGCCCAGATATGGATTGGCGCTCTGTCCTGGGTTAAACCCTAGTGCCCGATGCAGTCCTCCAGGTGGACGGTCGTTTCTGGTTGAGAGTACGCTGTGCGCGTTTGGCTGCCGCTTCTCGCCTGTGTGTGTGTGAATTGAGCGTTCTGAGCAGTGTAGATTGTAAAGCGTCCTTGGGTGTCTAGAAAGGCGCTATATAAGTGTAACAATAATAATAATAATAATTACTGTGACAAAATAAATTTGTAGCATTAGACAGACATATTTTTCTTGACATTCCAAGCTTTGGGATGTATGACTAATAAAGCTCTGACAGTCACAGCAGGCCCAGACTTTCAGGAATTTAGTTCAGGGCAAATATGGACAATATCTCAACAAATAAAAAATATTTTGGTACTTTGGCAGTTTTCTCAGGTGCTGATAATAGTTACAACTATTATTATTATTATTATTATTATTATTATTATTATTATAATCTTTTAAAAATATGATGAAATAATACTTGTTTATTTAGAATACACACAATGAAGAATTATTTAAGCTTTTTAGTTTATATTTGTTGATCTAATGAAATATTATTTGATGTGAAACCTCCAAAAACTTTGAAAAACCATAAATCAATAATAGGAATATGTTTTTGCTGATGACTCTCCATCTTTCTTGTCCCTTTGCAGAGTCCTCATTTATGATTATAGTGTAATATAATTAGAATCCTTCATGAGAAGAACATAACACAGAGATTTTGAAGGAGTGCCTTGATTTTAGGTGATTTTTCACACTGGATTACTCCCAGAGGCTTCACAGTTAAAATGTGGGACCTCAGGTAAATGGAGGCTTGAGGACCGAAGAGTACGTACTGGAGAGTATGATTGAAGTAAACTACTTAGATAAGAAGGGGCAAGGTCATGCAAGGATTTAAACACCAACACAAGCAATTGATACTTTATACAGTACTGCACTGGGAGCCAATGAAGATGATTTAGGACTGGAGTAATATGCTCCCGTGATCTTGTATGGGTCAGCACCCTAGCAGCAGAATTCTGCACATACCGCAACCTGCTCAAAGCCAGAGCTGGGAGGCCACACAACAGAGCATGGCAGTAGTCGAGTCTGGAATTTACAAATGCATGGACTATGGTCTCTGTTGTTAATATGTGATTCAAACGATAATGTAGAATCAAAAATTACTTCAAGATTTCTCACTAGTGTTGAGGTAGAGACAACAAAACCAGGGATACAAACAGTAGTGTCACTAAGCTTCCTGATTGTTGCAGGACAAGCAATTATGATGCCTCTGATTTTTTATTATTTAGGCTCAGGAAGTTCTCCATCATCCAAGCCCTCACATCATTGCAATTCAGCAAGGCATTAGCTGGCAAGCTGTGAGAAGGTTTTGTACAAATGTATATCTCTACATCATCAGCAAAACAGTAAAGCTGCAGCCCATGATGTCTAATGATGTCACCAAGAGGAAGGATGTACAAAATAAAAAGCAGGGGCCCAAGAACAGAGCCCTTGTGTCAAGGAGCATGTGTCAGATCAAAAACTTCCCATTGAAACATACTGCTGCCTAACAGAAAGATAAGATTGAAACCAAGCCAATGCAGTACCAGTTATTTTTGAGCTGAGCTAGTAAAAGGCTATGGCACACTGTATCAAATGCTGCAGTAAGATCCAATAGGACAAGCAGACTCAGCAGTCCTTGGTCAGCTGACATCAGCAAATCATTGACAACCCTAACAAGAGTAGTTTCAGTGCTGTGATTCCGTCTAAATCCTGATTGGAAGACCTCAAACAGATCACATGAGTCATTATGTTCTGTTAACTTAGCAGCTACTGTTCGCTCCAACAGTTTAGCAAGAAATGGGAGATTAGAGATGGGCCTATAATTTACAAGATTCTCAGGATCTTGTGTATTCTCAGTTTTGACAAGTGTATTTGACAAGTGTTGTTAATTAACAACAGTTGGTTGCAAAAAAATATTGCTTCCCCACCCAATATATATATATATATATATATATATATATATATATATATAATATTAATTATATATATATAATATTAATTATATACATATATATAATGTATGTGTCCTCCAGGGTGTGTTCCTGCCTTGTGCCCAGTGATTCCGTATAGGCTCCAGACCCAGTGAGACCATGAACTGGATAAGGGTTACAGACAATGAATGAATAAATGACATTTTGAGATAACGAATGAGATACATTTTGTGGCATTAGTGTGTTTATATAACGCCATATTGCTGCGCACAACAACTTAACATGCTTTAACCTGTTATATTGAATAAGTAATTGTTATTCTTAAAATCAACAAAATGTTCTTGGTCTTTGTTCTTTTATGGTAGATCATCTAGCAATTATTTATAAATATAATTAACAAGAAAAACACATGTCAACAAAGACATTGATATGAAGCACCACAGCTTCTCCAGACCTTCCAATGACAAGGGGATGTATTTTGGGCGTTTCCTGTTGTTTTGGGGACTAATTTGCTTGGGGCCCTGAAATGCCTTATTCTAATTAATGAAAACAGTCACGATTAATGAGAATAAATGTGACGTTTAATAATGAAGTATTGCATAATCACTAAGAGAAAACTGCATATTTGAAAATTAGATTATTAAGTCTGTAAGAGATCACAAATTCAAAAACTGATAACATGAAACTGATAACATGAAATTAATCTAGATATGTTGTATCATTCATTCATTATAAATGTTAAGAAATAACCCGATTAATCATCAAGAGAAATGGCTAAATGAAAAGACTTATTTTCTGATTGCACAATATTTTCTGGTTGTTTAATATATGTAAAACATGAGTTATATTATAGTGTAATTAATTAATGATCGAGAATATAGATTTATATAGTGAGTAAGTAAAATACGAATGTTTGCATGTTGGTGAAAGTGTGATGGTTTGATGATTATTGTAGAATATTCACAGAGGAGGTCTGAGGGTTATCGTAGCGTGTCCAGTGTGATGGTCAGTAGTCCTACACACAGAGAGATGAACGACAGTCCTGAACCATGATGAACAACACCTGAACCTGGAAAACACACCCAGACACACACACAAGTTTAGGACTCGACTCCAGGGGATGAACATGTCAGGGGAGTAGATGCCTACTCTACTGTGTGTAAAACTGCACATTTTCGAGCATAATTTCCATTTCTGTGTTATGTTTCTGTGTTATATTCAGCAGTAGTGAACACTGCCCTCCAGTGATGTGTTACCATTATGTGTAGTTAATGCAGTATTAAAGTGTAATATAACTGAAGTAATGATGTGAGTGTGTTACCGTGTGCTGTAGCAGCTACAGTCTGGTTGCTTCCTGTGCTGGTGCCAATCGTGGTGTTGTTGTTGATGTTGGTGTTGACATTGTTGATGGTGAAGATGGATGCATATGTGGTACTCGTGGGGTCTTTTATTCCTCCCAGAAGTCCAATGCCGAGGGTGGCTAACGCAGACTTGTATTGCAGCTGCACCCAGGACTGAACCTGTGTGGTGTTCTCAAACAGCTTCAGATCAGGAACATTTACTCCTAATAGATCCCGCATGGTGCTTACATTCAGGGCCTGGAAACACAAAACAATTTTATTCCCTTTAATTAACACTTGTTCAAGATGGCTGTTATTCCAAAGTCTAAAATTTAGCAAAGTGTTACAATTGTTTCATACCGTGATCACTGCTGGGTTCAGACATGTGAAGGTGGTGATATCCATGTTGATGTTTAGAGCAGAAAGAGCCTGTATGTCTGCCAAAGGAGCCCCACCTGAGCACAGACCCACAAAAGGGTTTAAGAGTGTTTTCTAAAAATGAAATACTAAAAATACTAAAAGTATCTGATGAGCAGATACTACGCGGTTGAGATATTGTATATTGAGGTGAATTAGGAGTTGATTTATAGCATGTTGTGTGTGTGTGTGAATATAGAGTGTCTTACACAGGTAAGGGCTGATGAGCTGGTAGTATGATGTTGAGTCGTTATGTACTGAGCTGAATGAAGATTTAGCAATGATGTATAAAACTGATTTCTTATCAATGGAACATGACGACACATTCAAAGAGTTTGCATCCCTGAAAAGAAAGAGAAAATAACTTAAATCTGACAGTATAAACACTACATGATGAGAAGAACATTTTAACCCTAACTTAATGAATCAAGTTAAATTAAGTTATTATTTTTTTATATTACTGATTATTTGCTTTAGAAACTTTACAAAATTCACAAAGGGGAAGGAAAAGTCATCCATACCACATGTATGTTTGTTTACTTACATCAGGCTGTCAGCTGTGATAGTATTGAGGACACTGATGTTCAAAGAACAGACATAGGAGCCAACTGCATTTAGTTCATTAGTTCCCAGGGTGTTACCAGCCACACTCAGATACTTCATAATCACTGCATTACTCTACAACACAAACACACACATCATTTAAACATACAAACACATACAAAACTGTGTGGTGTGGCATAAAGGCCTGTTGGTCTGGAGTCTCCACGTCAGTGTACAGCCAGCTATAATCACTACCTGAGACCTGTAATGATATTCTAACTCACAGAGCTACATCAGAACTCTAGCGCACCCCCCACAGATACACTCGCAGACAGCTACCTGCTCTGAGGTCCAGATTCCATTGCTTGGGTTCATTAAAGAGGACAGGGTGTCAATTGTAGTGATGTTCCACTTGCTGATGTCATTGAGATCTGCCACACGAGAAACTGCTCCCAATAACTGCACCAGACTCTCTGAAAAAACTGTGGGGTAGATCTATAAAACACACACACACACACAACATTTCACCACAACACAAAGTACTGTAAGATGAAGATATCTGCAGCATCAAAATAAACATTTAAACTAATGACCCCTGTTCAGTTACAGACCGTATCCAGTGATGCTGACCTGGTTTAATTTGTCCAGAATGACCTGCAGGATGCTGGTGTCCACCACTTTCTGAATGATGGCTGATGGGTTGCCCTTTAGTACGCTGTTCTCCAAACATGAATTAAACTGGGTGACGTCGTAGCCAAAAGGAAATGAGGGATCTGTGAATACGGCTTCTGTGATGTTGCCTGCAGTGCACTCTGTGGACAGAGAGATTTATGTGTATTGTAGTAAAACTAATGTTGAGTGCAATGGTCTCCCACAGGGCTCTATTTAAGCCCCCTGCTGTTGTTTCTAGGTACCTGCTTTTGTAAGTGATCTTTTTTGAATGCCACTGGAAGAGGTGCTGATTTGTGTAAAGAGCCTCTTGAGTTTCTCCATCGGTGTGTTCTGTTTCTTCAAGGTTGGAAAGAATGACTGCAGAAACGTCTTTTTTGTAGTCTTTAAAAAACACACACAGATGGATTTGAACATTGTTTCCTTCCATTGGACAATAATTCTTAATGAAACATTAAATAAATGGAGAGATTTAATTCACATACAGAAGAGAAATAACTCCAAAAACTTTGTTTGAGGTAGAGGGGCAGGATTCCCAGCTGGTTCAGAGTGTTTAATCTCCATGATGAAGTATTACTGAGGAAAAACACAATGACACTGGTTTAGATATTTTTCACTTTAGACTGTCTTTATTTAAAATGTTTTTTTTTAGATCTACATAACGTTCAGCACATTTTCCATGAAGCTGAATGTCTTCCTCACCCATAAGGAGTGTTTCCACTGATGAGCAGAGTCTCTATAGCAGAGACCTGAGAGTCAGAAAGGTCTCCACAGTTCTTCAGTTTCTCCAGGATGAGTGGGTCAGAATTCAAGATGTAGGAGGAGTCCAGTGTGCAGATCATATTACCCAGAATGTCCACCTGAGTCCTGTTCAGAACCATTCCAGATATTCCCTACAGCAACAAAGAGAGGGTGTCAGGTGGTGTTTACCAGGCTCTGATGTGAGTTTACGTTAATGGTGTGAGAGAGAGAGAGAGAGAGAGAGAGAGAGAGAGAGAGAGAGAGAGATTTACCAGGCAGTTCTGTGCATTCTGGAACAACGTGGACTGTATGTTGAGGACACTGGATGGAACTGAGAATTCTGCTCCCCCCAGAGCACTGAAATACGACACGCAGTTCTCACTCACCTGGTCATAGCTGCAACACACACACACACACACATACATACATAAAATAATGAAGGCATTTTATATTTTGAAGCTAGACAACAACAATTTTCTACATTCGGGATTTTCCAGTAGAACGCTAGGATAAGTTTCAGTTGGACAAATGTGTCAGAAGGCAAAGCAAGGAAAGGCAAGTTCATTTATAGAGCACCTTTCATACACAAAGAGATAAAAAGCAGTTAAATGAACACCAAATGCATAAAAGGCAAAAATCCCATGCACCCCTGCTGTGAAGCAGTTAATGCCTATTGTTTTGCTAAGTAGGAGCACTAAACAGGGCATGGGGCGGGAAGCAACAGGCTGAAGTCTGTGCTTCAGATGAGAGTCTTTATAGTTTTTTTATACTCTTTTTTTTAATTAATTCTTGCCAGGTTTTTATTTTAGACATAAATATGCATGACAGCTAAAATACAAACAGCCCAAACATCATATAAATATATATAAAAACGTCATATAAATAGACTTTCTCTAATCCAAAGCCAGTATTTTGTCATTAGTTGGTTGTGGTTTCCTTTATAAGCCATACATTTGAGAAGCACGTTTCTGTCTTGTTTTGCCTCGTCTCTCCCTTAGCCCCACCCTAGCCCTGCTTTGTATCAGCGTCTCCACCTGTGTCTCGTTGTTGCGCTGCCTTCTTATTTTCCTTCCCAGGTGTTCCTTGTCTGTGCTCTTGTATTTAAGCCCTCCTTGTGTCAGTGTTTCTTTGGTGGACATTACCGCTCTGTTTTGTTTGCTTGTACCTCTCTGTTCTTGGGTAAGTGTGTGGTCTTGTCCTTCTGTTTAGTCCATGTTTTCCAAGTTCTTAGTGGTATCAGTGTGTATTCTGTTCTAATTGCTTCCGTCTCAGTCCAAGGTCTTTGTATATATTCTCTTTAGTCCAGTTTCTGATTTTTAGTACTTGTTCAGTCTTTAGCTTCCTTGGTATGTGTTTAGTCCTGTTCTCTGTATTTGCCCAGTTACCTCTGTATTACTAGTTTTGTTTGTCTTAGCTGTTTATCTAGTCTTCACTGTTGATGTTTGTCATGTTAGTCTTCCTTGGTTCTTTTGTTTCAATAAATTGTTATTGCATTTGCGTCTGCCTCTGTCACTTCCACCTACCGTTACAGCTTGCTTTTTTTTTTTTTTTTTTTCTTTTTTACACAATATTTACATTATGGCTGAGACATTTTCTCTATATTTATTGATTCACTGCATCTTCAAGCTAAGCTAAATACTATATTTTTGCATCACTCATCCGAAGCTTTTTTTCTTTTTAATTAAACATGGACTATAGCTATACTATAGCTTTTGCCTAAAACCCCAAAAGCTTTCATAAATTCAGCAGTGTTTCCTTCAAATATTTTGATATATTATGTGTAAATGTGTGTTGCACATATAGCGCACTCTCTTTCTCTTAGTGTTTTCCACCAAAAGAACTCTAGTTCTTACAAGCACTAGGAGATCTGACCATACTAGACTGACACTATCAGCCCTGAATTGGCCTCCAGTCAAATCCAGAATAAAGTAAACAATTTATAAACACCCACTTGCCAGAGTCCCTGAGTAAACTAATATTGTATAATGAACCATCACGCCTACATTTATCACAAGGTCCTGGCAGCCTGTGGAGCATTTGGACAGAGGGTTGCTGATATCTCTGGAAGCCCTCATGTCTGTGATGCCTCTCTAGTCTCCTCTTTCTCAGATGTTGTTCTAGTGAGGTCTGTCTGAGCTACAACCCACCCTCTAATTAGCAGAGAAACACACCGATTCAGGTCTGATATTAGTGACTGAACATTAATAGTCAAATATCAGACCTGACTCTGTGTGTTTCTCTGCTAATTGGAACAACCACCATCTGACCTTATGCTGGAGAAATACTGTCTGGATTGGCTGTCCCCTCCTGTGTGATGTCTGGCCAGCTTTGACAATGAGAAAGCACCAACAAACCGCACTCACTTAATTAAACTGCATTGCACTGAAACGTGTATCTTACACTCCATTAGCAGAGAAGCAAGATTGAAGAAAAGTCAGAGATGTGTGTGTATGTGTTGGGTAACAAACCTGTAATATAGAAGCACATCAAAAGGTAAACTGGTGAAGTTCAGAGATGAGACTCCTTTAATGTAGTTGTACATGCAAGTCAGCTGTAACACACAACACACGGAGTTACATCACGGTTACACTCACCATTCTCTTTACTGACACTAAAGATGTGCACAATAAACCTGAACCATATATATATATTTATATTACATTTGTTTATTAATGTATAGTCTGCTCATCTGGAGAAAGTGTCATCTTTGATTAGTGTAACAAATCTCTAAGTTATGCCATATGTAAATATAGTGGTAAATGTGTTGGTTAAACAGTACCTGAGCCTCTTTGAGGTTGACTTTGCTTCTGCCCGGCCGTGGCCGACAGGCTGTAATCAGCTGCTCAATTTTCTGCCGTGGAAGAGACTGGACTGAGGTGCAGGTGAATCCCTGTAATATAGACACTGACAGTCTGCAGGAGGCAATACACACACACACACACGCACACAAAAACAGATTATTTCAGCACTGGCAAAGACATGTAAATGTCAAGACTAACAGTGTTTCCTGGACAATTATGTGTTTTTCATGTATTTTACTGTGTTTAAAGGTTATTTGCATTAACTCACTCTTCTGTATTCTCACTGACACCAGTCACCCCTTTGAACAACACTTTAGCCTTGTAGAAAGAAAAGAAATAAAAAACATTAAAGATTTAAGAGACTGTTCATCAGAGCTGAAGCAGCATTACCTTTGGTGAGTTCTGTTACCTGCTCTTGGGTCCAACTCTTTCTGTTGACGAGTGAAACATTAACTGGGGCTGGAGATGACAGTATCACAGGAGGGATGAATCGTGCCAATGCATCTTGAACATTCTTCACCACATTGTATAGGTCTACAGACACAATCTGGAAGAAAGAATGGAAAGAGAACTGAGTTTTTCTCTATAATATTTATCAGTTGATCAATTTATCTGTAACTAAATTCTGAATTCATCTGTTGTAGAATCACAGGGTTTAATAGTGTGCGTGTGTGTGTGTGCGTGTGCATGTGTGAGTACCTTCTGGACATAGGTCTCTTGTAGAATCAGTGGAGCTGACTGAATGTTGTTTATGAATGTTGGATTCTGGGATATGGACAGAAGGTCAGTAGATGGAATTTGGGAGATGGTGGCAGAGGGAACGCCTCCAATGAGTGTGCCCAGATTCAGCAGGGAGGGGCCGCTGTTGATCTGTTAATTAATACACCATCCAATAATATTCATTTGCAATATAATAAAGTGTACACTCACATCAGTGGGCAAAATTACTCTCAATAAAAATAAAAGATTAATTGAATGAAACCTTTAAAAATGCTGAAGCACAAAGGACTCAAAAGCAAAATGAGGGATGACAAGTTGAAAAATTAGCACTGCTTAGCTTTGTGTATAGAATCTGCAGGAAGTAAGAGCACAACAGCTAATTGACCTCAACATGAAAGTGTCAGAAGACAAATTAAATAAAGAGAGAGGAGACTAACAAAACAGAATGAAATAATAATGTTAATGTTGTTTAAAATGAGTCAAGGTTTTGTCCAAATAAACAAAGGCATAAATGCCAAGTACCTCATGGAGAAGCTTGTTAATCAGTCATTGAAAAACAGCTGGTGCGTTCATTAACCCAGAAGGCATCACAAAATATTACTAGTATCCTGGGACCAAGATTAATTCTGTCTTCAACTCATCACTAAAATATCACTAAAACCTCAATCTAATGAAACTAATAACGTTTAAAACTCACTGTAAAATCTAAATTTGGTACAGTCATTTTAAATGTATAGGGCTTTCTTCAAATAGTGCTTCAGTCTGTAGTGTGTACCATTGATACATTGTGTAAAATTAAACACAGATCTGTGCTATAAGAAGCATCCAGACCAGGGATAAATTTAACAGAATACACATATCATTAAGTAAATATTAATTCTTTAGTGATGTTCTAATTCAGAGACCCAGAACATATTGAGCCAAGTTCCAAAGTCACAATTAAGATCTATGGTAGCCGCCCTGCGACCCTGAAATGAACAACCGGAAAAGACGATGAGATGAGATGAGATGGTAGTGTGCTGTTTGTAGTGTTTCTTGTTAACTCACACTATATCCTGCCATTGTGATGCTCTGGATGAGGTTGTTGAGCTGACCCTGGTTCCACCCTGTGATATTGCTCAGTATGGGCAAGGTGCTGTTAAAGACAGCAGGGCTAGCGGCAATTATTTGACCTTCTGACAGACCGATGCTCTGGTTACCAAGCATCTGGATTGTGTTCATGGATATGTTTGGGAAGTTTGCTGCCAGAGTGGCTGTGACCTGAGTAAAGAGGAGGAATATGGGTCATTCATGCTGACACAGTCCATGC
Organism: Hoplias malabaricus; assembly: GCF_029633855.1. NCBI lineage: Eukaryota > Metazoa > Chordata > Actinopteri > Characiformes > Erythrinidae > Hoplias > Hoplias malabaricus. Next base: position 55,789,764 of record NC_089801.1, on the reverse strand, counting down.
GGACATGGTCCAATATGCTTATAATTGTGAAGAATTAATATAATAAAAATAATCTTTACACTGAGGCTTACCTGTGGACTAATCTGTGGGCAGAATTGGTTGATTCTCCCCAGGATTGTTGTGCTGTTTGTAGGTCCAATAGAAACAAACACAGAAGCAGGGGCTCCACACAACAGTACACCCGGCAAACTACAATAAAAACAGAAAAAACACAAAGACATGTAACCAAGAAGATAAACAGATAATAAACCAATTAAGGACTTGCAAACCAAATTCAATGCTTTGATAAAAACAATCAAATATTTATCTTAATTTCCAACTCCAACTGATATTTTGTTCAGAATATTAGGTCTTAGGTTTGGGTCAAAGGTCACTGAAATAATTTTTTCAAAAGCTTTCTGGTTTGATCTAGTAGTTCAAATTATCCAGTATAATTTGCAAACATAAAAAAAGATTATTTAAAATGTAGTATTTAGTGTGTAGTGTGGTACCTGAGGGGGTTGTAGTTAGGATTCTGGATGAATAACTCTACTGTAGTGTTTAGTGTGTAGTGTGGTACGTGAGGGGTTTGTAGTTAGGATTCTGGATGAATAACTCTACTGTAGTGTTTAGTGTGTAGTGTGGTACCTGAGGGGGTTCTAGTCAGGATTCTGGATGAAAAACTACTGTATTATTTTAGTGTGTAGTGTGGTACGTGAGGGGGTTGTAGTTAGGATTCTGGATGTATAACCGTACTGTAGTGTTTAGTGTGTAGTGTGGTACCTGAGGGGGTTCTAGTCAGGATTCTGGATGAAAAACTACTGTATTATTTTAGTGTGTAGTGTGGTACGTGAGGGGGTTGTAGTTAGGATTCTGGATGAAAAACTACTGTATTATTTTAGTGTGTAGTGTGGTACGTGAGGGGGTTGTAGTTAGGATTCTGGATGTATAACCGTACTGTAATGTTTAGTGTGTAGTGTGGTATGTGAGGGGTTTGTAGTTCGGATTCTGGATGTATAACTGTACTGTAGTGTTTAGTGTGTAGTGTGGTACGTGAGGGGTTTGTAGTTAGGATTCTGGATGAATAACTCTACTGCAGTGTTTAGTGGGTAGTGTGGTACGTGAGGGGGTTGTAGTTAGGATTCTGGATGAAAAACTACTGTATTATTTTAGTGTGTAGTGTGGTATGTGAGGGGTTTGTAGTTAGGATTCTGGATGTATAACTGTACTGTAGTGTTTAGTGTGTAGTGTAGTACGTGAGGGGTTTGTAGTTAGGATTCTGGATGAATAACCGTACTGTAGTGTTTAGTGTGTAGTGTAGTACGTGAGGGGTTTGTAGTTAGGATTCTGGATGAATAACTGTACTGTAGTGTTTAGTGTGTAGTGTGGTACGTGAGGGGTTTGTAGTTAGGATTCTGGATGAATAACTCTACTGTAGTGTTTAGTGTGTAGTGTGGTACGTGAGGGGCTTGTAGTTAGGATTCTGGATGAAAAACTACTGTATTATTTTAGTGTGTAGTGTGGTACGTGAGGGGGTTGTAGTTAGGATTCTGGATGTATAACTGTACTGTAGTGTTTAGTGTGTAGTGTAGTACGTGAGGGGTTTGTAGTTAGGATTCTGGATGAATAACTGTACTGTAGTGTTTAGTGTGTAGTGTGGTACGTGAGGGGTTTGTAGTTAGGATTCTGGATGAATAACTGTACTGTAGTGTTTAGTGTGTAGTGTGGTACGTGAGGGGTTTGTAGTTAGGATTCTGGATGAATAACTCTACTGTAGTGTTTAGTGTGTAGTGTGGTACCTGAGGGGGTTGTAGTTAGGATTCTGGATGAATAACTCTACTGTAGTGTTTAGTGTGTAGTGTGGTACCTGAGGGGGTTGTAGTTAGGATTCTGGATGTATAACTGCACTGTAGTGTTTAGTGTGTATTGTGGTACGTGAGGGGGGTTGTAGTTAGGATTCTGGATGTACAACTGTACTGTAGTATTTAGTGTGTTGTTTGGTACCTGAGGGGGTTGTATTCAGGATTCTGGATGAATAGCTCTATGCTGTAGTACGTGGTGACGTTGGATGCGATTCCTGAGGTGTTAAACAGTTCAATATTTTTGGGGTTTTCCAGGAACACCCTTATCTGGAGGACAGAGTGAAACATTCATTCAATCATTCATTGTAACCCTTATCCAGTTCAGGGCGGTGGTGGGTCTGGAGCTTAATTATTGGGTGCAAGGCAGGAATACACTCTGAAGGGGGCGCCAGTCCACAGAGAAACACACACACAGACACACACACACAAACACACACACACACATTCACTAACACACTCACACATACAGACACTTTTGAGTCACCAATTCACCTATCAATGTGTGTTTTTGGAGCATGGGAGGAAACCCACACGACAGACACTGGGAGAACACACCACACTCCTCACAGACAGAGAGATTCGAACCCATGACCTCTTGGTTCCCGGAGCTGTGTGTGTGTGTGTGTGTGTGTGTGTGTGTGTGTGTGCGTGCGTGTGTCTTTGTACATGTGTGTGTTTGTGCTACATTAAAATCTATGTGATGGTTACCTTATTTTCAGAGATAAAGGACTGGAGATCAGTGAGGGTGATGAAGGTGATGAAGAATCCAATATTGTTGGAAAACCAGGCAGTGGAGTTCAAAAGGGGATCAGAGGAGTTATAGCAGCGAGGAGAGCCATCTGCAACATACCACACAAGCACAATCATGCACAAGTAATCCAGTGAACACAGTGTATACTCAATAAATGTGTAGTGCCTCGTCAGAGAAAACTGTAGCTCTGCTCACCGCTGCTGTTCAGATAGACCTTTATAGAGCTGTACACATCAGCTGCAGTGAAATCAGTGTTGGAGAAATTATAGTTGTACCCCAGGATTGAAATCCTGCTCAAAACAACACAAACATTAGTCACTTCACTATTTCACTGCAGAAATGTATTCATTTAGATTACAGAAAGCTGATGTTTTTCTCAGACTCACAGTTTCTGGTACGACAGGCAGGTGGCACCACTGAGTTCTGTGGGGCTGATGAGCTGAGAGCTGAGGAAGGGCAGGTACTGAGAGAGTGTGACATTAAACCACTGATTCACCTCATTCAGAGATGATGCACTGAGAACACGAGACCAAAAACAGCCCAGAGTCTGCCTTCCTAAGACTGCAGATATAACTGGCTCCTGTTCAGAGAAACAGAGGCAGGACAAAGAGAGAGTTACAGATGGAGAACTGCATTAAATAAACCTGAGAGTCAAACCCAGAGAGAAAGAGAGGGAGAATGAACAGAGATCACTGCATTAACAGCAGGACTGAAGGAGGATAAAGGTAGGACTGAAAGGTAGAGAGAGACAGGTGGGATGAACACAGGTGTACCGTCTCCAGATACTGGTCAGTGCTGTTGTAGTTTTTGAGAAGTGTGCAGAGATCTGACCCATTCCTGACTGTGTTAGGACTGTTCAGAAATTCACTCAGTTCTCCTGGAGAGATGGAGCCCAACAGCTACAGAACAGAGAGGAGAACAACACACTTGTTATAGAGAGGGAACTGTGTGTAAACTTTCACCAGTACTCACTGACCCATTCATTCATGGACTCCTGATTAACAGAGTTACTGGAAGATGTATAGATCAGTGGTCTTATTGATTCACTGGTTAAAGTACTGTCTGAGTCTAAATAGCATATTTTCCTTTCAGCTGTAAAAGCAGCAGTACCTCCTGCTGGTGACTGGCTGGGATGAGGGACAGAAGGGTGCTAAGATCAGGAAACCCAAAACTGAGGAAGGTCCTTTTGAGGAAGATGTAGAAATCCCCTCCACTATAGCAACCCAAACCATTCCCTGTGGGAAATGAAACAGCAGCTAATCAGTCAAAACAGAATAAGCTGGGTTAGTAGATCATTAATTTGTTTATTTTATTTATTTATTTTTAGTAATTAGCATTAGCACAATGATGTGGTGTTATACCAGTGAGGAGCTGTAGGATATTGTTGTAAATCTGAGTCTGTGTGTCATTGTTGAAAGCTGAACCCAGAGAGTCCAAAGTGCTCACTCTGTTATAACACAAGAAACAGTTCATCACAGTCATGCGACACAATTCTGAACTAACAGGGTACACACCTCCTTACTCTCTCACTTTTTACATAAACCCACAGTAAACAGAGACAGAGAAACACGGGTGTGAATTTTAAACTGTTTTGTTTAGGTATCCGTACCCTGCCTGGCTGGTGTTGCAGCTCCGGTTACTGAAGATGCTGAAGTACAATGTTACATCTGCAGAGGAGAGGCTGGAGAGGAAGGGCAATAACCGAACATTCACCCACTGCAGCACCTCTGAATCAGACACTGCTGCAGAGGAGAGCCCACCTCTGTTCAGTACAGCTTTGACGAAGGCTTCCTTCTCATCACTGGAGTACAGCGACACATTCTGCTAAGACAAACCACACACACCAGGAGAAAAAAATTGACATTGGGTTTGTTTCATTTACAGTGAGATACTGGTGTTTCATTTACAATCAATCAAATATAATTTTTATAGTGCAATTAAGAAGAGAAAGACATCACAAAGCAGCTTTACAGAGATCTGGGTTCAAGCCTCCTATGACCAATACAAGGATGACATTGGCAGGAAAAACTCCCTCAGTGCAGGGAGAAACCTTGAGTCTCATTTGGGGAACCCATCCTTCTCTGGTTAACACCATAGAGCACAATCAATTACAAAACAGCAGTAAAAATGAACTGATAGAGATGATGAGTTAAAGGTAATGTGAAGGTAAAAAAATATGAAGATATATGAAGAAGCAAGAGGTGCTCAGTCTGAGAATAACAATTGGTGTAAAGTCCATCTGGGTTAAAACAATCCCTTGGAAGACCAGTCATGATGTTGTAGGTGAAACAATGCCAAGATCTCAAACAGGAGGCATTGAACTGCAGCGCTGCATCAATGCAAGACCAGGGAAGGCAGCAGGAACAAGGCAACTCAATATATGAGACAGGAGAGACAGGATGAATGAAACCACAGTGGAAGGAAGAATAAGGGTGTAAGTAGGTTCATAGCAAAGCAGTGAAAACATCACCATGCAAAAATTTTCAAGAGGGCAAGAATGAGTACCCAGCAACAGACAAGCAACATATATAAGGGAGAGAATGTGTATGCAGTCTGGCTGGCAGTTGCAAGAAAACTAAAAATGCTGTAACTATGGTAGTAAGACAGGATTAATATAACCTAGGAGTGGTATGTGAAACCAGCTATAACACAGTAAAGAAACAGTAGCCTGAACGTGGATGATTAACCCTTAGACCCTGACACTCTTTTTGCATGGTTAAACACACCTTGTAATCACAGCTTTATAATTCAGGAATGCCTGAATGCATCAGTGTGATCCATATATCGTTAGAAACCGCAGATCCTACCATTTCCAAATATATATAAAAATATAAGCCTCTGGGAATAAACACCTAAAAAACAGACTTTCTTCTCCTTTAAAAAGCTTGCTTATTCTGCTATTATAACTCATTATTTTGCTCAAACACACGAACAGTTGCGTTTACTTTCAGTTATATTTTGTGTAAATCTGACATTAACATTATTTCCTATTTCTTGGGCTGAAAAAAAACAGGTCAAAACATGCACTTGTCTTTATTTCTACTACATTTGCATGAGGTTTCACATCAAATAATACCTGTACTTCAGTTTGATCTGAATTTTAACATGACAAAAGGTACCTAAAATTATGGTGGATAAGACAGTTGCATCAAAATAATTAGAAACCATATTATGCTTACAAACAAATGTTTATTCTGTGCAGATCACGAATTAGTTCCTTGTGTTACATATATCAGCAGAATTTTGATTGAATTAAACCAGAGAAATGTTAAGTACCTGGATGTTAGGAGTGAGGATGTCAAAGAAGGAGGCAAATTGGTTTGGGTTAACAGCTGCCAGCACAGTGTTTATGTCCTGAGCACCATGGAGTTGAGAGGGGTCAGAACAGAGCTCTGCCAGCTGGTTCGATGTTAGAAGATCTGATGCATTGACCTGGATGGGCAAAGAGAGTGTGAGACAATGTGGGCAGGAATGAGAGAGAGTGAAGCAATGAGGCATAGACAATGACAGTATCTTCTTAAACTGAGTTACTTTAGGTTGTAAGGGTAAAATATCATGAGCCATGATATTTGAACCATGAGTTCAAGTCATAAAACACCTTTAATTTTCTTCTCTGTTATAATATTTCATAGAGATCACTATAAGAAAATACATGGGAATGTGTTGTAAAAATGTAACTCACTCCATTGAAGTCACTCTTCAGACGGATGAAATCAGAGTATGAGGCAAAGCTACTGAATTGGCCAAAATTCTTCACCAGCCAATCAGAGTCATTGTTCATTGACTGAACACAGGACTGACCTAAAACCCAGAGTATGTTAAACACCCTGTGGTTTCTAACACATACAGCACATTTGAAAGTGTACTAGGTTCTGGAGCTGTTCCTACAAATGACATAACCACACAAGTATTCTAAAGCTTTTGAGTGTAACTTCAAATGCCAGTTGTCTAAATACCTGACAGGTGAGCTTTTAATAGGAAGGTATAGATGAAGTCACTGTAGATTGAAGATTTTTGATTTTCTTCCAAAAGTGGTAGTAGTGTGCTAAATTCCGCCACCCTAAATTGGACGAGAAGATATGTAAAGTGTAGTGGATCATTTATTTTTCCTTCAAAAATATTCTGAAATTACATTGGCCATATTACGCAATTCCGGGTAGGCTCCAGACCCACTGTGACCTTGAACTAGATAAGTGGTTACAGACAGTGAATGAATGAATGAATACTTACACAACTTGGTAGGTCTGACAGCTGAAATTGTTGGAGCTGAGAATGGAGAGGAAGTCTATGGATACCAATGACAAAAATGGTCTGAGGGTTGTCTGAAACCACTTGGTGATAAAAGTGATGTTCGTCAGCTGTGTAGCAGTGAAGTTGTTGACTATCAATTCTCCGATAGCATCAAGAACGTTTGGATCAGACAGGGTGATGTTGGTTGTCTACAATAAAAAGCAGATATTTCAAATTAATCATTTTGTACGATTCAAATTAAAATGCTTTTACTGTATAACAATTAACACAACATACCCTGCTGGAGAACAGATCCAGTGCCTCATCCAAAATTACTGAATATCTCTGGAAAAACAGTGTCCACATTTCTTTGGAATACACTGTGTTGCTCTGCAGTGTGCATGACAGAAGTGTGGCAAGATCACTTGGAGACAACCTTGCTGCAACCTTTAAAGAAAGAAAGTACAAGCAAAGAAAAAAGTGTTGTTAAAAAACTTTTTGCTGTATGAAGATTGGATCTTTGAAAGGATATTTTCTCTAGGTTCATGAAAGACTCACAGATGAACAGGCATATTCAGAGATACTGAAATTGCAGAGCACTGCAGACAAATTTCCTGACAGAAGCTGAGTCTCAAGGGAATGGCTGTGAGAAAAAAATGACATATTACATATCTCCAACATTTCTTTAAAAAATAAAATTTGAAAAATATTCTCAACCAAAAGTTTACCTGTCAACACCTTGACAAGAGACTGAAGGTGTGCTAGTGCTGTTAGCAATAGGAACAGTGGTGTTGACATGAGCTGAAGAGATATCAGTAGTGGTGATATTGATATATGGATTGTTGTTGGTGCTGGAAGTGCTGGCACTGCTAGTGACATTGAAAGTAGGGAAATTTATATTAATACTGGCAGTGATGTTATTTCCTCCAGTGGTGTTCACAGTGGGGTTTTTATTGGCTGTGACAGTGAGAGTATTTGACATATTACTAACAGTCATGGCAGTGTAATTCACAGCAGTGGTATTGACAGTGGTGGTAGCAGTGTTTAGAAAAGTACTATTCCTACTGGTAGCAGTAGGAGTCACAAAAGTGGTATTTTCACTGGTGACAGTGCTGTTTATATGCCCATTATTAATGTTGATAGTGGTCGGGCTGATACTGGGAGAGATGAGGGTGGAACTAACACTGCTAGAAGTAGATACAGCAGCACTCAAACTTGCAGTGGTGGAGCTGGACTTGTTTACACCGTTGGTACTGACAGTATTGTTGTTGACACTAACAGTGCTCAATGTGACATTTGACATAGAGACATTCAGTTCAGTGTTTTTGACAGGGGTGGTTTTGACCACTGAAACAGGGTTAGGGTTAATACCAGTAACACTGTAAGTGGAGGCGGTGGTGTCACTAGCACTGGTAGTAGTAGGGGTGTTACTGAGGTTTGCATTGGTAGTGCTAATATTGGTGGAGTTGACACTGCCATTCATTGTATTCTCAGTATTGTTTGCACTAAAATTAGTGAAGGTCGTAGCACTGGCAGTAGTATTTGCAGTCGTGGTGACGCTTGTGGTAGAAGCATTTAAGCTGGTGTAATTCATGCTTTCATGTTTGGGACCAACAGTAGATGTTTTGGCACTTGTACCAGTAATGGCACTGCTACTTAAGCTTGCACTGGTTGTGTGGACATTGGTAATGTTGACATTGCCGTTTATTGTAATCCCTGTGGTGTTGACACTTGCAGTGATGGAGACATTGGCAGTTATCGTGGTGGTGTTCACACTGGAAGTTGTAGTGAGAGTAGTATTCAGGCTTGTACTGGTTGCATTTAGACTGGTGTTGCTGACATTGTTAATTATTTGGTTGAAAGAAGTGGTCTTGACACTTGGAGTAATTATAGTGCTTGAACTGGCAGGAGAAGTGGCAGTGATGTTGAGACTTGCAGTGGGGGTATTCACGCTGGTGTTGTTTACATTGCTGTATATGGGACTTACAGTGGTGATAATTGTGCTGCTACTTACAGTGGAACTATTTTGGGGGTTTTCAGTGGAGATGTTCATGCTAATGATGCTGATGTTGCCATTTATAGTGGAAACATTTGTGGTGCTGACACTTGCAGGGATGAGGGTATTGGCTCTAGCAGTGGTGGCATTTCCAATGATAGTGTTACCATTCCCATTTAGGGGGTTGACAGCAGTTGTGTTGACACCAGCACTGATGAAGGTTATTGCACTGGCACTAGTGGTAGAAGTGGTATTGAGGCTTGTAGTGGTAGCAGGAAAAATGGTGCTGTTGACATTGCCGTTGCCGTGTACAGGGTTGAGACTAGTGATATTGACACTAACATTCATTGTACTGCTGGCACTGTATAAAGAAGTTGCACTGGTGTTGATGCTTACAGGGGTAGCAATTACAGTAGTGCTGTTTACATTTGCATATATAGTGGTGTTGGCACTCACACTAGTATTGATAGTCATGTTGAGGCTTGCAGTGGTAGCAGGTATGCTGGTGTATTTGACATTATCATTTATATTCACTGTGTTCACATTGCCATGAATTATGTTCACTGTGGTTGTGTTCATAATACCAGTCAAGGTGGTGGTTTCACTGGCAGTCGTGGCATTAATGGCAGTGTTCTGACCACTGGCATTCACAGGGCTTACAGCATTGGAGGTAACACCAGCAGAGATGACCCTAATGTCATTGACATTAGTTGAGACTTGAGTGGTGTCACTGATGCTGGTATGCACAGTGTTGCCATTTATAATGTTGACAATTGTAGGACTGACATTAGCAGTGATGTCAGTTTTAGCACTGATAGTGGAACTAACACTGGTATTAAGATTTGCGGTGGTAGTATTTATGCTGGTCCCCTGGACGTTACCATATTCTGTGTTGGCAGTTGCGGTGTTAACATCACCAGTCATAGTAATGCTGGCACTGGATGTAGTAGTAGTAGCAGTGGTGTTGTGGCTTGAAGTCCTGGCATTAATGCTGGTTTCTTTGACACTGGCAGTGTTGATACTACCTGTCATGGTGGTGTAACTGACAGTAGTGGTGGCAACGGTGGCATTTATGCTAGAGTTGTTAATGTAGGAATTTGCGGGGCTTACAGTGTTGTTGGTGACACCAGCAGGGATGACCGTAATGTCAGTGGTATTAATAGTGGCACTGGTGTTGAGGCTTGCAGCGGTGGCAGCGATGCTGGTGCCATTGACATTGCCATGAATTGTGTTCACTGTGGATGTGTTTATAATACCAGTCAAGGTGGTAGTGTCACTGGCAGTCGTGGAATTAATGGCAGTGTTCTGACCATTGGCATTCAAAGGGGTTACAGCATTGGCAGTAACACCAGCAGAGATGTCCCTAATATCACTGACATTAGTTGTGGCAGTGGTGTTGAGACTTACAGTGGTGTCACTGATGCTGGTATGCACAGTGTTGCCATTTATAATGTTGACAATTGTAGGATTGACATTAGCAGTGATGTCAGTTTTAGCACTGATAGTGGAACTAACACTGGTATTAAGGTTTGCGGTGGTACTATTTATGCTGGTCCCCTGGACGTTACCATTTTCTGTGTTGCCAGTTGCGGTGTTAACATCACCAGTCATAGTAATGCTGGCACTGGACTTAGTAGTAGTAGCAGTGGTGTTGTGGCTTGAAGTCCTGGCATTAATGCTGGTTTCTTTGACACTGGCTGTGTTGATACTACCTGTCATGGTGGTGTAACTGACAATAGTGGTGGCAACGGTGGCATTTATGCTAGAGTTGTTAATGTTGGAATTTGCGGGGCTTACAGTGTTGTTTGTGACACCAGCAGAGATGACCGTAATGTCAGTGGTATTAATAGTGGCACTGGTGTTGAGGCTTGCAGCGGTGGCAGCGATGCTGGTGCCATTGGCATTGCCATGAATTGTGTTCACTGTGGTTGTGTTTATAATACCAGTCAAGGTGGTAGTGTCACTGACAGTCGTTGAATTAATGGCAGTGTTCTGACCATTGGCATTCAAAGGGGTTACAGCATTGGCGGGAACACCAGCAGAGATGTCACTAATATCACTGACATTTGTTGTGGCAGTGGTTTTGAGACTTACAGTGGTGTCACTGATGCTGGTATGCACAGTGTTGCCATTTATAATGTTGACAATTGTAGGATTGAAATTAGCAGTGATGTCAGTTTTAGCACTGATAGTGGAACTAACACTGGTATTAAGGCTTGCGGTGGTAGTATTTATGCTGGTCCCCTGGACGTTACCATTTTCTGTGCTGGCAGTTGTGGTGTTAACATCACCAGTCATAGTAATGCTGGCACTGGACGTAGTAGTAGTAGCAGTGGTGTTGTGGCTTGAAGTCCTGGCATTAATGCTGGTTTCTTTGACACTGGCAGTGTTGATACTACCTGTCATGGTGGTGTAACTGACAATAGTGGTGGCAACGGTGGCATTTATGCTAGAGTTGTTAATGTTGGAATTTGCGGGGCTTACAGTGTTGTTTGTGACACCAGCAGAGATGACCGTAATGTCAGTGGTATTAATAGTGGCACTGGTGTTGAGGCTTGCAGCGGTGGCAGCGATGCTGGTGCCATTGGCATTGCCATGAATTGTGTTCACTGTGGTTGTGTTTATAATACCAGTCAAGGTGGTAGTGTCACTGGCAGTCATGGAATTAATGGCAGTGTTCTGACCATTGGCATTCAAAGGGGTTACAGCATTGGTGGTAACACCAGCAGAGATGTCCCTAATATCACTGACATTAGTTGTGGCAGTGGTGTTGAGACTTACAGTGGTGTCACTGATGCTGGTATGCACAGTGTTGCCATTTATAATGTTGACAACTGTAGGATTGACATTAGCAGTGATGTCAGTTTTAGCACTGATAGTGGAACTAACACTGGTATCAAGGCCTGCAGCGTTAGTATTTATGCTGGTCCCCTGGACGTTACCATTTTCTGTGTTGCCAGTTGCGGTGTTAACATCACCAGTAATAGTAATGCTGGCATTGGGCATAGTAGTAGTAGTAGTAGCAGTGGCGTTGTGGCTTGAAGTCGTGGCATTAATGCTGGTTTCTTTGACACTGGCACTGTTGATATTACCTGTCATGGTTGCAACTATCATGCCAGTAGTATTGAGGCTTACAGCTGTAGCATTCATGCTGGTGTATTCGACAAGGCCATGTGTTGTGTTGACAGTGGAGCCGATAATACCAGTCATAGTGGTGTTGATACTAGCAGTAGTGGTGGCAGCGGTGGCATGGAGGCTAGTGTTGTAAATGTTAACATTCATTAGGCTTACAGTGTTGGTTGTGGCACCAGCAGAGATGACTGTAACGTCACTGGAATTAGTAGTGGTAGTGTTGCTAAAGCTTGCAGTGGTGGCATTTATAATAGTGATATTTCCATTTCCGTTTCCGGGGCTTTGTGTGATGATGCTGTTTGCACTAAAAGTAGTTACAGCACTGATGACATGGACACTCAATGTAGTGTTGACAGTGCTGTTGCCTTCAGAAACAGTAATGCTACTTGTACTGACACTGCTGGTGGGCAGGATTGTCTTATTATGAGATGCAGCTGCACTTATCGTATTGACAGCTGCAGAAAGGTGTTGGTTGTTAAAAGCAGTGGTGCTGGTTATTTCAGAAGTGCTGGTATTTGCAGTGATGGTAATTGCAGGGTTGTTGTCACTTGCAGTTGTGCCGTTATTTACAAATGTGCTGGTAACTGGAGTACTGGTGCTGATGGTGTTACTAGTCTCGCTATTCATGCTGACCACGCTAGTGATGGATACTGGTGTAGAGTTGATGACATGTTTTATTCCATACTGCAGGCCAATGTCCAAGGAGTCCAAATCAGATTGACTCTGATGACTCTCCCATAGCATTACCGCTGTAGAGTTCTCAAACGTCTTCAAATCACCAACATTCACCCCCAGCAGACCACGCACTGTAGTCACATTCAGAGCCTGAAACACAAACATGTTTTTGTCTTTGGTCTTATATATTTTCATGCTGATTTTGTCTCATTATCACTGGCACAAATAATACACTTTAGCTGTTTCATACAATTAGAACATCAGGGTCCAGGTTCATGAAGGTGTCAATGTCCATGCTGATGTTCAAAGTAGAAAGGGCTTGTAAATCTTCAAGAGGAGCTCCACCTAAACAAACATAAATCATGAATATTAGTTCTTCCGTTAAATTCTGCTCTGAGTATTCATATCAAGCTTATGGTTATAAACAAAGCTCATTATTATCTGTTATTATTATATAATAATAACATACAAATGATAATAATAGATTCTATTATTATAATGGTACCACAGCCAAACAAACTTTTAAACATGAAACTATCTACGTTCAATAAGTCCCCTATATTCTCTTTTAATGCATAATTTATACCCCTTTAAAATAAATATCTCATTCACGTCAGTTCTGTCAGAAAAATAATGCATTGTGCAGATGGAAATATTTTACTAATAAAGTCATTTGATTCTACATTACAAAGGGTTTACTGAGGGACTGGGCACAAAATAATGGATTAACATAACTGTTTGTGAATTAATGTGCTGTAACCAGACAGTAGTAAATTAAGGGCTTAATTGTAACTTTATTGCATGTACAGATTGTGTGTAACGTGTCTGTGGTGTGTATAGTGTGTGTATGGTGTGTGCAGTGTGTGTATTACCCAGATAAGTGTAGATGTAAAGGTAGTATGTTGTGGAGTTATTGTACATGGATCTGAATGAGGAGAAGGCAATGTGGTACAGAACCCTTTGCTGATCCAGAGAGCAGGACGATACATTCAGAGGATCAGCAAACCTGCTCCAAGAAAAGCGAGAAAAGGTCTTAGGTTCACTTTTCCTACACAACACAACACACACACACACACACACACACACACACACACACCAAACAACACAACATACACACATACCAAACAACACAACACAATGCAACACACACAAATACATACACGCACACACACCAAACAACACAATACACACACACATACACACCAAACAACACAACACACACACACACAAACACACACACACCAGACAACACAACACACACACATACCATACAACACAACACACACACATACCAAACAACACAACACACACACACACACCAAACAACACAACATACACACATACCAAACAACACAACACAATGCAACACACACAAATACATACACGCACACACACCAAACAACACAATACACACACACATACACACCAAACAACACAACACACACACACAAACACACACACACCAGACAACACAACACACACACATACCATACAACACAACACACACACATACCAAACAACACAACACACACACACACACACCAAACAACACAACACACACACATACCAAACAACACAACACACACACACACGCACACAGACACCAAACAACACAACACACACACACACATACACGCACACCAAACAATACAACACATACACACCAAACAACACAACACAACACACACACACACACGCACACACCAAACAACACAACACACTCACACACCAAACAACACAACAAAACACACACACACACACCATACAACACAACACACACATACACCAAACAACACAACACACACACACACACAAAAACAACATAACACACACTAACTCACACACGCACACACACCAAGCAACACAACACACATATACACACACAAAAACACAACACACACTAACTGACACACGCACACACACCAAACAACACAACACACACACACACACACAAACAACACAATACACACATCAAACTACAAAACATACGCAACATACATCTGAAGGTAAAAGAGTATGAACAATTGTCTGCTGAATGTATAGCTGAGTATTTGTTTACTTACAGTAGACTGTCAGCTGTGATGGTTCTCAGGACACTGACATTCAAAGAACAGATGTAGGAGCCAACTGTATTTAGTTCATCAGCTCCCAGAGTGTTACCAGGTACACTAAGATACTTCAAAATCACTGCATTACTCTACAACACGCACATGCACACACACACACACACACACAGTTGTCATATATAACGTTCAAAAATTGTTTAATGTTAAACTGGTTTCTCAATGTCAGTAGCTCCACCTGGTGCTTATCTAACCAATATTATTTGATGCACGACAGGCAGCTGGCCCTGAAGGAGTACCTGGCTATGTGCTTAGTACTTGTCAAAACAGGTCAGAAAAGATGCCTTTTCTACAGAATTTCACACTGTTTTGACCCACATGTACTGACAAAATTCATATGTTAGAATGATGTTAGTTCAGCAACCGTGGTGCCCTTCAGGCTGATTCCAAAAGTAATCATCCCTGTATTAGCACATCTCTCTGCAGCTGGATTCTGGTCATCCTGATTAACAGGCCTCAGTGTTCCACCATCACACTGAATACCAGTGTGCCACAAGGCTGTGTGCTAAGCCCTCTTCTGTACTCTCTCTTCACCCATTCCCAATGCATCACAGGCACCCTGTTACCCACCACTGACAACATTGTGTGAGAAACATCATCAAGGATTTCTCATCCTAACCATGGATATATATAAACATTACAGATGCCTCAACTCCCACATCACCAGCCTCAGAAAGATCTTGTTCCCTGACACCATGACCTTGCTGAATGCCATTCTATCCCTTTAACTGCAACACTGTGCACTATATAAAACGTAGCTTGTCCTGTTTTTACTGCACACTGGTATTTGCATAGTTTATTACTGCACTGTTCTCATAAACCCACTGTTTAAGTTCATCTTCACTCTGCATACTTAAATTTACATTGTCTTTACATATGCTGCTCTCAAACCTATAACTGCACTCTTTCCACACATTATGAATATACAGAGTATATTTGTATATTACCACTTCACTCTCCTTAACTGTACAAACTTTAACCACTGCATTGCCTGCCTCGGTTACTTTCCTCCACTTTCTACGTAAATTATACTGCATTTCACTGGCTCTATACCTGTAGTCTGCAGAATGACGGTAAAGTTTAATCTACCTTAATGTAACTTCATTTTTAACTAATATTTTAACATACACCGCAACATAAAAACTCCAGGACATTCCCCATTCATACAACACCTACCTGCCTTGAGGTCCAATCTCCATTGTCTGGGACCATTAAAGAGGACAATGTTTCAATGGTGGTGATGTTCCACATGTAGATGTCAATAACATTGGCCACACGAGATGTGGGACTAAGTAGCTGCACCACGCTTTCTGGAATACCTAATGGGTACATCTGTAAAACACACACACACACACACACACACACACAGACCCATCATCATCATCATCATCATGATCAAATCTAAAACTTAAAGCTACAATGAAAACTAAGTCTGACAGCAACAACGAGATCCACAGACCTGGTTTAATTTGTCCAGAATGATGGTCTGTAAACTCGGATCCACCACTTTCTCTGTGATGGCAGCCAGGTTGTCAATCAGCACGGTAATGTTCAGACACAAATCAAACTGAGTGGCATCATAACTGTAAGGAAACAGGTCATCTGCGATGGTCACAGCTGTGATGACTCCAGCAGTGCAGTCTGATGAGCACAAAAACACAAGCATTACACATCACAGTGTACACAGGCTCACACACATCACAGCCACACAGGTGCTCACTGATACCTGCAGAACGTCTGTATCTGATGGTGGAGTATGCCCTGAACAGTCTCCTCATCTTCCACACTGGAGTCTTCATCTTCCTCAGGAATGGCAAGAAGGACCTCAGGAACATTTTCTTTTCAGACTAAAACCACAGAAACACATAAACACAAATACAAACTCACAGATCTATAAATAAAAACCTTCTTGCACACACATAATGTAATCTGTAAAAAAAAAAAAAAATAGAGACTCTTATTTTGAAATAGTAACATACAAAGCTAAACTGGCTCCAGAAGTCTTGTCTGAGGTAGAGGGGCAGGAGGCCCAGCTGCTTCAGAGTCTGTAGATTCCATCTTGAGGGATTACTGAGGAACAACGTGTAGAGTGTTATACACGACACAACTTTATCTGTTTCTCCATGACATATCTACATTCTATTTTCTACACGGAATTAAATCAGACTTTCAAACCTCTACAAATAGTTAATGTGTACTGAACTTTCCAGGATTCTACTCAAGCAGAGAAAGGCTATAGGGCTCATGAGAGAGCTCAGATTCCTGCTTGTAAACCATGTAGTAGCCAGAAGGCATTAGGCAGATTGTGTAACTGTGTCTCCTAGCGTCTCTGCTTGTACTAAAAAATGTCATAATCAAAGAAATGTTGTCCAGTTCACAGATTTAAGAGGTGGCACATCTTTGGACTGAGAGAGGCAGGATGGTCATTGGAATGAATTGCAGCTATCAAGGCTGTTCTGACAAAGATATTAGGAGAAGTTTTGGGAGGATTTCTGGGACCAGTTGGGATGAAACTTGGGCAAACTATGAGTGCGGAGAATCTACAGGCCCAGTTGCAACATCTGTGGGCAAATGTTGCCAAGGGTGTCGTACGGAAACTGTACACATCCATGTCCAACCATATCTGATCTTGTATCCAGGCCCATCTGGGGACTAGGGCCAATCATAGAATGTAAAACATGGAGCCAATCATAGAATGTAAAAAATGGTTTTCTTTTTATATGAGAATATGTGTTTAATCTTTGCAACAATAGCGCTGAAGTACTAAATTGCAAACAATATCTTGCAGCAGTAAATAGTGCAGCAGCCAGGATGTGCCAAGGTGCACTTCAAAAATAAGACATGGAATGAATATATTAGTCCCTAAGGACAGGGGTTGTAATTATGTTTAGCGCTTTCCAAACTCAACGAACTACACTGCGTCCAGATGCTGTAAGGATGGAACAATGGAATTTCCCCTTCAATCAAAAAGTAATGGACATATATAAACAGCCTGCCCTTCAAGTATTTTATCATTTTCTCATAAATTTTCTCATATGTAATTGCCATGGTTCTCCAGCTGAAGAGGCAGATCTATCTCAGTGTTTTCCTCACCCATAAGGAGTGTTTCCACTGAAGAGCAGAGTCTCTATAGCAGAGACCTGAGAGTCAGAAAGGTCTCCACAGTTCTTCAGTTTCTCCAGGATGAGTGGGTCAGAGTTCTGGATGTAGGAGGAGTCCAGTGTGCAGATCATATTACCCAGAATGCCCACCTGAGTCCTGTTCAGAACCACTCCAGATATTCCCTACAGCAACAAAGAGAGAATGTGACATTGTGTTTACTAAGCTGTGATATGTGTGTGTGTGTGTGTGTGTGTGTGAGAGTGAGAGAGAGAGAGAGAGAGAGAGAGAGAGTGTAAGAGTGTTTTACCAAGCAGCTCTGTGCATTCTGGAACAATGTGGATTGTTTGTTGAGGACGCTGGAAGGAACTGAGAAATCTGCAGCACCCAGAGCTGTGAAATACAGCACACAGTTCTGCTTCACCTGGTCATAGCTGCAAAACACACACACACACACAACATTATTAATGTGAATTTATTGTGAAAGCTATTGAGATTTCTTTATGTGTGTGTGTGTATGTAATACACACCTGTAATACAGGAGCAGGTCTGCAGGTAAATCAGTGAATGTCAGGGAGGTGTTGTCTTTAACATAATAGTGCATGCAGGTCAGCTGTAACACAGATAATCCACCATTAAACCCCTGGTACACCAGCTCTGATTTTATTCCACTTTGACACAAGTGTCCACTGACTGACGGTCTATTCACATTAAGTGATGAAGTGCAACGAGGAGCATCTACTGAATTACAAATTACTGTTTATTACACTCTTGTTAATAAACACTGAATAAGAACATAATATGAGTCAGGGAGAGAAAGCGAGTACCTGAGACTCTTTGAGGATGACCTTGTTTCTGCCCGGTTGTGGTCTACAAGCTGTTATCAGCTGTGTGATTTTCTGCCGTGGAAGTGACTGAACAGAACTGCAGGTGAATCCCTGCAATACTGAAACTGACAACCTGCAGGGGGCAAAACACATTTAACACACCACAGTGCAGTAACCAAAATAAATGTGATGTTCATGGCAATACCAGGGTTACACAGGATCGAGTATATTCAGAATCAGTTTTAGTTAGGGTCAGGGATAGACAGAGTCAGGGTTAGACAGGGTCAGGTTTAGTTAAGGTCAGGGATAGACAGGGTCAAATCTAGACAGGGTCAGGTTTAGTTAAGGTCAGGGATAGACAGGGTTAGGGTTAGACAATTTAAGGGTTAGTCAGGATTAATTAAGGCCAGGGATATACAGGGTCAGGGTTTGACAGGGTCCAAATTAGGCAGGGTCCAAGTTAGGCAGGGTCAGGGTTTGACAGAGTCAGGGTTATACAGTTTCAGGGTTAAACAGTGTCAGGGTTAGACTGGGTCAGGTATAGACAGGGTCAGTTAGGGTCAGTGTGTGAAAGATGGAAGATGCATTAAAGCCAAATATTGTCTCATTTTAATTACACTGTTTTGTACAGAACATAGGTTTAAATATTTGCTTGCGTGTGTGTGTGTGTGTGTAAAACACACCCTTCTGTATCCTGAGTGGCTCTGGAAACAGTTCCATAAAGAACCACAGCCTGGTAAACAAACAACACAGGTTAGACAGCTACATCAACTCATCTACATGGTTTTGGAAAATTCTTATTTGCAGTGTGTGTGTGTGTGTTTATGGTTTGGTGTTTGCATACGTGCGTGTGTTTTGTGTTGTTTGTGTGTGTGTTGTTTGTTCGGTGTGTGTGTTGTGTTGTTTGGTGTGTGTGCATGTGTGTGTGTTGCGTTGTGTTGTTTGGTGTGTATGTGTGTGTGTGTTGTGTTGTTTGTTGCGTGTGTGTGTGTGTGTATGTGTGTGTGTGTGTGTGAGAGTGTGAGTTAGTGTGTGTTGTTTGGTGCGTGTGTATATGTATGGGAAGCCGTTCAGGAAATAATTATAATGTACTTTGTACATATATATTGGTTTATGGAGAAACTACTTGGTTTAATGGCACATACATTGGTTTTAAACTGTTGGTTTGTATATATCGGTTTGTGAGTATGTATTGGATTATCAGTTTATACATTGGTTTCCTAGCATATATATTGGTTTGTATGTATTGGTTTGTTGGTATATATATTGGACTCTCAGTACATACATTGGTTTTTGAGCATATACATTGGTTTCTTGGCATACATATTGGTTTGTGGGTATATATATATTGGTTTGTGGGTATATACATTGGTTTTCCAGCGTATATATTGGTTTGTGTATATCGGTTTGTTGGTATATACATTGGTTTGTGGGTGCATATATTGGTTTGTTTATATCGGTTTGTGGGCATATATCGGTTTGTGGGCGCATATATTGGTTTGTGGGCGCATATATCCGTTTGTATATACCACCAAACCGATATACACAAACCAATATATATGCCCACAAACCGATATAAACAAACCAATATATGCGCCCACAAACTGATATATGCCCACAAACAGATATAAACAAGCCAATATACGCGCCCACAAACCAATATATGCGCCCACAAACCGATATATGCCCACAAACCGATATACACAAACCAATATATGCGCCCACAAACCGATATATGCCCACAAACCGATATAAACAAGCCAAAATACACGCCCACAAACCAATATATGCGCCCACAAACCGATATAAACAAACCAATATATGCACCCACAAACCAATGTATATACCAACAAACCGATATACACAAACCAATATATACGCTGGAAAACCAATGTATGTACTGGTAATCCGATATATATACCCACAAACCAATATATATACCCACAAACCAATATATATGCCAAGAAACCAATGTATATGCTCAAAAACCAATGTATGTACTGAGAGTCCAATATATATACCAACAAACCAATACATACAAACCAATATATATGCTAGGAAACCAATGTATAAACTGATAATCCAATATACACTCACAAACCGATATATACAAACCAACAGTTTAAAACCAATGTATGTGCCATTAAACCAAGTAGTTTCTCCATAAACCAATATATATGTACAAAGTACATTATAATTATTTTCTGAACGGCTTCCCATATATATGTGTGTGTGTGTGTGTGTATTGTTTGGTGTGTGTGTTGTGTTGTGTTGTTTTGTTTGGTGTGTGTATGTGTGTGTGTTGTGTTGTGTTGTTTGGTGTGTGTGTGTGTTGTGGTGTTTGGTGTGTGTGCGTGTGTGTATATGTGTGTGTTGTGTTGTGTTGTTTGGTGTGTATGTGTGTGCGTGTGTGTGTGTGTGTGTGTTGTGCTGTTTAGTGTGTATGTGTGTGCGTGTGTGTGTTGTGTTGTTTGGTGTGTGTGCGTGTGTGTATATGTGTGTGTTGTGTTGTGTTGTTTGGTGTGTATGTGTGTGCGTGTGTGTGTGTGTGTGTGTTGTGCTGTTTAGTGTGTATGTGTGTGCGTGTGTGTGTTGTGTTGTTTGGTGTGTGTGCGTGTGTGTGTATGTGTGTGTGTGTTGCGTTGTGTTGTGTTGTTTGGTGTGTATGTGTGTGCGTGTGTGTTGTGTTGCTTGGTGTGTGTGTGTGTGTGTGTGAGAGAGAGGGAGTGTGAGTTAGTGTGTGTTGTTTGGTGCGTGTGTATATGTGTGTGTGTGTGTGTGTGTTGTGTTGTGTTGTTTGGTGTATGTGTGTGTTGTGTTGTTTGATGTGTATGTGTGTGTGTGTGTGTGTGTGTGTGCGCATGTGTATGTTTGTTACCTGATGTTGATTCCAGTTCTTATTATTGATGAGCGAAACATTAATAATTCTTGATTGTGTCAGTAGCACACGAGGGACATATGCGGCTAAAGCGTCTGGAACATTCTGCACCACTCTGGTCTGGTTAACTGAGACAATCTGGAACAAATCGTAGGAGAAAATCATGAGTGCATGTGAGAGAATGATGTGTACGTGTTTATGAGTGTGTTTACAGTCAGTGGGTATACTGTGGAGTGTGTGAGAGTGTGTCTATATGATAAATATGTATGTGTGTGTATATATGTGTAGTTTGTGTTTGGGGAGGTGGAGGGTTGGGTGGGTGTAAATACCTTCTGAACGTATATCTCTTGTAGAATCACTGGAGCTGACAGAATGTTGTTGATGAAGGTTGGATTCTGGGATATTGACAGAAGGTCAGTGGATGCAATCTTTGAGATGGTGGCAGAGGGAACGCCTCCAATGAGCGTGCCCAGAGTCAGAAGGGTGGAGCTGCTGTTGATCTGTCAATCAATACACCATCCAATGACAATAAATATATGCCCTTAAATTAACCAACCACTAGGATGCCTGTGAACCTGGATGTTAACATACAGTATAATATAGAGAATAATGTTCCACAAGTTCAACCGTAACAACAATTGTTTTGTCTAAGCAGAGTACTGATAAGAGACAAGATACACACAGCTAACAAGGAACAGAGAGTTGCTAATGTTGCTGTAGAAAGATCCAGCCTGTTTTAAAGGCTGTTCTTAATATGCTCAAGATCTGGACTGTGTTCTGGTTTTGGTCCCAGTATCATAGGTAAGCATTACAGCAGATGGTAAATTTCTCTCACATTAAATCCTGCACTGGTGATGCTGTGGATGATGTTGTTGACCTGACCCTGGTTCCAGCCTGTGACAGTGCTGAGTGTGGGCAGGGAGCTGTTAATCACACTTGGGGAGGCAGCATTTATCTGGCCCTCAGTCAGACCAATGCTCTGGTTCCCAAGCATCTGGATGGTGGATGTAGATAAAGTCGGGAAGTTTGCAACAAGTGCTGTTGAGATCTGAGAGAAAAGGAGGACAAAGCAACAAGAAAAGCCTGAAATTATAAATGTTGGATTAATTCAGCAAATGTAAACCCACGTTAGTCCATTACTGCGCTCACTTCAATGGCATCCTGTAGCTGCACGCAGCAGGTTTAAAACACTCACGCTGCCTACAAAGCCAAGAACAGACCAGACCCTGCCTGCCTTATGGTAATGGTCAACAGTCGGACTGCACCTTGAGCACTTCGAGTTTCAAGTACAGCTTGACTCGACCCGCCATCACTAAAGTCACTTGGAGGACAAGCACCAAGACTCTATTCAGCCACTGGCTTCCAACAGCGGACTCTCTCACTGTCTTCAAACACAGACTGAAGACCCATCACTTTGAGACCCACTTATACTGCACTTAACTTCTTTCTTTTTAGGTACATACACTGACTAGATGCTGTGTATTGCAATTATACTATGTTTTGTTCTTTCTAGGTATCAGCACTGCCCATTGTTCTGGCAGCATTTGAGCTCAGAGGGAGTTTGGACTCAAAACTATCTGTATTAGTGATGCACATTCTGTCTGAACACTGAGCACTGAACACTTTAGTGAGTTACTCTGGATAAGAGCACCTGCTAAATGCTCTAAATATGAATGTAAAAAGTCTGAGAGAGATGAAAATGTATTTAAATTAGTGTCAAAACTGAAGAACTGTTTATTTTCAAATGATCTGTGATTAATTCTGCACCCCAAATCATCATGAAAACATTGGATGGACCTCCATCCCTCCAGAAAACATAGTTCACCTACTCCAGAGGTAAAGCTTGGAAGCTTTTAATCTCTTACGTCGACCTCTTATAGTGACCCCAAAGCCTGTGACCCTAGGCTCATGCAGCTTCTTCAGCTGCTTCAGAGAGTCATTCTATCAATTAGTGTTATTCTGAGACACAGGTGAATGCCTGAGTGAGCTGTAAATGAGCCTAAAATAGCTGAATTCTCTCATTGTGAACGGTGTCAAAATGCACCCTGGTTTGAAAAGACTGACTGGACATTTCTTATACTACATTAGTGAGAAAAATTACCTCAGGATCAACTTCACCGCAAAATGTTCTGATGATCTTCAGAAGGTTCTGGCTCTCTGTAGCTCCAAGAAAACCAAACACAGAACCAGGAGCACCACACAACAAAACACCTGGCAAACTACACACACATGAAGGAAATATCAGATACCACTTTTACCTAAGCAACAACAAGCAGATATACAGATAGAAAGAGTTTAGGGGAGAAGATGCTATGATATTGGATGTATAACTGTACAGTAGTGTTTAGTGTGAAGTGTGGTATCTGAGGTGGTTGTAGTTAGGATTCTTGATGAATAACTGTAGTGTTTAGTGTGTAGTGTGGTACCTGAGGGGGTTGTAGTTAGGATTCTGGATGAATAACTGTACTGTAGTGTTTAGTGTGTAGTGTGGTACCTGAGGGGGTTGTAGTTAGGATTCTGGATGTATAACTGTACAGTAGTGTTTAGTGTGTAGTGTGGTACCTGAGGGGGTTGTAGTTAGGATTCTGGATGAATAGCTCTGTGCTGTAGTACGTGGTGACATTGGATGCAATTCCTGAGGTGTTAAATAGCTCAATATTCACTGGGTTTTCCAAGAAAACACTGATCTGTAGGACACAGTCAGACTCAATTAGGTATTAATGCTTGTGTGTGTTTTGGTGTGTGTGATAAAGGAAGTTTTCTATGTGATGGTTACCTTATTTTCAGAGATGAACGACTGGAGATCAGTGAGGGTGATGAAGGTGATGAAGAATCCAATATTGTTGGAAAACCAGGCAGTGGAGTTCAGAAGGGGATCAGAGGAGTTATAGCAGCGAGGAGAGCCATCTGCAAGGTACCACACAAGCACAATCATGCACAAGTAATCCAGTGAAGACAGTGTATACTCAATAAATGTGTAGTGCCTCGTCAGAGAAAACTGTAGCTCTGCTCACTGCTGCTGTTCAGATAGACCTTTATAGAGCTGTACACATCAGCTGCAGTGAAATCAGTGTTGGAGAAATTATAGTTGTTCCCCAGGATTGAAATCCTGCTCAAAACAACACAAACATTAGTCACTTCACTATTTCACTGCAGAAATGTATTCATTTAGATTACAGAAAGCTGATGTTTTTCTCAGACTCACAGTTTCTGGTACGACAGGCAGGTGGCACCACTGAGTTCTGTGGGGCTGATGAGCTGAGAGCTGAGGAAGGGCAGGTACTGAGAGAGTGTGACATTAAACCACTGATTCACCTCATTCAGAGATGATGCACTGAGAACACGAGACCAAAAACAGCCCAGAGTCTGCCTTCCTAAGACTGCAGATATAACTGGCTCCTGTTCAGAGAAACAGAGGCAGGACAAAGAGAGAGTTACAGATGGAGAACTGCTTTAAATAAACTAATAAAAAATAAAATAAAAACTACTTTAAATAAACCTGAGAGTCAAACCCAGAGAAAAAGAGAGGGAGAATGAACAGAGATCACTGCATTAACAGCAGGACTGAAGGAGGATAAAGGTAGGACTGAAAGGTAGAGAGAGACAGGTGGGATGAACACAGGTGTACCGTCTCCAGATACTGGTCAGTTCTGTTGTAGTTTTTGAGAAGTGTGCAGAGATCTGACCCATTCCTGACTGTGTTCGGACTGTTCAGAAATTCATTCAGTTCTCCTGGAGAGATGGAGCCCAACAGCTACAGAACAGAGAGGAGAACACCACACTCGTTATAGAGAGGGAACTGTGGGTAAACTTTCACCAGTACTCACTGACCCATTCACTCATGGACTCCTGATTAACAGAGTTACTGGAAGATGTATAGATCAGTGGTCTTATTGATTCACTGGTTAAACTACTGTCTGAATCTAAATAGTGTATTTTCCTCTCCGCTGTAAAAGGAGCAGTACCTCCTGCTGGCGACTGGCTGGGATGAGGGACAGAAGAGTGCTAAGGTCAGGAAACCCAAAACTGAGGAAGGTTCTTTTGAGGAAGATGTAGAAATCCTCTCCTCTATAGCAACCCAGACCATTCCCTGTGGGAAGTAAAACATTGGGGAAAAAATGACATAAATCTGTTTGGAGCAATGCACATCAAATTTGTGTTGGTTAACAATGGAAAACCTGTACAAACAGTTTCAAAAATAACTGTAGTCTGTAAATTAAAGTGAAAATTACACTATAGATGCATTATAGAGGCAGCACAGTGGTGCAGCTGGTAGGTGCTGCAGTCACACAGCTCCCTGGGGTTCTGTGAGTAGTTTGGTGTGTTCTCCCTGTGTCTGCCTGAGTTTCCTCCGGGTGCTCCGGTTTCCTCCCACGCTCAAAACATACGTTGGTAGGTGGGTTGAAAACTCAAAAGTGTCCATTGGTGTGAGTGTGTGAGCGAATGTGTGTGTGTTGCCTTTTGAAGGGCTGGTGCCCCCTCTAGTGTGTATTTTCTCCTTGCGCCCAGTGATTCCAAGTAGAACCCACTGCCGCCCTGAACTGGATAAGTTGGATAAGGGTTACAGTTTTCACAATACAAGATTTTTTATTTTTTTTTTTACCAAATGCACACTTATGTGTAGCACTCACCCTGAGTGGACTGGTATTGAAGGTAGTCTTGTATAAAACTGAAGATCAGCCCGGACTGGGTTACTGAGAGGATGCTGTACACATTGTCAAACCCTTTCACTCTGCGGAGACAAGGAAATGAGAAATATAATGAGGGAAATAATTTGAAATGCACTGTATACAAGTTAACAGGTAATTCCAATTAATTTTATATAGCTAATGGGTTCATTGTATTTCAATTGTGCTCTGGTTTATTTTCAGTTTTTTGATCACATCCGTCTTCACATCTTTTTTCCACTTGAGCCTTTTCAGGGAGACTGTGACAACAGGGTGAGCAAAGGAGCCCAGACATATCTGTTCCCCCTGCAACTTTCACCAGCTTAGCCAGAGGATCCCCATGCATTCCCAGGCCAGCCTGAATAAGTTCTGTGACTTCTCCAGTGTCCCCAACACCCTCCAGCCCCTCCTGTTGAGAAGCAATCTTAGTACGGTACAGGTAGACTCTGCCCCAGTGTCCTGGATCACTGAATGAACCTGAATGAAAAACCTCTGTACATGAACAACAGAGTGTCAGAGTGGACTATGAGCAGCATGGGGCTCCCCACAGGACTGTTGTTATGACCTTGTTTAGGGGAAAAGGGTCTTAGCAGTTTCAAGACAGTGAATTACTATCTAGCAGTGTATTCTTGATATGAGGAAAATTAATGCCCAAAATGGTATATAATGTATTAGACTGATCTAGTCTGGCGTGGCATGGTGGAGCAGCAGGTAGTGTCGCAGTCACACAGCTCCAGGGACCTGGAGGTTGTGGGTTTGGGTCCTGCTCCGAGTGACTGTCTGTGAGGAGTGTGGTGTGTTCTTCCTGTGTCCCTGTGTCTGCATGGGTTTCGTCCCACGCTCCAAAGACACATGTTGGTAGGTGGACTGGCGACTCAAAAGTATCCGTAGGTGTGAGTGTTGCCCTGTGAAAGACTGGTGCCCCCTCCAGGGTGTTTTCCTGCCTTGCACCCAATGATTCCAGGTAGGCTCTGGACCCATTGCCACCCTGAATTGGATAAGTGGTTACAGATAATGAATGAATGAATTAATTAATTAATAATCTAGTCTGACAGAAAAGAGATGTCCCTGACCAAACAAAACCTGTGTGCCATCTTTGTGCTGGCGTGTGGCACAGCCTGGCTTACACCATACACCAAAGCCAATCTAGGGAGCAGTGCCAGAGAGTGACAGGTTCCAACCTGCACTGCAGTCTCCCTCATTTCATGCTTTGAAGTTGTTGGGGTTTTTGTGTGTGTTGTTGGGTTAGATTTGGTGTGTTTTAAGTTGTTTACTTGTGATTGAGTGTGTTTTCTTGCATGTCTGGACTCTGTATGTGATGAAAACTGCATTTTGTCTGCGACCTCACCCTGTGGGTGTTTCATGGCAGTGGGGTCCCTTGATAACTCTTCTTACACACTACATCAAAATGTTGCTTCTCCCTCATTTGTTCTTCACATATTTTCCAGAGAGTTTAATAAAGGGCAAATAAAAGGCAGCTATGGTAATGTACATTTTTCCTAACATCAGCTGTTACAGTATTTACAACTAATATGCTAAAACTTTCTTTCTATATCTTTAGAACAAATAAGAAAAGAGATATTGATACTGGTTTGGTGGTGATGCAACAATGGAGTGAAAATACAATGATTTAATACACAGGAGGAAAAAAGAAAAAAGATGCCTGGCATCAGCTTCAGACCAGAGCTGTATATATATATATATATATATATATATATATATATATCATTCATTCATTCATTCATTATCTGTAACCGCTTATCTAGTTCAAGGTCCCAGAGCCTACCTGGAATCATTGGGCGCAAGGCGGGAATATACCCTGGAGGGGGCGCCAGTGCTTCACACACACACACACATTCACTCACACACTCATACCTACAGACACTCTTGAGTCTCCAATCCACCTTCCAAGTGTTCCGTGAGTTTTTGGACTGTGGGAGGAAACCGGAGCACCCGGAGGAAACCCACGCGGACACGGGGTGAACACACCAACTTAATTATATTTACATTTTATTTATATATATATTTTATATAGATTATATAGTTATAGACACCAATAGCGCCATAGAGTTACAGTAAAACAACTGTGATGTGTGTATAAAATGTAAGACATTTTAAGAATTGGATTTTGTATATCTGTATCCAATTAAAAAATGTGTTAAAGCATGTTAATGGATTTCCAAACTAAATCAGTATAACTAGGGAATGTTAAAATTTAATTAAGCTAAAGGACTTTGAGTAAATTAAGCAGAACATTATTAACAACAGACGAAAATAGGGTGTTGTTTGTCTGGGGGATTATTTGTTAAATGTAACTGGGCAAGTGATTGTAGAGTTGTGAGTGGAGAAGGTGAAATGAGGATTTACAAGCTAAAGTTACACAATTTTAAGGAATAAGATTGATTGATTTTGATTTTGCCTTTGTTCATTTTAATAAAGAAATAGAATTCCAAATGGTGTGCTCTTTGCATGAAATATGCGAGGGTTTACCTTTTAGTGGTTGTGAAATTTATTTATGTAACAATGCCTCACTCTACATTATTTCTCTGTGTTAGTGGTAGATTTTAAAGATAAATTTTTACAGCCAAATGTCACATAGACACTGCCATATTTCACTCATTTCCCTCTGTATATCACTTTCACTTAGTCTCTGACATATTTTGCTCAGTTATTAACATATTTCCCCATATTCCAATCAGTTACTTCCACATTTTGATCAGCTATTAATATATTTGTCATTTACTTAATATTCCTCTCTTATTCTACCATATGTTAATAGAGATAGCCTATATGTCCCTCAGTCACTGCATATTTCACATGTACTTTGATATTTCGTCAGATTTTAGCAAATTTCACAGTTACTGGAATATTTCATATTTTTGTCAGTTATTAATATATGTCCCTGAGTGGTGTCTGAATTTTGGCCTACTGCCCAAAAAAAACCAAAAAACATATATATATTAAATTGGGAAAAAAAAAACATCGCCTTCTAATTAACTATTGTGGAAGTTTTTTTTAGTTGGTTATTGTATCCAGAATACTGACAAGAACTAGACTTGGCAAACCTGTCAGTTGTTTCCTCAGTAAGATTGAGCATTTGGCAAGCCATTTTAGCCTAAATTATAGATATCTATAATTCAGTTCTTACTATTAAAAATTCTAATTTCACTAGTAAATACCAATATTATCACTAGTAAGTATTTAATTAGAGAGCTCTCTAATATTATTAGAGGTAGAAAAAAATATATTCGTACTAGTAAAAATGAACAATACAAAGCTCCATTATGAAATAGTTACTCAATCAAATATAATTATTATTAGTACAAATGGAGTTGTGACTAGAAATAAATGCAGTTTGAGAGTTCTACAACTCAATTCTAACCAGTAAAAATTCATATTCAACAAATGCCTATGTACACCGGCTAGCACGCATCTTCATCCTTTCTGCTGCTTTCAGTCACTCTGTTTCTGAAATTATTTAGTGGGTACAATGTCATGTATTGGCTCCATTTTCTTTTTCTCTCCTTTCATTTTATTTTATTTATTTTTATTTATTATTTATTATTATTTTTTTACTTTTTTGTTTGTTTTGTTTCTGAACTGCTCTTCATCCACGATCTTTTACCCAGCACTCGTTTCATGGACACCACCATGTCCTGCCTATGTCCCTGACAGAGTGCAAAAATACATAATGAATCCTCCAGGAGGGAGCTCTAAAACATAATTCTGACTAGTAAGAATCAGAACTGTAGATATCTTAAACTATATTTTAGAGCTCCATAAAATAGAGATATCTGTAAAACTATTACAACTAGTCAGAACTATAATTGTTGATATCACAATCAAAATTATAACTAGTTCTATTTACATTTTTACTAATAAAATATAATTCATTTTTACAAGTACACATGATATTGCAGATATTTAGAATATAATTCTTACTAGTAAGAATTCTAGTTTTAGATATTAGATATTTTAGATATAAAAAGATAAAACTTTTTATTTAGATTTTAATTAGCATTTTTACTAGTCAGACATCAATTATGGAAATGTGGACCAAGACTTTTTACTTGTAAGAACTTCATTGTAGATATCTGAAATTATATTTGCACTAGTAAAAATATAATTACAGATATCTCTATTTGGAGTTTTTACTAGTAAAATTGTAATTACGGATATGAGAGCATAAAATTCAATCTAAGTCAATGGAAAATTATGAGTAATCTGAATTACATTAAAGATATGTCCTCCTGGCAATGTGACTAGTCAGAATTTAATTATGGATTTGTACGTCTGTATTCTTACTAATAAAAATGTCAGAATTGATATCTGAAATGGGAGTTGGTACTAGTAAAAACTACATTATTGAGATCTTGAAATAGAATTCTTACTAGAATTAGAATTAGAATTCTTAAAATGGAGTCCGGACTAGCATCCATCCATCCATCCATTATCTGTAACCGCTTATCCAATTTAGGGTCGCGGGGGGTCCAGAGCCTACCTGGAATCATCGGGCGCAAGGCGGGAATACACCCTGGAGGGGACGCCAGTCCTTCACAGGGCGACTAGCATCCTTTTAGGCTAAAACGGCTTGCCATATGAGCAAGCAGTGGTGGATAGTAAATATGGACAAGAGGAGTGAATGACAGCCGTCAGCAACAGAAATTGGTTCAACTTCAGCAGTGACAGTTCCATCGACCGCCAATGAACAGCAAAGAGATGTTTCAGGTAAGTCTAAAGTGAGTGGGTGAAATGAGAGATATAATAAACAAACGTTAGCTGGGGTTAGCTCACTGGCTAAGGTCAGAACCTTTGAAATAGAGCTCTGGTTAATTTGATTATTAATAAAGATTTACTGAGTACTAAAATGTTAGCTGTTGAACTGGCGCTTTTAAGATTTACATCTGACTCTGCCAAAGTGACCTAAAATTTTATTCTGACCCTTTCAAAATAGGAGAAATGCCAGACCTTGTTGCCTAGATGTTATATCAAAATGTAAGTCTATGAAATAGTGAATAAAATTTCACAGATGTTATTTAAAATTTTTATGTAATATATTTGACATTAAGTTAAAGATAGCAAAGTTACTGTGCTCACAGATACAATTTAAGCATTTTATTAACGTTATGTAAAATTTGAATAACAAAAATAATAACTAAAATGTAAATAACCATACATTGGTATGCAGTTGCACTGCATCTGTGCACAGCCCACTTTGTATACTGAATATATTAAATGAAATTAAAAGCAGAATTGAAAAGTAAGCCATGAGTGTGCATTTTGTAGTTCTACACTTACAAAGTTTTAGCTTCTTTTTTTTTACTTTGTTCTCCAATGATCAGGACCACCCATAGCTGGTAGAAGGCTTTCAGTAACACTGATGTGGTGGTGGTGTGATAGTGTGAATTGACCTGTTATAATTGGATCAGAAACTCTATACTCTCATCGGAAAGCTTTTAGTGAGCTGTTGGAACATTGCTGTAAGGATTTCATTGCAGTCAGTAAAGAATCAGTAAAATCAGGTTTTAATGTAGATGATTAGCTCCAGTTCTCATAAATGGAGAGTTTCAGGTTAGAAGGATCTTTGGGGAGGTACTTTCAAACCCTTTCAGAAAGGCTCTAAACGCTGTTACTGTTGCAAGAACAGCTAGTTTTACGGTGCCAAGGTTATTAGCAACGCAGCACCTAATAAAACAACAGGCTGATACAAAGAGAAACTCAGAAACAAAATTATATAAAACAAACATAAACCACATTTTTTTTAAATGTGTGTGTGTGTGTGTGTGTGTGTTTATTTTATCAAACGGATGAATCAGGAAAGTCGGGAGCAGGAAGAACAGGCACAGCAAGAGGAACAGCAATTGGAGATCTAGGGTCTCTAGAATATGGCCCAAAGCAGGGGCTTCTCTTATACTACCCCCTCAGCCAAATTGCAGCAAAGAGCATTTAACAAGCATTGGATTGAGCACTTTAAATGGCTTGATTACTCAGCAACTATTACTTTTTTGCACATAAAACATACTAATTTTTTTAGGAATTCTGTTTTCTCAGATAGCTTGAAAAAGACTTGATATCACTGTTGTAAATGGGCAAATAAATCTTTAGAGGTGAACATGTTTCTGCACCTTTGGGCTAAGCCCCAGATGTTTAAAATATTTGACTCAGCCCATGGTGCCAGTCATAAAAGCAAGAAGGAAGTGGAATTTAGGAGTGGGAGTACAGGGTAGCCAGGAGCTCATTAGAGCTAAGGGATGTGATTGTTGAAGTGCAATGTGAAAGAGCAGGCCTTGGGTCAGGTGATACGTGGAAAGCCTCATCACCAGAATGAAGGCGAATAATGACTAATTTTAGCAGGAAGAGGAGGCAGAGAAGGTATGGCGTGCAACAGTAGTGTGACAGGCAAAGCAAGGACAGTGGCTTTGGTGGGAGAAAGTAGAGAAGCAGAAAATCTCTTGGCAAGGGTTGTGGGCAATAAAGTCAAATTGTATTCTAAGTTATTGCTGGGAACCACTTGCAGTGTCCTTCCAACTGCACAAAATCTTGGACAGTGGGTAGGTGAAGACCCTACACTGTAAAATGTAATAGCCGTGATGACTTAAATTAATTAGTTAACTTTACTTGGTTATGAAGATAATGCACTTCTTACTAGTTTTTTGTAAGTTACCGTTAATTGTAGAGACAAAAAAACAATTAACTTATTGTCTTGAGTGCAGACAGCTTAAAACAATCAAGTAGTAAAAAAGGCTGCGATGTGAGCATGCGCAGGACTCAACGTTCAGTCTCCCGCCCAGAACTGGTTTAATGGCCGGTGGATGACTTCGGTGGAGCCTGCTTTTGTCTTTTGAAGTAAGGTAAGTTGTCAAGCAAGCAACGAATTTAAATGTATTTTATTTTCATTTATTTAACGAAATAAAATTGTCTTGACTTTATTTCTGAATACTCTCATAGCTCTATCTAGCTAGTCGTGGATGTGTTAGCTAGCATAAATGGGTTTAGCTATCATATCGTCGCACTGTAAAATATAAAACGAAAAATACACATTTTAAAGTTAAGTACTAGATTGCCTGTGAATAAGAAGATGCTGGAGTCAAGTCGGAGAATACATTTAGCCAAATTTAAAGGAAAACTTCCCCCAGACTGTGTGAAGTTGGTCATTTTTTTAACTGCTTTAAAATTCTTTACAGACTAGATTCCAGCATCCGCTTATTCACACAAGATCTACTATATTTTAGGAAATTATTGAATATTGTACATTATAAAGCGAAACAATTTAAGCTCTCACATATGCGACTTAGTGATAGTAAATTCACTAAACGTTAGCCGCCTATAACTTGTTTACCCGCCGCCCTCCGCCACTGATTAGAGTATGTTTAGCTATGAAAAACATTTTAGTTTCAGTATTAAATTTAGTTTCAACAGCAGGTCTTATAGATATGCCAAGGGAAATAGACTGAGAAGACCTGTAAGGCTTAAACTCAATGAGTTTTCCATGGGGAGGTGCAATGTTTTTTCACAACGTATTCAGAGTTATTCACAACGCAACGTGTATTCGTCCCGAATAGTCACTGTACGGGGGGTTTGTGGACAAAACTGTCCTGCGTGTTTGTTGATGCAAATAATTGGAACAGAAGAGGTTAACACAGAGTTTAAGTGAACAATCAAAACAGTTTATTATACAGAATTCTGGGAAGAACAGTACAGCATGCTTCTTCTCCCTTAGCTGGCCTGTTCTCCGCCTAAGTGACCTCTGACTCCCTGTATTATAATAATGGTAGTCCTTCCCCCTAGGTATATGCTTCATCCTGATTGGCTCCCAGATAAGTCAGTCGTTGCTAGGGTGTTGCTAAGGCTTTCCAATGACCTAGTGACCTCTCTGCTAGAAGACCCTGTTGTTTACTTCAAGCAGTTAATCACACCCCCTTCACACACACCTTTTCCTGTTGCCCTGTTGCGCAGATCATAACGTTAATACTGTTTCTTAAAAATAATAAAAGTATCAAGCTAGCTGAAAAATATAATGATTACTGAATCATTTTCCCACAGGTTCCACCTTAAAACTGGTTAGCCGCACTTCCAAAGTTCTCCTGTAATCTACGACCTGCGTCGCAAGGTCGTAATTAGCATCTGAAATGTAAATAAAAAGTTTAATTTTTAACTTTTATGTTGCTTTTTTCCCTGAACTGTTACTTTTGTGTACTGGTGAAACAAGTGAAATGCTACTTTAAATTTTTTTATGACCTTGAATAGATATTTTAAAAAATATAAATTCATATTAAAACATTTATTTTTCACTAGCACTTTTAAAACATGCACATATCACGGAATGTTTCTACTAATCTACAAATTACAACACTACAAGTGGTGTGTTTTAACCAAAACATTTTCTGTCCTTCTCAGAAGTGGATGTGGCAGTTGTTGGTGAGCTATTCACTGAAAAGCTGGTTTGAAGTGGCCATATCATACTGAAGGTAAAATTGAACCTTTTAGAATTTCCGGACAAAAATTTCACCTAAACTATCATCAGATTTGCACAAGGGGGTCATACCACTGAAAATAAATGCTCAAATACAGTTGCCACTTTATGTTAAATATATATTGGATCAATTTCTTTAATAAACAAATGACCAGGTATACTTTCCTCACATTTGTTTTTTGTTGCTTATGACAACTTCATGGGGAAGGCTGGAAGGCTGTATAGGCAGGGCAGTTTATATTTTGAGAAATGGCTATGCCTATCAACATTTCCCTGATGTAATGTTATTTTTTGTTTGTTTTTTTATACAGGATTCTGACAGTGATGAGACCTGGGCACAAGTGTCTGTTGGGGTGCTGACTGTTATCAGTGAAGATATGCCTCCCTCTCCAAATCATCTCCACCTTGACTCAGTGTCTACTGCCATCATTGTTGAGGGAGATATTGTAATGGACAATTTACAGAATCTGCCTCAAGCCATGTGCCTCTTGTTTGGGTTGGCATATGCTTTGCACTTAGATTACCCTAAAGCCATGAAAAACACGTTCAATTTCATTCAAAGAGTGATGCTTGGCTTGGGAGAGAACAAACTTCCACCTAAGCTGCAAACTCTTAAAAATCTCCTGTTGAGTTAAATGGCTAATCAAGTGTGAGTCTAGGACAGCTCACTTAAGTGGATTCTTTTTTTTCTAATGTCGTTTCTAATGTTTAAACTAAATTAAGGCTCTCCTTTCAAATAAACAGCCCCGGGTTTACCAGCAATTTATGTTTATGTCTGTATATGTTAATTTTGTAGTTTTATTTTATTTATTGAATTGCTGGCATGTATGTAATGCCATTTGGAAGCTGTTTTGATCGCTCGGGTTTTCCTGTTTACTCGTTTCCATTGTTATTTCTATATTTATATCTAATTTTATAACCTACTAACCATCCATAGATATATCTTTTAGATTGTCTCCGCAGGAATATTCATTACAGAGGCACTAAAACTGCCACCGGACCCTGGAGTAACGTTCTTGGTGTAAGTTACTAAAATCCACTAAAAGCGGTAAGTACCTGCAATTCCATGGCTACTACTGGCTGTTTTGCCTGCTCAGAGTGTGGCATGTTTAGTTTAACCCCCTTTTCCACCTCTAGCGATAAAGATAGTGGTTGTATTTGCACTAAGTGTCAGCTAGTTAGCTCTCTGGTGGATAAAGTGGACCAGTTAGAAGTGCGCATCCGGAGCTTATTATTGTTGAGGGATAAACAGTGAGATTCAGTGTTAGCAACTCCGGGTGCCTTAGGGAGAGTTAGCACCCCCACGACTCCGGCGTTAGAGCCCTCACAGCGGGGTGAATGGGTGACGTCTCGGCGTCACAGCCGGAAAGCTAAGGCTGATGCTAACGCTGAGGCCAAAGCTAGCCCACCGGGACACCACGCTCCTCCGATTTGCGTGTCAAACAGGTTTGCCCTGCTCAGCGAAGCACCCGCTGAGGAGCCTGTTAAGAGTGCTCTGGTTATAGGAGACTCTATTGTTCGACATGTGAAATTAGCTACTCCTTTAGGGGCGCCGGCAGTAACAGTTAGCTGTTTATCGGGAGCCAGAGCGCCGGATATTAGTGGCAACCTTAGACTGTTAGCTAATAGGAGATATTCGAGGGTAGTCATTCATGTAGGGGCCAATGATATTCGTCTGCGGCAGTCTGAGGTAACTAAGGGTAATATTACAGAGGTGATTAAACTGGCCCAGACGATGTCCGATGCCGTAATCTGCTCTGGACCCATACCAATGCGGCGTGGCGACGAAGCTTACAGCAGACTTTGGGCGTTAAACTGCTGGATGTCCAAGTGGTGTTCCGAAAATCAAGTGGGCTTTATAGACAATTGGTTACGTTTTGAGGGCAAGCCTGGTCTTATAGGTAGGGATGGTATCCACCCCACGCGGGAGGGTGCTGCCTTACTTTCTTGCAGCATAGCACATAGTCTCTTAGTTAGTCAGCAGAGTAGTGTAGATAGCTGCTGACAATCCAGAGCCGGGACCAGGCCGCAGACAGACAGGCTAAACCGACCGTCTGCGAACTGTCTTGAGGCGTCACCCAGGTTCAACTGTATTGAGACTGTGTCTTTCCCCCGAACTAAATGTAAAAGTAGAAAAACAAAATCAGCCTGTTTCAGCAACCTAATCAATATTAAATTATACACAACGCCTAGCAGCAATACCTCAGAACTAAAATTTGGGTTACTCAACATAAGATCACTAAACTCAAAAGCACTCATTGTATATTATATTATAAGTGATCATAAATTCAATGTTTTTTGTCTCACAGAAACGTGGGTTAGACCAAATGAATATTTAGCACTAAATGAAGCCACCCCCCTAGGCTATAATTATACACATAGCCCAAGAATATCAGGCAAAGGAGGTGGAGTATGTGTAATTTACCAAAATACCCTAGAAATTAGTCTTAAACAATGTGACACCTCTTCTTTTGAGGTTCTCCCCACTATTATTACAAATCCGGTCACAAAAAAGGACGAGAGATTTCAATATCCATTTTGAGAAGGAAAGTGACCCACTAAAAAAGGCATTTACCTCAATTTTAGACTCTATTGGTATTACTCAAAATGTAACAGGGCCTACACACTACTGCAGCCACACTTTAGACTTAGTTCTGACACTAGGTCTTAACATTGACAAAATTAATATCTTACCGCAATCCTCAGCAATCTCCGATCATTACTTAATTTCATATGAGCTACGTTTTATCCATAATATATGTAAGAACCCTCGCTATTCTACAAGGCGTATAATAAAACCATCTACCGCCCTACAATTTATAGAAAACCTACCAGAACTATCGACCCCAGTTCCAACTCCATCAGACCCAATGGACCTAGATGTACTAACTGACTACCTAGAAAATACCTGTCGATCTACTTTAGAAAAGGTAGCACCACTTAAACATAAAAGTATAAGACAGAAAAAGCTCGCACCATGGTATAACGATAAGACCCATACTTTAAAACAAACATTACGAAAACTAGAGCGGAAATGGCGATCAACCAAGCTTGAAGTGTTTCATTCTGCCTGGAAGGACAGCCTTATAGAGTATAGAAATGCCCTCACTAAAGCTCGCTCAGCATATCTGGCCTCGCTGATCTCCAATAATAAAAATAATCCGAGAGCACTGTTTAGTGTGTTTTCTAGAATTACAAAAAATCAAGCAGGTTCTGAACAACTAATTCCAGCAACTCTCACCAGTAAAGATTTTATGGACTTTTTTAATAATAAAATTGAGAATATTAGACAACAAACTCAAGCCACAGGATCAAGTCCATCCTGGCTGCCACCCGATGTGAATGATATAAAACATAATATAACTGTAAAAGAAAGACTTGAAACCTTTTACCCACTCCCACAATTAGAACTAGAGAAGATTATCACCTCCGCAAACTGTACAACTTGCACACTTGATGCAATTCCCACAAAACTGCTCAAAGAAGTACTACCAGCTATTATTGATCCTCTTTTAACTATAGTAAACTCATCGCTTAGTCTGGGCCATGTGCCCAAAGCTTTTAAACTAGCAGTTATTAAACCTATGATCAAGAAACCAAATCTTGATGCTAGTACACTGTCTAATTACAGGCCTATTTCTAATTTGCCATTTCTGTCCAAGATCTTAGAAAGAGCTGTGGCCCAACAACTTAGTTCATATCTACATAAGAATCATATATATGAAAAATTCCAATCTGGATTCAGGCAACATCATAGTACAGAGACAGCTCTAGTCAAGATAACAAATGATCTTCTTCTTGCCTCTGATCAAGGCCACGTATCCCTGTTGGTGCTTCTTGACCTAAGCGCAGCCTTCGATACAATAGACCACAATATTCTCATAGAAAGGTTAGAAAACATGGTTGGAATCACAGGGACAGCCCTATTATGGTTCAAATCTTACTTAACGGAACGTTATCAATTTGTAAAAGTAAACAATCTAAATTCAAATTTATTATTATTATTCTAAAGTAAGATTTGGAATTCCACAAGGCTCTATTTTAGGACCATTATTATTTACATTATACATGTTACCGCTAGGCACAGTTATAAGAAACCATGACATTAACTTTCACTGTTACGCAGACGACACACAATTGTATATTTCAGCCAAGCCCGATGACAAACATAGATTAAAGAAAATAGAGGACTGTGTAAAAGACGTGAAAGGCTGGATGTTGCGTAACTTCCTCCTTCTAAACAGCAACAAAACAGAGGTCCTGCTTTTGGGTCCAAAAGTGGCAAGAAATAAATTATCAGATTTAATTTTAAATCTAGCTGACTTTCCAGTTAAACCTGGTTCAGCAGCAAAAAATCTTGGTGTCATAATTGACCCGGATTTATCATTTGATCAACACATAGGCAGTATCACTAGGACAGCTTTTTTACATCTTCGCAATATTGCTAAGATTAGAAATGCCTTATCCCTCCAGGACGCAGAAACATTAGTACATGCCTTTATTACTTCAAGGCTTGACTACTGTAACACACTACTGTCAGGATGCACCAGCAGCAATTTAAGAAAACTTCAACTAGTTCAAAATGCTGCAGCTAGGGTCCTCACTAAAACTAGAAAATTTGAACATATCAGCCCAGTTTTATCATCACTTCATTGGCTGCCTGTTAAATTCCGCATTGACTACAAAATTTTGTTATTAACATATAAAGCTCTACATGGGCTTGCTCCTGAATATCTTCAAGATACAATTTCCTATTATGAGCCTCCACGTTCACTCAGATCACAGAATACTGGATTTTTAATTGTTCCCAGAATTCAGAAGGCCTCAGCTGGGGGAAGAGCCTTTTCTTATAAAGCCCCCAGACTCTGGAATGATCTTCCAGAAAATGTTCGGGACTCAGACACAGTCGCAATCTTCAAATCTAGGCTAAAAACACATTTGTTTAGTTTATCTTTTGGTAGCTAATGCTCCCCCATAGATAAAGGCGGCAGATCTGGGGGGTCCATGGACACAGGGAATTATAGTAAACTGAGACGCTGGTGCTGTCGTCCCGCCGCTTCTCACGATCACTCAGGTTTGTTGAAGGTGGAGCGGAGGGATGCCAGTGTTTCAGGATGCTCCCGTGTCTGTGTGTCCTCCTGGTTCTCTCCTTTTAGTTAAAGCTGTCATAGTCAGATCTGCCGGAGTCATTAGCCACACTCTGGAAATTTTCATATTTTCTACTTTACAAACACAAAACAGTTCAAAACTAATTCCATCCCTTTACATCTTTCCGAGTAAACGACTGCCCACCTGTCTGTCTGGACACTGATGGATGACTGTCGAGACCCTCCTCCATGCTTCAGACCAGCTGCCCATGCTCCAGCAACTACCAAGTGCCTTGAAGCTGTCCCTACACTGAAGTTCTCATGGACTACTAACTATCATCACCAGTAGATTGACCAGAGGAGGATGGGTCACCCCTTGTGAGCCTTGGTTCCTCCCAAGGTTTCTTCCTCAGCTGGGGGAGTTTTTCCTTGCCACTGTCGCCCCTGGCTTGCTCACTTGAGGGTTTACATTTGTTTTTACATTTCATGTCAAATCTTTGTCTTACTGGAATTCTGTGAAGCTGCTTTGTGACAACATCAGTTGTGAAAAGCGCTATATAAATAAATTTGATTTGATTTGATTTGATATGTACACATCTTGTCATCTTGTAAAACAATGCCAATCCTATTTTAAGCCTTTGTTCTTATTCTAAAAAAAGAAACAAAAAAAAAAACAAATAAAACACGTATAATTGAACTTTAAACAACAATTGAACTTACCTTGATTTATTGTGTAAATGGGCTTATTTTAAAGTGTACGGAATCTGCTTTTCATTCATGTTTTATGGATGTGTAAAGTACTTAATTTACACAAGTAATACTTACTTGGTCTTTTTAAGGCAATCGGTTTGCATGGTTTTAATAAGTAATTCAGATTGCTGTTCAAGTAAACACAACTGACAAATTCTAAGTTGCAGAAAATGTCACTGTAGTTAGCCCAACTTTGATTAATGAGTTATTTTGAATATACACATAGTACATTTTAATTGAAATTATTTAGCTGTTTGAAATAGTAATTCTGAGTAGGCTATACTAAATCTGAAGTACATATGAAACATATTATTAAGTAGTATATACAGTTTTTTTTAAGTTAATTAAACCGAAGTGTAAGTAAACTATACTAAATAAGCATTTGTTAATACAAGATACAGTCCCTATTCCAATTTACTTAGTTTTTTTTAAGGCAATCGGTTTGCATCCTTTTTTTTAAGTAAGGTTAACTAATTAGATTTTACAGTGTAGCTGTAACATATTCTATCAGCTTGTAAGTTCAGTTTGTCACAGGGTTGGTATACATCAGGGATGGGCAAAGGATGGTTCAAGGACCACACTGGGATTTAAAAACTGACATGTGGGCAGAGAGGTGAGGGTTGAATTAATTTAATTATTTAATTAAATCTGTCAGGACTGGGGGAACTGATGGAGGCAGAAGCAAATGAGACATTTAACAGAGATACCTAGACAGGGATACTTAGACAGAGAGATACTAGACAGACAGAGAGACACTAGATAGGGATATATAGACAGAAATACTTGGACTGACCTGAGAGAGAGAGAAATACCAACAGACTAGAGAGAGCAACAATACTAACAGACTAGGAAGAAATACAAATAGACTACAGACTACACAGATACAACAGTACAAACGGCATAAACAGCCCAGACAGAAACCATGGTAATGCTCAACAAAGAAACCATGAAACAAGGGAACTTACATACACACTACAGACCAGGAACACCTAAGACAGATAACTAGGTCGCGGGACCACAGAGAAGGCACAACAAGAGGGTGGAGCTATGCTAGCACATGGCAAACAAGAAAACAAGGGAGACAGAGCAAGAACACACGAGACAAGGCCAGGGCATGACAAAATCATTCAATTATGTGAACATTTATGCATGTGTGAATGTGATTTTGTAATTTATTTTTTATATTTATCTTTGTTTCTGCTTGGTGTATCACAGTCTACACAAAACCAATAAAGTGTTTAAAGCAGCACTTTCAACAAAAGTTAACAGTTTATGTGTGATGTCTTAAACTAGCCGAGTGGTTAGATCACACTGGTGTGATCGGTAACTCCAGAGGCGGAGTATTACTCAACTTAATGGAAAATGTGACAAATTAATATCTGTAGACCTAATAGACTCTGCTTTTGCAGAGGTCTGTAATGTTTGGTGCACAAAATCTAGTGGACTCACCTGAATGCAGGACATTGCAGAAAAAAGGTGAATTTAGGACAAATTTGTAAATAAACAGAGGGCCGGATAAAACCACCTCATGGGCCATAGTTTGCTCACCACTGGCATACATGAAGACATAATCAGGTGCTTAGGGTATTAGCACATTTATTGGACAGCAAATGCCAAATGAGGTTAATGCATTGCAGGAGAGTTGTAGTAATAATGTCGTTAAGTTTGTGCATAAGGGGGGGAATTGTCAGGAGCATGTGCAAACTTATATAAAACTGGAATTTGCTGGTAGATGTAGGTTGTACTGTTTTATTGTGGCTGCCAGTAAAATATTATGCAAAGTTCACATGGAACTGGTGACACTAAGCATGCATTAATGGTGCCAGTGGGGCTAGGTACACCTTCCTCACCAGGTGACTTTGACAGTATGGATTTACAGCTGTTGAAGAATGGTAGGGCTGTAAAGCTAGCTTGGAGGGTGTTGGGTCTAGGACACCAGATTTCACTGTTGAGACTTCTGGAAGTGTCATGGGCTTATTTCAGT
This sequence comes from Hoplias malabaricus, assembly GCF_029633855.1. Taxonomy (NCBI): domain Eukaryota; kingdom Metazoa; phylum Chordata; class Actinopteri; order Characiformes; family Erythrinidae; genus Hoplias; species Hoplias malabaricus. The sequence goes on along the minus strand of NC_089801.1, from coordinate 55,747,251 downwards.
GAAACACTGATGAGGTGAAGTGCCTACCTTATGACCCCGATGAAGAGCAAGCAATGCAGGGACTGAGTTGGATACACAAGGATGACGCCCAGTGAGTAAGCTTCAGTCTTAAGCGTAGCTCTTTGCTGGCCGGACCATGAACAGCCACACCCATTGGTTAGGGTTAGGATTTAAATTAAGGCAGCATTGAACAGTTCCTCAGCTGCAAAGGCAATCCCATGAGGCAATGCTACCACAGGTCATGTCTATTTTGCTGTACCTCCAGAGCAAAATAATTAAAATTGCAATAAAATGGGAAGACTAGAATCCATCATGCTGAAATGCTGAGGTGAGGCTAGTTACTGTGTTAAGTAAATACCTGTTGCATGCAGTGGCCAGGAATGAGCTGTGACAAAACTGCCCTCTAACCACAGAATCTCAACAGTCTGCCTCATGAGAACAGACATTCATTAGAATATTGCCTACTTAAACAGATGTCTACTGAGTCACTGAGTACTTGATGTGTCCCAGTGTACCCGGGTCTGACCATGTGAAATTTTGTGGCTATTTGTTTTGTGTTGCTATTTTTTTTTTTTTTTTTAATTTGGAAAATGTATTTGTTCTTATTCTGTCAGTAAATCAGGGACACACATGGGCTTAAAGGGTGCCATGGTACCAATTAAGCCCATGCCAGGTTTTGGCATATTTCATTAAATATCTTTATATTTCATTCATTCATTCATTATCTGTAACCGCTTATCCAGTTCAGGGTCGTGGTGTGTCCAGAGCCTACCTGAAATCACTGGGCGCAAGGCAGGAATACACCCCTGAGGGAGCGAAAGTCCTTCACAGGGCAACACACACACTCACTCACTGACACTCTTAAGTCACCAATCCACCTATCAACGTGTGTTTTTGGACTGTGAGAGGAAACCTGACCACCTGGAGGAAACCCACGCAGACACGGGGAGAACACACCAAACTCCTCACAGACAGTCACCTGGAATGGGACCTGAACCCACAACCTCCAGGTCCTTGGAGCTATGACAGAGACACTACCTGCTGCTCCAACATGCCACACTATCGTTATCATATATTTTACAATTAACATGAACTAATGCATTCATTTTTTAAATGAGAGATTAATATTGCATTTTCCCAACAGATATCCTTTATTAATCAGGTCCAAATGTATTAAATATGCCTGTAAACAGATTTTGCTGGGACACTTACCCTAAATGTCATTTGGAAAAAAGCATTGGGTGTCTAGTTTGTCAAAACAAAAGCCTATTTGTAGCTGGTACTTTCGGGTGTGAAAGACAAATGTATGTGACCCAAATAAAATCTGTTTTACTGTTTGTGATGCTATTATGCCCCTAATGTCACCCTCCATGAGAGAAATACCTAGCTCAGATTTATTCATGTGTGAATTGTAATCAATTTCTTAAAACTCACATTTCTCTGCTGGAGTCACAGCTGATGTTCCTGGGGATGACTGACAGGGAGCTTGGACCAATCACAGGAAGGAAAGGCTGGAGAAAGCTCTGGAACCACTGGGTAAAGTCCTGTGTGCTGAAGCTCTGGAATTGGGGAGCCAAAGCTACCAGTGTCAAGTTCAGAATGGTCTCAGACACTGCTGGAGGAATGCTAGTCACATTCATCTGAAAACACACAGCATTATTGGTAAGTGCTGAGATTGAGTTCTACATTCATTCATCTGATAACACACAGCATTGTGGGCAATTGCAGAGAAAGTGTACAAGGCTGTGTCTCAGACACCATATTTACTCAGTTTATACTAGAATTGATTCTGTATGTGCTACTTGGCTGTGTAAAAAGGATGATTTGTCAGTTTGTGAGTGATTAATAACACAGCCTCAAAAACACTACATCCACCATCTTACTAACAAAGTCATACTGTCACAATGACAAAACCTAGAGCTGCAGTGCTGTACTCAGCATGAACACTTTGCAGGATTATTAACTCAAGTTAAAATAAAACTGATATGCAAATGGTATTTATTTTTTATTTGTTGGAAATAACACATTACTATAAGTTTGAATACACACAAACTAATATTTATAATGTATTTTTAATATTATTAATAAATTTATGAAATTGCAAGCAAGATGTGCCAAAAAAAACACACAAAATCTTCTAACAAATATCATTACCATATGAATGAAAAAATAATAACAATTAAATCACACCAACGAATGCTAATTCTTAATGTACAATTTCACTAATGAATTTTGTACTTCTGCCAGAATTATATAAGATGAATGCAAACAAGATTGTTTCTCTCACAGCTGCATTTTTAATATAGAATATCTGCTCCTCGGTATGAAACAATTAAGTGTTTTAAAAACATTGTAGATATTTTAATGCACGACTACCAGCTTGGCAGTTTTTCAGTGCTGCTTTTTGTCATGTTTACTGGTCAGAGACAACAGCTAACCTCTTTGGTGATGTTGACAAATGTCTCAAAGAACAAACTGAGCTGCTCCTTATTTGAAGATGACACTATCCCCAACATAGCTTCCTTCACCAGAGTCTCATTCTCCAGAGCACCACTGGATGGATCTAATATCAGCTCTGCTTTCTGTTCTGGAGAAAGTAAGCTCAGAACAGCAACCTGATGGGAACGAAGAAAAAATATTCTAAAGATTTTCGTAGTGGAGAGTGAAGATTTTTCTTTTAAATGACTGCTAATATTAATATTCAGAAATCTAGGACAGGATACTTATTTTTTAAAAGCATCTGAAACAAAAGTTTTGTGTTTTACCCCGGTTATATTCAAGTCTTTGAGGTCAGAGTAGGATGCAGCCGTATAGAACAGACCCAAGTAGACAGTCAGCAAGTCCGCATCATTGTGAATATCCATTCTGCAAACTGGTTGAACAAGGAACAAGACCATTGAAATGAATTACAACACATGGCACATGATAATGTCATAGCATGAGGCCACTGCATGTGAGAAACCGTACTTGTGAATCATGCTACAAAGACATGCACGGCAGCAGAATTGTGCAGTAAGTAACCTTACCTGGTATATTTAGCTGTGCAGCAAAATCTTTCAAGAATTTCACTAAAACCTCAGTTAATTCATTCCTTCTGCTGTCAGTCATTTTAGGGAATGCAACACTTATTCCTGACACACTGCAAGGGAAGAAATACGTCTTTAAGTTCAGATAGACATTTTGAGGTTAGACAACCTGCTTCTCATGGCTACATTCTTTTCATTTCTAATTTGTGTGGAACAAATAGAGGATGACTTTGCCCAATTTAGACTTCTGCTACCAGAGACTCACATTACTTGGTAGTTGGTGCAGTTGACGCTGCTGATGGCTGTTACTAGCATCTCTGCAGTGAAACTGGGAAGGAGAGGGTTCAGCTTGATGTGGAACCAGTTCACCCAGTCAGAGAACTCAAAGTGTGCAAACCGAGGGCTGATGATGTTGAAGGTTTGATTTATCATCACATCTCTCACAGCAGGCAGGATATCTCCAACCTGCTCCGAAACAAGGCAACAGTTCAGAAGGCTACTTCAGAGGAGTGTGAAGCATAACAATAGATGCCACCATAATGCAAGGTTTGTTGTGTAAGAGATTTCAAAGAGAGTAAGCTTGTCGGGTACCTTCTGCTGAGAGAGGACTGTGAGAAACTCATCCACGTTCTGGAAAGCATCGCCTTCCTCTAGACGAAGGAACACTAGATTGATCTGACTTGTGTTGTTCAGTGCTCCAGAGGTCAGAGTCAGTTCAGCTACTTGGCCAGGGGTCAGCAGGTCCAATATTTCAAACTGAAATATGACACAGAGAGTTAAATGTTTGTGCCCATGGCCGACAGACAATGCCATACTCACAGCAGATTTATAGATGCTGCAGGCCTGGTGTTACTCACCCCATAGAAGTATGCATTCAGATGTAAAAGTTGATCCAAAGTGGCATAAGTGGAGAAGTTGCCAAAGTTCTTTGCTAGCCATTCACTGCTGCTAGGTGTGCTGGTAACACAACCGGGATCTAAATAAAAGACAGGGAATGCAATCAGAACGTGACAAAGAGATGATGGTTCATGTCCATTAAGTGATTAGCAATCTAAATGTTGTAGAGGTAGGTGATAAGGGATGTTACAAGATGGAGGGCAATTCAAGTGTTTGAGCAGCATTTCTCTAAGTACCTGACAAGTCAGCTCTGGCCAGGAAAGGATAGATGAAATCAGTAAAGATGGACCATTTCTGGTTCTCGTCCAGGAGTGCATCTTCCCTGCTAAGGGCCTCCACCCTAAGATGGATGAGAATAGGTTAGACGTTATGATGGATCAAATGGTAATACCCTAATAAATTTAAATTGAATGAAATCCCCAGCAATGTGCCTTGAAAGTCCAGTGTCTTTACTTACACAACTTGGTAGGTCTGACAGCTGAAGTTCTTGGAACTGAGACAAGAGAGGAAGTCTGCAGACACTGATGACAAAAATGGTCTGAGCCTCATTTGAAACCACTGGGTGATGAAAGCGGTATCCGTAAGCTGGGCAGCGTTAAAGTTTTGGACTGTCACCTCGCCGATGACATCAAGAACATATGAGTCTGAGAGGCTTACATAATGGATCTGTAAAGAGCAGATGGATATTTCAGGGTATGTTTGAGAAGACATTTTGGGTTTTTATGACTCTTACACCACAGCACAACATTCCCTACCGTGTTGGAGTAAATATCCAGGGCTTCATCCAGAGGTGCTGCAAACTTTTGGAAGAAAAGCTTCCAAATTGCCCTGCTGTAGTTCATGCTGCTGGACAGTTTGCATGACATCACTGTGGCCAAATCACTGGAGGAAGGCACTGCAAACTTGAAACACAAGAAAGTGGGAGGACAATTACAGAGACATGTTTATGTGGTCCTAAGTCTGAGATGAACATGAGTAAAGGCTATTGCAGCTGCTTCAAAGAGGTCTTACTGATGAACAGGCATAGTCAGAGATGCTGAAGTTGCAGAGCTGTGCCGATGTATTTCCAAGGGATATTTCATTCTGGAGTGGATCACTGCAGAGAACAAAATTCCAACATATTACATATAAGAGCTTTCAACAGTGTACATTTTGAATATTTTTCAAAGCATCATCTCTCACCTGCCCACACCCTGACAAACATCTGTTTCTGCAACAAGCAGAAAAAAAACAGTGATCAGAAGGTCAATATCAGCCTACTGGAATATGTTTTGACATCACTGCATCTTAAAAGTTAGAGATCTGGAGAAAGGAACTTTATGATTGCTTACCATTGACCAATGTCTGTTTGCACTAAAAGAAAAAACAGAACATGCATGTTATCAGACACAAAGTATTGTCTTTACAGTCACATAGTCAATCAGTTCTTTAAAATGGAATACTTACCACACCAACAGGGACGGGAGCAGTGCAATCTAGAAAGGAGCAAGAAAGAGGTACAGTATTCAGAAGATGGGAAGAGGGACACTGAAAAAAAGCATTGAATTGTTTTAGGAATTTGAAATAATGCCATACTTAATGGCAAACTCTGGCTCAGGATTTCTCTGCTTGATCTGAGTTCCTGCTCTAGGTTGACTGGAAGAACCTCCAGACTCGTATCCATGCTCTTCAAACTGTGTTAATCAGAAAACATTCATTTTCATCTTCCTTGTACCCCAAATCTCTGAGAGAATATGTGGTCCAAAAACAGTGGAAGTCAAAGCCAATGAATAGTGAATCACTCACATTGCCTTATAGGATTCACAGCTGAGGTTGTTGGGGATCACGAACAGCCACGAGGGCTGGAAACTGGCCAGTACCACAAAGAGATTCTCTTGGAACCACAGCTCATAGTCACTCGGCTGGAAGAAGGGGAACTCTGGAGCAAGGGCCGTCAACGTCAAATTTAAGATTGTGGCGCTAACAGCTGCATTTTCAATGTAGAAAATGTGCTCCTAGGTAAGAAACAATTAAGGGTTTTAAAAACATTGTAGATATTTTAATGCATGACTGCCAGCTTGGCAGTTTTTCAGTGCTGCCTTTTGTCATGTTTACTGGTCAGAGACAACAGCTAACCTCTTTGGTGATGTTGACAAATGTCTCAAAGAACAAATTGAGCTGCTCCTTATTTGAAGATGACACTATCCCCAACATAGCTTCCTTCACCAGAGTCTCATTCTCCAGAGCACCACTGGATGGATCTAATATCAGCTCTGCTTTCTGTTCTGGAGACAGTAAGCTCAGAACAGCAACCTGATGGGAATGAAGAAAAAATATTCTAAAGATATTGGTTGTGGAGAGTGAAGATTTTTCTTTTAAACGACTGCTAATATTAATATTCAGAACTCTAGGACAGGATAATTATTTTGTAAAAGCATCTGAAACAAAATTTTTGTGTTTTACCCCGGTTATATTCAAGTCTTTGAGGTCAGAGTAGGATGCAGCCGTATAGAACAGACCCAAGTAGACAGTCAGCCAGTCCGCATCATTGTGAATATCCATTCTGCAAACTGGTTGAACAAGAAACAAGACCATTGAAATCAATTACAACACATGGCACATAATAATGTCATAGCATGAGGCCACTGCATGTGAGAAACCGTACTTGTGAATCATGCTACAAAGACATGCACGGCAGCAGAATTGTGCAGTAAGTCACCTTACCTGGTGTATTTAGCTGTGCAGCAAAATCTTTCAAGAATTTCACTAAAACCTCAGTTAATTCATTCCTTCTGCTGTCAGTCATTTTAGGGAATGCAGCACTTATTCCTGACACACTGCAAGGAAAGAAAATCGTCTTTAAGTTCAGATAGACATTTTGAGGTTAGACAACCTGCTTCTCATGGCTACATTCTTTTCATTTCTAATTTGTGTGGAATAAATAGAGGATGACTTTGCCCAATTTAGACTTCTGCTACCAGAGACTCACATCACTTGGTAGTTGGTGCAGTTGACGCTGCTGATGGCTGTTACTAGCATCTCTGCAGTGAAACTGGGAAGGAGAGGGTTCAGCTTGATGTGGAACCAGTTCACCCAGTCAGAGTACTCAAAGTGTGCAAACCGAGGGATGATGATGTTGAAGGTTTGATTCATCATCACATCTCTCACAGCAGGCAGGATATCTCCAACCTGCTCCGAAACAAGGCAACAGTTCAGAAGGCTACTTCAGAGGAGTGTGAAGCATCACAATAGATGCCACCATAATGCAAGGTTTGTTGTGTAAGAGATTTCAAAGAGAGTAAGCTTGTCGGGTACCTTCTGCTGAGAGAGGACTGTGAGAAACTCATCCACGTTCTGGAAAGCATCGCCTTCCTCTAGACGAAGGAACACTAGATTGATCTGACTTGTGATGTTCAGTGCTCCAGAGGTCAGAGTCAGTTCAGCTACTTGGCCAGGGGTCAGCAGGTCCAATATTTCAAACTGAAATATGACACAGAGAGTTAAATGTTTGTGCCCATGGCCGACAGACAATGCCATACTCACAGCAGATTTATAGATGCTGCAGGCCTGGTGTTACTCACCCCAGAGAAGTATGCATTCAGATGTAAAAGTTGATCCAAAGTGGCATAAGTGGAGAAGTTGCCAAAGTTCTTTGCTAGCCATTCACTGCTGCTAGGTGTGCTGGTAACACAACCGGGATCTAAATAAAAGACAGGGAATGCAATCAGAACGTGACAAAGAGATGATGGTTCATGTCCATTAAGTGATTAGCAATCTAAATGTTGTAGAGGTAGGTGATAAGGGATGTTACAAGATGGAGGGCAATTCAAGTGTTTGAGCAGCATTTCTCTAAGTACCTGACAAGTCAGCTCTGGCCAGGAAAGGATAGATGAAATCAGTAAAGATGGACCATTTCTGGTTCTCGTCCAGGAGTGCATCTTCCCTGCTAAGGGCCTCCACCCTAAGATGGATGAGAATAGGTTAGACGTTATGATGGATCAAATGGTAATACCCTAATAAATTTAAATTGAATGAAGTCCCCAGCAATGTGCCTTGAAAGTCCAGTGTCTTTACTTACACAACTTGGTAGGTCTGACAGCTGAAGTTCTTGGAACTGAGACAAGAGAGGAAGTCTGCAGACACTGATGACAAAAATGGTCTGAGCCTCATTTGAAACCACTTGGTGATGAAAGCGGTATCCGTAAGCTGGGCAGCGTTAAAGTTTTGGACTGTCACCTCGCCGATGGCATCAAGAACATATGAGTCTGAGAGGCTTACATAATGGATCTGTAAAGAGCAGATGGATATTTCAGGGTATGTTTGAGAAGACATTTTGGGTTTTTATGACTCTTACACCACAGCACAACATTCTCTACCGTGTTGGAGTAAATATCCAGGGCTTCATCCAGAGGTGCTGCAAACTTTTGGAAGAAAAGCTTCCAAATTGCCCTGCTGTAGTTCATGCTGCTGGACAGTTTGCATGACATCACTGTGGCCAAATCACTGGAGGACAGCACTGCAAACTTGAAACACAAGAAAGTGGGAGGACAATTACAGAGACATGTTTATGTGGTCCTAAGTCTGAGATGAACATGAGTAAAGGCTATTGCAGCTGCTTCAAAGAGGTCTTACTGATGAACAGGCATAGTCAGAGATGCTGAAGTTGCAGAGCTGTGCCGATGTATTTCCAAGGGATATTTCATTCTGGAGTGGATCACTGCAGAGAACAAAATTCCAACATATTACATATAAGAGCTTTCAACAGTGTACATTTTGAATATTTTTCAAAGCATCATCTCTCACCTGCCCACACCCTGACAAACACCTGTTTCTGCAACAAGCAGAAAAAAAAAAAAAAAAAAAGTGATCAGAAGGTCAATATCAGCCTACTGGAATGTGTTTCAACATCACTGCATCTTAAAAGTTAGAGATCTGGAGAAAGGAACTTTATGATTGCTTACCATTGACCAATGTCTGTTTGCACTAAAAGAAAAAACAGAACATGCATGTTATCAGACACAAAGTATTGTCTTTACAGTCACATAGTCAATCAGTTCTTTAAAATGGAATACTTACCACACCAACAGGGACGGGAGCAGTGCAATCTAGAAAGGAGCAAGAAAGAGGTACAGTATTCAGAAGATGGGAAGAGGGACACTGAAAAAAAGCATTGAATTGTTTTAGGAATTTGAAATAATGCCATACTTAATGGCAAACTCTGGCTCAGGATTTCTCTGCTTGATCTGAGTTCCTGCTCTAGGTTGACTGGAAGAACCTCCAGACTCGTATCCATGCTCTTCAAACTGTGTTAATCAGAAAACATTCATTTTCATCTTCCTTGTACCCCAAATCTCTGAGAGAATATGTGGTCCAAAAACAGTGGAAGTCAAAGCCAATGAATAGTGAATCACTCACATTGCCTTATAGGATTCACAGCTGAGGTTGTTGGGGATCACGAACAGCCACGAGGGCTGGAAACTGGCCAGTACCACAAAGAGATTCTCTTGGAACCACAGCTCATAGTCACTCGGCTGGAAGAAGGGGAACTCTGGAGCAAGGGCCGTCAACGTCAAATTTAAGATTGTGGCGCTAACAGCTGCATTTTCAATGTAGAAAATGTGCTCCTAGGTAAGAAACAATTAAGGGTTTTAAAAACATTGTAGATATTTTAATGCACGACTGCCAGCTTGGCAGTTTTTCAGTGCTGCCTTTTGTCATGTTTACTGGTCAGAGACAACAGCTAACCTCTTTGGTGATGTTGACAAATGTCTCAAAGAACAAATTGAGCTGCTCCTTATTTGAAGATGACACTATCCCCAACATAGCTTCCTTCACCAGAGTCTCATTCTCCAGAGCACCACTGGATGGATCTAATATCAGCTCTGCTTTCTGTTCTGGAGAAAGTAAGCTCAGAACAGCAACCTGATGGGAATGAAGAAAAAATATTCTAAAGATATTGGTTGTGGAGAGTGAAGATTTTTCTTTTAAACGACTGCTAATATTAATATTCAGAACTCTAGGACAGGATACTTATTTTGTAAAAGCATCTGAAACAAATGTTTTGTGTTTTACCCCGGTTATATTCAAGTCTTTGAGGTCAGAGTAGGATGCAGCCGTATAGAACAGACCCAAGTAGACAGTCAGCCAGTCCGCATCATTGTGAATATCCATTCTGCAAACTGGTTGAACAAGAAACAAGACCATTGAAATCAATTACAACACATGGCACATAATAATGTCATAGCATGAGGCCACTGCATGTGAGAAACCGTACTTGTGAATCATGCTACAAAGACATGCACGGCAGCAGAATTGTGCAGTAAGTCACCTTACCTGGTGTATTTAGCTGTGCAGCAAAATCTTTCAAGAATTTCACTAAAACCTCAGTTAATTCATTCCTTCTGCTGTCAGTCATTTTAGGGAATGCAACACTTATTCCTGACATACTGCAAGGAAAGAAAATCGTCTTTTAGTTCAGATAGACATTTTGAGGTTAGACAACCTGCTTCTCATGGCTACATTCTTTTCATTTCTAATTTGTGTGGAACAAATAGAGGATGACTTTGCCCAATTTAGACTTCTGCTACCAGAGACTCACATCACTTGGTAGTTGGTGCAGTTGACGCTGCTGATGGCTGTTACTAGCATCTCTGCAGTGAAACTGGGAAGGAGAGGGTTCAGCTTGATGTGGAACCAGTTCACCCAGTCAGAGTACTCAAAGTGTGCAAACCGAGGGATGATGATGTTGAAGGTTTGATTCATCATCACATCTCTCACAGCAGGCAGGATATCTCCAACCTGCTCCGAAACAAGGCAACAGTTCAGAAGGCTACTTCAGAGGAGTGTGAAGCATCACAATAGATGCCACCATAATGCAAGGTTTGTTGTGTAAGAGATTTCAAAGAGAGTAAGCTTGTCGGGTACCTTCTGCTGAGAGAGGACTGTGAGAAACTCATCCACGTTCTGGAAAGCATCGCCTTCCTCTAGACGAAGGAACACTAGATTGATCTGACTTGTGTTGTTCAGTGCTCCAGAGGTCAGAGTCAGTTCAGCTACTTGGCCAGGGGTCAGCAGGTCCAATATTTCAAACTGAAATATGACACAGAGAGTTAAATGTTTGTGCCCATGGCCGACAGACAATGCCATACTCACAGCAGATTTATAGATGCTGCAGGCCTGGTGTTACTCACCCCAGAGAAGTATGCATTCAGATGTAAAAGTTGATCCAAAGTGGCATAAGTGGAGAAGTTGCCAAAGTTCTTTGCTAGCCATTCACTGCTGCTAGGTGTGCTGGTAACACAACCGGGATCTAAATAAAAGACAGGGAATGCAATCAGAACGTGACAAAGAGATGATGGTTCATGTCCATTAAGTGATTAGCAATCTAAATGTTGTAGAGGTAGGTGATAAGGGATGTTACAAGATGGAGGGCAATTCAAGTGTTTGAGCAGCATTTCTCTAAGTACCTGACAAGTCAGCTCTGTCCAGGAAAGGATAGATGAAATCAGTAAAGATGGACCATTTCTGGTTCTCGTCCAGGAGTGCATCTTCCCTGCTAAGGGCCTCCACCCTAAGATGGATGAGAATAGGTTAGACGTTATGATGGATCAAATGGTAATACCCTAATAAATTTAAATTGAATGAAATCCCCAGCAATGTGCCTTGAAAGTCCAGTGTCTTTACTTACACAACTTGGTAGGTCTGACAGCTGAAGTTCTTGGAACTGAGACAAGAGAGGAAGTCTGCAGACACTGATGACAAAAATGATCTGAGCCTCATTTGAAACCACTGGGTGATGAAAGCGGTATCCGTAAGCTGGGCAGCGTTAAAGTTTTGGACTGTCACCTCGCCGATGACATCAAGAACATATGAGTCTGAGAGGCTTACATAATGGATCTGTAAAGAGCAGATGGATATTTCAGGGTATGTTTGAGAAGACATTTTGGGTTTTTATGACTCTTACACCACAGCACAACATTCCCTACCGTGTTGGAGTAAATATCCAGGGCTTCATCCAGAGGTGCTGCAAACTTTTGGAAGAAAAGCTTCCAAATTGCCCTGCTGTAGTTCATGGTGCTGGACAGTTTGCATGACATCACTGTGGCCAAATCACTGGAGGACAGCACTGCAAACTTGAAACACAAGAAAGTGGGAGGACAATTACAGAGACATGTTTATGTGGTCCTAAGTCTGAGATGAACATGAGTAAAGGCTATTGCAGCTGCTTCAAAGAGGTCTTACTGATGAACAGGCATAGTCAGAGATGCTGAAGTTGCAGAGCTGTGCCGATGTATTTCCAAGGGATATTTCATTCTGGAGTGGATCACTGCAGAGAACAAAATTCCAACATATTACATATAAGAGCTTTCAACAGTGTACATTTTGAATATTTTTCAAAGCATCATCTCTCACCTGCCCACACCCTGACAAACATCTGTTTCTGCAACAAGCAGAAAAAAAACAGTGATCAGAAGGTCAATATCAGCCTACTGGAATATGTTTTGACATCACTGCATCTTAAAAGTTAGAGATCTGGAGAAAGGAACTTTATGATTGCTTACCATTGACCAATGTCTGTTTGCACTAAAAGAAAAAACAGAACATGCATGTTATCAGACACAAAGTATTGTCTTTACAGTCACATAGTCAATCAGTTCTTTAAAATGGAATACTTACCACACCAACAGGGACGGGAGCAGTGCAATCTAGAAAGGAGCAAGAAAGAGGTACAGTATTCAGAAGATGGGAAGAGGGACACTGAAAAAAAGCATTGAATTGTTTTAGGAATTTGAAATAATGCCATACTTAATGGCAAACTCTGGCTCAGGATTTCTCTGCTTGATCTGAGTTCCTGCTCTAGGTTGACTGGAAGAACCTCCAGACTCGTATCCATGCTCTTCAAACTGTGTTAATCAGAAAACATTCATTTTCATCTTCCTTGTACCCCAAATCTCTGAGAGAATATGTGGTCCAAAAACAGTGGAAGTCAAAGCCAATGAATAGTGAATCACTCACATTGCCTTATAGGATTCACAGCTGAGGTTGTTGGGGATCATGAACAGCCACGAGGGCTGGAAACTGGCCAGTACCACAAAGAGATTCTCTTGGAACCACAGCTCATAGTCACTCGGCTGGAACAAGGGGAACTCTGGAGCAAGGGCCGTCAACGTCAAATTTAAGATTGTGGCGCTAACAGCTGCATTTTCAATGTAGAAAATGTGCTCCTAGGTAAGAAACAATTAAGGGTTTTAAAAACATTGTAGATATTTTAATGCACGACTGCCAGCTTGGCAGTTTTTCAGTGCTGCCTTTTGTCATGTTTACTGGTCAGAGACAACAGCTAACCTCTTTGGTGATGTTGACAAATGTCTCAAAGAACAAATTGAGCTGCTCCTTATTTGAAGATGACACTATCCCCAACATAGCTTCCTTCACCAGAGTCTCATTCTCCAGAGCACCACTGGATGGATCTAATATCAGCTCTGCTTTCTGTTCTGGAGACAGTAAGCTCAGAACAGCAACCTGATGGGAATGAAGAAAAAATATTCTAAAGATATTGGTTGTGGAGAGTGAAGATTTTTCTTTTAAACGACTGCTAATATTAATATTCAGAACTCTAGGACAGGATAATTATTTTGTAAAAGCATCTGAAACAAAATTTTTGTGTTTTACCCCGGTTATATTCAAGTCTTTGAGGTCAGAGTAGGATGCAGCCGTATAGAACAGACCCAAGTAGACAGTCAGCCAGTCCGCATCATTGTGAATATCCATTCTGCAAACTGGTTGAACAAGAAACAAGACCATTGAAATCAATTACAACACATGGCACATAATAATGTCATAGCATGAGGCCACTGCATGTGAGAAACCGTACTTGTGAATCATGCTACAAAGACATGCACGGCAGCAGAATTGTGCAGTAAGTCACCTTACCTGGTGTATTTAGCTGTGCAGCAAAATCTTTCAAGAATTTCACTAAAACCTCAGTTAATTCATTCCTTCTGCTGTCAGTCATTTTAGGGAATGCAACACTTATTCCTGACATACTGCAAGGAAAGAAAATCGTCTTTAAGTTCAGATAGACATTTTGAGGTTAGACAACCTGCTTCTCATGGCTACATTCTTTTCATTTCTAATTTGTGTGGAACAAATAGAGGATGACTTTGCCCAATTTAGACTTCTCCTACCAGAGACTCACATCACTTGGTAGTTGGTGCAGTTGACGCTGCTGATGGCTGTTACTAGCATCTCTGCAGTGAAACTGGGAAGGAGAGGGTTCAGCTTGATGTGGAACCAGTTCACCCAGTCATAGTACTCAAAGTGTGCAAACCGAGGGATGATGATGTTGAAGGTTTGATTCATCATCACATCTCTCACAGCAGGCAGGATATCTCCAACCTGCTCCGAAACAAGGCAACAGTTCAGAAGGCTACTTCAGAGGAGTGTGAAGCATCACAATAGATGCCACCATAATGCAAGGTTTGTTGTGTAAGAGATTTCAAAGAGAGTAAGCTTGTCGGGTACCTTCTGCTGAGAGAGGACTGTGAGAAACTCATCCACGTTCTGGAAAGCATCGCCTTCCTCTAGACGAAGGAACACTAGATTGATCTGACTTGTGTTGTTCAGTGCTCCAGAGGTCAGAGTCAGTTCAGCTACTTGGCCAGGGGTCAGCAGGTCCAATATTTCAAACTGAAATATGACACAGAGAGTTAAATGTTTGTGCCCATGGCCGACAGACAATGCCATACTCACAGCAGATTTATAGATGCTGCAGGCCTGGTGTTACTCACCCCATAGAAGTATGCATTCAGATGTAAAAGTTGATCCAAAGTGGCATAAGTGGAGAAGTTGCCAAAGTTCTTTGCTAGCCATTCACTGCTGCTAGGTGTGCTGGTAACACAACCGGGATCTAAATAAAAGACAGGGAATGCAATCAGAACGTGACAAAGAGATGATGGTTCATGTCCATTAAGTGATTAGCAATCTAAATGTTGTAGAGGTAGGTGATAAGGGATGTTACAAGATGGAGGGCAATTCAAGTGTTTGAGCAGCATTTCTCTAAGTACCTGACAAGTCAGCTCTGGCCAGGAAAGGATAGATGAAATCAGTAAAGATGGACCATTTCTGGTTCTCGTCCAGGAGTGCATCTTCCCTGCTAAGGGCCTCCACCCTAAGATGGATGAGAATAGGTTAGACGTTATGATGGATCAAATGGTAATACCCTAATAAATTTAAATTGAATGAAATCCCCAGCAATGTGCCTTGAAAGTCCAGTGTCTTTACTTACACAACTTGGTAGGTCTGACAGCTGAAGTTCTTGGAACTGAGACAAGAGAGGAAGTCTGCAGACACTGATGACAAAAATGGTCTGAGCCTCATTTGAAACCACTGGGTGATGAAAGCGGTATCCGTAAGCTGGGCAGCGTTAAAGTTTTGGACTGTCACCTCGCCGATGACATCAAGAACATATGAGTCTGAGAGGCTTACATAATGGATCTGTAAAGAGCAGATGGATATTTCAGGGTATGTTTGAGAAGACATTTTGGGTTTTTATGACTCTTACACCACAGCACAACATTCCCTACCGTGTTGGAGTAAATATCCAGGGCTTCATCCAGAGGTGCTGCAAACTTTTGGAAGAAAAGCTTCCAAATTGCCCTGCTGTAGTTCATGCTGCTGGACAGTTTGCATGACATCACTGTGGCCAAATCACTGGAGGAAGGCACTGCAAACTTGAAACACAAGAAAGTGGGAGGACAATTACAGAGACATGTTTATGTGGTCCTAAGTCTGAGATGAACATGAGTAAAGGCTATTGCAGCTGCTTCAAAGAGGTCTTACTGATGAACAGGCATAGTCAGAGATGCTGAAGTTGCAGAGCTGTGCCGATGTATTTCCAAGGGATATTTCATTCTGGAGTGGATCACTGCAGAGAACAAAATTCCAACATATTACATATAAGAGCTTTCAACAGTGTACATTTTGAATATTTTTCAAAGCATCATCTCTCACCTGCCCACACCCTGACAAACATCTGTTTCTGCAACAAGCAGAAAAAAAACAGTGATCAGAAGGTCAATATCAGCCTACTGGAATATGTTTTGACATCACTGCATCTTAAAAGTTAGAGATCTGGAGAAAGGAACTTTATGATTGCTTACCATTGACCAATGTCTGTTTGCACTAAAAGAAAAAACAGAACATGCATGTTATCAGACACAAAGTATTGTCTTTACAGTCACATAGTCAATCAGTTCTTTAAAATGGAATACTTACCACACCAACAGGGACGGGAGCAGTGCAATCTAGAAAGGAGCAAGAAAGAGGTACAGTATTCAGAAGATGGGAAGAGGGACACTGAAAAAAAGCATTGAATTGTTTTAGGAATTTGAAATAATGCCATACTTAATGGCAAACTCTGGCTCAGGATTTCTCTGCTTGATCTGAGTTCCTGCTCTAGGTTGACTGGAAGAACCTCCAGACTCGTATCCATGCTCTTCAAACTGTGTTAATCAGAAAACATTCATTTTCATCTTCCTTGTACCCCAAATCTCTGAGAGAATATGTGGTCCAAAAACAGTGGAAGTCAAAGCCAATGAATAGTGAATCACTCACATTGCCTTATAGGATTCACAGCTGAGGTTGTTGGGGATCACGAACAGCCACGAGGGCTGGAAACTGGCCAGTACCACAAAGAGATTCTCTTGGAACCACAGCTCATAGTCACTCGGCTGGAAGAAGGGGAACTCTGGAGCAAGGGCCGTCAACGTCAAATTTAAGATTGTGGCGCTAACAGCTGCATTTTCAATGTAGAAAATGTGCTCCTAGGTAAGAAACAATTAAGGGTTTTAAAAACATTGTAGATATTTTAATGCATGACTGCCAGCTTGGCAGTTTTTCAGTGCTGCCTTTTGTCATGTTTACTGGTCAGAGACAACAGCTAACCTCTTTGGTGATGTTGACAAATGTCTCAAAGAACAAATTGAGCTGCTCCTTATTTGAAGATGACACTATCCCCAACATAGCTTCCTTCACCAGAGTCTCATTCTCCAGAGCACCACTGGATGGATCTAATATCAGCTCTGCTTTCTGTTCTGGAGACAGTAAGCTCAGAACAGCAACCTGATGGGAATGAAGAAAAAATATTCTAAAGATATTGGTTGTGGAGAGTGAAGATTTTTCTTTTAAACGACTGCTAATATTAATATTCAGAACTCTAGGACAGGATAATTATTTTGTAAAAGCATCTGAAACAAAATTTTTGTGTTTTACCCCGGTTATATTCAAGTCTTTGAGGTCAGAGTAGGATGCAGCCGTATAGAACAGACCCAAGTAGACAGTCAGCCAGTCCGCATCATTGTGAATATCCATTCTGCAAACTGGTTGAACAAGAAACAAGACCATTGAAATCAATTACAACACATGGCACATAATAATGTCATAGCATGAGGCCACTGCATGTGAGAAACCGTACTTGTGAATCATGCTACAAAGACATGCACGGCAGCAGAATTGTGCAGTAAGTCACCTTACCTGGTGTATTTAGCTGTGCAGCAAAATCTTTCAAGAATTTCACTAAAACCTCAGTTAATTCATTCCTTCTGCTGTCAGTCATTTTAGGGAATGCAACACTTATTCCTGACATACTGCAAGGAAAGAAAATCGTCTTTTAGTTCAGATAGACATTTTGAGGTTAGACAACCTGCTTCTCATGGCTACATTCTTTTCATTTCTAATTTGTGTGGAACAAATAGAGGATGACTTTGCCCAATTTAGACTTCTGCTACCAGAGACTCACATCACTTGGTAGTTGGTGCAGTTGACGCTGCTGATGGCTGTTACTAGCATCTCTGCAGTGAAACTGGGAAGGAGAGGGTTCAGCTTGATGTGGAACCAGTTCACCCAGTCAGAGTACTCAAAGTGTGCAAACCGAGGGATGATGATGTTGAAGGTTTGATTCATCATCACATCTCTCACAGCAGGCAGGATATCTCCAACCTGCTCCGAAACAAGGCAACAGTTCAGAAGGCTACTTCAGAGGAGTGTGAAGCATCACAATAGATGCCACCATAATGCAAGGTTTGTTGTGTAAGAGATTTCAAAGAGAGTAAGCTTGTCGGGTACCTTCTGCTGAGAGAGGACTGTGAGAAACTCATCCACGTTCTGGAAAGCATCGCCTTCCTCTAGACGAAGGAACACTAGATTGATCTGACTTGTGTTGTTCAGTGCTCCAGAGGTCAGAGTCAGTTCAGCTACTTGGCCAGGGGTCAGCAGGTCCAATATTTCAAACTGAAATATGACACAGAGAGTTAAATGTTTGTGCCCATGGCCGACAGACAATGCCATACTCACAGCAGATTTATAGATGCTGCAGGCCTGGTGTTACTCACCCCAGAGAAGTATGCATTCAGATGTAAAAGTTGATCCAAAGTGGCATAAGTGGAGAAGTTGCCAAAGTTCTTTGCTAGCCATTCACTGCTGCTAGGTGTGCTGGTAACACAACCGGGATCTAAATAAAAGACAGGGAATGCAATCAGAACGTGACAAAGAGATGATGGTTCATGTCCATTAAGTGATTAGCAATCTAAATGTTGTAGAGGTAGGTGATAAGGGATGTTACAAGATGGAGGGCAATTCAAGTGTTTGAGCAGCATTTCTCTAAGTACCTGACAAGTCAGCTCTGTCCAGGAAAGGATAGATGAAATCAGTAAAGATGGACCATTTCTGGTTCTCGTCCAGGAGTGCATCTTCCCTGCTAAGGGCCTCCACCCTAAGATGGATGAGAATAGGTTAGACGTTATGATGGATCAAATGGTAATACCCTAATAAATTTAAACTGAATGAAATCCCCAGCAATGTGCCTTGAAAGTCCAGTGTCTTTACTTACACAACTTGGTAGGTCTGACAGCTGAAGTTCTTGGAACTGAGACAAGAGAGGAAGTCTGCAGACACTGATGACAAAAATGATCTGAGCCTCATTTGAAACCACTGGGTGATGAAAGCGGTATCCGTAAGCTGGGCAGCGTTAAAGTTTTGGACTGTCACCTCGCCGATGACATCAAGAACATATGAGTCTGAGAGGCTTACATAATAGATCTGTAAAGAGCAGATGGATATTTCAGGGTATGTTTGAGAAGACATTTTGGGTTTTTATGACTCTTACACCACAGCACAACATTCCCTACCGTGTTGGAGTAAATATCCAGGGCTTCATCCAGAGGTGCTGCAAACTTTTGGAAGAAAAGCTTCCAAATTGCCCTGCTGTAGTTCATGGTGCTGGACAGTTTGCATGACATCACTGTGGCCAAATCACTGGAGGACAGCACTGCAAACTTGAAACACAAGAAAGTGGGAGGACAATTACAGAGACATGTTTATGTGGTCCTAAGTCTGAGATGAACATGAGTAAAGGCTATTGCAGCTGCTTCAAAGAGGTCTTACTGATGAACAGGCATAGTCAGAGATGCTGAAGTTGCAGAGCTGTGCCGATGTATTTCCGAGGGATATTTCATTCTGGAGTGGATCACTGCAGAGAACAAAATTCCAACATATTACATATAAGAGCTTTCAACAGTGTACATTTTGAATATTTTTCAAAGCATCATCTCTCACCTGCCCACACCCTGACAAACATCTGTTTCTGCAACAAGCAGAAAAAAAAAAAAAAAAAAAGTGATCAGAAGGTCAATATCAGCCTACTGGAATGTGTTTTGACATCACTGCATCTTAAAAGTTAGAGATCTGGAGAAAGGAACTTTATGATTGCTTACCATTGACCAATGTCTGTTTGCACTAAAAGAAAAAACAGAACATGCATGTTATCAGACACAAAGTATTGTCTTTACAGTCACATAGTCAATCAGTTCTTTAAAATGGAATACTTACCACACCAACAGGGACGGGAGCAGTGCAATCTAGAAAGGAGCAAGAAAGAGGTACAGTATTCAGAAGATGGGAAGAGGGACACTGAAAAAAAGCATTGAATTGTTTTAGGAATTTGAAATAATGCCATACTTAATGGCAAACTCTGGCTCAGGATTTCTCTGCTTGATCTGAGTTCCTGCTCTAGGTTGACTGGAAGAACCTCCAGACTCGTATCCATGCTCTTCAAACTGTGTTAATCAGAAAACATTCATTTTCATCTTCCTTGTACCCCAAATCTCTGAGAGAATATGTGGTCCAAAAACAGTGGAAGTCAAAGCCAATGAATAGTGAATCACTCACATTGCCTTATAGGATTCACAGCTGAGGTTGTTGGGGATCACGAACAGCCACGAGGGCTGGAAACTGGCCAGTACCACAAAGAGATTCTCTTGGAACCACAGCTCATAGTCACTCGGCTGGAAGAAGGGGAAATCTGGAGCAAGGGCCGTCAACGTCAAATTTAAGATTGTGGCGCTAACAGCTGCATTTTCAATGTAGAAAATGTGCTCCTAGGTAAGAAACAATTAAGGGTTTTAAAAACATTGTAGATATTTTAATGCACGACTGCCAGCTTGGCAGTTTTTCAGTGCTGCCTTTTGTCATGTTTACTGGTCAGAGACAACAGCTAACCTCTTTGGTGATGTTGACAAATGTCTCAAAGAACAAATTGAGCTGCTCCTTATTTGAAGATGACACTATCCCCAACATAGCTTCCTTCACCAGAGTCTCATTCTCCAGAGCACCACTGGATGGATCTAATATCAGCTCTGCTTTCTGTTCTGGAGAAAGTAAGCTCAGAACAGCAACCTGATGGGAATGAAGAAAAAATATTCTAAAGATATTGGTTGTGGAGAGTGAAGATTTTTCTTTTAAACGACTGCTAATATTAATATTCAGAACTCTAGGACAGGATACTTATTTTGTAAAAGCATCTGAAACAAAAGTTTTGTGTTTTACCCCGGTTATATTCAAGTCTTTGAGGTCAGAGTAGGATGCAGCCGTATAGAACAGACCCAAGTAGACAGTCAGCCAGTCCGCATCATTGTGAATATCCATTCTGCAAACTGGTTGAACAAGAAACAAGACCATTGAAATCAATTACAACACATGGCACATAATAATGTCATAGCATGAGGCCACTGCATGTGAGAAACCGTCCTTGTGAATCATGCTACAAAGACATGCACGGCAGCAGAATTGTGCAGTAAGTCACCTTACCTGGTGTATTTAGCTGTGCAGCAAAATCTTTCAAGAATTTCACTAAAACCTCAGTTAATTCATTCCTTCTGCTGTCAGTCATTTTAGGGAATGCAACACTTATTCCTGACACACTGCAAGGAAAGAAAATCGTCTTTAAGTTCAGATAGACATTTTGAGGTTAGACAACCTGCTTCTCATGGCTACATTCTTTTCATTTCTAATTTGTGTGGAACAAATAGAGGATGACTTTGCCCAATTTAGACTTCTGCTACCAGAGACTCACATCACTTGGTAGTTGGTGCAGTTGACGCTGCTGATGGCTGTTACTAGCATCTCTGCAGTGAAACTGGGAAGGAGAGGGTTCAGCTTGATGTGGAACCAGTTCACCCAGTCAGAGTACTCAAAGTGTGCAAACCGAGGGATGATGATGTTGAAGGTTTGATTCATCATCACATCTCTCACAACAGGCAGGATATCTCCAACCTGCTCCGAAACAAGGCAACAGTTCAGAAGGCTACTTCAGAGGAGTGTGAAGCATCACAATAGATGCCACCATAATGCAAGGTTTGTTGTGTAAGAGATTTCAAAGAGAGTAAGCTTGTCGGGTACCTTCTGCTGAGAGAGGACTGTGAGAAACTCATCCACGTTCTGGAAAGCATCGCCTTCCTCTAGACGAAGGAACACTAGATTGATCTGACTTGTGTTGTTCAGTGCTCCAGAGGTCAGAGTCAGTTCAGCTACTTGGCCAGGGGTCAGCAGGTCCAATATTTCAAACTGAAATATGACACAGAGAGTTAAATGTTTGTGCCCATGGCCGACAGACAATGCCATACTCACAGCAGATTTATAGATGCTGCAGGCCTGGTGTTACTCACCCCAGAGAAGTATGCATTCAGATGTAAAAGTTGATCCAAAGTGGCATAAGTGGAGAAGTTGCCAAAGTTCTTTGCTAGCCATTCACTGCTGCTAGGTGTGCTGGTAACACAACCGGGATCTAAATAAAAGACAGGGAATGCAATCAGAACGTGACAAAGAGATGATGGTTCATGTCCATTAAGTGATTAGCAATCTAAATGTTGTAGAGGTAGGTGATAAGGGATGTTACAAGATGGAGGGCAATTCAAATGTTCGAGCAGCATTTCTCTAAGTACCTGACAAGTCAGCTCTGGCCAGGAAAGGATAGATGAAATCAGTAAAGATGGACCATTTCTGGTTCTCGTCCAGGAGTGCATCTTCCCTGCTAAGGGCCTCCACCCTAAGATGGATGAGAATAGGTTAGACGTTATGATGGATCAAATGGTAATACCCTAATACATTTAAATTGAATGAAATCCCCAGCAATGTGCCTTGAAAGTCCAGTGTCTTTACTTACACAACTTGGTAGGTCTGACAGCTGAAGTTCTTGGAACTGAGACAAGAGAGGATGTCTGCAGACACTGATGACAAAAATGGTCTGAGCCTCATTTGAAACCACTGGGTGATGAAAGCGGTATCCATAAGCTGGGCAGCGTTAAAGTTTTGGACTGTCACCTCGCCGATGGAATCAAGAACATATGAGTCTGAGAGGCTTACATAATGGATCTGTAAAGAGCAGATGGATATTTCAGGGTATGTTTGAGAAGACATTTTGGGATTTTATGACTCTTACACCACAGCACAACATTCCCTACCGTGTTGGAGTAAATATCCAGGGCTTCATTCAGAGGTGCTGCAAACTTTTGGAAGAAAAGCTTCCAAATTGCCCTGCTGTAGTTCATGCTGCTGGACAGTTTGCATGACATCACTGTGGCCAAATCACTGGAGGACAGCACTGCAAACTTGAAACACAAGAAAGTGGGAGGACAATTACAGAGACATGTTTATGTGGTCCTAAGTCTGAGATGAACATGAGTAAAGGCTATTGCAGCTGCTTCAAAGAGGTCTTACTGATGAACAGGCATAGTCAGAGATGCTGAAGTTGCAGAGCTGTGCCGATGTATTTCCGAGGGATATTTCATTCTGGAGTGGATCACTGCAGAGAACAAAATTCCAACATATTACATATAAGAACTTTCAACAGTGTACATTTTGAATATTTTTCAAAGCATCATCTCTCACCTGCCCACACCCTGACAAACATCTGTTTCTGCAACAAGCAGAAAAAAAAAAAAAAAAAAACAGTGATCAGAAGGTCAATATCAGCCTACTGGAATGTGTTTTGACATCACTGCATCTTAAAAGGTAGAGATCTGGAGAAAGGAACTTTATGATTGCTTACCATTGACCAATGTCTGTTTGCACTAAAAGAAAAAACAGAACATGCATGTTATCAGACACAAAGTATTGTCTTTACAGTCACATAGTCAATCAGTTCTTTAAAATGGAATACTTACCACACCAACAGGGACGGGAGCAGTGCAATCTAGAAAGGAGCAAGAAAGAGGTACAGTATTCAGAAGATGGGAAGAGGGACACTGAAAAAAAGCATTGAATTGTTTTAGGAATTTGAAATAATGCCATACTTAATGGCAAATTCTGGCTCAGGATTTCTCTGCTTGATCTGAGTTCCTGCTCTAGGTCGACTGGAAAGACCTCCAGACTCGTATCCATGCTCTTCAAACTGTGTTAATCAGAAAACATTCATTTTCATCTTCCTTGTACTCCAAATCTCTGAGAGAATATGTGGTCCAAAAACAGTGGAAGTCAAAGCCAATGAATAGTGAATCACTCACATTGCCTTATAGGATTCACAGCTGAGGTTGTTGGGGATCACGAACAGCCACGAGGGCTGGAAACTGGCCAGTACCACAAAGAGATTCTCTTGGAACCACAGCTCATAGTCACTCGGCTGGAAGAAGGGGAACTCTGGAGCAAGGGCCGTCAACGTCAAATTTAAGATTGTGGCGCTAACAGCTGCATTTTCAATGTAGAAAATGTGCTCCTAGGTAAGAAACAATTAAGGGTTTTAAAAACATTGTAGATATTTTAATGCACGACTGCCAGCTTGGCAGTTTTTCAGTGCTGCCTTTTGTCATGTTTACTGGTCAGAGACAACAGCTAACCTCTTTGGTGATGTTGACAAATGTCTCAAAGAACAAATTGAGCTGCTCCTTATTTGAAGATGATACTATCCCCAACATAGCTTCCTTCACCAGAGTCTCATTCTCCAGAGCACCACTGGATGGATCTAATATCAGCTCTGCTTTCTGTTCTGGAGAAAGTAAGCTCAGAACAGCAACCTGATGGGAATGAAGAAAAAATATTCTAAAGATATTGGTTGTGGAGAGTGAAGATTTTTCTTTTAAACGACTGCTAATATTAATATTCAGAACTCTAGGACAGGATACTTATTTTGTAAAAGCATCTGAAACAAAAGTTTTGTGTTTTACCCCGGTTATATTCAAGTCTTTGAGGTCAGAGTAGGATGCAGCCGTATAGAACAGACCCAAGTAGACAGTCAGCCAGTCCGCATCATTGTGAATATCCATTCTGCAAACTGGTTGAACAAGAAACAAGACCATTGAAATCAATTACAACACATGGCACATAATAATGTCATAGCATGAGGCCACTGCATGTGAGAAACCGTACTTGTGAATCATGCTACAAAGACATGCACGGCAGCAGAATTGTGCAGTAAGTCACCTTACCTGGTGTATTTAGCTGTGCAGCAAAATCTTTCAAGAATTTCACTAAAACCTCAGTTAATTCATTCCTTCTGCTGTCAGTCATTTTAGGGAATGCAACACTTATTCCTGACACACTGCAAGGAAAGAAAATCGTCTTTAAGTTCAAATAGACATTTTGAGGTTAGACAACCTGCTTCTCATGGCTACATTGTTTTCATTTCTAATTTGTGTGGAACAAATAGAGGATGACTTTGCCCAATTTAGACTTCTGCTACCAGAGACTCACATCACTTGGTAGTTGGTGCAGTTGACGCTGCTGATGGCTGTTACTAGCATCTCTGCAGTGAAACTGGGAAGGAGAGGGTTCAGCTTGATGTGGAACCAGTTCACCCAGTCAGAGTACTCAAAGTGTGCAAACCGAGGGATGATGATGTTGAAGGTTTGATTCATCATCACATCTCTCACAGCAGGCAGGATATCTCCAACCTGCTCCGAAACAAGGCAACAGTTCAGAAGGCTACTTCAGAGGAGTGTGAAGCATCACAATAGATGCCACCATAATGCAAGGTTTGTTGTGTAAGAGATTTCAAAGAGAGTAAGCTTGTCGGGTACCTTCTGCTGAGAGAGGACTGTGAGAAACTCATCCACGTTCTGGAAAGCATCGCCTTCCTCTAGATGAAGGAACACTAGATTGATCTGACTTGTGTTGTTCAGTGCTCCAGAGGTCAGAGTCAGTTCAGCTACTTGGCCAGGGGTCAGCAGGTCCAATATTTCAAACTGAAATATGACACAGAGAGTTAAATGTTTGTGCCCATGGCCGACAGACAATGCCATACTCACAGCAGATTTATAGATGCTGCAGGCCTGGTGTTACTCACCCCAGAGAAGTATGCATTCAGATGTAAAAGTTGATCCAAAGTGGCATAAGTGGAGAAGTTGCCAAAGTTCTTTGCTAGCCATTCACTGCTGCTAGGTGTGCTGGTAACACAACCGGGATCTAAATAAAAGACAGGGAATGCAATCAGAACGTGACAAAGAGATGATGGTTCATGTCCATTAAGTGATTAGCAATCTAAATGTTGTAGAGGTAGGTGATAAGGGATGTTACAAGATGGAGGGCAATTCAAGTGTTCGAGCAGCATTCCTCTAAGTACCTGACAAGTCAGCTTTGGCCAGGAAAGGATAGATGAAATCAGTAAAGATGGACCATTTCTGGTTCTCGTCCAGGAGTGCATCTTCCCTGCTAAGGGCCTCCACCCTAAGATGGATGAGAAAAGGTTAGACGTTATGATGGATCAAATGGTAATACCCTAATAAATTTAAATTGAATGAAATCCCCAGCAATGTGCCTTGAAAGTCCAGTGTCTTTACTTACACAACTTGGTAGGTCTGACAGCTGAAGTTCTTGGAACTGAGACAAGAGAGGAAGTCTGCAGACACTGATGACAAAAATTGTCTGAGCCTCATTTGAAACCACTTGGTGATGAAAGCGGTATCCGTAAGCTGGGCAGCGTTAAAGTTTTGGACTGTCACCTCGCCGATGGCATCAAGAACATATGAGTCTAAGAGGCTTACATAATGGATCTGTAAAGAGCAGATGGATATTTCAGGGTATGTTTGAGAAGACATTTTGGGTTTTTATGACTCTTACACCACAGCACAACATTCCCTACCGTGTTGGAGTAAATATCCAGGGCTTCATCCAGAGGTGCTGCAAACTTTTGGAAGAAAAGCTTCCAAATTGCCCTGCTGTAGTTCATGCTGCTGGACAGTTTGCATGACATCACTGTGGCCAAATCACTGGAGGACAGCACTGCAAACTTGAAACACAAGAAAGTGGGAGGACAATTACAGAGACATGTTTATGTGGTCCTAAGTCTGAGATGAACATGAGTAAAGGCTATTGCAGCTGCTTCAAAGAGGTCTTACTGATGAACAGGCATAGTCAGAGATGCTGAAGTTGCAGAGCTGTGCCGATGTATTTCCGAGGGATATTTCATTCTGGAGTGGATCACTGCAGAGAACAAAATTCCAACATATTACATATAAGAACTTTCAACAGTGTACATTTTGAATATTTTTCAAAGCATCATCTCTCACCTGCCCACACCCTGACAAACATCTGTTTCTGCAACAAGCAGAAAAAAAAAAAAAAAAAAAAAAAACAGTGATCAGAAGGTCAATATCAGCCTACTGGAATGTGTTTTGACATCACTGCATCTTAAAAGTTAGAGATCTGGAGAAAGGAACTTTATGACTGCTTACCATTGACCAATGTCTGTTTGCACTAAAAGAAAAAACGGAACATGCATGTTATCAGACACAAAGTATTGTCTTTACAGTCACATAGTCAATCAGTTCTTTAAAATGGAATACTTACCACACCAACAGGGACGGGAGCAGTGCAATCTAGAAAGGAGCAAGAAAGAGGTACAGTATTCAGAAGATGGGAAGAGGGACACTGAAAAAAAGCATTGAATTGTTTTAGGAATTTGAAATAATGCCATACTTAATGGCAAATTCTGGCTCAGGATTTCTCTGCTTGATCT
Organism: Hoplias malabaricus; assembly: GCF_029633855.1. Classification (NCBI taxonomy): domain Eukaryota; kingdom Metazoa; phylum Chordata; class Actinopteri; order Characiformes; family Erythrinidae; genus Hoplias; species Hoplias malabaricus. Next base: position 55,720,068 of record NC_089801.1, on the reverse strand, counting down.
GAGTTCCTGCTCTAGGTTGACTGGAAGGACCTCCAGACTCGTATCCATGCTCTTCAAACTGTGTTAATCAGAAAACATTCATTTTCATCTTCCTTGTACTCCAAATCTCTGAGAGAATATGTGGTCCAAAAAACAGTGGAAGTCAAAGCCAATGAATAGTGAATCACTCACATTGCCTTATAGGATTCACAGCTGAGGTTGTTGGGGATCACGAACAGCCACGAGGGCTGGAAACTGGCCAGTACCACAAAGAGATTCTCTTGGAACCACAGCTCATAGTCACTCGGCTGGAAGAAGGGGAACTCTGGAGCAAGGGCCGTCAACGTCAAATTTAAGATTGTGGCGCTAACAGCTGCATTTTCAATGTAGAAAATGTGCTCCTAGGTAAGAAACAATTAAGGGTTTTAAAAACATTGTAGATATTTTAATGCACGACTGCCAGCTTGGCAGTTTTTCAGTGCTGCCTTTTGTCATGTTTACTGGTCAGAGACAACAGCTAACCTCTTTGGTGATGTTGACAAATGTCTCAAAGAACAAATTGAGCTGCTCCTTATTTGAAGATGACACTATCCCCAACATAGCTTCCTTCACCAGAGTCTCATTCTCCAGAGCACCACTGGATGGATCTAATATCAGCTCTGCTTTCTGTTCTGGAGAAAGTAAGCTCAGAACAGCAACCTGATGGGAATGAAGAAAAAATATTCTAAAGATATTGGTTGTGGAGAGTGAAGATTTTTCTTTTAAACGACTGCTAATATTAATATTCAGAACTCTAGGACAGGATACTTATTTTGTAAAAGCATCTGAAACAAAAGTTTTGTGTTTTACCCCGGTTATATTCAAGTCTTTGAGGTCAGAGTAGGATGCAGCCGTATAGAACAGACCCAAGTAGACAGTCAGCCAGTCCGCATCATTGTGAATATCCATTCTGCAAACTGGTTGAACAAGAAACAAGACCATTGAAATCAAGTACAACACATGGCACATAATAATGTCATAGCATGAGGCCACTGCATGTGAGAAACCGTACTTGTGAATCATGCTACAAAGACATGCACGGCAGCAGAATTGTGCAGTAAGTCACCTTACCTGGTGTATTTAGCTGTGCAGCAAAATCTTTCAAGAATTTCACTAAAACCTCAGTTAATTCATTCCTTCTGCTGTCAGTCATTTTAGGGAATGCAACACTTATTCCTGACACACTGCAAGGAAAGAAAATCGTCTTTAAGTTCAGATAGACATTTTGAGGTTAGACAACCTGCTTCTCATGGCTACATTCTTTTCATTTCTAATTTGTGTGGAACAAATAGAGGATGACTTTGCCCAATTTAGACTTCTGCTACCAGAGACTCACATCACTTGGTAGTTGGTGCAGTTGACGCTGCTGATGGCTGTTACTAGCATCTCTGCAGTGAAACTGGGAAGGAGAGGGTTCAGCTTGATGTGGAACCAGTTCACCCAGTCAGAGTACTCAAAGTGTGCAAACCGAGGGATGATGATGTTGAAGGTTTGATTCATCATCACATCTCTCACAGCAGGCAGGATATCTCCAACCTGCTCCGAAACAAGGCAACAGTTCAGAAGGCTACTTCAGAGGAGTGTGAAGCATCACAATAGATGCCACCATAATGCAAGGTTTGTTGTGTAAGAGATTTCAAAGAGAGTAAGCTTGTCGGGTACCTTCTGCTGAGAGAGGACTGTGAGAAACTCATCCACGTTCTGGAAAGCATCGCCTTCCTCTAGACGAAGGAACACTAGATTGATCTGACTTGTGTTGTTCAGTGCTCCAGAGGTCAGAGTCAGTTCAGCTACTTGGCCAGGGGTCAGCAGGTCCAATATTTCAAACTGAAATATGACACAGAGTGTTAAATGTTTGTGCCCATGGCCGACAGACAATGCCATACTCACAGCAGATTTATAGATGCTGCAGGCCTGGTGTTACTCACCCCAGAGAAGTATGCATTCAGATGTAAAAGTTGATCCAAAGTGGCATAAGTGGAGAAGTTGCCAAAGTTCTTTGCTAGCCATTCACTGCTGCTAGGTGTGCTGGTAACACAACCGGGATCTAAATAAAAGACAGGGAATGCAATCAGAACGTGACAAAGAGATGATGGTTCATGTCCATTAAGTGATTAGCAATCTAAATGTTGTAGAGGTAGGTGATAAGGGATGTTACAAGATGGAGGGCAATTCAAGTGTTCGAGCAGCATTTCTCTAAGTACCTGACAAGTCAGCTCTGGCCAGGAAAGGATAGATGAAATCAGTAAAGATGGAACATTTCTGGTTCTCGTCCAGGAGTGCATCTTCCCTGCTAAGGGCCTCCACCCTAAGATGGATGAGAATAGGTTAGACGTTATGATGGATCAAATGGTAATACCCTAATAAATTTAAATTGAATGAAATCCCCAGCAATGTGCCTTGAAAGTCCAGTGTCTTTACTTACACAACTTGGTAGGTCTGACAGCTGAAGTTCTTGGAACTGAGACAAGAGAGGAAGTCTGCAGACACTGATGACAAAAATGGTCTGAGCCTCATTTGAAACCACTGGGTGATGAAAGCGGTATCCGTAAGCTGGGCAGCGTTAAAGTTTTGGACTGTCACCTCGCCGATGGCATCAAGAACATATGAGTCTGAGAGGCTTACATAATGGATCTGTAAAGAGCAGATGGATATTTCAGGGTATGTTTGAGAAGACATTTTGGGATTTTATGACTCTTACACCACAGCACAACATTCCCTACCGTGTTGGAGTATATATCCAGGGCTTCATCCAGAGGTGCTGCAAACTTTTGGAAGAAAAGCTTCCAAATTGCCCTGCTGTAGTTCATGCTGCTGGACAGTTTGCATGACATCACTGTGGCCAAATCACTGGAGGACAGCACTGCAAACTTGAAACACAAGAAAGTGGGAGGACAATTACAGAGACATGTTTATGTGGTCCTAAGTCTGAGATGAACATGAGTAAAGGCTATTGCAGCTGCTTCAAAGAGGTCTTACTGATGAACAGGCATAGTCAGAGATGCTGAAGTTGCAGAGCTGTGCCGATGTATTTCCGAGGGATATTTCATTCTGGAGTGGATCACTGCAGAGAACAAAATTCCAACATATTACATATAAGAACTTTCAACAGTGTACATTTTGAATATTTTTCAAAGCATCATCTCTCACCTGCCCACACCCTGACAAACATCTGTTTCTGCAACAAGCAGAAAAAAAAAAAAAAAACAGTGATCAGAAAGTCAATATCAGCCTACTGGAATGTGTTTTGACATCACTGCATCTTAAAAGTTAGAGATCTGGAGAAAGGAACTTTATGACTGCTTACCATTGACCAATGTCTGTTTGCACTAAAAGAAAAAAACAGAACATGCATGTTATCAGACACAAAGTATTGTCTTTACAGTCACATAGTCAATCAGTTCTTTAAAATGGAATACTTACCACACCAACAGGGACGGGAGCAGTGCAATCTAGAAAGGAGCAAGAAAGAGGTACAGTATTCAGAAGATGGGAAGAGGGACACTGAAAAAAAGCATTGAATTGTTTTAGGAATTTGAAATAATGCCATACTTAATGGCAAATTCTGGCTCAGGATTTCTCTGCTTGATCTGAGTTCCTGCTCTAGGTTGACTGGAAGGACCTCCAGACTCGTATCCATGCTCTTCAAACTGTGTTAATCAGAAAACATTCATTTTCATCTTCCTTGTACTCCAAATCTCTGAGAGAATATGTGGTCCAAAAACAGTGGAAGTCAAAGCCAATGAATAGTGAATCACTCACATTGCCTTATAGGATTCACAGCTGAGGTTGTTGGGGATCACGAACAGCCACGAGGGCTGGAAACTGGCCAGTACCACAAAGAGATTCTCTTGGAACCACAGCTCATAGTCACTCGGCTGGAAGAAGGGGAACTCTGGAGCAAGGGCCGTCAACGTCAAATTTAAGATTGTGGCGCTAACAGCTGCATTTTCAATGTAGAAAATGTGCTCCTAGGTAAGAAACAATTAAGGGTTTTAAAAACATTGTAGATATTTTAATGCACGACTGCCAGCTTGGCAGTTTTTCAGTGCTGCCTTTTGTCATGTTTACTGGTCAGAGACAACAGCTAACCTCTTTGGTGATGTTGACAAATGTCTCAAAGAACAAATTGAGCTGCTCCTTATTTGAAGATGATACTATCCCCAACATAGCTTCCTTCACCAGAGTCTCATTCTCCAGAGCACCACTGGATGGATCTAATATCAGCTCTGCTTTCTGTTCTGGAGAAAGTAAGCTCAGAACAGCAACCTGATGGGAATGAAGAAAAAATATTCTAAAGATATTGGTTGTGGAGAGTGAAGATTTTTCTTTTAAACGACTGCTAATATTAATATTCAGAACTCTAGGACAGGATACTTATTTTGTAAAAGCATCTGAAACAAAGGTTTTGTGTTTTACCCCGGTTATATTCAAGTCTTTGAGGTCAGAGTAGGATGCAGCCGTATAGAACAGACCCAAGTAGACAGTCAGCCAGTCCGCATCATTGTGAATATCCATTCTGCAAACTGGTTGAACAAGAAACAAGACCATTGAAATCAATTACAACACATGGCACATAATAATGTCATAGCATGAGGCCACTGCATGTGAGAAACCGTACTTGTGAATCATGCTACAAAGACATGCACGGCAGCAGAATTGTGCAGTAAGTCACCTTACCTGGTGTATTTAGCTGTGCAGCAAAATCTTTCAAGAATTTCACTAAAACCTCAGTTAATTCATTCCTTCTGCTGTCAGTCATTTTAGGGAATGCAACACTTATTCCTGACACACTGCAAGGAAAGAAAATCGTCTTTAAGTTCAAATAGACATTTTGAGGTTAGACAACCTGCTTCTCATGGCTACATTGTTTTCATTTCTAATTTGTGTGGAACAAATAGAGGATGACTTTGCCCAATTTAGACTTCTGCTACCAGAGACTCACATCACTTGGTAGTTGGTGCAGTTGACGCTGCTGATGGCTGTTACTAGCATCTCTGCAGTGAAACTGGGAAGGAGAGGGTTCAGCTTGATGTGGAACCAGTTCACCCAGTCAGAGTACTCAAAGTGTGCAAACCGAGGGATGATGATGTTGAAGGTTTGATTCATCATCACATCTCTCACAGCAGGCAGGATATCTCCAACCTGCTCCGAAACAAGGCAACAGTTCAGAAGGCTACTTCAGAGGAGTGTGAAGCATCACAATAGATGCCACCATAATGCAATGTTTGTTGTGTAAGAGATTTCAAAGAGAGTAAGCTTGTCGGGTACCTTCTGCTGAGAGAGGACTGTGAGAAACTCATCCACGTTCTGGAAAGCATCGCCTTCCTCTAGACGAAGGAACACTAGATTGATCTGACTTGTGTTGTTCAGTGCTCCAGAGGTCAGAGTCAGTTCAGCTACTTGGCCAGGGGTCAGCAGGTCCAATATTTCAAACTGAAATATGACACAGAGAGTTAAATGTTTGTGCCCATGGCCGACAGACAATGCCATACTCACAGCAGATTTATAGATGCTGCAGGCCTGGTGTTACTCACCCCAGAGAAGTATGCATTCAGATGTAAAAGTTGATCCAAAGTGGCATAAGTGGAGAAGTTGCCAAAGTTCTTTGCTAGCCATTCACTGCTGCTAGGTGTGCTGGTAACACAACCGGGATCTAAATAAAAGACAGGGAATGCAATCAGAACGTGACAAAGAGATGATGGTTCATGTCCATTAAGTGATTATCAATCTAAATGTTGTAGAGGTAGGTGATAAGGGATGTTACAAGATGGAGGGCAATTCAAGTGTTCGAGCAGCATTTCTCTAAGTACCTGACAAGTCAGCTTTGGCCAGGAAAGGATAGATGAAATCAGTAAAGATGGACCATTTCTGGTTCTCGTCCAGGAGTGCATCTTCCCTGCTAAGGGCCTCCACCCTAAGATGGATGAGAAAAGGTTAGACGTTATGATGGATCAAATGGTAATACCCTAATAAATTTAAATTGAATGAAATCCCCAGCAATGTGCCTTGAAAGTCCAGTGTCTTTACTTACACAACTTGGTAGGTCTGACAGCTGAAGTTCTTGGAACTGAGACAAGAGAGGAAGTCTGCAGACACTGATGACAAAAATGGTCTGAGCCTCATTTGAAACCACTTGGTGATGAAAGCGGTATCCGTAAGCTGGGCAGCGTTAAAGTTTTGGACTGTCACCTCGCCGATGGCATCAAGAACATATGAGTCTGAGAGGCTTACATAATGGATCTGTAAAGAGCAGATGGATATTTCAGGGTATGTTTGAGAAGACATTTTGGGTTTTTATGACTCTTACACCACAGCACAACATTCCCTACCGTGTTGGAGTAAATATCCAGGGCTTCATCCAGAGGTGCTGCAAACTTTTGGAAGAAAAGCTTCCAAATTGCCCTGCTGTAGTTCATGCTGCTGGACAGTTTGCATGACATCACTGTGGCCAAATCACTGGAGGACAGCACTGCAAACTTGAAACACAAGAAAGTGGGAGGACAATTACAGAGACATGTTTATGTGGTCCTAAGTCTGAGATGAACATGAGTAAAGGCTATTGCAGCTGCTTCAAAGAGGTCTTACTGATGAACAGGCATAGTCAGAGATGCTGAAGTTGCAGAGCTGTGCCGATGTATTTCCGAGGGATATTTCATTCTGGAGTGGATCACTGCAGAGAACAAAATTCCAACATATTACATATAAGAACTTTCAACAGTGTACATTTTGAATATTTTTCAAAGCATCATCTCTCACCTGCCCACACCCTGACAAACATCTGTTTCTGCAACAAGCAGAAAAAAAAAAAAAAAAAAAAAACAGTGATCAGAAGGTCAATATCAGCCTACTGGAATGTGTTTTGACATCACTGCATCTTATAAGTTAGAGATCTGGAGAAAGGAACTTTATGACTGCTTACCATTGACCAATGTCTGTTTGCACTAAAAGAAAAAACGGAACATGCATGTTATCAGACACAAAGTATTGTCTTTACAGTCACATAGTCAATCAGTTCTTTAAAATGGAATACTTACCACACCAACAGGGACGGGAGCAGTGCAATCTAGAAAGGAGCAAGAAAGAGGTACAGTATTCAGAAGATGGGAAGAGGGACACTGAAAAAAAGCATTGAATTGTTTTAGGAATTTGAAATAATGCCATACTTAATGGCAAATTCTGGCTCAGGATTTCTCTGCTTGATCTGAGTTCCTGCTCTAGGTTGACTGGAAGGACCTCCAGACTCGTATCCATGCTCTTCAAACTGTGTTAATCAGAAAACATTCATTTTCATCTTCCTTGTACTCCAAATCTCTGAGAGAATATGTGGTCCAAAAAACAGTGGAAGTCAAAGCCAATGAATAGTGAATCACTCACATTGCCTTATAGGATTCACAGCTGAGGTTGTTGGGGATCACGAACAGCCACGAGGGCTGGAAACTGGCCAGTACCACAAAGAGATTCTCTTGGAACCACAGCTCATAGTCACTCGGCTGGAAGAAGGGGAACTCTGGAGCAAGGGCCGTCAACGTCAAATTTAAGATTGTGGCGCTAACAGCTGCATTTTCAATGTAGAAAATGTGCTCCTAGGTAAGAAACAATTAAGGGTTTTAAAAACATTGTAGATATTTTAATGCACGACTGCCAGCTTGGCAGTTTTTCAGTGCTGCCTTTTGTCATGTTTACTGGTCAGAGACAACAGCTAACCTCTTTGGTGATGTTGACAAATGTCTCAAAGAACAAATTGAGCTGCTCCTTATTTGAAGATGACACTATCCCCAACATAGCTTCCTTCACCAGAGTCTCATTCTCCAGAGCACCACTGGATGGATCTAATATCAGCTCTGCTTTCTGTTCTGGAGAAAGTAAGCTCAGAACAGCAACCTGATGGGAATGAAGAAAAAATATTCTAAAGATATTGGTTGTGGAGAGTGAAGATTTTTCTTTTAAACGACTGCTAATATTAATATTCAGAACTCTAGGACAGGATACTTATTTTGTAAAAGCATCTGAAACAAAAGTTTTGTGTTTTACCCCGGTTATATTCAAGTCTTTGAGGTCAGAGTAGGATGCAGCCGTATAGAACAGACCCAAGTAGACAGTCAGCCAGTCCGCATCATTGTGAATATCCATTCTGCAAACTGGTTGAACAAGAAACAAGACCATTGAAATCAATTACAACACATGGCACATAATAATGTCATAGCATGAGGCCACTGCATGTGAGAAACCGTACTTGTGAATCATGCTACAAAGACATGCACGGCAGCAGAATTGTGCAGTAAGTCACCTTACCTGGTGTATTTAGCTGTGCAGCAAAATCTTTCAAGAATTTCACTAAAACCTCAGTTAATTCATTCCTTCTGCTGTCAGTCATTTTAGGGAATGCAACACTTATTCCTGACACACTGCAAGGAAAGAAAATCGTCTTTAAGTTCAGATAGACATTTTGAGGTTAGACAACCTGCTTCTCATGGCTACATTCTTTTCATTTCTAATTTGTGTGGAACAAATAGAGGATGACTTTGCCCAATTTAGACTTCTGCTACCAGAGACTCACATCACTTGGTAGTTGGTGCAGTTGACGCTGCTGATGGCTGTTACTAGCATCTCTGCAGTGAAACTGGGAAGGAGAGGGTTCAGCTTGATGTGGAACCAGTTCACCCAGTCAGAGTACTCAAAGTGTGCAAACCGAGTGATGATGATGTTGAAGGTTTGATTCATCATAACATCTCTCACAGCAGGCAGGATATCTCCAACCTGCTCCGAAACAAGGCAACAGTTCAGAAGGCTACTTCAGAGGAGTGTGAAGCATCACAATAGATGCCACCATAATGCAAGGTTTGTTGTGTAAGAGATTTCAAAGAGAGTAAGCTTGTCGGGTACCTTCTGCTGAGAGAGGACTGTGAGAAACTCATCCACGTTCTGGAAAGCATCGCCTTCCTCTAGACGAAGGAACACTAGATTGATCTGACTTGTGTTGTTCAGTGCTCCAGAGGTCAGAGTCAGTTCAGCTACTTGGCCAGGGGTCAGCAGGTCCAATATTTCAAACTGAAATATGACACAGAGTGTTAAATGTTTGTGCCCATGGCCGACAGACAATGCCATACTCACAGCAGATTTATAGATGCTGCAGGCCTGGTGTTACTCACCCCAGAGAAGTATGCATTCAGATGTAAAAGTTGATCCAAAGTGGCATAAGTGGAGAAGTTGCCAAAGTTCTTTGCTAGCCATTCACTGCTGCTAGGTGTGCTGGTAACACAACCGGGATCTAAATAAAAGACAGGGAATGCAATCAGAACGTGACAAAGAGATGATGGTTCATGTCCATTAAGTGATTAGCAATCTAAATGTTGTAGAGGTAGGTGATAAGGGATGTTACAAGATGGAGGGCAATTCAAGTGTTCGAGCAGCATTTCTCTAAGTACCTGACAAGTCAGCTCTGGCCAGGAAAGGATAGATGAAATCAGTAAAGATGGACCATTTCTGGTTCTCGTCCAGGAGTGCATCTTCCCTGCTAAGGGCCTCCACCCTAAGATGGATGAGAATAGGTTAGACGTTATGATGGATCAAATGGTAATACCCTAATAAATTTAAATTGAATGAAATCCCCAGCAATGTGCCTTGAAAGTCCAGTGTCTTTACTTACACAACTTGGTAGGTCTGACAGCTGAAGTTCTTGGAACTGAGACAAGAGAGGAAGTCTGCAGACACTGATGACAAAAATGGTCTGAGCCTCATTTGAAACCACTTGGTGATGAAAGCGGTATCCGTAAGCTGGGCAGCGTTAAAGTTTTGGACTGTCACCTCGCCGATGGCATCAAGAACATATGAGTCTGAGAGGCTTACATAATGGATCTGTAAAGAGCAGATGGATATTTCAGGGTATGTTTGAGAAGACATTTTGGGTTTTTATGACTCTTACACCACAGCACAACATTCCCTACCGTGTTGGAGTAAATATCCAGGGCTTCATCCAGAGGTGCTGCAAACTTTTGGAAGAAAAGCTTCCAAATTGCCCTGCTGTAGTTCATGCTGCTGGACAGTTTGCATGACATCACTGTGGCCAAATCACTGGAGGACAGCGCTGCAAACTTGAAACACAAGAAAGTGGGAGGACAATTACAGAGACATGTTTATGTGGTCCTAAGTCTGAGATGAACATGAGTAAAGGTTATTGCAGCTGCTTCAAAGAGGTCTTACTGATGAACAGGCATAGTCAGAGATGCTGAAGTTGCAGAGCTGTGCCGATGTATTTCCAAGGGATATTTCATTCTGGAGTGGATCACTGCAGAGAACAAAATTCCAACATATTACATATAAGAACTTTCAACAGTGTACATTTTGAATATTTTTCAAAGCATCATCTCTCACCTGCCCACACCCTGACAAACATCTGTTTCTGCAACAAGCAGAAAAAAAAAACAGTGATCAGAAGGTCAATATCAGCCTACTGGAATGTGTTTTGACATCACTGCATCTTAAAAGTTAGAGATCTGGAGAAAGAAACTTTATGATTGCTTACCATTGACCAATGTCTGTTTGCACTAAAAGAAAAAACAGAACATGCATGTTATCAGACACAAAGTATTGTCTTTACAGTCACATAGTCAATCAGTTCTTTAAAATGGAATACTTACCACACCAACAGGGACGGGGGCAGTGCAATCTAGAAAGGAACAAGAAAGAGGTACAGTATTCAGAAGATGGGAAGAGGGACACTGAAAAAAGCATTGAATTGTTTTAGGAATTTGAAATAATGCCATACTTAATGGCAAACTCTGGCTCAGGATTTCTCTGCTTGATCTGAGTTCCTGCTCTAGGTTGACTGGAAGGACCTCCAGACTCGTATCCATGCTCTTCAAACTGTGTTAATCAGAAAACATTCATATTCATCTTCCTTGTACCCCAAATCTCTGAGAGAATATGTGGTCCAAAAACAGTGGAAGTCAAAGCCAATGAATAGTGAATCACTCACATTGCCTTATAGGATTCACAGCTGAGGTTGTTGGGGATCACGAACAGCCACGAGGGCTGGAAACTGGCCAGTACCACAAAGAGATTCTCTTGGAACCACAGCTCATAGTCACTCGGCTGGAAGAAGGGGAACTCTGGAGCAAGGGCCGTCAACGTTAAATTTAAGATTGTGGCGCTAACAGCTGCATTTTCAATGTAGAAAATGTGCTCCTAGGTAAGAAACAATTAAGGGTTTTAAAAACATTGTAGATATTTTAATGCACGACTGCCAGCTTGGCAGTTTTTCAGTGCTGCCTTTTGTCATGTTTACTGGTCAGAGACAACAGCTAACCTCTTTGGTGATGTTGACAAATGTCTCAAAGAACAAATTGAGCTGCTCCTTATTTGAAGATGACACTATCCCCAACATAGCTTCCTTCACCAGAGTCTCATTCTCCAGAGCACCACTGGATGGATCTAATATCAGCTCTGCTTTCTGTTCTGGAGAAAGTAAGCTCAGAACAGCAACCTGATGGGAATGAAGAAAAAATATTCTAAAGTTATTGGTTGTGGAGAGTGAAGATTTTTCTTTTAAACGACTGCTAATATTAATATTCAGAACTCTAGGACAGGATACTTATTTTGTAAAAGCATCTGAAACAAAAGTTTTGTGTTTTACCCCGGTTATATTCAAGTCTTTTAGGTCAGAGTAGGATGCAGCCGTATAGAACAGACCCAAGTAGACAGTCAGCCAGTCCGCATCATTGTGAATATCCATTCTGCAAACTGGTTGAACAAGAAACAAGACCATTGAAATCAATTACAACACATGGCACATAATAATGTCATAGCATGAGGCCACTGCATGTGAGAAACCGTACTTGTGAATCATGCTACAAAGACATGCACGGCAGCAGAATTGTGCAGTAAGTCACCTTACCTGGTGTATTTAGCTGTGCAGCAAAATCTTTCAAGAATTTCACTAAAACCTCAGTTAATTCATTCCTTCTGCTGTCAGTCATTTTAGGGAATGCAACACTTATTCCTGACACACTGCAAGGAAAGAAAATCGTCTTTAAGTTCAGATAGACATTTTGAGGTTAGACAACCTGCTTCTCATGGCTACATTCTTTTCATTTCTAATTTGTGTGGAACAAATAGAGGATGACTTTGCCCAATTTAGACTTCTGCTACCAGAGACTCACATCACTTGGTAGTTGGTGCAGTTGACGCTGCTGATGGCTGTTACTAGCATCTCTGCAGTGAAACTGGGAAGGAGAGGGTTCAGCTTGATGTGGAACCAGTTCACCCAGTCAGAGTACTCAAAGTGTGCAAACCGAAGGATGATGACGTTGAAGGTTTGATTCATCATCACATCTCTCACAGCAGGCAGGATATCTCCAACCTGCTCCGAAACAAGGCAACAGTTCAGAAGGATACTTCAGAGGAGTGTGAAGCATCACAATAGATGCCACCATAATGCAAGGTTTGTTGTGTAAGAGATTTCAAAGAGAGTAAGCTTGTCGGGTACCTTCTGCTGAGAGAGGACTGTGAGAAACTCATCCACGTTTTGGAAAGCATCGCCTTCCTCTAGACGAAGGAACACTAGATTGATCTGACTTGTGTTGTTCAGTGCCCCAGAGGTCAGAGTGAGTTCAGCTACTTGGCCAGGGGTCAGCAGGTCCAATATTTCAAACTGAAATATGACACAGAGTGTTAAATGTTTGTGCCCATGGCCGACAGACAATGCCATACTCACAGCAGATTTATAGATGCTGCAGGCCTGGTGTTACTCACCCCAGAGAAGTATGCATTTAGATGTAAAAGTTGATCCAAAGTGGCATAAGTGGAGAAGTTGCCAAAGTTCTTTGCTAGCCATTCACTGCTGCTAGGTGTGCTGGTAACACAACCGGGATCTAAAATAAAAGATAGGGAATGCAATCAGAACGTGACAAAGAGATGATGGTTCATGTCCATTAAGTGATTAGCAATCTAAATGTTGTAGAGGTATGTGATAAGGGATGTTACAAGATGGAGGGCAATTCAAGTGTTCGAGCAGCATTTCTCTAAGTACCTGACAAGTCAGCTCTGGCCAGGAAAGGATAGATGAAATCAGTAAAGATGGACCATTTCTGGTTCTCGTCCAGGAGTGCATCTTCCCTGCTAAGGGCCTCCACCCTAAGATGGATGAGAATAGGTTAGACGTTATGATGGATCAAATGGTAATACCCTAATAAATTTAAATTGAATGAAATCCCCAGCAATGTGCCTTGAAAGTCCAGTGTCTTTACTTACACAACTTGGTAGGTCTGACAGCTGAAGTTCTTGGAACTGAGACAAGAGAGGAAGTCTGCAGACACTGATGACAAAAATGGTCTGAGCCTCATTTGAAACCACTTGGTGATGAAAGCGGTATCCGTAAGCTGGGCAGCGTTAAAGTTTTGGACTGTCACCTCGCCGATGGCATCAAGAACATATGAGTCTGAGAGGCTTACATAATGGATCTGTAAAGAGCAGATGGATATTTCAGGGTATGTTTGAGAAGACATTTTGGGTTTTTATGACTCTTACACCACAGCACAACATTCCCTACCGTGTTGGAGTAAATATCCAGGGCTTCATCCAGAGGTGCTGCAAACTTTTGGAAGAAAAGCTTCCAAATTGCCCTGCTGTAGTTCATGCTGCTGGACAGTTTGCATGACATCACTGTGGCCAAATCACTGGAGGACAGCGCTGCAAACTTGAAACACAAGAAAGTGGGAGGACAATTACAGAGACATGTTTATGTGGTCCTAAGTCTGAGATGAACATGAGTAAAGGTTATTGCAGCTGCTTCAAAGAGGTCTTACTGATGAACAGGCATAGTCAGAGATGCTGAAGTTGCAGAGCTGTGCCGATGTATTTCCAAGGGATATTTCATTCTGGAGTGGATCACTGCAGAGAACAAAATTCCAACATATTACATATAAGAACTTTCAACAGTGTACATTTTGAATATTTTTCAAAGCATCATCTCTCACCTGCCCACACCCTGACAAACATCTGTTTCTGCAACAAGCAGAAAAAAAAACAGTGATCAGAAGGTCAATATCAGCCTACTGGAATGTGTTTTGACATCACTGCATCTTAAAAGTTAGAGATCTGGAGAAAGGAACTTTATGATTGCTTACCATTGACCAATGTCTGTTTGCACTAAAAGAAAAAACAGAACATGCATGTTATCAGACACAAAGTATTGTCTTTACAGTCACATAGTCAATCAGTTCTTTAAAATGGAATACTTACCATACCAACAGGGACGGGGGCAGTGCAATCTAGAAAGGAACAAGAAAGAGGTACAGTATTCAGAAGATGGGAAGAGGGACACTGAAAAAAGCATTGAATTGTTTTAGGAATTTGAAATAATGCCTTACTTAATGGCAAACTCTGGCTCAGGATTTCTCTGCTTGATCTGAGTTCCTGCTCTAGGTTGACTGGAAGGACCCCCAGACTCGTATCCATGCTCTTCAAACTGTGTTAATCAGAAAACATTCATATTCATCTTCCTTGTACCCCAAATCTCTGAGAGAATATGTGGTCCAAAAACAGTGGAAGTCAAAGCCAATGAATAGTGAATCACTCACATTGCCTTATAGGATTCACAGCTGAGGTTGTTGGGGATCACGAACAGCCACGAGGGCTGGAAACTGGCCAGTACCACAAAGAGATTCTCTTGGAACCACAGCTCATAGTCACTCGGCTGGAAGAAGGGGAACTCTGGAGCAAGGGCCGTCAACGTTAAATTTAAGATTGTGGCGCTAACAGCTGCATTTTCAATGTAGAAAATGTGCTCCTAGGTAAGAAACAATTAAGGGTTTTAAAAACATTGTAGATATTTTAATGCACGACTGCCAGCTTGGCAGTTTTTCAGTGCTGCCTTTTGTCATGTTTACTGGTCAGAGACAACAGCTAACCTCTTTGGTGATGTTGACAAATGTCTCAAAGAACAAATTGAGCTGCTCCTTATTTGAAGATGACACTATCCCCAACATAGCTTCCTTCACCAGAGTCTCATTCTCCAGAGCACCACTGGATGGATCTAATATCAGCTCTGCTTTCTGTTCTGGAGAAAGTAAGCTCAGAACAGCAACCTGATGGGAATGAAGAAAAAATATTCTAAAGTTATTGGTTGTGGAGAGTGAAGATTTTTCTTTTAAACGACTGCTAATATTAATATTCAGAACTCTAGGACAGGATACTTATTTTGTAAAAGCATCTGAAACAAAAGTTTTGTGTTTTACCCCGGTTATATTCAAGTCTTTTAGGTCAGAGTAGGATGCAGCCGTATAGAACAGACCCAAGTAGACAGTCAGCCAGTCCGCATCATTGTGAATATCCATTCTGCAAACTGGTTGAACAAGAAACAAGACCATTGAAATCAATTACAACACATGGCACATAATAATGTCATAGCATGAGGCCACTGCATGTGAGAAACCGTACTTGTGAATCATGCTACAAAGACATGCACGGCAGCAGAATTGTGCAGTAAGTCACCTTACCTGGTGTATTTAGCTGTGCAGCAAAATCTTTCAAGAATTTCACTAAAACCTCAGTTAATTCATTCCTTCTGCTGTCAGTCATTTTAGGGAATGCAACACTTATTCCTGACACACTGCAAGGAAAGAAAATCGTCTTTAAGTTCAGATAGACATTTTGAGGTTAGACAACCTGCTTCTCATGGCTACATTCTTTTCATTTCTAATTTGTGTGGAACAAATAGAGGATGACTTTGCCCAATTTAGACTTCTGCTACCAGAGACTCACATCACTTGGTAGTTGGTGCAGTTGACGCTGCTGATGGCTGTTACTAGCATCTCTGCAGTGAAACTGGGAAGGAGAGGGTTCAGCTTGATGTGGAACCAGTTCACCCAGTCAGAGTACTCAAAGTGTGCAAACCGAAGGATGATGACGTTGAAGGTTTGATTCATCATCACATCTCTCACAGCAGGCAGGATATCTCCAACCTGCTCCGAAACAAGGCAACAGTTCAGAAGGCTACTTCAGAGGAGTGTGAAGCATCACAATAGATGCCACCATAATGCAAGGTTTGTTGTGTAAGAGATTTCAAAGAGAGTAAGCTTATCGGGTACCTTCTGCTGAGAGAGGACTGTGAGAAACTCATCCACGTTTTGGAAAGCATCGCCTTCCTCTAGACGAAGGAACACTAGATTGATCTGACTTGTGTTGTTCAGTGCCCCAGAGGTCAGAGTGAGTTCAGCTACTTGGCCAGGGGTCAGCAGGTCCAATATTTCAAACTGAAATATGACACAGAGTGTTAAATGTTTGTGCCCATGGCCGACAGACAATGCCATACTCACAGCAGATTTATAGATGCTGCAGGCCTGGTGTTACTCACCCCAGAGAAGTATGCATTTAGATGTAAAAGTTGATCCAAAGTGGCATAAGTGGAGAAGTTGCCAAAGTTCTTTGCTAGCCATTCACTGCTGCTAGGTGTGCTGGTAACACAACCGGGATCTAAAATAAAAGATAGGGAATGCAATCAGAACGTGACAAAGAGATGATGGTTCATGTCCATTAAGTGATTAGCAATCTAAATGTTGTAGAGGTATGTGATAAGGGATGTTACAAGATGGAGGGCAATTCAAGTGTTCGAGCAGCATTTCTCTAAGTACCTGACAAGTCAGCTCTGGCCAGGAAAGGATAGATGAAATCAGTAAAGATGGACCATTTCTGGTTCTCGTCCAGGAGTGCATCTTCCCTGCTAA
The DNA here is from genome assembly GCF_029633855.1 of Hoplias malabaricus. Taxonomy (NCBI): domain Eukaryota; kingdom Metazoa; phylum Chordata; class Actinopteri; order Characiformes; family Erythrinidae; genus Hoplias; species Hoplias malabaricus. The sequence goes on along the minus strand of NC_089801.1, from coordinate 55,703,326 downwards.
GGGCCTCCACCCTAAGATGGATGAGAATAGGTTAGACGTTATGATGGATCAAATGGTAATGCCCTAATAAATTTAAATTGAATGAAATCCCCAGCAATGTGCCTTGAAAGTCCAGTGTCTTTACTTACACAACTTGGTAGGTCTGACAGCTGAAGTTCTTGGAACTGAGACAAGAGAGGAAGTCTGCAGACACTGATGACAAAAATGGTCTGAGCCTCATTTGAAACCACTTGGTGATGAAAGCGGTATCCGTAAGCTGGGCAGCGTTAAAGTTTTGGACTGTCACCTCGCCGATGGCATCAAGAACATATGAGTCTGAGAGGCTTACATAATGGATCTGTAAAGAGCAGATGGATATTTCAGGGTATGTTTGAGAAGACATTTTGGGTTTTTATGACTCTTACACCACAGCACAACATTCCCTACCGTGTTGGAGTAAATATCCAGGGCTTCATCCAGAGGTGCTGCAAACTTTTGGAAGAAAAGCTTCCAAATTGCCCTGCTGTAGTTCATGCTGCTGGACAGTTTGCATGACATCACTGTGGCCAAATCACTGGAGGACAGCGCTGCAAACTTGAAACACAAGAAAGTGGGAGGACAATTACAGAGACATGTTTATGTGGTCCTAAGTCTGAGATGAACATGAGTAAAGGCTATTGCAGCTGCTTCAAAGAGGTCTTACTGATGAACAGGCATAGTCAGAGATGCTGAAGTTGCAGAGCTGTGCCGATGTATTTCCAAGGGATATTTCATTCTGGAGTGGATCACTGCAGAGAACAAAATTCCAACATATTACATATAAGAACTTTCAACAGTGTACATTTTGAATATTTTTCAAAGCATCATCTCTCACCTGCCCACACCCTGACAAACATCTGTTTCTGCAACAAGCAGAAAAAAAAAACAGTGATCAGAAGGTCAATATCAGCCTACTGGAATGTGTTTTGACATCACTGCATCTTAAAAGTTAGAGATCTGGAGAAAGAAACTTTATGATTGCTTACCATTGACCAATGTCTGTTTGCACTAAAAGAAAAAACAGAACATGCATGTTATCAGACACAAAGTATTGTCTTTACAGTCACATAGTCAATCAGTTCTTTAAAATGGAATACTTACCACACCAACAGGGACGGGGGCAGTGCAATCTAGAAAGGAACAAGAAAGAGGTACAGTATTCAGAAGATGGGAAGAGGGACACTGAAAAAAGCATTGAATTGTTTTAGGAATTTGAAATAATGCCATACTTAATGGCAAACTCTGGCTCAGGATTTCTCTGCTTGATCTGAGTTCCTGCTCTAGGTTGACTGGAAGGACCTCCAGACTCGTATCCATGCTCTTCAAACTGTGTTAATCAGAAAACATTCATATTCATCTTCCTTGTACCCCAAATCTCTGAGAGAATATGTGGTCCAAAAACAGTGGAAGTCAAAGCCAATGAATAGTGAATCACTCACATTGCCTTATAGGATTCACAGCTGAGGTTGTTGGGGATCACGAACAGCCACGAGGGCTGGAAACTGGCCAGTACCACAAAGAGATTCTCTTGGAACCACAGCTCATAGTCACTCGGCTGGAAGAAGGGGAACTCTGGAGCAAGGGCCGTCAACGTTAAATTTAAGATTGTGGCGCTAACAGCTGCATTTTCAATGTAGAAAATGTGCTCCTAGGTAAGAAACAATTAAGGGTTTTAAAAACATTGTAGATATTTTAATGCACGACTGCCAGCTTGGCAGTTTTTCAGTGCTGCCTTTTGTCATGTTTACTGGTCAGAGACAACAGCTAACCTCTTTGGTGATGTTGACAAATGTCTCAAAGAACAAATTGAGCTGCTCCTTATTTGAAGATGACACTATCCCCAACATAGCTTCCTTCACCAGAGTCTCATTCTCCAGAGCACCACTGGATGGATCTAATATCAGCTCTGCTTTCTGTTCTGGAGAAAGTAAGCTCAGAACAGCAACCTGATGGGAATGAAGAAAAAATATTCTAAAGTTATTGGTTGTGGAGAGTGAAGATTTTTCTTTTAAACGACTGCTAATATTAATATTCAGAACTCTAGGACAGGATACTTATTTTGTAAAAGCATCTGAAACAAAAGTTTTGTGTTTTACCCCGGTTATATTCAAGTCTTTTAGGTCAGAGTAGGATGCAGCCGTATAGAACAGACCCAAGTAGACAGTCAGCCAGTCCGCATCATTGTGAATATCCATTCTGCAAACTGGTTGAACAAGAAACAAGACCATTGAAATCAATTACAACACATGGCACATAATAATGTCATAGCATGAGGCCACTGCATGTGAGAAACCGTACTTGTGAATCATGCTACAAAGACATGCACGGCAGCAGAATTGTGCAGTAAGTCACCTTACCTGGTGTATTTAGCTGTGCAGCAAAATCTTTCAAGAATTTCACTAAAACCTCAGTTAATTCATTCCTTCTGCTGTCAGTCATTTTAGGGAATGCAACACTTATTCCTGACACACTGCAAGGAAAGAAAATCGTCTTTAAGTTCAGATAGACATTTTGAGGTTAGACAACCTGCTTCTCATGGCTACATTCTTTTCATTTCTAATTTGTGTGGAACAAATAGAGGATGACTTTGCCCAATTTAGACTTCTGCTACCAGAGACTCACATCACTTGGTAGTTGGTGCAGTTGACGCTGCTGATGGCTGTTACTAGCATCTCTGCAGTGAAACTGGGAAGGAGAGGGTTCAGCTTGATGTGGAACCAGTTCACCCAGTCAGAGTACTCAAAGTGTGCAAACCGAAGGATGATGACGTTGAAGGTTTGATTCATCATCACATCTCTCACAGCAGGCAGGATATCTCCAACCTGCTCCGAAACAAGGCAACAGTTCAGAAGGATACTTCAGAGGAGTGTGAAGCATCACAATAGATGCCACCATAATGCAAGGTTTGTTGTGTAAGAGATTTCAAAGAGAGTAAGCTTGTCGGGTACCTTCTGCTGAGAGAGGACTGTGAGAAACTCATCCACGTTTTGGAAAGCATCGCCTTCCTCTAGACGAAGGAACACTAGATTGATCTGACTTGTGTTGTTCAGTGCCCCAGAGGTCAGAGTGAGTTCAGCTACTTGGCCAGGGGTCAGCAGGTCCAATATTTCAAACTGAAATATGACACAGAGTGTTAAATGTTTGTGCCCATGGCCGACAGACAATGCCATACTCACAGCAGATTTATAGATGCTGCAGGCCTGGTGTTACTCACCCCAGAGAAGTATGCATTTAGATGTAAAAGTTGATCCAAAGTGGCATAAGTGGAGAAGTTGCCAAAGTTCTTTGCTAGCCATTCACTGCTGCTAGGTGTGCTGGTAACACAACCGGGATCTAAAATAAAAGATAGGGAATGCAATCAGAACGTGACAAAGAGATGATGGTTCATGTCCATTAAGTGATTAGCAATCTAAATGTTGTAGAGGTATGTGATAAGGGATGTTACAAGATGGAGGGCAATTCAAGTGTTCGAGCAGCATTTCTCTAAGTACCTGACAAGTCAGCTCTGGCCAGGAAAGGATAGATGAAATCAGTAAAGATGGACCATTTCTGGTTCTCGTCCAGGAGTGCATCTTCCCTGCTAAGGGCCTCCACCCTAAGATGGATGAGAATAGGTTAGACGTTATGATGGATCAAATGGTAATACCCTAATAAATTTAAATTGAATGAAATCCCCAGCAATGTGCCTTGAAAGTCCAGTGTCTTTACTTACACAACTTGGTAGGTCTGACAGCTGAAGTTCTTGGAACTGAGACAAGAGAGGAAGTCTGCAGACACTGATGACAAAAATGGTCTGAGCCTCATTTGAAACCACTTGGTGATGAAAGCGGTATCCGTAAGCTGGGCAGCGTTAAAGTTTTGGACTGTCACCTCGCCGATGGCATCAAGAACATATGAGTCTGAGAGGCTTACATAATGGATCTGTAAAGAGCAGATGGATATTTCAGGGTATGTTTGAGAAGACATTTTGGGTTTTTATGACTCTTACACCACAGCACAACATTCCCTACCGTGTTGGAGTAAATATCCAGGGCTTCATCCAGAGGTGCTGCAAACTTTTGGAAGAAAAGCTTCCAAATTGCCCTGCTGTAGTTCATGCTGCTGGACAGTTTGCATGACATCACTGTGGCCAAATCACTGGAGGACAGCGCTGCAAACTTGAAACACAAGAAAGTGGGAGGACAATTACAGAGACATGTTTATGTGGTCCTAAGTCTGAGATGAACATGAGTAAAGGTTATTGCAGCTGCTTCAAAGAGGTCTTACTGATGAACAGGCATAGTCAGAGATGCTGAAGTTGCAGAGCTGTGCCGATGTATTTCCAAGGGATATTTCATTCTGGAGTGGATCACTGCAGAGAACAAAATTCCAACATATTACATATAAGAACTTTCAACAGTGTACATTTTGAATATTTTTCAAAGCATCATCTCTCACCTGCCCACACCCTGACAAACATCTGTTTCTGCAACAAGCAGAAAAAAAAACAGTGATCAGAAGGTCAATATCAGCCTACTGGAATGTGTTTTGACATCACTGCATCTTAAAAGTTAGAGATCTGGAGAAAGGAACTTTATGATTGCTTACCATTGACCAATGTCTGTTTGCACTAAAAGAAAAAACAGAACATGCATGTTATCAGACACAAAGTATTGTCTTTACAGTCACATAGTCAATCAGTTCTTTAAAATGGAATACTTACCATACCAACAGGGACGGGGGCAGTGCAATCTAGAAAGGAACAAGAAAGAGGTACAGTATTCAGAAGATGGGAAGAGGGACACTGAAAAAAGCATTGAATTGTTTTAGGAATTTGAAATAATGCCTTACTTAATGGCAAACTCTGGCTCAGGATTTCTCTGCTTGATCTGAGTTCCTGCTCTAGGTTGACTGGAAGGACCCCCAGACTCGTATCCATGCTCTTCAAACTGTGTTAATCAGAAAACATTCATATTCATCTTCCTTGTACCCCAAATCTCTGAGAGAATATGTGGTCCAAAAACAGTGGAAGTCAAAGCCAATGAATAGTGAATCACTCACATTGCCTTATAGGATTCACAGCTGAGGTTGTTGGGGATCACGAACAGCCACGAGGGCTGGAAACTGGCCAGTACCACAAAGAGATTCTCTTGGAACCACAGCTCATAGTCACTCGGCTGGAAGAAGGGGAACTCTGGAGCAAGGGCCGTCAACGTTAAATTTAAGATTGTGGCGCTAACAGCTGCATTTTCAATGTAGAAAATGTGCTCCTAGGTAAGAAACAATTAAGGGTTTTAAAAACATTGTAGATATTTTAATGCACGACTGCCAGCTTGGCAGTTTTTCAGTGCTGCCTTTTGTCATGTTTACTGGTCAGAGACAACAGCTAACCTCTTTGGTGATGTTGACAAATGTCTCAAAGAACAAATTGAGCTGCTCCTTATTTGAAGATGACACTATCCCCAACATAGCTTCCTTCACCAGAGTCTCATTCTCCAGAGCACCACTGGATGGATCTAATATCAGCTCTGCTTTCTGTTCTGGAGAAAGTAAGCTCAGAACAGCAACCTGATGGGAATGAAGAAAAAATATTCTAAAGTTATTGGTTGTGGAGAGTGAAGATTTTTCTTTTAAACGACTGCTAATATTAATATTCAGAACTCTAGGACAGGATACTTATTTTGTAAAAGCATCTGAAACAAAAGTTTTGTGTTTTACCCCGGTTATATTCAAGTCTTTTAGGTCAGAGTAGGATGCAGCCGTATAGAACAGACCCAAGTAGACAGTCAGCCAGTCCGCATCATTGTGAATATCCATTCTGCAAACTGGTTGAACAAGAAACAAGACCATTGAAATCAATTACAACACATGGCACATAATAATGTCATAGCATGAGGCCACTGCATGTGAGAAACCGTACTTGTGAATCATGCTACAAAGACATGCACGGCAGCAGAATTGTGCAGTAAGTCACCTTACCTGGTGTATTTAGCTGTGCAGCAAAATCTTTCAAGAATTTCACTAAAACCTCAGTTAATTCATTCCTTCTGCTGTCAGTCATTTTAGGGAATGCAACACTTATTCCTGACACACTGCAAGGAAAGAAAATCGTCTTTAAGTTCAGATAGACATTTTGAGGTTAGACAACCTGCTTCTCATGGCTACATTCTTTTCATTTCTAATTTGTGTGGAACAAATAGAGGATGACTTTGCCCAATTTAGACTTCTGCTACCAGAGACTCACATCACTTGGTAGTTGGTGCAGTTGACGCTGCTGATGGCTGTTACTAGCATCTCTGCAGTGAAACTGGGAAGGAGAGGGTTCAGCTTGATGTGGAACCAGTTCACCCAGTCAGAGTACTCAAAGTGTGCAAACCGAAGGATGATGACGTTGAAGGTTTGATTCATCATCACATCTCTCACAGCAGGCAGGATATCTCCAACCTGCTCCGAAACAAGGCAACAGTTCAGAAGGCTACTTCAGAGGAGTGTGAAGCATCACAATAGATGCCACCATAATGCAAGGTTTGTTGTGTAAGAGATTTCAAAGAGAGTAAGCTTATCGGGTACCTTCTGCTGAGAGAGGACTGTGAGAAACTCATCCACGTTTTGGAAAGCATCGCCTTCCTCTAGACGAAGGAACACTAGATTGATCTGACTTGTGTTGTTCAGTGCCCCAGAGGTCAGAGTGAGTTCAGCTACTTGGCCAGGGGTCAGCAGGTCCAATATTTCAAACTGAAATATGACACAGAGTGTTAAATGTTTGTGCCCATGGCCGACAGACAATGCCATACTCACAGCAGATTTATAGATGCTGCAGGCCTGGTGTTACTCACCCCAGAGAAGTATGCATTTAGATGTAAAAGTTGATCCAAAGTGGCATAAGTGGAGAAGTTGCCAAAGTTCTTTGCTAGCCATTCACTGCTGCTAGGTGTGCTGGTAACACAACCGGGATCTAAAATAAAAGATAGGGAATGCAATCAGAACGTGACAAAGAGATGATGGTTCATGTCCATTAAGTGATTAGCAATCTAAATGTTGTAGAGGTATGTGATAAGGGATGTTACAAGATGGAGGGCAATTCAAGTGTTCGAGCAGCATTTCTCTAAGTACCTGACAAGTCAGCTCTGGCCAGGAAAGGATAGATGAAATCAGTAAAGATGGACCATTTCTGGTTCTCGTCCAGGAGTGCATCTTCCCTGCTAAGGGCCTCCACCCTAAGATGGATGAGAATAGGTTAGACGTTATGATGGATCAAATGGTAATGCCCTAATAAATTTAAATTGAATGAAATCCCCAGCAATGTGCCTTGAAAGTCCAGTGTCTTTACTTACACAACTTGGTAGGTCTGACAGCTGAAGTTCTTGGAACTGAGACAAGAGAGGAAGTCTGCAGACACTGATGACAAAAATGGTCTGAGCCTCATTTGAAACCACTTGGTGATGAAAGCGGTATCCGTAAGCTGGGCAGCGTTAAAGTTTTGGACTGTCACCTCGCCGATGGCATCAAGAACATATGAGTCTGAGAGGCTTACATAATGGATCTGTAAAGAGCAGATGGATATTTCAGGGTATGTTTGAGAAGACATTTTGGGTTTTTATGACTCTTACACCACAGCACAACATTCCCTACCGTGTTGGAGTAAATATCCAGGGCTTCATCCAGAGGTGCTGCAAACTTTTGGAAGAAAAGCTTCCAAATTGCCCTGCTGTAGTTCATGCTGCTGGACAGTTTGCATGACATCACTGTGGCCAAATCACTGGAGGACAGCGCTGCAAACTTGAAACACAAGAAAGTGGGAGGACAATTACAGAGACATGTTTATGTGGTCCTAAGTCTGAGATGAACATGAGTAAAGGCTATTGCAGCTGCTTCAAAGAGGTCTTACTGATGAACAGGCATAGTCAGAGATGCTGAAGTTGCAGAGCTGTGCCGATGTATTTCCGAGGGATATTTCATTCTGGAGTGGATCACTGCAGAGAACAAAATTCCAACATATTACATATAAGAGCTTTCAACAGTGTACATTTTTAATATTTTTCAAAGCATCATCTCTCACCTGCCCACACCCTGACAAACATCTGTTTCTGCAACAAGCAGAAAAAAAAAACAGTGATCAGAAGGTCAATATCAGCCTACTGGAATGTGTTTTGACATCACTGCATCTTAAAAGTTAGAGATCTGGAGAAAGGAACTTTATGATTGCTTACCATTGACCAATGTCTGTTTGCACTAAAAGAAAAAACAGAACATGCATGTTATCAGACACAAAGTATTGTCTTTACAGTCACATAGTCAATCAGTTCTTTAAAATGGAATACTTACCATACCAACAGGGACGGGGGCAGTGCAATCTAGAAAGGAACAAGAAAGAGGTACAGTATTCAGAAGATGGGAAGAGGGACACTGAAAAAAGCATTGAATTGTTTTAGGAATTTGAAATAATGCCTTACTTAATGGCAAACTCTGGCTCAGGATTTCTCTGCTTGATCTGAGTTCCTGCTCTAGGTTGACTGGAAGGACCCCCAGACTCGTATCCATGCTCTTCAAACTGTGTTAATCAGAAAACATTCATATTCATCTTCCTTGTACCCCAAATCTCTGAGAGAATATGTGGTCCAAAAACAGTGGAAGTCAAAGCCAATGAATAGTGAATCACTCACATTGCCTTATAGGATTCACAGCTGAGGTTGTTGGGGATCACGAACAGCCACGAGGGCTGGAAACTGGCCAGTACCACAAAGAGATTCTCTTGGAACCACAGCTCATAGTCACTCGGCTGGAAGAAGGGGAACTCTGGAGCAAGGGCCGTCAACGTTAAATTTAAGATTGTGGCGCTAACAGCTGCATTTTCAATGTAGAAAATGTGCTCCTAGGTAAGAAACAATTAAGGGTTTTAAAAACATTGTAGATATTTTAATGCACGACTGCCAGCTTGGCAGTTTTTCAGTGCTGCCTTTTGTCATGTTTACTGGTCAGAGACAACAGCTAACCTCTTTGGTGATGTTGACAAATGTCTCAAAGAACAAATTGAGCTGCTCCTTATTTGAAGATGACACTATCCCCAACATAGCTTCCTTCACCAGAGTCTCATTCTCCAGAGCACCACTGGATGGATCTAATATCAGCTCTGCTTTCTGTTCTGGAGAAAGTAAGCTCAGAACAGCAACCTGATGGGAATGAAGAAAAAATATTCTAAAGTTATTGGTTGTGGAGAGTGAAGATTTTTCTTTTAAACGACTGCTAATATTAATATTCAGAACTCTAGGACAGGATACTTATTTTGTAAAAGCATCTGAAACAAAAGTTTTGTGTTTTACCCCGGTTATATTCAAGTCTTTTAGGTCAGAGTAGGATGCAGCCGTATAGAACAGACCCAAGTAGACAGTCAGCCAGTCCGCATCATTGTGAATATCCATTCTGCAAACTGGTTGAACAAGAAACAAGACCATTGAAATCAATTACAACACATGGCACATAATAATGTCATAGCATGAGGCCACTGCATGTGAGAAACCGTACTTGTGAATCATGCTACAAAGACATGCACGGCAGCAGAATTGTGCAGTAAGTCACCTTACCTGGTGTATTTAGCTGTGCAGCAAAATCTTTCAAGAATTTCACTAAAACCTCAGTTAATTCATTCCTTCTGCTGTCAGTCATTTTAGGGAATGCAACACTTATTCCTGACACACTGCAAGGAAAGAAAATCGTCTTTAAGTTCAGATAGACATTTTGAGGTTAGACAACCTGCTTCTCATGGCTACATTCTTTTCATTTCTAATTTGTGTGGAACAAATAGAGGATGACTTTGCCCAATTTAGACTTCTGCTACCAGAGACTCACATCACTTGGTAGTTGGTGCAGTTGACGCTGCTGATGGCTGTTACTAGCATCTCTGCAGTGAAACTGGGAAGGAGAGGGTTCAGCTTGATGTGGAACCAGTTCACCCAGTCAGAGTACTCAAAGTGTGCAAACCGAAGGATGATGACGTTGAAGGTTTGATTCATCATCACATCTCTCACAGCAGGCAGGATATCTCCAACCTGCTCCGAAACAAGGCAACAGTTCAGAAGGCTACTTCAGAGGAGTGTGAAGCATCACAATAGATGCCACCATAATGCAAGGTTTGTTGTGTAAGAGATTTCAAAGAGAGTAAGCTTATCGGGTACCTTCTGCTGAGAGAGGACTGTGAGAAACTCATCCACGTTTTGGAAAGCATCGCCTTCCTCTAGACGAAGGAACACTAGATTGATCTGACTTGTGTTGTTCAGTGCCCCAGAGGTCAGAGTGAGTTCAGCTACTTGGCCAGGGGTCAGCAGGTCCAATATTTCAAACTGAAATATGACACAGAGTGTTAAATGTTTGTGCCCATGGCCGACAGACAATGCCATACTCACAGCAGATTTATAGATGCTGCAGGCCTGGTGTTACTCACCCCAGAGAAGTATGCATTTAGATGTAAAAGTTGATCCAAAGTGGCATAAGTGGAGAAGTTGCCAAAGTTCTTTGCTAGCCATTCACTGCTGCTAGGTGTGCTGGTAACACAACCGGGATCTAAAATAAAAGATAGGGAATGCAATCAGAACGTGACAAAGAGATGATGGTTCATGTCCATTAAGTGATTAGCAATCTAAATGTTGTAGAGGTATGTGATAAGGGATGTTACAAGATGGAGGGCAATTCAAGTGTTCGAGCAGCATTTCTCTAAGTACCTGACAAGTCAGCTCTGGCCAGGAAAGGATAGATGAAATCAGTAAAGATGGACCATTTCTGGTTCTCGTCCAGGAGTGCATCTTCCCTGCTAAGGGCCTCCACCCTAAGATGGATGAGAATAGGTTAGACGTTATGATGGATCAAATGGTAATGCCCTAATAAATTTAAATTGAATGAAATCCCCAGCAATGTGCCTTGAAAGTCCAGTGTCTTTACTTACACAACTTGGTAGGTCTGACAGCTGAAGTTCTTGGAACTGAGACAAGAGAGGAAGTCTGCAGACACTGATGACAAAAATGGTCTGAGCCTCATTTGAAACCACTTGGTGATGAAAGCGGTATCCGTAAGCTGGGCAGCGTTAAAGTTTTGGACTGTCACCTCGCCGATGGCATCAAGAACATATGAGTCTGAGAGGCTTACATAATGGATCTGTAAAGAGCAGATGGATATTTCAGGGTATGTTTGAGAAGACATTTTGGGTTTTTATGACTCTTACACCACAGCACAACATTCCCTACCGTGTTGGAGTAAATATCCAGGGCTTCATCCAGAGGTGCTGCAAACTTTTGGAAGAAAAGCTTCCAAATTGCCCTGCTGTAGTTCATGCTGCTGGACAGTTTGCATGACATCACTGTGGCCAAATCACTGGAGGACAGCGCTGCAAACTTGAAACACAAGAAAGTGGGAGGACAATTACAGAGACATGTTTATGTGGTCCTAAGTCTGAGATGAACATGAGTAAAGGCTATTGCAGCTGCTTCAAAGAGGTCTTACTGATGAACAGGCATAGTCAGAGATGCTGAAGTTGCAGAGCTGTGCCGATGTATTTCCGAGGGATATTTCATTCTGGAGTGGATCACTGCAGAGAACAAAATTCCAACATATTACATATAAGAGCTTTCAACAGTGTACATTTTTAATATTTTTCAAAGCATCATCTCTCACCTGCCCACACCCTGACAAACATCTGTTTCTGCAACAAGCAGAAAAAAAAAACAGTGATCAGAAGGTCAATATCAGCCTACTGGAATGTGTTTTGACATCACTGCATCTTAAAAGTTAGAGATCTGGAGAAAGGAACTTTATGATTGCTTACCATTGACCAATGTCTGTTTGCACTAAAAGAAAAAACAGAACATGCATGTTATCAGACACAAAGTATTGTCTTTACAGTCACATAGTCAATCAGTTCTTTAAAATGGAATACTTACCACACCAACAGGGACGGGAGCAGTGCAATCTAGAAAGGAGCAAGAAAGAGGTACAGTATTCAGAAGATGGGAAGAGGGACACTGAAAAAAAAGCATTGAATTGTTTTAGGAATTTGAAATAATGCCATACTTAATGGCAAACTCTGGCTCAGGATTTCTCTGCTTGATCTGAGTTCCTGCTCTAGGTTGACTGGAAGGACCTCCAGACTCGTATCCATGCTCTTCAAACTGTGTTAACCAGAAAACATTCATATTCATCTTCCTTGTACCCCAAATCTCTGAGAGAATATGTGGTCCAAAAACAGTGGAAGTCAAAGCCAATGAATAGTGAATCACTCACATTGCCTTATAGGATTCACAGCTGAGGTTGTTGGGGATCACGAACAGCCACGAGGGCTGGAAACTGGCCAGTACCACAAAGAGATTCTCTTGGAACCACAGCTCATAGTCACTCGGCTGGAAGAAGGGGAACTCTGGAGCAAGGGCCGTCAACGTCAAATTTAAGATTGTGGCGCTAACAGCTGCATTTTCAATGTAGAAAATGTGCTCCTAGGTAAGAAACAATTAAGGGTTTTAAAAACATTGTAGATATTTTAATGCACGACTGCCAGCTTGGCAGTTTTTCAGTGCTGCCTTTTGTCATGTTTACTGGTCAGAGACAACAGCTAACCTCTTTGGTGATGTTGACAAATGTCTCAAAGAACAAATTGAGCTGCTCCTTATTTGAAGATGACACTATCCCCAACATAGCTTCCTTCACCAGAGTCTCATTCTCCAGAGCACCACTGGATGGATCTAATATCAGCTCTGCTTTCTGTTCTGGAGAAAGTAAGCTCAGAACAGCAACCTGATGGGAATGAAGAAAAAATATTCTAAAGTTATTGGTTGTGGAGAGTGAAGATTTTTCTTTTAAACGACTGCTAATATTAATATTCAGAACTCTAGGACAGGATACTTATTTTGTAAAAGCATCTGAAACAAAAGTTTTGTGTTTTACCCCGGTTATATTCAAGTCTTTTAGGTCAGAGTAGGATGCAGCCGTATAGAACAGACCCAAGTAGACAGTCAGCCAGTCCGCATCATTGTGAATATCCATTCTGCAAACTGGTTGAACAAGAAACAAGACCATTGAAATCAATTACAACACATGGCACATAATAATGTCATAGCATGAGGCCACTGCATGTGAGAAACCGTACTTGTGAATCATGCTACAAAGACATGCACGGCAGCAGAATTGTGCAGTAAGTCACCTTACCTGGTGTATTTAGCTGTGCAGCAAAATCTTTCAAGAATTTCACTAAAACCTCAGTTAATTCATTCCTTCTGCTGTCAGTCATTTTAGGGAATGCAACACTTATTCCTGACACACTGCAAGGAAAGAAAATCGTCTTTAAGTTCAGATAGACATTTTGAGGTTAGACAACCTGCTTCTCATGGCTACATTCTTTTCATTTCTAATTTGCGTGGAACAAATAGAGGATGACTTTGCCCAATTTAGACTTCTGCTACCAGAGACTCACATCACTTGGTAGTTGGTGCAGTTGACGCTGCTGATGGCTGTTACTAGCATCTCTGCAGTGAAACTGGGAAGGAGAGGGTTCAGCTTGATGTGGAACCAGTTCACCCAGTCAGAGTACTCAAAGTGTGCAAACCGAGGGATGATGATGTTGAAGGTTTGATTCATCATCACATCTCTCACAACAGGCAGGATATCTCCAACCTGCTCCGAAACAAGGCAACAGTTCAGAAGGATACTTCAGAGGAGTGTGAAGCATCACAATAGATGCCACCATAATGCAAGGTTTGTTGTGTAAGAGATTTCAAAGAGAGTAAGCTTGTCGGGTACCTTCTGCTGAGAGAGGACTGTGAGAAACTCATCCACGTTTTGGAAAGCATCGCCTTCCTCTAGACGAAGGAACACTAGATTGATCTGACTTGTGTTGTTCAGTGCCCCAGAGGTCAGAGTGAGTTCAGCTACTTGGCCAGGGGTCAGCAGGTCCAATATTTCAAACTGAAATATGACACAGAGAGTTAAATGTTTGTGCCCATGGCCGACAGACAATGCCATACTCACACCAGATTTATAGATGCTGCAGGCCTGGTGTTACTCACCCCAGAGAAGTATGCATTTAGATGTAAAAGTTGATCCAAAGTGGCATAAGTGGAGAAGTTGCCAAAGTTCTTTGCTAGCCATTCACTGCTGCTAGGTGTGCTGGTAACACAACCGGGATCTAAAATAAAAGATAGGGAATGCAATCAGAACGTGACAAAGAGATGATGGTTCATGTCCATTAAGTGATTAGCAATCTAAATGTTGTAGAGGTATGTGATAAGGGATGTTACAAGATGGAGGGCAATTCAAGTGTTCGAGCAGCATTTCTCTAAGTACCTGACAAGTCAGCTCTGGCCAGGAAAGGATAGATGAAATCAGTAAAGATGGACCATTTCTGGTTCTCGTCCAGGAGTGCATCTTCCCTGCTAAGGGCCTCCACCCTAAGATGGATGAGAATAGGTTAGACGTTATGATGGATCAAATGGTAATGCCCTAATAAATTTAAATTGAATGAAATCCCCAGCAATGTGCCTTGAAAGTCCAGTGTCTTTACTTACACAACTTGGTAGGTCTGACAGCTGAAGTTCTTGGAACTGAGACAAGAGAGGAAGTCTGCAGACACTGATGACAAAAATGGTCTGAGCCTCATTTGAAACCACTTGGTGATGAAAGCGGTATCCGTAAGCTGGGCAGCGTTAAAGTTTTGGACTGTCACCTCGCCGATGGCATCAAGAACATATGAGTCTGAGAGGCTTACATAATGGATCTGTAAAGAGCAGATGGATATTTCAGGGTATGTTTGAGAAGACATTTTGGGTTTTTATGACTCTTACACCACAGCACAACATTCCCTACCGTGTTGGAGTAAATATCCAGGGCTTCATCCAGAGGTGCGGCAAACTTTTGGAAGAAAAGCTTCCAAATTGCCCTGCTGTAGTTCATGCTGCTGTACAGTTTGCATGACATCACTGTGGCCAAATCACTGGAGGACAGCGCTGCAAACTTGAAACACAAGAAAGTGGGAGGACAATTACAGAGACATGTTTATGTGGTCCTAAGTCTGAGATGAACATGAGTAAAGGCTATTGCAGCTGCTTCAAAGAGGTCTTACTGATGAACAGGCATAGTCAGAGATGCTGAAGTTGCAGAGCTGTGCCGATGTATTTCCGAGGGATATTTCATTCTGGAGTGGATCACTGCAGAGAACAAAATTCCAACATATTACATATAAGAGCTTTCAACAGTGTACATTTTGAATATTTTTCAAAGCATCATCTCTCACCTGCCCACACCCTGACAAACATCTGTTTCTGCAACAAGCAGAAAGAAAAAAAAAAAACAGTGATCAAAAGGTCAATATCAGCCTACTGGAATGTGTTTTGACATCACTGCATTTTAAAAGTTAGAGATCTGGAGAAAGGAACTTTATGATTGCTTACCATTGACCAATGTCTGTTTGCACTAAAAGAAAAAACAGAACATGCATGTTATCAGACACAAAGTATTGTCTTTACAGTCACATAGTCAATCAGTTCTTTAAAATGGAATACTTACCACACCAACAGGGACGGGAGCAGTGCAATCTAGAAAGGAGCAAGAAAGAGGTACAGTATTCAGAAGATGGGAAGAGGGACACTGAAAAAAAAGCATTGAATTGTTTTAGGAATTTGAAATAATGCCATACTTAATGGCAAACTCTGGCTCAGGATTTCTCTGCTTGATCTGAGTTCCTGCTCTAGGTTGACTGGAAGGACCTCCAGACTCGTATCCATGCTCTTCAAACTGTGTTAATCAGAAAACATTCATATTCATCTTCCTTGTACCCCAAATCTCTGAGAGAATATGTGGTCCAAAAACAGTGGAAGTCAAAGCCAATGAATAGTGAATCACTCACATTGCCTTATAGGATTCACAGCTGAGGTTGTTGGGGATCACGAACAGCCACGAGGGCTGGAAACTGGCCAGTACCACAAAGAGATTCTCTTGGAACCACAGCTCAAAGTCACTCGGCTGGAAGAAGGGGAACTCTGGAGCAAGGGCCGTCAACGTCAAATTTAAGATTGTGGCGCTAACAGCTGCATTTTCAATATAGAAAATGTGCTCCTAGGTAAGAAACAATTAAGGGTTTTAAAAACATTGTAGATATTTTAATGCACGACTGCCAGCTTGGCAGTTTTTCAGTGCTGCCTTTTGTCATGTTTACTGGTCAGAGACAACAGCTAACCTCTTTGGTGATGTTGACAAATGTCTCAAAGAACAAATTGAGCTGCTCCTTATTTGAAGATGACACTATCCCCAACATAGCTTCCTTCACCAGAGTCTCATTCTCCAGAGCACCACTGGATGGATCTAATATCAGCTCTGCTTTCTGTTCTGGAGAAAGTAAGCTCAGAACAGCAACCTGATGGGAATGAAGAAAAAATATTCTAAAGATATTGGTTGTGGAGAGTGAAGATTTTTCTTTTAAACGACTGCTAATATTAATATTCAGAACTCTAGGACAGGATACTTATTTTGTAAAAGCATCTGAAACAAAAGTTTTGTGTTTTACCCCGGTTATATTCAAGTCTTTTAGGTCAGAGTAGGATGCAGCCGTATAGAACAGACCCAAGTAGACAGTCAGCCAGTCCGCATCATTGTGAATATCCATTCTGCAAACTGGTTGAACAAGAAACAAGACCATTGAAATCAATTACAACACATGGCACATAATAATGTCATAGCATGAGGCCACTGCATGTGAGAAACCGTACTTGTGAATCATGCTACAAAGACATGCACGGCAGCAGAATTGTGCAGTAAGTCACCTTACCTGGTGTATTTAGCTGTGCAGCAAAATCTTTCAAGAATTTCACTAAAACCTCAGTTAATTCATTCCTTCTGCTGTCAGTCATTTTAGGGAATGCAACACTTATTCCTGACACACTGCAAGGAAAGAAAATCGTCTTTAAGTTCAGATAGACATTTTGAGGTTAGACAACCTGCTTCTCATGGCTACATTCTTTTCATTTCTAATTTGTGTGGAACAAATAGAGGATGACTTTGCCCAATTTAGACTTCTGCTACCAGAGACTCACATCACTTGGTAGTTGGTGCAGTTGACGCTGCTGATGGCTGTTACTAGCATCTCTGCAGTGAAACTGGGAAGGAGAGGGTTCAGCTTGATGTGGAACCAGTTCACCCAGTCAGAGTACTCAAAGTGTGCAAACCGAAGGATGATGACGTTGAAGGTTTGATTCATCATCACATCTCTCACAGCAGGCAGGATATCTCCAACCTGCTCCGAAACAAGGCAACAGTTCAGAAGGCTACTTCAGAGGAGTGTGAAGCATCACAATAGATGCCACCATAATGCAAGGTTTGTTGTGTAAGAGATTTCAAAGAGAGTAAGCTTGTCGGGTACCTTCTGCTGAGAGAGGACTGTGAGAAACTCATCCACGTTTTGGAAAGCATCGCCTTCCTCTAGACGAAGGAACACTAGATTGATCTGACTTGTGTTGTTCAGTGCCCCAGAGGTCAGAGTGAGTTCAGCTACTTGGCCAGGGGTCAGCAGGTCCAATATTTCAAACTGAAATATGACACAGAGTGTTAAATGTTTGTGCCCATGGCCGACAGACAATGCCATACTCACAGCAGATTTATAGATGCTGCAGGCCTGGTGTTACTCACCCCAGAGAAGTATGCATTTAGATGTAAAAGTTGATCCAAAGTGGCATAAGTGGAGAAGTTGCCAAAGTTCTTTGCTAGCCATTCACTGCTGCTAGGTGTGCTGGTAACACAACCGGGATCTAAAATAAAAGATAGGGAATGCAATCAGAACGTGACAAAGAGATGATGGTTCATGTCCATTAAGTGATTAGCAATCTAAATGTTGTAGAGGTATGTGATAAGGGATGTTACAAGATGGAGGGCAATTCAAGTGTTCGAGCAGCATTTCTCTAAGTACCTGACAAGTCAGCTCTGGCCAGGAAAGGATAGATGAAATCAGTAAAGATGGACCATTTCTGGTTCTCGTCCAGGAGTGCATCTTCCCTGCTAAGGGCCTCCACCCTAAGATATATGAGAATAGGTTAGACGTTATGATGGATCAAATGGTAATGCCCTAATAAATTTAAATTGAATGAAATCCCCAGCAATGTGCCTTGAAAGTCCAGTGTCTTTACTTACACAACTTGGTAGGTCTGACAGCTGAAGTTCTTGGAACTGAGACAAGAGAGGAAGTCTGCAGACACTGATGACAAAAATGGTCTGAGCCTCATTTGAAACCACTTGGTGATGAAAGCGGTATCCGTAAGCTGGGCAGCGTTAAAGTTTTGGACTGTCACCTCGCCGATGGCATCAAGAACATATGAGTCTGAGAGGCTTACATAATGGATCTGTAAAGAGCAGATGGATATTTCAGGGTATGTTTGAGAAGACATTTTGGGTTTTTATGACTCTTACACCACAGCACAACATTCCCTACCGTGTTGGAGTAAATATCCAGGGCTTCATCCAGAGGTGCTGCAAACTTTTGGAAGAAAAGCTTCCAAATTGCCCTGCTGTAGTTCATGCTGCTGGACAGTTTGCATGACATCACTGTGGCCAAATCACTGGAGGACAGCGCTGCAAACTTGAAACACAAGAAAGTGGGAGGACAATTACAGAGACATGTTTATGTGGTCCTAAGTCTGAGATGAACATGAGTAAAGGCTATTGCAGCTGCTTCAAAGAGGTCTTACTGATGAACAGGCATAGTCAGAGATGCTGAAGTTGCAGAGCTGTGCCGATGTATTTCCGAGGGATATTTCATTCTGGAGTGGATCACTGCAGAGAACAAAATTCCAACATATTACATATAAGAGCTTTCAACAGTGTACATTTTTAATATTTTTCAAAGCATCATCTCTCACCTGCCCACACCCTGACAAACATCTGTTTCTGCAACAAGCAGAAAAAAAAAACAGTGATCAGAAGGTCAATATCAGCCTACTGGAATGTGTTTTGACATCACTGCATCTTAAAAGTTAGAGATCTGGAGAAAGGAACTTTATGATTGCTTACCATTGACCAATGTCTGTTTGCACTAAAAGAAAAAACAGAACATGCATGTTATCAGACACAAAGTATTGTCTTTACAGTCACATAGTCAATCAGTTCTTTAAAATGGAATACTTACCACACCAACAGGGACGGGAGCAGTGCAATCTAGAAAGGAGCAAGAAAGAGGTACAGTATTCAGAAGATGGGAAGAGGGACACTGAAAAAAAAGCATTGAATTGTTTTAGGAATTTGAAATAATGCCATACTTAATGGCAAACTCTGGCTCAGGATTTCTCTGCTTGATCTGAGTTCCTGCTCTAGGTTGACTGGAAGGACCTCCAGACTCGTATCCATGCTCTTCAAACTGTGTTAACCAGAAAACATTCATATTCATCTTCCTTGTACCCCAAATCTCTGAGAGAATATGTGGTCCAAAAACAGTGGAAGTCAAAGCCAATGAATAGTGAATCACTCACATTGCCTTATAGGATTCACAGCTGAGGTTGTTGGGGATCACGAACAGCCACGAGGGCTGGAAACTGGCCAGTACCACAAAGAGATTCTCTTGGAACCACAGCTCATAGTCACTCGGCTGGAAGAAGGGGAACTCTGGAGCAAGGGCCGTCAACGTCAAATTTAAGATTGTGGCGCTAACAGCTGCATTTTCAATGTAGAAAATGTGCTCCTAGGTAAGAAACAATTAAGGGTTTTAAAAACATTGTAGATATTTTAATGCACGACTGCCAGCTTGGCAGTTTTTCAGTGCTGCCTTTTGTCATGTTTACTGGTCAGAGACAACAGCTAACCTCTTTGGTGATGTTGACAAATGTCTCAAAGAACAAATTGAGCTGCTCCTTATTTGAAGATGACACTATCCCCAACATAGCTTCCTTCACCAGAGTCTCATTCTCCAGAGCACCACTGGATGGATCTAATATCAGCTCTGCTTTCTGTTCTGGAGAAAGTAAGCTCAGAACAGCAACCTGATGGGAATGAAGAAAAAATATTCTAAAGATATTGGTTGTGGAGAGTGAAGATTTTTCTTTTAAACGACTGCTAATATTAATATTCAGAACTCTAGGACAGGATACTTATTTTGTAAAAGCATCTGAAACAAAAGTTTTGTGTTTTACCCCGGTTATATTCAAGTCTTTTAGGTCAGAGTAGGATGCAGCCGTATAGAACAGACCCAAGTAGACAGTCAGCCAGTCCGCATCATTGTGAATATCCATTCTGCAAACTGGTTGAACAAGAAACAAGACCATTGAAATCAATTACAACACATGGCACATAATAATGTCATAGCATGAGGCCACTGCATGTGAGAAACCGTACTTGTGAATCATGCTACAAAGACATGCACGGCAGCAGAATTGTGCAGTAAGTCACCTTACCTGGTGTATTTAGCTGTGCAGCAAAATCTTTCAAGAATTTCACTAAAACCTCAGTTAATTCATTCCTTCTGCTGTCAGTCATTTTAGGGAATGCAACACTTATTCCTGACACACTGCAAGGAAAGAAAATCGTCTTTAAGTTCAGATAGACATTTTGAGGTTAGACAACCTGCTTCTCATGGCTACATTCTTTTCATTTCTAATTTGCGTGGAACAAATAGAGGATGACTTTGCCCAATTTAGACTTCTGCTACCAGAGACTCACATCACTTGGTAGTTGGTGCAGTTGACGCTGCTGATGGCTGTTACTAGCATCTCTGCAGTGAAACTGGGAAGGAGAGGGTTCAGCTTGATGTGGAACCAGTTCACCCAGTCAGAGTACTCAAAGTGTGCAAACCGAGGGATGATGACGTTGAAGGTTTGATTCATCATCACATCTCTCACAACAGGCAGGATATCTCCAACCTGCTCCGAAACAAGGCAACAGTTCAGAAGGCTACTTCAGAGGAGTGTGAAGCATCACAATAGATGCCACCATAATGCAAGGTTTGTTGTGTAAGAGATTTCAAAGAGAGTAAGCTTGTCGGGTACCTTCTGCTGAGAGAGGACTGTGAGAAACTCATCCACGTTTTGGAAAGCATCGCCTTCCTCTAGACGAAGGAACACTAGATTGATCTGACTTGTGTTGTTCAGTGCCCCAGAGGTCAGAGTGAGTTCAGCTACTTGGCCAGGGGTCAGCAGGTCCAATATTTCAAACTGAAATATGACACAGAGTGTTAAATGTTTGTGCCCATGGCCGACAGACAATGCCATACTCACACCAGATTTATAGATGCTGCAGGCCTGGTGTTACTCACCCCAGAGAAGTATGCATTTAGATGTAAAAGTTGATCCAAAGTGGCATAAGTGGAGAAGTTGCCAAAGTTCTTTGCTAGCCATTCACTGCTGCTAGGTGTGCTGGTAACACAACCGGGATCTAAAATAAAAGATAGGGAATGCAATCAGAACGTGACAAAGAGATGATGGTTCATGTCCATTAAGTGATTAGCAATCTAAATGTTGTAGAGGTATGTGATAAGGGATGTTACAAGATGGAGGGCAATTCAAGTGTTCGAGCAGCATTTCTCTAAGTACCTGACAAGTCAGCTCTGGCCAGGAAAGGATAGATGAAATCAGTAAAGATGGACCATTTCTGGTTCTCGTCCAGGAGTGCATCTTCCCTGCTAAGGGCCTCCACCCTAAGATGGATGAGAATAGGTTAGACGTTATGATGGATCAAATGGTAATGCCCTAATAAATTTAAATTGAATGAAATCCCCAGCAATGTGCCTTGAAAGTCCAGTGTCTTTACTTACACAACTTGGTAGGTCTGACAGCTGAAGTTCTTGGAACTGAGACAAGAGAGGAAGTCTGCAGACACTGATGACAAAAATGGTCTGAGCCTCATTTGAAACCACTTGGTGATGAAAGCGGTATCCGTAAGCTGGGCAGCGTTAAAGTTTTGGACTGTCACCTCGCCGATGGCATCAAGAACATATGAGTCTGAGAGGCTTACATAATGGATCTGTAAAGAGCAGATGGATATTTCAGGGTATGTTTGAGAAGACATTTTGGGTTTTTATGACTCTTACACCACAGCACAACATTCCCTACCGTGTTGGAGTAAATATCCAGGGCTTCATCCAGAGGTGCTGCAAACTTTTGGAAGAAAAGCTTCCAAATTGCCCTGCTGTAGTTCATGCTGCTGGACAGTTTGCATGACATCACTGTGGCCAAATCACTGGAGGACAGCGCTGCAAACTTGAAACACAAGAAAGTGGGAGGACAATTACAGAGACATGTTTATGTGGTCCTAAGTCTGAGATGAACATGAGTAAAGGCTATTGCAGCTGCTTCAAAGAGGTCTTACTGATGAACAGGCATAGTCAGAGATGCTGAAGTTGCAGAGCTGTGCCGATGTATTTCCGAGGGATATTTCATTCTGGAGTGGATCACTGCAGAGAACAAAATTCCAACATATTACATATAAGAGCTTTCAACAGTGTACATTTTTAATATTTTTCAAAGCATCATCTCTCACCTGCCCACACTCTGACAAACATCTGTTTCTGCAACAAGCAGAAAAAAAAAACAGTGATCAGAAGGTCAATATCAGCCTACTGGAATGTGTTTTGACATCACTGCATCTTAAAAGTTAGAGATCTGGAGAAAGGAACTTTATGATTGCTTACCATTGACCAATGTCTGTTTGCACTAAAAGAAAAAACAGAACATGCATGTTATCAGACACAAAGTATTGTCTTTACAGTCACATAGTCAATCAGTTCTTTAAAATGGAATACTTACCACACCAACAGGGACGGGAGCAGTGCAATCTAGAAAGGAGCAAGAAAGAGGTACAGTATTCAGAAGATGGGAAGAGGGACACTGAAAAAAAGCATTGAATTGTTTTAGGAATTTGAAATAATGCCATACTTAATGGCAAACTCTGGCTCAGGATTTCTCTGCTTGATCTGAGTTCCTGCTCTAGGTTGACTGGAAGGACCTCCAGACTCGTATCCATGCTCTTCAAACTGTGTTAATCAGAAAACATTCATTTTCATCTTCCTTGTACCCCAAATCTCTGAGAGAATATGTGGTCCAAAAACAGTGGAAGTCAAAGCCAATGAATAGTGAATCACTCACATTGCCTTATAGGATTCACAGCTGAGGTTGTTGGGGATCACGAACAGCCACGAGTGCTGGAAACTGGCCAGTACCACAAAGAGATTCTCTTGGAACCACAGCTCATAGTCACTCGGCTGGAAGAAGGGGAACTCTGGAGCAAGGGCCGTCAACGTCAAATTTAAGATTGTGGCGCTAACAGCTGCATTTTCAATGTAGAAAATGTGCTCCTAGGTAAGAAACAATTAAGGGTTTTAAAAACATTGTAGATATTTTAATGCACGACTGCCAGCTTGGCAGTTTTTCAGTGCTGCCTTTTGTCATGTTTACTGGTCAGAGACAACAGCTAACCTCTTTGGTGATGTTGACAAATGTCTCAAAGAACAAATTGAGCTGCTCCTTATTTGAAGATGACACTATCCCCAACATAGCTTCCTTCACCAGAGTCTCATTCTCCAGAGCACCACTGGATGGATCTAATATCAGCTCTGCTTTCTGTTCTGGAGAAAGTAAGCTCAGAACAGCAACCTGATGGGAATGAAGAAAAAATATTCTAAAGTTATTGGTTGTGGAGAGTGAAGATTTTTCTTTTAAACGACTGCTAATATTAATATTCAGAACTCTAGGACAGGATACTTATTTTGTAAAAGCATCTGAAACAAAAGTTTTGTGTTTTACCCCGGTTATATTCAAGTCTTTTAGGTCAGAGTAGGATGCAGCCGTATAGAACAGACCCAAGTAGACAGTCAGCCAGTCCGCATCATTGTGAATATCCATTCTGCAAACTGGTTGAACAAGAAACAAGACCATTGAAATCAATTACAACACATGGCACATAATAATGTCATAGCATGAGGCCACTGCATGTGAGAAACCGTACTTGTGAATCATGCTACAAAGACATGCACGGCAGCAGAATTGTGCAGTAAGTCACCTTACCTGGTGTATTTAGCTGTGCAGCAAAATCTTTCAAGAATTTCACTAAAACCTCAGTTAATTCATTCCTTCTGCTGTCAGTCATTTTAGGGAATGCAACACTTATTCCTGACACACTGCAAGGAAAGAAAATCGTCTTTAAGTTCAGATAGACATTTTGAGGTTAGACAACCTGCTTCTCATGGCTACATTCTTTTCATTTCTAATTTGCGTGGAACAAATAGAGGATGACTTTGCCCAATTTAGACTTCTGCTACCAGAGACTCACATCACTTGGTAGTTGGTGCAGTTGACGCTGCTGATGGCTGTTACTAGCATCTCTGCAGTGAAACTGGGAAGGAGAGGGTTCAGCTTGATGTGGAACCAGTTCACCCAGTCAGAGTACTCAAAGTGTGCAAACCGAGGGATGATGATGTTGAAGGTTTGATTCATCATCACATCTCTCACAACAGGCAGGATATCTCCAACCTGCTCCGAAACAAGGCAACAGTTCAGAAGGATACTTCAGAGGAGTGTGAAGCATCACAATAGATGCCACCATAATGCAAGGTTTGTTGTGTAAGAGATTTCAAAGAGAGTAAGCTTGTCGGGTACCTTCTGCTGAGAGAGGACTGTGAGAAACTCATCCACGTTTTGGAAAGCATCGCCTTCCTCTAGACGAAGGAACACTAGATTGATCTGACTTGTGTTGTTCAGTGCCCCAGAGGTCAGAGTGAGTTCAGCTACTTGGCCAGGGGTCAGCAGGTCCAATATTTCAAACTGAAATATGACACAGAGTGTTAAATGTTTGTGCCCATGGCCGACAGACAATGCCATACTCACACCAGATTTATAGATGCTGCAGGCCTGGTGTTACTCACCCCAGAGAAGTATGCATTTAGATGTGAAAGTTGATCCAAAGTGGCATAAGTGGAGAAGTTGCCAAAGTTCTTTGCTAGCCATTCACTGCTGCTAGGTGTGCTGGTAACACAACCGGGATCTAAAATAAAAGATAGGGAATGCAATCAGAACGTGACAAAGAGATGATGGTTCATGTCCATTAAGTGATTAGCAATCTAAATGTTGTAGAGGTATGTGATAAGGGATGTTACAAGATGGAGGGCAATTCAAGTGTTCGAGCAGCATTTCTCTAAGTACCTGACAAGTCAGCTCTGGCCAGGAAAGGATAGATGAAATCAGTAAAGATGGACCATTTCTGGTTCTCGTCCAGGAGTGCATCTTCCCTGCTAAGGGCCTCCACCCTAAGATGGATGAGAATAAGTTAGACGTTATGATGGATCAAATGGTAATACCCTAATAAATTTAAATTGAATGAAATCCCCAGCAATGTGCCTTGAAAGTCCAGTGTCTTTACTTACACAACTTGGTAGGTCTGACAGCTGAAGTTCTTGGAACTGAGACAAGAGAGGAAGTCTGCAGACACTGATGACAAAAATGGTCTGAGCCTCATTTGAAACCACTTGGTGATGAAAGCGGTATCCGTAAGCTGGGCAGCGTTAAAGTTTTGGACTGTCACCTCGCCGATGGCATCAAGAACATATGAGTCTGAGAGGCTTACATAATGGATCTGTAAAGAGCAGATGGATATTTCAGGGTATGTTTGAGAAGACATTTTGGGTTTTTATGACTCTTACACCACAGCACAACATTCCCTACCGTGTTGGAGTAAATATCCAGGGCTTCATCCAGAGGTGCGGCAAACTTTTGGAAGAAAAGCTTCCAAATTGCCCTGCTGTAGTTCATGCTGCTGTACAGTTTGCATGACATCACTGTGGCCAAATCACTGGAGGACAGCACTGCAAACTTGAAACACAAGAAAGTGGGAGGACAATTACAGAGACATGTTTATGTGGTCCTAAGTCTGAGATGAACATGAGTAAAGGCTATTGCAGCTGCTTCAAAGAGGTCTTACTGATGAACAGGCATAGTCAGAGATGCTGAAGTTGCAGAGCTGTGCCGATGTATTTCCGAGGGATATTTCATTCTGGAGTGGATCACTGCAGAGAACAAAATTCCAACATATTACATATAAGAGCTTTCAACAGTGTACATTTTGAATATTTTTCAAAGCATCATCTCTCACCTGCCCACACCCTGACAAACATCTGTTTCTGCAACAAGCAGAAAGAAAAAAAAAAAACAGTGATCAAAAGGTCAATATCAGCCTACTGGAATGTGTTTTGACATCACTGCATTTTAAAAGTTAGAGATCTGGAGAAAGGAACTTTATGATTGCTTACCATTGACCAATGTCTGTTTGCACTAAAAGAAAAAACAGAACATGCATGTTATCAGACACAAAGTATTGTCTTTACAGTCACATAGTCAATCAGTTCTTTAAAATGGAATACTTACCACACCAACAGGGACGGGAGCAGTGCAATCTAGAAAGGAGCAAGAAAGAGGTACAGTATTCAGAAGATGGGAAGAGGGACACTGAAAAAAAGCATTGAATTGTTTTAGGAATTTGAAATAATGCCATACTTAATGGCAAACTCTGGCTCAGGATTTCTCTGCTTGATCTGAGTTCCTGCTCTAGGTTGACTGGAAGGACCTCCAGACTCGTATCCATGCTCTTCAAACTGTGTTAATCAGAAAACATTCATTTTCATCTTCCTTGTACCCCAAATCTCTGAGAGAATATGTGGTCCAAAAACAGTGGAAGTCAAAGCCAATGAATAGTGAATCACTCACATTGCCTTATAGGATTCACAGCTGAGGTTGTTGGGGATCACGAACAGCCACGAGGGCTGGAAACTGGCAAGTACCACAAAGAGATTCTCTTGGAACCACAGCTCATAGTCACTCGGCTGGAAGAAGGGGAACTCTGGAGCAAGGGCCGTCAACGTCAAATTTAAGATTGTGGCGCTAACAGCTGCATTTTCAATGTAGAAAATGTGCTCCTAGGTAAGAAACAATTAAGGGTTTTAAAAACATTGTAGATATTTTAATGCACGACTGCCAGCTTGGCAGTTTTTCAGTGCTGCCTTTTGTCATGTTTACTGGTCAGAGACAACAGCTAACCTCTTTGGTGATGTTGACAAATGTCTCAAAGAACAAATTGAGCTGCTCCTTATTTGAAGATGACACTATCCCCAACATAGCTTCCTTCACCAGAGTCTCATTCTCCAGAGCACCACTGGATGGATCTAATATCAGCTCTGCTTTCTGTTCTGGAGAAAGTAAGCTCAGAACAGCAACCTGATGGGAATGAAGAAAAAATATTCTAAAGTTATTGGTTGTGGAGAGTGAAGATTTTTCTTTTAAACGACTGCTAATATTAATATTCAGAACTCTAGGACAGGATACTTATTTTGTAAAAGCATCTGAAACAAAAGTTTTGTGTTTTACCCCGGTTATATTCAAGTCTTTGAGGTCAGAGTAGGATGCAGCCGTATAGAACAGACCCAAGTAGACAGTCAGCCAGTCCGCATCATTGTGAATATCCATTCTGCAAACTGGTTGAACAAGAAACAAGACCATTGAAATCAATTACAACACATGGCACATAATAATGTCATAGCATGAGGCCACTGCATGTGAGAAACCGTACTTGTGAATCATGCTACAAAGACATGCACGGCAGCAGAATTGTGCAGTAAGTCACCTTACCTGGTGTATTTAGCTGTGCAGCAAAATCTTTCAAGAATTTCACTAAAACCTCAGTTAATTCATTCCTTCTGCTGTCAGTCATTTTAGGGAATGCAACACTTATTCCTGACACACTGCAAGGAAAGAAAATCGTCTTTAAGTTCAGATAGACATTTTGAGGTTAGACAACCTGCTTCTCATGGCTACATTCTTTTCATTTCTAATTTGCGTGGAACAAATAGAGGATGACTTTGCCCAATTTAGACTTCTGCTACCAGAGACTCACATCACTTGGTAGTTGGTGCAGTTGACGCTGCTGATGGCTGTTACTAGCATCTCTGCAGTGAAACTGGGAAGGAGAGGGTTCAGCTTGATGTGGAACCAGTTCACCCAGTCAGAGTACTCAAAGTGTGCAAACCGAGGGATGATGATATTGAAGGTTTGATTCATCATCACATCTCTCACAACAGGCAGGATATCTCCAACCTGCTCCGAAACAAGGCAACAGTTCAGAAGGATACTTCAGAGGAGTGTGAAGCATCACAATAGATGCCACCATAATGCAAGGTTTGTTGTGTAAGAGATTTCAAAGAGAGTAAGCTTGTCGGGTACCTTCTGCTGAGAGAGGACTGTGAGAAACTCATCCACGTTTTGGAAAGCATCGCCTTCCTCTAGACGAAGGAACACTAGATTGATCTGACTTGTGTTGTTCAGTGCCCCAGAGGTCAGAGTGAGTTCAGCTACTTGGCCAGGGGTCAGCAGGTCCAATATTTCAAACTGAAATATGACACAGAGTGTTAAATGTTTGTGCCCATGGCCGACAGACAATGCCATACTCACAGCAGATTTATAGATGCTGCAGGCCTGGTGTTACTCACCCCAGAGAAGTATGCATTTAGATGTAAAAGTTGATCCAAAGTGGCATAAGTGGAGAAGTTGCCAAAGTTCTTTGCTAGCCATTCACTGCTGCTAGGTGTGCTGGTAACACAACCGGGATCTAAAATAAAAGATAGGGAATGCAATCAGAACGTGACAAAGAGATGATGGTTCATGTCCATTAAGTGATTAGCAATCTAAATGTTGTAGAGGTATGTGATAAGGGATGTTACAAGATGGAGGGCAATTCAAGTGTTCGAGCAGCATTTCTCTAAGTACCTGACAAGTCAGCTCTGGCCAGGAAAGGATAGATGAAATCAGTAAAGATGGACCATTTCTGGTTCTCGTCCAGGAGTGCATCTTCCCTGCTAAGGGCCTCCACCCTAAGATGGATGAGAATAGGTTAGACGTTATGATGGATCAAATGGTAATACCCTAATAAATTTAAATTGAATGAAATCCCCAGCAATGTGCCTTGAAAGTCCAGTGTCTTTACTTACACAACTTGGTAGGTCTGACAGCTGAAGTTCTTGGAACTGAGACAAGAGAGGAAGTCTGCAGACACTGATGACAAAAATGGTCTGAGCCTCATTTGAAACCACTTGGTGATGAAAGCGGTATCCGTAAGCTGGGCAGCGTTAAAGTTTTGGACTGTCACCTCGCCGATGGCATCAAGAACATATGAGTCTGAGAGGCTTACATAATGGATCTGTAAAGAGCAGATGGATATTTCAGGGTATGTTTGAGAAGACATTTTGGGTTTTTATGACTCTTACACCACAGCACAACATTCCCTACCGTGTTGGAGTAAATATCCAGGGCTTCATCCAGAGGTGCGGCAAACTTTTGGAAGAAAAGCTTCCAAATTGCCCTGCTGTAGTTCATGCTGCTGTACAGTTTGCATGACATCACTGTGGCCAAATCACTGGAGGACAGCACTGCAAACTTGAAACACAAGAAAGTGGGAGGACAATTACAGAGACATGTTTATGTGGTCCTAAGTCTGAGATGAACATGAGTAAAGGCTATTGCAGCTGCTTCAAAGAGGTCTTACTGATGAACAGGCATAGTCAGAGATGCTGAAGTTGCAGAGCTGTGCCGATGTATTTCCGAGGGATATTTCATTCTGGAGTGGATCACTGCAGAGAACAAAATTCCAACATATTACATATAAGAGCTTTCAACAGTGTACATTTTGAATATTTTTCAAAGCATCATCTCTCACCTGCCCACACCCTGACAAACATCTGTTTCTGCAACAAGCAGAAAAAAAAAACAGTGATCAAAAGGTCAATATCAGCCTACTGGAATGTGTTTTGACATCACTGCATCTTAAAAGTTAGAGATCTGGAGAAAGGAACTTTATGATTGCTTACCATTGACCAATGTCTGTTTGCACTAAAAGAAAAAACAGAACATGCATGTTATCAGACACAAAGTATTGTCTTTACAGTCACATAGTCAATCAGTTCTTTAAAATGGAATACTTACCACACCAACAGGGACGGGAGCAGTGCAATCTAGAAAGGAGCAAGAAAGAGGTACAGTATTCAGAAGATGGGAAGAGGGACACTGAAAAAAAAGCATTGAATTGTTTTAGGAATTTGAAATAATGCCATACTTAATGGCAAACTCTGGCTCAGGATTTCTCTGCTTGATCTGAGTTCCTGCTCTAGGTTGACTGGAAGGACCTCCAGACTCGTATCCATGCTCTTCAAACTGTGTTAATCAGAAAACATTCATATTCATCTTCCTTGTACCCCAAATCTCTGAGAGAATATGTGGTCCAAAAACAGTGGAAGTCAAAGCCAATGAATAGTGAATCACTCACATTGCCTTATAGGATTCACAGCTGAGGTTGTTGGGGATCACGAACAGCCACGAGGGCTGGAAACTGGCCAGTACCACAAAGAGATTCTCTTGGAACCACAGCTCATAGTCACTCGGCTGGAAGAAGGGGAACTCTGGAGCAAGGGCCGTCAACGTCAAATTTAAGATTGTGGCGCTAACAGCTGCATTTTCAATGTAGAAAATGTGCTCCTAGGTAAGAAAAAATTAAGGGTTTTAAAAACATTGTAGATATTTTAATGCACGACTGCCAGCTTGGCAGTTTTTCAGTGCTGCCTTTTGTCATGTTTACTGGTCAGAGACAACAGCTAACCTCTTTGGTGATGTTGACAAATGTCTCAAAGAACAAATTGAGCTGCTCCTTATTTGAAGATGACACTATCCCCAACATAGCTTCCTTCACCAGAGTCTCATTCTCCAGAGCACCACTGGATGGATCTAATATCAGCTCTGCTTTCTGTTCTGGAGAAAGTAAGCTCAGAACAGCAACCTGATGGGAATGAAGAAAAAATATTCTAAAGTTATTGGTTGTGGAGAGTGAAGATTTTTCTTTTAAACGACTGCTAATATTAATATTCAGAACTCTAGGACAGGATACTTATTTTGTAAAAGCATCTGAAACAAAAGTTTTGTGTTTTACCCCGGTTATATTCAAGTCTTTTAGGTCAGAGTAGGATGCAGCCGTATAGAACAGACCCAAGTAGACAGTCAGCCAGTCCGCATCATTGTGAATATCCATTCTGCAAACTGGTTGAACAAGAAACAAGACCATTGAAATCAATTACAACACATGGCACATAATAATGTCATAGCATGAGGCCACTGCATGTGAGAAACCGTACTTGTGAATCATGCTACAAAGACATGCACGGCAGCAGAATTGTGCAGTAAGTCACCTTACCTGGTGTATTTAGCTGTGCAGCAAAATCTTTCAAGAATTTCACTAAAACCTCAGTTAATTCATTCCTTCTGCTGTCAGTCATTTTAGGGAATGCAACACTTATTCCTGACACACTGCAAGGAAAGAAAATCGTCTTTAAGTTCAGATAGACATTTTAAGGTTAGAAAACCTGCTTCTCATGGCTACATTCTTTTCATTTCTAATTTGCGTGGAACAAATAGAGGATGACTTTGCCCAATTTAGACTTCTGCTACCAGAGACTCACATCACTTGGTAGTTGGTGCAGTTGACGCTGCTGATGGCTGTTACTAGCATCTCTGCAGTGAAACTGGGAAGGAGAGGGTTCAGCTTGATGTGGAACCAGTTCACCCAGTCAGAGTACTCAAAGTGTGCAAACCGAGGGATGATGATGTTGAAGGTTTGATTCATCATCACATCTCTCACAACAGGCAGGATATCTCCAACCTGCTCCGAAACAAGGCAACAGTTCAGAAGGATACTTCAGAGGAGTGTGAAGCATCACAATAGATGCCACCATAATGCAAGGTTTGTTGTGTAAGAGATTTCAAAGAGAGTAAGCTTGTCGGGTACCTTCTGCTGAGAGAGGACTGTGAGAAACTCATCCACGTTTTGGAAAGCATCGCCTTCCTCTAGACGAAGGAACACTAGATTGATCTGACTTGTGTTGTTCAGTGCCCCAGAGGTCAGAGTGAGTTCAGCTACTTGGCCAGGGGTCAGCAGGTCCAATATTTCAAACTGAAATATGACACAGAGTGTTAAATGTTTGTGCCCATGGCCGACAGACAATGCCATACTCACACCAGATTTATAGATGCTGCAGGCCTGGTGTTACTCACCCCAGAGAAGTATGCATTTAGATGTAAAAGTTGATCCAAAGTGGCATAAGTGGAGAAGTTGCCAAAGTTCTTTGCTAGCCATTCACTGCTGCTAGGTGTGCTGGTAACACAACCGGGATCTAAAATAAAAGATAGGGAATGCAATCAGAACGTGACAAAGAGATGATGGTTCATGTCCATTAAGTGATTAGCAATCTAAATGTTGTAGAGGTATGTGATAAGGGATGTTACAAGATGGAGGGCAATTCAAGTGTTCGAGCAGCATTTCTCTAAGTACCTGACAAGTCAGCTCTGGCCAGGAAAGGATAGATGAAATCAGTAAAGATGGACCATTTCTGGTTCTCGTCCAGGAGTGCATCTTCCCTGCTAAGGGCCTCCACCCTAAGATGGATGAGAATAGGTTAGACGTTATGATGGATCAAATGGTAATACCCTAATAAATTTAAATTGAATGAAATCCCCAGCAATGTGCCTTGAAAGTCCAGTGTCTTTACTTACACAACTTGGTAGGTCTGACAGCTGAAGTTCTTGGAACTGAGACAAGAGAGGAAGTCTGCAGACACTGATGACAAAAATGGTCTGAGCCTCATTTGAAACCACTTGGTGATGAAAGCGGTATCCGTAAGCTGGGCAGCGTTAAAGTTTTGGACTGTCACCTCGCCGATGGCATCAAGAACATATGAGTCTGAGAGGCTTACATAATGGATCTGTAAAGAGCAGATGGATATTTCAGGGTATGTTTGAGAAGACATTTTGGGTTTTTATGACTCTTACACCACAGCACAACATTCCCTACCGTGTTGGAGTAAATATCCAGGGCTTCATCCAGAGGTGCGGCAAACTTTTGGAAGAAAAGCTTCCAAATTGCCCTGCTGTAGTTCATGCTGCTGTACAGTTTGCATGACATCACTGTGGCCAAATCACTGGAGGACAGCACTGCAAACTTGAAACACAAGAAAGTGGGAGGACAATTACAGAGACATGTTTATGTGGTCCTAAGTCTGAGATGAACATGAGTAAAGGCTATTGCAGCTGCTTCAAAGAGGTCTTACTGATGAACAGGCATAGTCAGAGATGCTGAAGTTGCAGAGCTGTGCCGATGTATTTCCGAGGGATATTTTATTCTGGAGTGGATCACTGCAGAGAACAAAATTCCAACATATTACATATAAGAGCTTTCAACAGTGTACATTTTGAATATTTTTCAAAGCATCATCTCTCACCTGCCCACACCCTGACAAACATCTGTTTCTGCAACAAGCAGAAAGGAAAAAAAAAAAACAGTGATCAAAAGGTCAATATCAGCCTACTGGAATGTGTTTTGACATCACTGCATTTTAAAAGTTAGAGATCTGGAGAAAGGAACTTTATGATTGCTTACCATTGACCAATGTCTGTTTGCACTAAAAGAAAAAACAGAACATGCATGTTATCAGACACAAAGTATTGTCTTTACAGTCACATAGTCAATCAGTTCTTTAAAATGGAATACTTACCACACCAACAGGGACGGGAGCAGTGCAATCTAGAAAGGAGCAAGAAAGAGGTACAGTATTCAGAAGATGGGAAGAGGGACACTGAAAAAAAGCATTGAATTGTTTTAGGAATTTGAAATAATGCCATACTTAATGGCAAACTCTGGCTCAGGATTTCTCTGCTTGATCTGAGTTCCTGCTCTAGGTTGACTGGAAGGACCTCCAGACTCGTATCCATGCTCTTCAAACTGTGTTAATCAGAAAACATTCATTTTCATCTTCCTTGTACCCCAAATCTCTGAGAGAATATGTGGTCCAAAAACAGTGGAAGTCAAAGCCAATGAATAGTGAATCACTCACATTGCCTTATAGGATTCACAGCTGAGGTTGTTGGGGATCACGAACAGCCACGAGGGCTGGAAACTGGCCAGTACCACAAAGAGATTCTCTTGGAACCACAGCTCATAGTCACTCGGCTGGAAGAAGGGGAACTCTGGAGCAAGGGCCGTCAACGTCAAATTTAAGATTGTGGCGCTAACAGCTGCATTTTCAATGTAGAAAATGTGCTCCTAGGTAAGAAACAATTAAGGGTTTTAAAAACATTGTAGATATTTTAATGCACGACTGCCAGCTTGGCAGTTTTTCAGTGCTGCCTTTTGTCATGTTTATTGGTCAGAGACAACAGCTAACCTCTTTGGTGATGTTGACAAATGTCTCAAAGAACAAATTGAGCTGCTCCTTATTTGAAGATGACACTATCCCCAACATAGCTTCCTTCACCAGAGTCTCATTCTCCAGAGCACCACTGGATGGATCTAATATCAGCTCTGCTTTCTGTTCTGGAGAAAGTAAGCTCAGAACAGCAACCTGATGGGAATGAAGAAAAAATATTCTAAAGTTATTGGTTGTGGAGAGTGAAGATTTTTCTTTTAAACGACTGCTAATATTAATATTCAGAACTCTAGGACAGGATACTTATTTTGTAAAAGCATCTGAAACAAAAGTTTTGTGTTTTACCCCGGTTATATTCAAGTCTTTTAGGTCAGAGTAGGATGCAGCCGTATAGAACAGACCCAAGTAGACAGTCAGCCAGTCCGCATCATTGTGAATATCCATTCTGCAAACTGGTTGAACAAGAAACAAGACCATTGAAATCAATTACAACACATGGCACATAATAATGTCATAGCATGAGGCCACTGCATGTGAGAAACCGTACTTGTGAATCATGCTACAAAGACATGCACGGCAGCAGAATTGTGCAGTAAGTCACCTTACCTGGTGTATTTAGCTGTGCAGCAAAATCTTTCAAGAATTTCACTAAAACCTCAGTTAATTCATTCCTTCTGCTGTCAGTCATTTTAGGGAATGCAACACTTATTCCTGACACACTGCAAGGAAAGAAAATCGTCTTTAAGTTCAGATAGACATTTTGAGGTTAGACAACCTGCTTCTCATGGCTACATTCTTTTCATTTCTAATTTGCGTGGAACAAATAGAGGATGACTTTGCCCAATTTAGACTTCTGCTACCAGAGACTCACATCACTTGGTAGTTGGTGCAGTTGACGCTGCTGATGGCTGTTACTAGCATCTCTGCAGTGAAACTGGGAAGGAGAGGGTTCAGCTTGATGTGGAACCAGTTCACCCAGTCAGAGTACTCAAAGTGTGCAAACCGAGGGATGATGATGTTGAAGGTTTGATTCATCATCACATCTCTCACAACAGGCAGGATATCTCCAACCTGCTCCGAAACAAGGCAACAGTTCAGAAGGATACTTCAGAGGAGTGTGAAGCATCACAATAGATGCCACCATAATGCAAGGTTTGTTGTGTAAGAGATTTCAAAGAGAGTAAGCTTGTCGGGTACCTTCTGCTGAGAGAGGACTGTGAGAAACTCATCCACGTTTTGGAAAGCATCGCCTTCCTCTAGACGAAGGAACACTAGATTGATCTGACTTGTGTTGTTCAGTGCCCCAGAGGTCAGAGTGAGTTCAGCTACTTGGCCAGGGGTCAGCAGGTCCAATATTTCAAACTGAAATATGACACAGAGTGTTAAATGTTTGTGCCCATGGCCGACAGACAATGCCATACTCACACCAGATTTATAGATGCTGCAGGCCTGGTGTTACTCACCCCAGAGAAGTATGCATTTAGATGTGAAAGTTGATCCAAAGTGGCATAAGTGGAGAAGTTGCCAAAGTTCTTTGCTAGCCATTCACTGCTGCTAGGTGTGCTGGTAACACAACCGGGATCTAAAATAAAAGATAGGGAATGCAATCAGAACGTGACAAAGAGATGATGGTTCATGTCCATTAAGTGATTAGCAATCTAAATGTTGTAGAGGTATGTGATAAGGGATGTTACAAGATGGAGGGCAATTCAAGTGTTCGAGCAGCATTTCTCTAAGTACCTGACAAGTCAGCTCTGGCCAGGAAAGGATAGATGAAATCAGTAAAGATGGACCATTTCTGGTTCTCGTCCAGGAGTGCATCTTCCCTGCTAAGGGCCTCCACCCTAAGATGGATGAGAATAGGTTAGACGTTATGATGGATCAAATGGTAATACCCTAATAAATTTAAATTGAATGAAATCCCCAGCAATGTGCCTTGAAAGTCCAGTGTCTTTACTTACACAACTTGGTAGGTCTGACAGCTGAAGTTCTTGGAACTGAGACAAGAGAGGAAGTCTGCAGACACTGATGACAAAAATGGTCTGAGCCTCATTTGAAACCACTTGGTGATGAAAGCGGTATCCGTAAGCTGGGCAGCGTTAAAGTTTTGGACTGTCACCTCGCCGATGGCATCAAGAACATATGAGTCTGAGAGGCTTACATAATGGATCTGTAAAGAGCAGATGGATATTTCAGGGTATGTTTGAGAAGACATTTTGGGTTTTTATGACTCTTACACCACAGCACAACATTCCCTACCGTGTTGGAGTAAATATCCAGGGCTTCATCCAGAGGTGCGGCAAACTTTTGGAAGAAAAGCTTCCAAATTGCCCTGCTGTAGTTCATGCTGCTGTACAGTTTGCATGACATCACTGTGGCCAAATCACTGGAGGACAGCACTGCAAACTTGAAACACAAGAAAGTGGGAGGACAATTACAGAGACATGTTTATGTGGTCCTAAGTCTGAGATGAACATGAGTAAAGGCTATTGCAGCTGCTTCAAAGAGGTCTTACTGATGAACAGGCATAGTCAGAGATGCTGAAGTTGCAGAGCTGTGCCGATGTATTTCCGAGGGATATTTCATTCTGGAGTGGATCACTGCAGAGAACAAAATTCCAACATATTACATATAAGAGCTTTCAACAGTGTACATTTTGAATATTTTTCAAAGCATCATCTCTCACCTGCCCACACCCTGACAAACATCTGTTTCTGCAACAAGCAGAAAGAAAAAAAAAAAACAGTGATCAAAAGGTCAATATCAGCCTACTGGAATGTGTTTTGACATCACTGCATTTTAAAAGTTAGAGATCTGGAGAAAGGAACTTTATGATTGCTTACCATTGACCAATGTCTGTTTGCACTAAAAGAAAAAACAGAACATGCATGTTATCAGACACAAAGTATTGTCTTTACAGTCACATAGTCAATCAGTTCTTTAAAATGGAATACTTACCACACCAACAGGGACGGGAGCAGTGCAATCTAGAAAGGAGCAAGAAAGAGGTACAGTATTCAGAAGATGGGAAGAGGGACACTGAAAAAAAGCATTGAATTGTTTTAGGAATTTGAAATAATGCCATACTTAATGGCAAACTCTGGCTCAGGATTTCTCTGCTTGATCTGAGTTCCTGCTCTAGGTTGACTGGAAGGACCTCCAGACTCGTATCCATGCTCTTCAAACTGTGTTAATCAGAAAACATTCATTTTCATCTTCCTTGTACCCCAAATCTCTGAGAGAATATGTGGTCCAAAAACAGTGGAAGTCAAAGCCAATGAATAGTGAATCACTCACATTGCCTTATAGGATTCACAGCTGAGGTTGTTGGGGATCACGAACAGCCACGAGTGCTGGAAACTGGCCAGTACCACAAAGAGATTCTCTTGGAACCACAGCTCATAGTCACTCGGCTGGAAGAAGGGGAACTCTGGAGCAAGGGCCGTCAACGTCAAATTTAAGATTGTGGCGCTAACAGCTGCATTTTCAATGTAGAAAATGTGCTCCTAGGTAAGAAACAATTAAGGGTTTTAAAAACATTGTAGATATTTTAATGCACGACTGCCAGCTTGGCAGTTTTTCAGTGCTGCCTTTTGTCATGTTTACTGGTCAGAGACAACAGCTAACCTCTTTGGTGATGTTGACAAATGTCTCAAAGAACAAATTGAGCTGCTCCTTATTTGAAGATGACACTATCCCCAACATAGCTTCCTTCACCAGAGTCTCATTCTCCAGAGCACCACTGGATGGATCTAATATCAGCTCTGCTTTCTGTTCTGGAGAAAGTAAGCTCAGAACAGCAACCTGATGGGAATGAAGAAAAAATATTCTAAAGTTATTGGTTGTGGAGAGTGAAGATTTTTCTTTTAAACGACTGCTAATATTAATATTCAGAACTCTAGGACAGGATACTTATTTTGTAAAAGCATCTGAAACAAAAGTTTTGTGTTTTACCCCGGTTATATTCAAGTCTTTTAGGTCAGAGTAGGATGCAGCCGTATAGAACAGACCCAAGTAGACAGTCAGCCAGTCCGCATCATTGTGAATATCCATTCTGCAAACTGGTTGAACAAGAAACAAGACCATTGAAATCAATTACAACACATGGCACATAATAATGTCATAGCATGAGGCCACTGCATGTGAGAAACCGTACTTGTGAATCATGCTACAAAGACATGCACGGCAGCAGAATTGTGCAGTAAGTCACCTTACCTGGTGTATTTAGCTGTGCAGCAAAATCTTTCAAGAATTTCACTAAAACCTCAGTTAATTCATTCCTTCTGCTGTCAGTCATTTTAGGGAATGCAACACTTATTCCTGACACACTGCAAGGAAAGAAAATCGTCTTTAAGTTCAGATAGACATTTTGAGGTTAGACAACCTGCTTCTCATGGCTACATTCTTTTCATTTCTAATTTGCGTGGAACAAATAGAGGATGACTTTGCCCAATTTAGACTTCTGCTACCAGAGACTCACATCACTTGGTAGTTGGTGCAGTTGACGCTGCTGATGGCTGTTACTAGCATCTCTGCAGTGAAACTGGGAAGGAGAGGGTTCAGCTTGATGTGGAACCAGTTCACCCAGTCAGAGTACTCAAAGTGTGCAAACCGAGGGATGATGATGTTGAAGGTTTGATTCATCATCACATCTCTCACAACAGGCAGGATATCTCCAACCTGCTCCGAAACAAGGCAACAGTTCAGAAGGATACTTCAGAGGAGTGTGAAGCATCACAATAGATGCCACCATAATGCAAGGTTTGTTGTGTAAGAGATTTCAAAGAGAGTAAGCTTGTCGGGTACCTTCTGCTGAGAGAGGACTGTGAGAAACTCATCCACGTTTTGGAAAGCATCGCCTTCCTCTAGACGAAGGAACACTAGATTGATCTGACTTGTGTTGTTCAGTGCCCCAGAGGTCAGAGTGAGTTCAGCTACTTGGCCAGGGGTCAGCAGGTCCAATATTTCAAACTGAAATATGACACAGAGTGTTAAATGTTTGTGCCCATGGCCGACAGACAATGCCATACTCACACCAGATTTATAGATGCTGCAGGCCTGGTGTTACTCACCCCAGAGAAGTATGCATTTAGATGTAAAAGTTGATCCAAAGTGGCATAAGTGGAGAAGTTGCCAAAGTTCTTTGCTAGCCATTCACTGCTGCTAGGTGTGCTGGTAACACAACCGGGATCTAAAATAAAAGATAGGGAATGCAATCAGAACGTGACAAAGAGATGATGGTTCATGTCCATTAAGTGATTAGCAATCTAAATGTTGTAGA
Source organism: Hoplias malabaricus (assembly GCF_029633855.1). NCBI lineage: Eukaryota > Metazoa > Chordata > Actinopteri > Characiformes > Erythrinidae > Hoplias > Hoplias malabaricus. The sequence continues at coordinate 55,663,829 of NC_089801.1, read as the reverse complement.
GGTATGTGATAAGGGATGTTACAAGATGGAGGGCAATTCAAGTGTTCGAGCAGCATTTCTCTAAGTACCTGACAAGTCAGCTCTGGCCAGGAAAGGATAGATGAAATCAGTAAAGATGGACCATTTCTGGTTCTCGTCCAGGAGTGCATCTTCCCTGCTAAGGGCCTCCACCCTAAGATGGATGAGAATAGGTTAGACGTTATGATGGATCAAATGGTAATACCCTAATAAATTTAAATTGAATGAAATCCCCAGCAATGTGCCTTGAAAGTCCAGTGTCTTTACTTACACAACTTGGTAGGTCTGACAGCTGAAGTTCTTGGAACTGAGACAAGAGAGGAAGTCTGCAGACACTGATGACAAAAATGGTCTGAGCCTCATTTGAAACCACTTGGTGATGAAAGCGGTATCCGTAAGCTGGGCAGCGTTAAAGTTTTGGACTGTCACCTCGCCGATGGCATCAAGAACATATGAGTCTGAGAGGCTTACATAATGGATCTGTAAAGAGCAGATGGATATTTCAGGGTATGTTTGAGAAGACATTTTGGGTTTTTATGACTCTTACACCACAGCACAACATTCCCTACCGTGTTGGAGTAAATATCCAGGGCTTCATCCAGAGGTGCGGCAAACTTTTGGAAGAAAAGCTTCCAAATTGCCCTGCTGTAGTTCATGCTGCTGTACAGTTTGCATGACATCACTGTGGCCAAATCACTGGAGGACAGCACTGCAAACTTGAAACACAAGAAAGTGGGAGGACAATTACAGAGACATGTTTATGTGGTCCTAAGTCTGAGATGAACATGAGTAAAGGCTATTGCAGCTGCTTCAAAGAGGTCTTACTGATGAACAGGCATAGTCAGAGATGCTGAAGTTGCAGAGCTGTGCCGATGTATTTCCGAGGGATATTTCATTCTGGAGTGGATCACTGCAGAGAACAAAATTCCAACATATTACATATAAGAGCTTTCAACAGTGTACATTTTGAATATTTTTCAAAGCATCATCTCTCACCTGCCCACACCCTGACAAACATCTGTTTCTGCAACAAGCAGAAAGAAAAAAAAAAAAACAGTGATCAAAAGGTCAATATCAGCCTACTGGAATGTGTTTTGACATCACTGCATTTTAAAAGTTAGAGATCTGGAGAAAGGAACTTTATGATTGCTTACCATTGACCAATGTCTGTTTGCACTAAAAGAAAAAACAGAACATGCATGTTATCAGACACAAAGTATTGTCTTTACAGTCACATAGTCAATCAGTTCTTTAAAATGGAATACTTACCACACCAACAGGGACGGGAGCAGTGCAATCTAGAAAGGAGCAAGAAAGAGGTACAGTATTCAGAAGATGGGAAGAGGGACACTGAAAAAAAGCATTGAATTGTTTTAGGAATTTGAAATAATGCCATACTTAATGGCAAACTCTGGCTCAGGATTTCTCTGCTTGATCTGAGTTCCTGCTCTAGGTTGACTGGAAGGACCTCCAGACTCGTATCCATGCTCTTCAAACTGTGTTAATCAGAAAACATTCATTTTCATCTTCCTTGTACCCCAAATCTCTGAGAGAATATGTGGTCCAAAAACAGTGGAAGTCAAAGCCAATGAATAGTGAATCACTCACATTGCCTTATAGGATTCACAGCTGAGGTTGTTGGGGATCACGAACAGCCACGAGGGCTGGAAACTGGCCAGTACCACAAAGAGATTCTCTTGGAACCACAGCTCATAGTCACTCGGCTGGAAGAAGGGGAACTCTGGAGCAAGGGCCGTCAACGTCAAATTTAAGATTGTGGCGCTAACAGCTGCATTTTCAATGTAGAAAATGTGCTCCTAGGTAAGAAACAATTAAGGGTTTTAAAAACATTGTAGATATTTTAATGCACGACTGCCAGCTTGGCAGTTTTTCAGTGCTGCCTTTTGTCATGTTTACTGGTCAGAGACAACAGCTAACCTCTTTGGTGATGTTGACAAATGTCTCAAAGAACAAATTGAGCTGCTCCTTATTTGAAGATGACACTATCCCCAACATAGCTTCCTTCACCAGAGTCTCATTCTCCAGAGCACCACTGGATGGATCTAATATCAGCTCTGCTTTCTGTTCTGGAGAAAGTAAGCTCAGAACAGCAACCTGATGGGAATGAAGAAAAAATATTCTAAAGTTATTGGTTGTGGAGAGTGAAGATTTTTCTTTTAAACAACTGCTAATATTAATATTCAGAACTCTAGGACAGGATACTTATTTTGTAAAAGCATCTGAAACAAAAGTTTTGTGTTTTACCCCGGTTATATTCAAGTCTTTTAGGTCAGAGTAGGATGCAGCCGTATAGAACAGACCCAAGTAGACAGTCAGCCAGTCCGCATCATTGTGAATATCCATTCTGCAAACTGGTTGAACAAGAAACAAGACCATTGAAATCAATTACAACACATGGCACATAATAATGTCATAGCATGAGGCCACTGCATGTGAGAAACCGTACTTGTGAATCATGCTACAAAGACATGCACGGCAGCAGAATTGTGCAGTAAGTCACCTTACCTGGTGTATTTAGCTGTGCAGCAAAATCTTTCAAGAATTTCACTAAAACCTCAGTTAATTCATTCCTTCTGCTGTCAGTCATTTTAGGGAATGCAACACTTATTCCTGACACACTGCAAGGAAAGAAAATCGTCTTTAAGTTCAGATAGACATTTTGAGGTTAGACAACCTGCTTCTCATGGCTACATTCTTTTCATTTCTAATTTGCGTGGAACAAATAGAGGATGACTTTGCCCAATTTAGACTTCTGCTACCAGAGACTCACATCACTTGGTAGTTGGTGCAGTTGACGCTGCTGATGGCTGTTACTAGCATCTCTGCAGTGAAACTGGGAAGGAGAGGGTTCAGCTTGATGTGGAACCAGTTCACCCAGTCAGAGTACTCAAAGTGTGCAAACCGAGGGATGATGATGTTGAAGGTTTGATTCATCATCACATCTCTCACAACAGGCAGGATATCTCCAACCTGCTCCGAAACAAGGCAACAGTTCAGAAGGATACTTCAGAGGAGTGTGAAGCATCACAATAGATGCCACCATAATGCAAGGTTTGTTGTGTAAGAGATTTCAAAGAGAGTAAGCTTGTCGGGTACCTTCTGCTGAGAGAGGACTGTGAGAAACTCATCCACGTTTTGGAAAGCATCGCCTTCCTCTAGACGAAGGAACACTAGATTGATCTGACTTGTGTTGTTCAGTGCCCCAGAGGTCAGAGTGAGTTCAGCTACTTGGCCAGGGGTCAGCAGGTCCAATATTTCAAACTGAAATATGACACAGAGTGTTAAATGTTTGTGCCCATGGCCGACAGACAATGCCATACTCACACCAGATTTATAGATGCTGCAGGCCTGGTGTTACTCACCCCAGAGAAGTATGCATTTAGATGTAAAAGTTGATCCAAAGTGGCATAAGTGGAGAAGTTGCCAAAGTTCTTTGCTAGCCATTCACTGCTGCTAGGTGTGCTGGTAACACAACCGGGATCTAAAATAAAAGATAGGGAATGCAATCAGAACGTGACAAAGAGATGATGGTTCATGTCCATTAAGTGATTAGCAATCTAAATGTTGTAGAGGTATGTGATAAGGGATGTTACAAGATGGAGGGCAATTCAAGTGTTCGAGCAGCATTTCTCTAAGTACCTGACAAGTCAGCTCTGGCAAGGAAAGGATAGATGAAATCAGTAAAGATGGACCATTTCTGGTTCTCGTCCAGGAGTGCATCTTCCCTGCTAAGGGCCTCCACCCTAAGATGGATGAGAATAGGTTAGACGTTATGATGGATCAAATGGTAATACCCTAATAAATTTAAATTGAATGAAATCCCCAGCAATGTGCCTTGAAAGTCCAGTGTCTTTACTTACACAACTTGGTAGGTCTGACAGCTGAAGTTCTTGGAACTGAGACAAGAGAGGAAGTCTGCAGACACTGATGACAAAAATGGTCTGAGCCTCATTTGAAACCACTTGGTGATGAAAGCGGTATCCGTAAGCTGGGCAGCGTTAAAGTTTTGGACTGTCACCTCGCCGATGGCATCAAGAACATATGAGTCTGAGAGGCTTACATAATGGATCTGTAAAGAGCAGATGGATATTTCAGGGTATGTTTGAGAAGACATTTTGGGTTTTTATGACTCTTACACCACAGCACAACATTCCCTACCGTGTTGGAGTAAATATCCAGGGCTTCATCCAGAGGTGCGGCAAACTTTTGGAAGAAAAGCTTCCAAATTGCCCTGCTGTAGTTCATGCTGCTGTACAGTTTGCATGACATCACTGTGGCCAAATCACTGGAGGACAGCACTGCAAACTTGAAACACAAGAAAGTGGGAGGACAATTACAGAGACATGTTTATGTGGTCCTAAGTCTGAGATGAACATGAGTAAAGGCTATTGCAGCTGCTTCAAAGAGGTCTTACTGATGAACAGGCATAGTCAGAGATGCTGAAGTTGCAGAGCTGTGCCGATGTATTTCCGAGGGATATTTCATTCTGGAGTGGATCACTGCAGAGAACAAAATTCCAACATATTACATATAAGAGCTTTCAACAGTGTACATTTTGAATATTTTTCAAAGCATCATCTCTCACCTGCCCACACCCTGACAAACATCTGTTTCTGCAACAAGCAGAAAGAAAAAAAAAAACAGTGATCAAAAGGTCAATATCAGCCTACTGGAATGTGTTTTGACATCACTGCATTTTAAAAGTTAGAGATCTGGAGAAAGGAACTTTATGATTGCTTACCATTGACCAATGTCTGTTTGCACTAAAAGAAAAAACAGAACATGCATGTTATCAGACACAAAGTATTGTCTTTACAGTCACATAGTCAATCAGTTCTTTAAAATGGAATACTTACCACACCAACAGGGACGGGAGCAGTGCAATCTAGAAAGGAGCAAGAAAGAGGTACAGTATTCAGAAGATGGGAAGAGGGACACTGAAAAAAAGCATTGAATTGTTTTAGGAATTTGAAATAATGCCATACTTAATGGCAAACTCTGGCTCAGGATTTCTCTGCTTGATCTGAGTTCCTGCTCTAGGTTGACTGGAAGGACCTCCAGACTCGTATCCATGCTCTTCAAACTGTGTTAATCAGAAAACATTCATTTTCATCTTCCTTGTACCCCAAATCTCTGAGAGAATATGTGGTCCAAAAACAGTGGAAGTCAAAGCCAATGAATAGTGAATCACTCACATTGCCTTATAGGATTCACAGCTGAGGTTGTTGGGGATCACGAACAGCCACGAGGGCTGGAAACTGGCCAGTACCACAAAGAGATTCTCTTGGAACCACAGCTCATAGTCACTCGGCTGGAAGAAGGGGAACTCTGGAGCAAGGGCCGTCAACGTCAAATTTAAGATTGTGGCGCTAACAGCTGCATTTTCAATGTAGAAAATGTGCTCCTAGGTAAGAAACAATTAAGGGTTTTAAAAACATTGTAGATATTTTAATGCACGACTGCCAGCTTGGCAGTTTTTCAGTGCTGCCTTTTGTCATGTTTACTGGTCAGAGACAACAGCTAACCTCTTTGGTGATGTTGACAAATGTCTCAAAGAACAAATTGAGCTGCTCCTTATTTGAAGATGACACTATCCCCAACATAGCTTCCTTCACCAGAGTCTCATTCTCCAGAGCACCACTGGATGGATCTAATATCAGCTCTGCTTTCTGTTCTGGAGAAAGTAAGCTCAGAACAGCAACCTGATGGGAATGAAGAAAAAATATTCTAAAGTTATTGGTTGTGGAGAGTGAAGATTTTTCTTTTAAACGACTGCTAATATTAATATTCAGAACTCTAGGACAGGATACTTATTTTGTAAAAGCATCTGAAACAAAAGTTTTGTGTTTTACCCCGGTTATATTCAAGTCTTTTAGGTCAGAGTAGGATGCAGCCGTATAGAACAGACCCAAGTAGACAGTCAGCCAGTCCGCATCATTGTGAATATCCATTCTGCAAACTGGTTGAACAAGAAACAAGACCATTGAAATCAATTACAACACATGGCACATAATAATGTCATAGCATGAGGCCACTGCATGTGAGAAACCGTACTTGTGAATCATGCTACAAAGACATGCACGGCAGCAGAATTGTGCAGTAAGTCACCTTACCTGGTGTATTTAGCTGTGCAGCAAAATCTTTCAAGAATTTCACTAAAACCTCAGTTAATTCATTCCTTCTGCTGTCAGTCATTTTAGGGAATGCAACACTTATTCCTGACACACTGCAAGGAAAGAAAATCGTCTTTAAGTTCAGATAGACATTTTGAGGTTAGACAACCTGCTTCTCATGGCTACATTCTTTTCATTTCTAATTTGCGTGGAACAAATAGAGGATGACTTTGCCCAATTTAGACTTCTGCTACCAGAGACTCACATCACTTGGTAGTTGGTGCAGTTGACGCTGCTGATGGCTGTTACTAGCATCTCTGCAGTGAAACTGGGAAGGAGAGGGTTCAGCTTGATGTGGAACCAGTTCACCCAGTCAGAGTACTCAAAGTGTGCAAACCGAGGGATGATGATGTTGAAGGTTTGATTCATCATCACATCTCTCACAACAGGCAGGATATCTCCAACCTGCTCCGAAACAAGGCAACAGTTCAGAAGGATACTTCAGAGGAGTGTGAAGCATCACAATAGATGCCACCATAATGCAAGGTTTGTTGTGTAAGAGATTTCAAAGAGAGTAAGCTTGTCGGGTACCTTCTGCTGAGAGAGGACTGTGAGAAACTCATCCACGTTTTGGAAAGCATCGCCTTCCTCTAGACGAAGGAACACTAGATTGATCTGACTTGTGTTGTTCAGTGCCCCAGAGGTCAGAGTGAGTTCAGCTACTTGGCCAGGGGTCAGCAGGTCCAATATTTCAAACTGAAATATGACACAGAGTGTTAAATGTTTGTGCCCATGGCCGACAGACAATGCCATACTCACAGCAGATTTATAGATGCTGCAGGCCTGGTGTTACTCACCCCAGAGAAGTATGCATTTAGATGTAAAAGTTGATCCAAAGTGGCATAAGTGGAGAAGTTGCCAAAGTTCTTTGCTAGCCATTCACTGCTGCTAGGTGTGCTGGTAACACAACCGGGATCTAAAATAAAAGATAGGGAATGCAATCAGAACGTGACAAAGAGATGATGGTTCATGTCCATTAAGTGATTAGCAATCTAAATGTTGTAGAGGTATGTGATAAGGGATGTTACAAGATGGAGGGCAATTCAAGTGTTCGAGCAGCATTTCTCTAAGTACCTGACAAGTCAGCTCTGGCCAGGAAAGGATAGATGAAATCAGTAAAGATGGACCATTTCTGGTTCTCGTCCAGGAGTGCATCTTCCCTGCTAAGGGCCTCCACCCTAAGATGGATGAGAATAGGTTAGACGTTATGATGGATCAAATGGTAATACCCTAATAAATTTAAATTGAATGAAATCCCCAGCAATGTGCCTTGAAAGTCCAGTGTCTTTACTTACACAACTTGGTAGGTCTGACAGCTGAAGTTCTTGGAACTGAGACAAGAGAGGAAGTCTGCAGACACTGATGACAAAAATGGTCTGAGCCTCATTTGAAACCACTTGGTGATGAAAGCGGTATCCGTAAGCTGGGCAGCGTTAAAGTTTTGGACTGTCACCTCGCCGATGGCATCAAGAACATATGAGTCTGAGAGGCTTACATAATGGATCTGTAAAGAGCAGATGGATATTTCAGGGTATGTTTGAGAAGACATTTTGGGTTTTTATGACTCTTACACCACAGCACAACATTCCCTACCGTGTTGGAGTAAATATCCAGGGCTTCATCCAGAGGTGCGGCAAACTTTTGGAAGAAAAGCTTCCAAATTGCCCTGCTGTAGTTCATGCTGCTGTACAGTTTGCATGACATCACTGTGGCCAAATCACTGGAGGACAGCACTGCAAACTTGAAACACAAGAAAGTGGGAGGACAATTACAGAGACATGTTTATGTGGTCCTAAGTCTGAGATGAACATGAGTAAAGGCTATTGCAGCTGCTTCAAAGAGGTCTTACTGATGAACAGGCATAGTCAGAGATGCTGAAGTTGCAGAGCTGTGCCGATGTATTTCCGAGGGATATTTCATTCTGGAGTGGATCACTGCAGAGAACAAAATTCCAACATATTACATATAAGAGCTTTCAACAGTGTACATTTTGAATATTTTTCAAAGCATCATCTCTCACCTGCCCACACCCTGACAAACATCTGTTTCTGCAACAAGCAGAAAGAAAAAAAAAAAACAGTGATCAAAAGGTCAATATCAGCCTACTGGAATGTGTTTTGACATCACTGCATTTTAAAAGTTAGAGATCTGGAGAAAGGAACTTTATGATTGCTTACCATTGACCAATGTCTGTTTGCACTAAAAGAAAAAACAGAACATGCATGTTATCAGACACAAAGTATTGTCTTTACAGTCACATAGTCAATCAGTTCTTTAAAATGGAATACTTACCACACCAACAGGGACGGGAGCAGTGCAATCTAGAAAGGAGCAAGAAAGAGGTACAGTATTCAGAAGATGGGAAGAGGGACACTGAAAAAAAGCATTGAATTGTTTTAGGAATTTGAAATAATGCCATACTTAATGGCAAACTCTGGCTCAGGATTTCTCTGCTTGATCTGAGTTCCTGCTCTAGGTTGACTGGAAGGACCTCCAGACTCGTATCCATGCTCTTCAAACTGTGTTAATCAGAAAACATTCATATTCATCTTCCTTGTACCCCAAATCTCTGAGAGAATATGTGGTCCAAAAACAGTGGAAGTCAAAGCCAATGAATAGTGAATCACTCACATTGCCTTATAGGATTCACAGCTGAGGTTGTTGGGGATCACGAACAGCCACGAGGGCTGGAAACTGGCCAGTACCACAAAGAGATTCTCTTGGAACCACAGCTCATAGTCACTCGGCTGGAAGAAGGGGAACTCTGGAGCAAGGGCCGTCAACGTCAAATTTAAGATTGTGGCGCTAACAGCTGCATTTTCAATGTAGAAAATGTGCTCCTAGGTAAGAAACAATTAAGGGTTTTAAAAACATTGTAGATATTTTAATGCACGACTGCCAGCTTGGCAGTTTTTCAGTGCTGCCTTTTGTCATGTTTACTGGTCAGAGACAACAGCTAACCTCTTTGGTGATGTTGACAAATGTCTCAAAGAACAAATTGAGCTGCTCCTTATTTGAAGATGACACTATCCCCAACATAGCTTCCTTCACCAGAGTCTCATTCTCCAGAGCACCACTGGATGGATCTAATATCAGCTCTGCTTTCTGTTCTGGAGAAAGTAAGCTCAGAACAGCAACCTGATGGGAATGAAGAAAAAATATTCTAAAGTTATTGGTTGTGGAGAGTGAAGATTTTTCTTTTAAACGACTGCTAATATTAATATTCAGAACTCTAGGACAGGATACTTATTTTGTAAAAGCATCTGAAACAAAAGTTTTGTGTTTTACCCCGGTTATATTCAAGTCTTTTAGGTCAGAGTAGGATGCAGCCGTATAGAACAGACCCAAGTAGACAGTCAGCCAGTCCGCATCATTGTGAATATCCATTCTGCAAACTGGTTGAACAAGAAACAAGACCATTGAAATCAATTACAACACATGGCACATAATAATGTCATAGCATGAGGCCACTGCATGTGAGAAACCGTACTTGTGAATCATGCTACAAAGACATGCACGGCAGCAGAATTGTGCAGTAAGTCACCTTACCTGGTGTATTTAGCTGTGCAGCAAAATCTTTCAAGAATTTCACTAAAACCTCAGTTAATTCATTCCTTCTGCTGTCAGTCATTTTAGGGAATGCAACACTTATTCCTGACACACTGCAAGGAAAGAAAATCGTCTTTAAGTTCAGATAGACATTTTGAGGTTAGACAACCTGCTTCTCATGGCTACATTCTTTTCATTTCTAATTTGCGTGGAACAAATAGAGGATGACTTTGCCCAATTTAGACTTCTGCTACCAGAGACTCACATCACTTGGTAGTTGGTGCAGTTGACGCTGCTGATGGCTGTTACTAGCATCTCTGCAGTGAAACTGGGAAGGAGAGGGTTCAGCTTGATGTGGAACCAGTTCACCCAGTCAGAGTACTCAAAGTGTGCAAACCGAGGGATGATGATGTTGAAGGTTTGATTCATCATCACATCTCTCACAACAGGCAGGATATCTCCAACCTGCTCCGAAACAAGGCAACAGTTCAGAAGGATACTTCAGAGGAGTGTGAAGCATCACAATAGATGCCACCATAATGCAAGGTTTGTTGTGTAAGAGATTTCAAAGAGAGTAAGCTTGTCGGGTACCTTCTGCTGAGAGAGGACTGTGAGAAACTCATCCACGTTTTGGAAAGCATCGCCTTCCTCTAGACGAAGGAACACTAGATTGATCTGACTTGTGTTGTTCAGTGCCCCAGAGGTCAGAGTGAGTTCAGCTACTTGGCCAGGGGTCAGCAGGTCCAATATTTCAAACTGAAATATGACACAGAGTGTTAAATGTTTGTGCCCATGGCCGACAGACAATGCCATACTCACACCAGATTTATAGATGCTGCAGGCCTGGTGTTACTCACCCCAGAGAAGTATGCATTTAGATGTAAAAGTTGATCCAAAGTGGCATAAGTGGAGAAGTTGCCAAAGTTCTTTGCTAGCCATTCACTGCTGCTAGGTGTGCTGGTAACACAACCGGGATCTAAAATAAAAGATAGGGAATGCAATCAGAACGTGACAAAGAGATGATGGTTCATGTCCATTAAGTGATTAGCAATCTAAATGTTGTAGAGGTATGTGATAAGGGATGTTACAAGATGGAGGGCAATTCAAGTGTTCGAGCAGCATTTCTCTAAGTACCTGACAAGTCAGCTCTGGCCAGGAAAGGATAGATGAAATCAGTAAAGATGGACCATTTCTGGTTCTCGTCCAGGAGTGCATCTTCCCTGCTAAGGGCCTCCACCCTAAGATGGATGAGAATAGGTTAGACGTTATGATGGATCAAATGGTAATACCCTAATAAATTTAAATTGAATGAAATCCCCAGCAATGTGCCTTGAAAGTCCAGTGTCTTTACTTACACAACTTGGTAGGTCTGACAGCTGAAGTTCTTGGAACTGAGACAAGAGAGGAAGTCTGCAGACACTGATGACAAAAATGGTCTGAGCCTCATTTGAAACCACTTGGTGATGAAAGCGGTATCCGTAAGCTGGGCAGCGTTAAAGTTTTGGACTGTCACCTCGCCGATGGCATCAAGAACATATGAGTCTGAGAGGCTTACATAATGGATCTGTAAAGAGCAGATGGATATTTCAGGGTATGTTTGAGAAGACATTTTGGGTTTTTATGACTCTTACACCACAGCACAACATTCCCTACCGTGTTGGAGTAAATATCCAGGGCTTCATCCAGAGGTGCGGCAAACTTTTGGAAGAAAAGCTTCCAAATTGCCCTGCTGTAGTTCATGCTGCTGTACAGTTTGCATGACATCACTGTGGCCAAATCACTGGAGGACAGCACTGCAAACTTGAAACACAAGAAAGTGGGAGGACAATTACAGAGACATGTTTATGTGGTCCTAAGTCTGAGATGAACATGAGTAAAGGCTATTGCAGCTGCTTCAAAGAGGTCTTACTGATGAACAGGCATAGTCAGAGATGCTGAAGTTGCAGAGCTGTGCCGATGTATTTCCGAGGGATATTTCATTCTGGAGTGGATCACTGCAGAGAACAAAATTCCAACATATTACATATAAGAGCTTTCAACAGTGTACATTTTGAATATTTTTCAAAGCATCATCTCTCACCTGCCCACACCCTGACAAACATCTGTTTCTGCAACAAGCAGAAAGAAAAAAAAAAAAACAGTGATCAAAAGGTCAATATCAGCCTACTGGAATGTGTTTTGACATCACTGCATTTTAAAAGTTAGAGATCTGGAGAAAGGAACTTTATGATTGCTTACCATTGACCAATGTCTGTTTGCACTAAAAGAAAAAACAGAACATGCATGTTATCAGACACAAAGTATTGTCTTTACAGTCACATAGTCAATCAGTTCTTTAAAATGGAATACTTACCACACCAACAGGGACGGGAGCAGTGCAATCTAGAAAGGAGCAAGAAAGAGGTACAGTATTCAGAAGATGGGAAGAGGGACACTGAAAAAAAGCATTGAATTGTTTTAGGAATTTGAAATAATGCCATACTTAATGGCAAACTCTGGCTCAGGATTTCTCTGCTTGATCTGAGTTCCTGCTCTAGGTTGACTGGAAGGACCTCCAGACTCGTATCCATGCTCTTCAAACTGTGTTAATCAGAAAACATTCATTTTCATCTTCCTTGTACCCCAAATCTCTGAGAGAATATGTGGTCCAAAAACAGTGGAAGTCAAAGCCAATGAATAGTGAATCACTCACATTGCCTTATAGGATTCACAGCTGAGGTTGTTGGGGATCACGAACAGCCACGAGGGCTGGAAACTGGCCAGTACCACAAAGAGATTCTCTTGGAACCACAGCTCATAGTCACTCGGCTGGAAGAAGGGGAACTCTGGAGCAAGGGCCGTCAACGTCAAATTTAAGATTGTGGCGCTAACAGCTGCATTTTCAATGTAGAAAATGTGCTCCTAGGTAAGAAACAATTAAGGGTTTTAAAAACATTGTAGATATTTTAATGCACGACTGCCAGCTTGGCAGTTTTTCAGTGCTGCCTTTTGTCATGTTTACTGGTCAGAGACAACAGCTAACCTCTTTGGTGATGTTGACAAATGTCTCAAAGAACAAATTGAGCTGCTCCTTATTTGAAGATGACACTATCCCCAACATAGCTTCCTTCACCAGAGTCTCATTCTCCAGAGCACCACTGGATGGATCTAATATCAGCTCTGCTTTCTGTTCTGGAGAAAGTAAGCTCAGAACAGCAACCTGATGGGAATGAAGAAAAAATATTCTAAAGATATTGGTTGTGGAGAGTGAAGATTTTTCTTTTAAACGACTGCTAATATTAATATTCAGAACTCTAGGACAGGATACTTATTTTGTAAAAGCATCTGAAACAAAAGTTTTGTGTTTTACCCCGGTTATATTCAAGTCTTTGAGGTCAGAGTAGGATGCAGCCGTATAGAACAGACCCAAGTAGACAGTCAGCCAGTCCGCATCATTGTGAATATCCATTCTGCAAACTGGTTGAACAAGAAACAAGACCATTGAAATCAAGTACAACACATGGCACATAATAATGTCATAGCATGAGGCCACTGCATGTGAGAAACCGTACTTGTGAATCATGCTACAAAGACATGCACGGCAGCAGAATTGTGCAGTAAGTCACCTTACCTGGTGTATTTAGCTGTGCAGCAAAATCTTTCAAGAATTTCACTAAAACCTCAGTTAATTCATTCCTTCTGCTGTCAGTCATTTTAGGGAATGCAACACTTATTCCTGACACACTGCAAGGAAAGAAAATCGTCTTTAAGTTCAGATAGACATTTTGAGGTTAGACAACCTGCTTCTCATGGCTACATTCTTTTCATTTCTAATTTGTGTGGAACAAATAGAGGATGACTTTGCCAATTTAGACTTCTGCTACCAGAGACTCACATCACTTGGTAGTTGGTGCAGTTGACGCTGCTGATGGCTGTTACTAGCATCTCTGCAGTGAAACTGGGAAGGAGAGGGTTCAGCTTGATGTGGAACCAGTTCACCCAGTCAGAGTACTCAAAGTGTGCAAACCGAGGGATGATGACGTTGAAGGTTTGATTCATCATCACATCTCTCACAGCAGGCAGGATATCTCCAACCTGCTCCGAAACAAGGCAACAGTTCAGAAGGCTACTTCAGAGGAGTGTGAAGCATCACAATAGATGCCACCATAATGCAAGGTTTGTTGTGTAAGAGATTTCAAAGAGAGTAAGCTTGTCGGGTACCTTCTGCTGAGAGAGGACTGTGAGAAACTCATCCACGTTTTGGAAAGCATCGCCTTCCTCTAGACGAAGGAACACTAGATTGATCTGACTTGTGTTGTTCAGTGCCCCAGAGGTCAGAGTGAGTTCAGCTACTTGGCCAGGGGTCAGCAGGTCCAATATTTCAAACTGAAATATGACACAGAGTGTTAAATGTTTGTGCCCATGGCCGACAGACAATGCCATACTCACAGCAGATTTATAGATGCTGCAAGCCTGGTGTTACTCACCCCAGAGAAGTATGCATTTAGATGTAAAAGTTGATCCAAAGTGGCATAAGTGGAGAAGTTGCCAAAGTTCTTTGCTAGCCATTCACTGCTGCTAGGTGTGCTGGTAACACAACCGGGATCTAAAATAAAAGATAGGGAATGCAATCAGAACGTGACAAAGAGATGATGGTTCATGTCCATTAAGTGATTAGCAATCTAAATGTTGTAGAGGTAGGTGATAAGGGATGTTACAAGATGGAGGGCAATTCAAGTGTTCGAGCAGCATTTCTCTAAGTACCTGACAAGTCAGCTCTGGCCAGGAAAGGATAGATGAAATCAGTAAAGATGGACCATTTCTGGTTCTCGTCCAGGAGTGCATCTTCCCTGCTAAGGGCCTCCACCCTAAGATGGATGAGAATAGGTTAGACGTTATGATGGATCAAATGGTAATGCCCTAATAAATTTAAATTGAATGAAATCCCCAGCAATGTGCCTTGAAAGTCCAGTGTCTTTACTTACACAACTTGGTAGGTCTGACAGCTGAAGTTCTTGGAACTGAGACAAGAGAGGAAGTCTGCAGACACTGATGACAAAAATGGTCTGAGCCTCATTTGAAACCACTTGGTGATGAAAGCGGTATCCGTAAGCTGGGCAGCGTTAAAGTTTTGGACTGTCACCTCGCCGATGGCATCAAGAACATATGAGTCTGAGAGGCTTACATAATGGATCTGTAAAGAGCAGATGGATATTTCAGGGTATGTTTGAGAAGACATTTTGGGTTTTTATGACTCTTACACCACAGCACAACATTCCCTACCGTTTTGGAGTAAATATCCAGGGCTTCATCCAGAGGTGCGGCAAACTTTTGGAAGAAAAGCTTCCTAATTGCCCTGCTGTAGTTCATGCTGCTGGACAGTTTGCATGACATCACTGTGGCCAAATCACTGGAGGACAGCACTGCAAACTTGAAACACAAGAAAGTGGGAGGACAATTACAGAGACATGTTTATGTGGTCCTAAGTCTGAGATGAACATGAGTAAAGGCTATTGCAGCTGCTTCAAAGAGGTCTTACTGATGAACAGGCATAGTCAGAGATGCTGAAGTTGCAGAGCTGTGCCGATGTATTTCCGAGGGATATTTCATTCTGGAGTGGATCACTGCAGAGAACAAAATTCCAACATATTACATATAAGAGCTTTCAACAGTGTACATTTTGAATATTTTTCAAAGCATCATCTCTCACCTGCCCACACCCTGACAAACATCTGTTTCTGCAACAAGCAGAAAGAAAAAAAAAAAACAGTGATCAAAAGGTCAATATCAGCCTACTGGAATGTGTTTTGACATCACTGCATTTTAAAAGTTAGAGATCTGGAGAAAGGAACTTTATGATTGCTTACCATTGACCAATGTCTGTTTGCACTAAAAGAAAAAACAGAACATGCATGTTATCAGACACAAAGTATTGTCTTTACAGTCACATAGTCAATCAGTTCTTTAAAATGGAATACTTACCACACCAACAGGGACGGGAGCAGTGCAATCTAGAAAGGAGCAAGAAAGAGGTACAGTATTCAGAAGATGGGAAGAGGGACACTGAAAAAAAGCATTGAATTGTTTTAGGAATTTGAAATAATGCCATACTTAATGGCAAACTCTGGCTCAGGATTTCTCTGCTTGATCTGAGTTCCTGCTCTAGGTTGACTGGAAGGACCTCCAGACTCGTATCCATGCTCTTCAAACTGTGTTAATCAGAAAACATTCATATTCATCTTCCTTGTACCCCAAATGTCTGAGAGAATATGTGGTCCAAAAACAGTGGAAGTCAAAGCCAATGAATAGTGAATCACTCACATTGCCTTATAGGATTCACAGCTGAGGTTGTTGGGGATCACGAACAGCCACGAGGGCTGGAAACTGGCCAGTACCACAAAGAGATTCTCTTGGAACCACAGCTCATAGTCACTCGGCTGGAAGAAGGGGAACTCTGGAGCAAGGGCCGTCAACGTCAAATTTAAGATTGTGGCGCTAACAGCTGCATTTTCAATGTAGAAAATGTGCTCCTAGGTAAGAAACAATTAAGGGTTTTAAAAACATTGTAGATATTTTAATGCACGACTGCCAGCTTGGCAGTTTTTCAGTGCTGCCTTTTGTCATGTTTACTGGTCAGAGACAACAGCTAACCTCTTTGGTGATGTTGACAAATGTCTCAAAGAACAAATTGAGCTGCTCCTTATTTGAAGATGACACTATCCCCAACATAGCTTCCTTCACCAGAGTCTCATTCTCCAGAGCACCACTGGATGGATCTAATATCAGCTCTGCTTTCTGTTCTGGAGAAAGTAAGCTCAGAACAGCAACCTGATGGGAATGAAGAAAAAATATTCTAAAGTTATTGGTTGTGGAGAGTGAAGATTTTTCTTTTAAACGACTGCTAATATTAATATTCAGAACTCTAGGACAGGATACTTATTTTGTAAAAGCATCTGAAACAAAAGTTTTGTGTTTTACCCCGGTTATATTCAAGTCTTTTAGGTCAGAGTAGGATGCAGCCGTATAGAACAGACCCAAGTAGACAGTCAGCCAGTCCGCATCATTGTGAATATCCATTCTGCAAACTGGTTGAACAAGAAACAAGACCATTGAAATCAATTACAACACATGGCACATAATAATGTCATAGCATGAGGCCACTGCATGTGAGAAACCGTACTTGTGAATCATGCTACAAAGACATGCACGGCAGCAGAATTGTGCAGTAAGTCACCTTACCTGGTGTATTTAGCTGTGCAGCAAAATCTTTCAAGAATTTCACTAAAACCTCAGTTAATTCATTCCTTCTGCTGTCAGTCATTTTAGGGAATGCAACACTTATTCCTGACACACTGCAAGGAAAGAAAATCGTCTTTAAGTTCAGATAGACATTTTGAGGTTAGACAACCTGCTTCTCATGGCTACATTCTTTTCATTTCTAATTTGCGTGGAACAAATAGAGGATGACTTTGCCCAATTTAGACTTCTGCTACCAGAGACTCACATCACTTGGTAGTTGGTGCAGTTGACGCTGCTGATGGCTGTTACTAGCATCTCTGCAGTGAAACTGGGAAGGAGAGGGTTCAGCTTGATGTGGAACCAGTTCACCCAGTCAGAGTACTCAAAGTGTGCAAACCGAGGGATGATGATGTTGAAGGTTTGATTCATCATCACATCTCTCACAACAGGCAGGATATCTCCAACCTGCTCCGAAACAAGGCAACAGTTCAGAAGGATACTTCAGAGGAGTGTGAAGCATCACAATAGATGCCACCATAATGCAAGGTTTGTTGTGTAAGAGATTTCAAAGAGAGTAAGCTTGTCGGGTACCTTCTGCTGAGAGAGGACTGTGAGAAACTCATCCACGTTTTGGAAAGCATCGCCTTCCTCTAGACGAAGGAACACTAGATTGATCTGACTTGTGTTGTTCAGTGCCCCAGAGGTCAGAGTGAGTTCAGCTACTTGGCCAGGGGTCAGCAGGTCCAATATTTCAAACTGAAATATGACACAGAGTGTTAAATGTTTGTGCCCATGGCCGACAGACAATGCCATACTCACACCAGATTTATAGATGCTGCAGGCCTGGTGTTACTCACCCCAGAGAAGTATGCATTTAGATGTAAAAGTTGATCCAAAGTGGCATAAGTGGAGAAGTTGCCAAAGTTCTTTGCTAGCCATTCACTGCTGCTAGGTGTGCTGGTAACACAACCGGGATCTAAAATAAAAGATAGGGAATGCAATCAGAACGTGACAAAGAGATGATGGTTCATGTCCATTAAGTGATTAGCAATCTAAATGTTGTAGAGGTATGTGATAAGGGATGTTACAAGATGGAGGGCAATTCAAGTGTTCGAGCAGCATTTCTCTAAGTACCTGACAAGTCAGCTCTGGCCAGGAAAGGATAGATGAAATCAGTAAAGATGGACCATTTCTGGTTCTCGTCCAGGAGTGCATCTTCCCTGCTAAGGGCCTCCACCCTAAGATGGATGAGAATAGGTTAGACGTTATGATGGATCAAATGGTAATACCCTAATAAATTTAAATTGAATGAAATCCCCAGCAATGTGCCTTGAAAGTCCAGTGTCTTTACTTACACAACTTGGTAGGTCTGACAGCTGAAGTTCTTGGAACTGAGACAAGAGAGGAAGTCTGCAGACACTGATGACAAAAATGGTCTGAGCCTCATTTGAAACCACTTGGTGATGAAAGCGGTATCCGTAAGCTGGGCAGCGTTAAAGTTTTGGACTGTCACCTCGCCGATGGCATCAAGAACATATGAGTCTGAGAGGCTTACATAATGGATCTGTAAAGAGCAGATGGATATTTCAGGGTATGTTTGAGAAGACATTTTGGGTTTTTATGACTCTTACACCACAGCACAACATTCCCTACCGTGTTGGAGTAAATATCCAGGGCTTCATCCAGAGGTGCGGCAAACTTTTGGAAGAAAAGCTTCCAAATTGCCCTGCTGTAGTTCATGCTGCTGTACAGTTTGCATGACATCACTGTGGCCAAATCACTGGAGGACAGCACTGCAAACTTGAAACACAAGAAAGTGGGAGGACAATTACAGAGACATGTTTATGTGGTCCTAAGTCTGAGATGAACATGAGTAAAGGCTATTGCAGCTGCTTCAAAGAGGTCTTACTGATGAACAGGCATAGTCAGAGATGCTGAAGTTGCAGAGCTGTGCCGATGTATTTCCGAGGGATATTTCATTCTGGAGTGGATCACTGCAGAGAACAAAATTCCAACATATTACATATAAGAGCTTTCAACAGTGTACATTTTGAATATTTTTCAAAGCATCATCTCTCACCTGCCCACACCCTGACAAACATCTGTTTCTGCAACAAGCAGAAAGAAAAAAAAAAAACAGTGATCAAAAGGTCAATATCAGCCTACTGGAATGTGTTTTGACATCACTGCATTTTAAAAGTTAGAGATCTGGAGAAAGGAACTTTATGATTGCTTACCATTGACCAATGTCTGTTTGCACTAAAAGAAAAAACAGAACATGCATGTTATCAGACACAAAGTATTGTCTTTACAGTCACATAGTCAATCAGTTCTTTAAAATGGAATACTTACCACACCAACAGGGACGGGAGCAGTGCAATCTAGAAAGGAGCAAGAAAGAGGTACAGTATTCAGAAGATGGGAAGAGGGACACTGAAAAAAAGCATTGAATTGTTTTCGGAATTTGAAATAATGCCATACTTAATGGCAAACTCTGGCTCAGGATTTCTCTGCTTGATCTGAGTTCCTGCTCTAGGTTGACTGGAAGGACCTCCAGACTCGTATCCATGCTCTTCAAACTGTGTTAATCAGAAAACATTCATTTTCATCTTCCTTGTACCCCAAATCTCTGAGAGAATATGTGGTCCAAAAACAGTGGAAGTCAAAGCCAATGAATAGTGAATCACTCACATTGCCTTATAGGATTCACAGCTGAGGTTGTTGGGGATCACGAACAGCCACGAGTGCTGGAAACTGGCCAGTACCACAAAGAGATTCTCTTGGAACCACAGCTCATAGTCACTCGGCTGGAAGAAGGGGAACTCTGGAGCAAGGGCCGTCAACGTCAAATTTAAGATTGTGGCGCTAACAGCTGCATTTTCAATGTAGAAAATGTGCTCCTAGGTAAGAAACAATTAAGGGTTTTAAAAACATTGTAGATATTTTAATGCACGACTGCCAGCTTGGCAGTTTTTCAGTGCTGCCTTTTGTCATGTTTACTGGTCAGAGACAACAGCTAACCTCTTTGGTGATGTTGACAAATGTCTCAAAGAACAAATTGAGCTGCTCCTTATTTGAAGATGACACTATCCCCAACATAGCTTCCTTCACCAGAGTCTCATTCTCCAGAGCACCACTGGATGGATCTAATATCAGCTCTGCTTTCTGTTCTGGAGAAAGTAAGCTCAGAACAGCAACCTGATGGGAATGAAGAAAAAATATTCTAAAGTTATTGGTTGTGGAGAGTGAAGATTTTTCTTTTAAACGACTGCTAATATTAATATTCAGAACTCTAGGACAGGATACTTATTTTGTAAAAGCATCTGAAACAAAAGTTTTGTGTTTTACCCCGGTTATATTCAAGTCTTTTAGGTCAGAGTAGGATGCAGCCGTATAGAACAGACCCAAGTAGACAGTCAGCCAGTCCGCATCATTGTGAATATCCATTCTGCAAACTGGTTGAACAAGAAACAAGACCATTGAAATCAATTACAACACATGGCACATAATAATGTCATAGCATGAGGCCACTGCATGTGAGAAACCGTACTTGTGAATCATGCTACAAAGACATGCACGGCAGCAGAATTGTGCAGTAAGTCACCTTACCTGGTGTATTTAGCTGTGCAGCAAAATCTTTCAAGAATTTCACTAAAACCTCAGTTAATTCATTCCTTCTGCTGTCAGTCATTTTAGGGAATGCAACACTTATTCCTGACACACTGCAAGGAAAGAAAATCGTCTTTAAGTTCAGATAGACATTTTGAGGTTAGACAACCTGCTTCTCATGGCTACATTCTTTTCATTTCTAATTTGCGTGGAACAAATAGAGGATGACTTTGCCCAATTTAGACTTCTGCTACCAGAGACTCACATCACTTGGTAGTTGGTGCAGTTGACGCTGCTGATGGCTGTTACTAGCATCTCTGCAGTGAAACTGGGAAGGAGAGGGTTCAGCTTGATGTGGAACCAGTTCACCCAGTCAGAGTACTCAAAGTGTGCAAACCGAGGGATGATGATGTTGAAGGTTTGATTCATCATCACATCTCTCACAACAGGCAGGATATCTCCAACCTGCTCCGAAACAAGGCAACAGTTCAGAAGGATACTTCAGAGGAGTGTGAAGCATCACAATAGATGCCACCATAATGCAAGGTTTGTTGTGTAAGAGATTTCAAAGAGAGTAAGCTTGTCGGGTACCTTCTGCTGAGAGAGGACTGTGAGAAACTCATCCACGTTTTGGAAAGCATCGCCTTCCTCTAGACGAAGGAACACTAGATTGATCTGACTTGTGTTGTTCAGTGCCCCAGAGGTCAGAGTGAGTTCAGCTACTTGGCCAGGGGTCAGCAGGTCCAATATTTCAAACTGAAATATGACACAGAGTGTTAAATGTTTGTGCCCATGGCCGACAGACAATGCCATACTCACACCAGATTTATAGATGCTGCAGGCCTGGTGTTACTCACCCCAGAGAAGTATGCATTTAGATGTAAAAGTTGATCCAAAGTGGCATAAGTGGAGAAGTTGCCAAAGTTCTTTGCTAGCCATTCACTGCTGCTAGGTGTGCTGGTAACACAACCGGGATCTAAAATAAAAGATAGGGAATGCAATCAGAACGTGACAAAGAGATGATGGTTCATGTCCATTAAGTGATTAGCAATCTAAATGTTGTAGAGGTATGTGATAAGGGATGTTACAAGATGGAGGGCAATTCAAGTGTTCGAGCAGCATTTCTCTAAGTACCTGACAAGTCAGCTCTGGCCAGGAAAGGATAGATGAAATCAGTAAAGATGGACCATTTCTGGTTCTCGTCCAGGAGTGCATCTTCCCTGCTAAGGGCCTCCACCCTAAGATGGATGAGAATAGGTTAGACGTTATGATGGATCAAATGGTAATACCCTAATAAATTTAAATTGAATGAAATCCCCAGCAATGTGCCTTGAAAGTCCAGTGTCTTTACTTACACAACTTGGTAGGTCTGACAGCTGAAGTTCTTGGAACTGAGACAAGAGAGGAAGTCTGCAGACACTGATGACAAAAATGGTCTGAGCCTCATTTGAAACCACTTGGTGATGAAAGCGGTATCCGTAAGCTGGGCAGCGTTAAAGTTTTGGACTGTCACCTCGCCGATGGCATCAAGAACATATGAGTCTGAGAGGCTTACATAATGGATCTGTAAAGAGCAGATGGATATTTCAGGGTATGTTTGAGAAGACATTTTGGGTTTTTATGACTCTTACACCACAGCACAACATTCCCTACCGTGTTGGAGTAAATATCCAGGGCTTCATCCAGAGGTGCGGCAAACTTTTGGAAGAAAAGCTTCCAAATTGCCCTGCTGTAGTTCATGCTGCTGTACAGTTTGCATGACATCACTGTGGCCAAATCACTGGAGGACAGCACTGCAAACTTGAAACACAAGAAAGTGGGAGGACAATTACAGAGACATGTTTATGTGGTCCTAAGTCTGAGATGAACATGAGTAAAGGCTATTGCAGCTGCTTCAAAGAGGTCTTACTGATGAACAGGCATAGTCAGAGATGCTGAAGTTGCAGAGCTGTGCCGATGTATTTCCGAGGGATATTTCATTCTGGAGTGGATCACTGCAGAGAACAAAATTCCAACATATTACATATAAGAGCTTTCAACAGTGTACATTTTGAATATTTTTCAAAGCATCATCTCTCACCTGCCCACACCCTGACAAACATCTGTTTCTGCAACAAGCAGAAAGAAAAAAAAAAAAACAGTGATCAAAAGGTCAATATCAGCCTACTGGAATGTGTTTTGACATCACTGCATTTTAAAAGTTAGAGATCTGGAGAAAGGAACTTTATGATTGCTTACCATTGACCAATGTCTGTTTGCACTAAAAGAAAAAACAGAACATGCATGTTATCAGACACAAAGTATTGTCTTTACAGTCACATAGTCAATCAGTTCTTTAAAATGGAATACTTACCACACCAACAGGGACGGGAGCAGTGCAATCTAGAAAGGAGCAAGAAAGAGGTACAGTATTCAGAAGATGGGAAGAGGGACACTGAAAAAAAGCATTGAATTGTTTTAGGAATTTGAAATAATGCCATACTTAATGGCAAACTCTGGCTCAGGATTTCTCTGCTTGATCTGAGTTCCTGCTCTAGGTTGACTGGAAGGACCTCCAGACTCGTATCCATGCTCTTCAAACTGTGTTAATCAGAAAACATTCATTTTCATCTTCCTTGTACCCCAAATCTCTGAGAGAATATGTGGTCCAAAAACAGTGGAAGTCAAAGCCAATGAATAGTGAATCACTCACATTGCCTTATAGGATTCACAGCTGAGGTTGTTGGGGATCACGAACAGCCACGAGGGCTGGAAACTGGCCAGTACCACAAAGAGATTCTCTTGGAACCACAGCTCATAGTCACTCGGCTGGAAGAAGGGGAACTCTGGAGCAAGGGCCGTCAACGTCAAATTTAAGATTGTGGCGCTAACAGCTGCATTTTCAATGTAGAAAATGTGCTCCTAGGTAAGAAACAATTAAGGGTTTTAAAAACATTGTAGATATTTTAATGCACGACTGCCAGCTTGGCAGTTTTTCAGTGCTGCCTTTTGTCATGTTTACTGGTCAGAGACAACAGCTAACCTCTTTGGTGATGTTGACAAATGTCTCAAAGAACAAATTGAGCTGCTCCTTATTTGAAGATGACACTATCCCCAACATAGCTTCCTTCACCAGAGTCTCATTCTCCAGAGCACCACTGGATGGATCTAATATCAGCTCTGCTTTCTGTTCTGGAGAAAGTAAGCTCAGAACAGCAACCTGATGGGAATGAAGAAAAAATATTCTAAAGTTATTGGTTGTGGAGAGTGAAGATTTTTCTTTTAAACAACTGCTAATATTAATATTCAGAACTCTAGGACAGGATACTTATTTTGTAAAAGCATCTGAAACAAAAGTTTTGTGTTTTACCCCGGTTATATTCAAGTCTTTTAGGTCAGAGTAGGATGCAGCCGTATAGAACAGACCCAAGTAGACAGTCAGCCAGTCCGCATCATTGTGAATATCCATTCTGCAAACTGGTTGAACAAGAAACAAGACCATTGAAATCAATTACAACACATGGCACATAATAATGTCATAGCATGAGGCCACTGCATGTGAGAAACCGTACTTGTGAATCATGCTACAAAGACATGCACGGCAGCAGAATTGTGCAGTAAGTCACCTTACCTGGTGTATTTAGCTGTGCAGCAAAATCTTTCAAGAATTTCACTAAAACCTCAGTTAATTCATTCCTTCTGCTGTCAGTCATTTTAGGGAATGCAACACTTATTCCTGACACACTGCAAGGAAAGAAAATCGTCTTTAAGTTCAGATAGACATTTTGAGGTTAGACAACCTGCTTCTCATGGCTACATTCTTTTCATTTCTAATTTGCGTGGAACAAATAGAGGATGACTTTGCCCAATTTAGACTTCTGCTACCAGAGACTCACATCACTTGGTAGTTGGTGCAGTTGACGCTGCTGATGGCTGTTACTAGCATCTCTGCAGTGAAACTGGGAAGGAGAGGGTTCAGCTTGATGTGGAACCAGTTCACCCAGTCAGAGTACTCAAAGTGTGCAAACCGAGGGATGATGATGTTGAAGGTTTGATTCATCATCACATCTCTCACAACAGGCAGGATATCTCCAACCTGCTCCGAAACAAGGCAACAGTTCAGAAGGATACTTCAGAGGAGTGTGAAGCATCACAATAGATGCCACCATAATGCAAGGTTTGTTGTGTAAGAGATTTCAAAGAGAGTAAGCTTGTCGGGTACCTTCTGCTGAGAGAGGACTGTGAGAAACTCATCCACGTTTTGGAAAGCATCGCCTTCCTCTAGACGAAGGAACACTAGATTGATCTGACTTGTGTTGTTCAGTGCCCCAGAGGTCAGAGTGAGTTCAGCTACTTGGCCAGGGGTCAGCAGGTCCAATATTTCAAACTGAAATATGACACAGAGTGTTAAATGTTTGTGCCCATGGCCGACAGACAATGCCATACTCACACCAGATTTATAGATGCTGCAGGCCTGGTGTTACTCACCCCAGAGAAGTATGCATTTAGATGTAAAAGTTGATCCAAAGTGGCATAAGTGGAGAAGTTGCCAAAGTTCTTTGCTAGCCATTCACTGCTGCTAGGTGTGCTGGTAACACAACCGGGATCTAAAATAAAAGATAGGGAATGCAATCAGAACGTGACAAAGAGATGATGGTTCATGTCCATTAAGTGATTAGCAATCTAAATGTTGTAGAGGTATGTGATAAGGGATGTTACAAGATGGAGGGCAATTCAAGTGTTCGAGCAGCATTTCTCTAAGTACCTGACAAGTCAGCTCTGGCAAGGAAAGGATAGATGAAATCAGTAAAGATGGACCATTTCTGGTTCTCGTCCAGGAGTGCATCTTCCCTGCTAAGGGCCTCCACCCTAAGATGGATGAGAATAGGTTAGACGTTATGATGGATCAAATGGTAATACCCTAATAAATTTAAATTGAATGAAATCCCCAGCAATGTGCCTTGAAAGTCCAGTGTCTTTACTTACACAACTTGGTAGGTCTGACAGCTGAAGTTCTTGGAACTGAGACAAGAGAGGAAGTCTGCAGACACTGATGACAAAAATGGTCTGAGCCTCATTTGAAACCACTTGGTGATGAAAGCGGTATCCGTAAGCTGGGCAGCGTTAAAGTTTTGGACTGTCACCTCGCCGATGGCATCAAGAACATATGAGTCTGAGAGGCTTACATAATGGATCTGTAAAGAGCAGATGGATATTTCAGGGTATGTTTGAGAAGACATTTTGGGTTTTTATGACTCTTACACCACAGCACAACATTCCCTACCGTGTTGGAGTAAATATCCAGGGCTTCATCCAGAGGTGCGGCAAACTTTTGGAAGAAAAGCTTCCAAATTGCCCTGCTGTAGTTCATGCTGCTGTACAGTTTGCATGACATCACTGTGGCCAAATCACTGGAGGACAGCACTGCAAACTTGAAACACAAGAAAGTGGGAGGACAATTACAGAGACATGTTTATGTGGTCCTAAGTCTGAGATGAACATGAGTAAAGGCTATTGCAGCTGCTTCAAAGAGGTCTTACTGATGAACAGGCATAGTCAGAGATGCTGAAGTTGCAGAGCTGTGCCGATGTATTTCCGAGGGATATTTCATTCTGGAGTGGATCACTGCAGAGAACAAAATTCCAACATATTACATATAAGAGCTTTCAACAGTGTACATTTTGAATATTTTTCAAAGCATCATCTCTCACCTGCCCACACCCTGACAAACATCTGTTTCTGCAACAAGCAGAAAGAAAAAAAAAAACAGTGATCAAAAGGTCAATATCAGCCTACTGGAATGTGTTTTGACATCACTGCATTTTAAAAGTTAGAGATCTGGAGAAAGGAACTTTATGATTGCTTACCATTGACCAATGTCTGTTTGCACTAAAAGAAAAAACAGAACATGCATGTTATCAGACACAAAGTATTGTCTTTACAGTCACATAGTCAATCAGTTCTTTAAAATGGAATACTTACCACACCAACAGGGATGGGAGCAGTGCAATCTAGAAAGGAGCAAGAAAGAGGTACAGTATTCAGAAGATGGGAAGAGGGACACTGAAAAAAAGCATTGAATTGTTTTAGGAATTTGAAATAATGCCATACTTAATGGCAAACTCTGGCTCAGGATTTCTCTGCTTGATCTGAGTTCCTGCTCTAGGTTGACTGGAAGGACCTCCAGACTCGTATCCATGCTCTTCAAACTGTGTTAATCAGAAAACATTCATTTTCATCTTCCTTGTACCCCAAATCTCTGAGAGAATATGTGGTCCAAAAACAGTGGAAGTCAAAGCCAATGAATAGTGAATCACTCACATTGCCTTATAGGATTCACAGCTGAGGTTGTTGGGGATCACGAACAGCCACGAGGGCTGGAAACTGGCCAGTACCACAAAGAGATTCTCTTGGAACCACAGCTCATAGTCACTCGGCTGGAAGAAGGGGAACTCTGGAGCAAGGGCCGTCAACGTCAAATTTAAGATTGTGGCGCTAACAGCTGCATTTTCAATGTAGAAAATGTGCTCCTAGGTAAGAAACAATTAAGGGTTTTAAAAACATTGTAGATATTTTAATGCACGACTGCCAGCTTGGCAGTTTTTCAGTGCTGCCTTTTGTCATGTTTACTGGTCAGAGACAACAGCTAACCTCTTTGGTGATGTTGACAAATGTCTCAAAGAACAAATTGAGCTGCTCCTTATTTGAAGATGACACTATCCCCAACATAGCTTCCTTCACCAGAGTCTCATTCTCCAGAGCACCACTGGATGGATCTAATATCAGCTCTGCTTTCTGTTCTGGAGAAAGTAAGCTCAGAACAGCAACCTGATGGGAATGAAGAAAAAATATTCTAAAGTTATTGGTTGTGGAGAGTGAAGATTTTTCTTTTAAACGACTGCTAATATTAATATTCAGAACTCTAGGACAGGATACTTATTTTGTAAAAGCATCTGAAACAAAAGTTTTGTGTTTTACCCCGGTTATATTCAAGTCTTTTAGGTCAGAGTAGGATGCAGCCGTATAGAACAGACCCAAGTAGACAGTCAGCCAGTCCGCATCATTGTGAATATCCATTCTGCAAACTGGTTGAACAAGAAACAAGACCATTGAAATCAATTACAACACATGGCACATAATAATGTCATAGCATGAGGCCACTGCATGTGAGAAACCGTACTTGTGAATCATGCTACAAAGACATGCACGGCAGCAGAATTGTGCAGTAAGTCACCTTACCTGGTGTATTTAGCTGTGCAGCAAAATCTTTCAAGAATTTCACTAAAACCTCAGTTAATTCATTCCTTCTGCTGTCAGTCATTTTAGGGAATGCAACACTTATTCCTGACACACTGCAAGGAAAGAAAATCGTCTTTAAGTTCAGATAGACATTTTGAGGTTAGACAACCTGCTTCTCATGGCTACATTCTTTTCATTTCTAATTTGCGTGGAACAAATAGAGGATGACTTTGCCCAATTTAGACTTCTGCTACCAGAGACTCACATCACTTGGTAGTTGGTGCAGTTGACGCTGCTGATGGCTGTTACTAGCATCTCTGCAGTGAAACTGGGAAGGAGAGGGTTCAGCTTGATGTGGAACCAGTTCACCCAGTCAGAGTACTCAAAGTGTGCAAACCGAGGGATGATGATGTTGAAGGTTTGATTCATCATCACATCTCTCACAACAGGCAGGATATCTCCAACCTGCTCCGAAACAAGGCAACAGTTCAGAAGGATACTTCAGAGGAGTGTGAAGCATCACAATAGATGCCACCATAATGCAAGGTTTGTTGTGTAAGAGATTTCAAAGAGAGTAAGCTTGTCGGGTACCTTCTGCTGAGAGAGGACTGTGAGAAACTCATCCACGTTTTGGAAAGCATCGCCTTCCTCTAGACGAAGGAACACTAGATTGATCTGACTTGTGTTGTTCAGTGCCCCAGAGGTCAGAGTGAGTTCAGCTACTTGGCCAGGGGTCAGCAGGTCCAATATTTCAAACTGAAATATGACACAGAGTGTTAAATGTTTGTGCCCATGGCCGACAGACAATGCCATACTCACACCAGATTTATAGATGCTGCAGGCCTGGTGTTACTCACCCCAGAGAAGTATGCATTTAGATGTAAAAGTTGATCCAAAGTGGCATAAGTGGAGAAGTTGCCAAAGTTCTTTGCTAGCCATTCACTGCTGCTAGGTGTGCTGGTAACACAACCGGGATCTAAAATAAAAGATAGGGAATGCAATCAGAACGTGACAAAGAGATGATGGTTCATGTCCATTAAGTGATTAGCAATCTAAATGTTGTAGAGGTATGTGATAAGGGATGTTACAAGATGGAGGGCAATTCAAGTGTTCGAGCAGCATTTCTCTAAGTACCTGACAAGTCAGCTCTGGCCAGGAAAGGATAGATGAAATCAGTAAAGATGGACCATTTCTGGTTCTCGTCCAGGAGTGCATCTTCCCTGCTAAGGGCCTCCACCCTAAGATGGATGAGAATAGGTTAGACGTTATGATGGATCAAATGGTAATACCCTAATAAATTTAAATTGAATGAAATCCCCAGCAATGTGCCTTGAAAGTCCAGTGTCTTTACTTACACAACTTGGTAGGTCTGACAGCTGAAGTTCTTGGAACTGAGACAAGAGAGGAAGTCTGCAGACACTGATGACAAAAATGGTCTGAGCCTCATTTGAAACCACTTGGTGATGAAAGCGGTATCCGTAAGCTGGGCAGCGTTAAAGTTTTGGACTGTCACCTCGCCGATGGCATCAAGAACATATGAGTCTGAGAGGCTTACATAATGGATCTGTAAAGAGCAGATGGATATTTCAGGGTATGTTTGAGAAGACATTTTGGGTTTTTATGACTCTTACACCACAGCACAACATTCCCTACCGTGTTGGAGTAAATATCCAGGGCTTCATCCAGAGGTGCGGCAAACTTTTGGAAGAAAAGCTTCCAAATTGCCCTGCTGTAGTTCATGCTGCTGTACAGTTTGCATGACATCACTGTGGCCAAATCACTGGAGGACAGCACTGCAAACTTGAAACACAAGAAAGTGGGAGGACAATTACAGAGACATGTTTATGTGGTCCTAAGTCTGAGATGAACATGAGTAAAGGCTATTGCAGCTGCTTCAAAGAGGTCTTACTGATGAACAGGCATAGTCAGAGATGCTGAAGTTGCAGAGCTGTGCCGATGTATTTCCGAGGGATATTTCATTCTGGAGTGGATCACTGCAGAGAACAAAATTCCAACATATTACATATAAGAGCTTTCAACAGTGTACATTTTGAATATTTTTCAAAGCATCATCTCTCACCTGCCCACACCCTGACAAACATCTGTTTCTGCAACAAGCAGAAAGAAAAAAAAAAACAGTGATCAAAAGGTCAATATCAGCCTACTGGAATGTGTTTTGACATCACTGCATTTTAAAAGTTAGAGATCTGGAGAAAGGAACTTTATGATTGCTTACCATTGACCAATGTCTGTTTGCACTAAAAGAAAAAACAGAACATGCATGTTATCAGACACAAAGTATTGTCTTTACAGTCACATAGTCAATCAGTTCTTTAAAATGGAATACTTACCACACCAACAGGGACGGGAGCAGTGCAATCTAGAAAGGAGCAAGAAAGAGGTACAGTATTCAGAAGATGGGAAGAGGGACACTGAAAAAAAGCATTGAATTGTTTTAGGAATTTGAAATAATGCCATACTTAATGGCAAACTCTGGCTCAGGATTTCTCTGCTTGATCTGAGTTCCTGCTCTAGGTTGACTGGAAGGACCTCCAGACTCGTATCCATGCTCTTCAAACTGTGTTAATCAGAAAACATTC
This sequence comes from Hoplias malabaricus, assembly GCF_029633855.1. Lineage (NCBI taxonomy): Eukaryota > Metazoa > Chordata > Actinopteri > Characiformes > Erythrinidae > Hoplias > Hoplias malabaricus. The sequence continues at coordinate 55,633,423 of NC_089801.1, read as the reverse complement.
ATATTCATCTTCCTTGTACCCCAAATCTCTGAGAGAATATGTGGTCCAAAAACAGTGGAAGTCAAAGCCAATGAATAGTGAATCACTCACATTGCCTTATAGGATTCACAGCTGAGGTTGTTGGGGATCACGAACAGCCACGAGGGCTGGAAACTGGCCAGTACCACAAAGAGATTCTCTTGGAACCACAGCTCATAGTCACTCGGCTGGAAGAAGGGGAACTCTGGAGCAAGGGCCGTCAACGTCAAATTTAAGATTGTGGCGCTAACAGCTGCATTTTCAATGTAGAAAATGTGCTCCTAGGTAAGAAACAATTAAGGGTTTTAAAAACATTGTAGATATTTTAATGCACGACTGCCAGCTTGGCAGTTTTTCAGTGCTGCCTTTTGTCATGTTTACTGGTCAGAGACAACAGCTAACCTCTTTGGTGATGTTGACAAATGTCTCAAAGAACAAATTGAGCTGCTCCTTATTTGAAGATGACACTATCCCCAACATAGCTTCCTTCACCAGAGTCTCATTCTCCAGAGCACCACTGGATGGATCTAGTATCAGCTCTGCTTTCTGTTCTGGAGAAAGTAAGCTCAGAACAGCAACCTGATGGGAATGAAGAAAAAATATTCTAAAGTTATTGGTTGTGGAGAGTGAAGATTTTTCTTTTAAACGACTGCTAATATTAATATTCAGAACTCTAGGACAGGATACTTATTTTGTAAAAGCATCTGAAACAAAAGTTTTGTGTTTTACCCCGGTTATATTCAAGTCTTTTAGGTCAGAGTAGGATGCAGCCGTATAGAACAGACCCAAGTAGACAGTCAGCCAGTCCGCATCATTGTGAATATCCATTCTGCAAACTGGTTGAACAAGAAACAAGACCATTGAAATCAATTACAACACATGGCACATAATAATGTCATAGCATGAGGCCACTGCATGTGAGAAACCGTACTTGTGAATCATGCTACAAAGACATGCACGGCAGCAGAATTGTGCAGTAAGTCACCTTACCTGGTGTATTTAGCTGTGCAGCAAAATCTTTCAAGAATTTCACTAAAACCTCAGTTAATTCATTCCTTCTGCTGTCAGTCATTTTAGGGAATGCAACACTTATTCCTGACACACTGCAAGGAAAGAAAATCGTCTTTAAGTTCAGATAGACATTTTGAGGTTAGACAACCTGCTTCTCATGGCTACATTCTTTTCATTTCTAATTTGCGTGGAACAAATAGAGGATGACTTTGCCCAATTTAGACTTCTGCTACCAGAGACTCACATCACTTGGTAGTTGGTGCAGTTGACGCTGCTGATGGCTGTTACTAGCATCTCTGCAGTGAAACTGGGAAGGAGAGGGTTCAGCTTGATGTGGAACCAGTTCACCCAGTCAGAGTACTCAAAGTGTGCAAACCGAGGGATGATGATGTTGAAGGTTTGATTCATCATCACATCTCTCACAACAGGCAGGATATCTCCAACCTGCTCCGAAACAAGGCAACAGTTCAGAAGGATACTTCAGAGGAGTGTGAAGCATCACAATAGATGCCACCATAATGCAAGGTTTGTTGTGTAAGAGATTTCAAAGAGAGTAAGCTTGTCGGGTACCTTCTGCTGAGAGAGGACTGTGAGAAACTCATCCACGTTTTGGAAAGCATCGCCTTCCTCTAGACGAAGGAACACTAGATTGATCTGACTTGTGTTGTTCAGTGCCCCAGAGGTCAGAGTGAGTTCAGCTACTTGGCCAGGGGTCAGCAGGTCCAATATTTCAAACTGAAATATGACACAGAGTGTTAAATGTTTGTGCCCATGGCCGACAGACAATGCCATACTCACACCAGATTTATAGATGCTGCAGGCCTGGTGTTACTCACCCCAGAGAAGTATGCATTTAGATGTAAAAGTTGATCCAAAGTGGCATAAGTGGAGAAGTTGCCAAAGTTCTTTGCTAGCCATTCACTGCTGCTAGGTGTGCTGGTAACACAACCGGGATCTAAAATAAAAGATAGGGAATGCAATCAGAACGTGACAAAGAGATGATGGTTCATGTCCATTAAGTGATTAGCAATCTAAATGTTGTAGAGGTATGTGATAAGGGATGTTACAAGATGGAGGGCAATTCAAGTGTTCGAGCAGCATTTCTCTAAGTACCTGACAAGTCAGCTCTGGCCAGGAAAGGATAGATGAAATCAGTAAAGATGGACCATTTCTGGTTCTCGTCCAGGAGTGCATCTTCCCTGCTAAGGGCCTCCACCCTAAGATGGATGAGAATAGGTTAGACGTTATGATGGATCAAATGGTAATACCCTAATAAATTTAAATTGAATGAAATCCCCAGCAATGTGCCTTGAAAGTCCAGTGTCTTTACTTACACAACTTGGTAGGTCTGACAGCTGAAGTTCTTGGAACTGAGACAAGAGAGGAAGTCTGCAGACACTGATGACAAAAATGGTCTGAGCCTCATTTGAAACCACTTGGTGATGAAAGCGGTATCCGTAAGCTGGGCAGCGTTAAAGTTTTGGACTGTCACCTCGCCGATGGCATCAAGAACATATGAGTCTGAGAGGCTTACATAATGGATCTGTAAAGAGCAGATGGATATTTCAGGGTATGTTTGAGAAGACATTTTGGGTTTTTATGACTCTTACACCACAGCACAACATTCCCTACCGTGTTGGAGTAAATATCCAGGGCTTCATCCAGAGGTGCGGCAAACTTTTGGAAGAAAAGCTTCCAAATTGCCCTGCTGTAGTTCATGCTGCTGTACAGTTTGCATGACATCACTGTGGCCAAATCACTGGAGGACAGCACTGCAAACTTGAAACACAAGAAAGTGGGAGGACAATTACAGAGACATGTTTATGTGGTCCTAAGTCTGAGATGAACATGAGTAAAGGCTATTGCAGCTGCTTCAAAGAGGTCTTACTGATGAACAGGCATAGTCAGAGATGCTGAAGTTGCAGAGCTGTGCCGATGTATTTCCGAGGGATATTTCATTCTGGAGTGGATCACTGCAGAGAACAAAATTCCAACATATTACATATAAGAGCTTTCAACAGTGTACATTTTGAATATTTTTCAAAGCATCATCTCTCACCTGCCCACACCCTGACAAACATCTGTTTCTGCAACAAGCAGAAAGAAAAAAAAAAAAACAGTGATCAAAAGGTCAATATCAGCCTACTGGAATGTGTTTTGACATCACTGCATTTTAAAAGTTAGAGATCTGGAGAAAGGAACTTTATGATTGCTTACCATTGACCAATGTCTGTTTGCACTAAAAGAAAAAACAGAACATGCATGTTATCAGACACAAAGTATTGTCTTTACAGTCACATAGTCAATCAGTTCTTTAAAATGGAATACTTACCACACCAACAGGGACGGGAGCAGTGCAATCTAGAAAGGAGCAAGAAAGAGGTACAGTATTCAGAAGATGGGAAGAGGGACACTGAAAAAAAGCATTGAATTGTTTTAGGAATTTGAAATAATGCCATACTTAATGGCAAACTCTGGCTCAGGATTTCTCTGCTTGATCTGAGTTCCTGCTCTAGGTTGACTGGAAGGACCTCCAGACTCGTATCCATGCTCTTCAAACTGTGTTAATCAGAAAACATTCATTTTCATCTTCCTTGTACCCCAAATCTCTGAGAGAATATGTGGTCCAAAAACAGTGGAAGTCAAAGCCAATGAATAGTGAATCACTCACATTGCCTTATAGGATTCACAGCTGAGGTTGTTGGGGATCACGAACAGCCACGAGGGCTGGAAACTGGCCAGTACCACAAAGAGATTCTCTTGGAACCACAGCTCATAGTCACTCGGCTGGAAGAAGGGGAACTCTGGAGCAAGGGCCGTCAACGTCAAATTTAAGATTGTGGCGCTAACAGCTGCATTTTCAATGTAGAAAATGTGCTCCTAGGTAAGAAACAATTAAGGGTTTTAAAAACATTGTAGATATTTTAATGCACGACTGCCAGCTTGGCAGTTTTTCAGTGCTGCCTTTTGTCATGTTTACTGGTCAGAGACAACAGCTAACCTCTTTGGTGATGTTGACAAATGTCTCAAAGAACAAATTGAGCTGCTCCTTATTTGAAGATGACACTATCCCCAACATAGCTTCCTTCACCAGAGTCTCATTCTCCAGAGCACCACTGGATGGATCTAATATCAGCTCTGCTTTCTGTTCTGGAGAAAGTAAGCTCAGAACAGCAACCTGATGGGAATGAAGAAAAAATATTCTAAAGATATTGGTTGTGGAGAGTGAAGATTTTTCTTTTAAACGACTGCTAATATTAATATTCAGAACTCTAGGACAGGATACTTATTTTGTAAAAGCATCTGAAACAAAAGTTTTGTGTTTTACCCCGGTTATATTCAAGTCTTTGAGGTCAGAGTAGGATGCAGCCGTATAGAACAGACCCAAGTAGACAGTCAGCCAGTCCGCATCATTGTGAATATCCATTCTGCAAACTGGTTGAACAAGAAACAAGACCATTGAAATCAAGTACAACACATGGCACATAATAATGTCATAGCATGAGGCCACTGCATGTGAGAAACCGTACTTGTGAATCATGCTACAAAGACATGCACGGCAGCAGAATTGTGCAGTAAGTCACCTTACCTGGTGTATTTAGCTGTGCAGCAAAATCTTTCAAGAATTTCACTAAAACCTCAGTTAATTCATTCCTTCTGCTGTCAGTCATTTTAGGGAATGCAACACTTATTCCTGACACACTGCAAGGAAAGAAAATCGTCTTTAAGTTCAGATAGACATTTTGAGGTTAGACAACCTGCTTCTCATGGCTACATTCTTTTCATTTCTAATTTGTGTGGAACAAATAGAGGATGACTTTGCCAATTTAGACTTCTGCTACCAGAGACTCACATCACTTGGTAGTTGGTGCAGTTGACGCTGCTGATGGCTGTTACTAGCATCTCTGCAGTGAAACTGGGAAGGAGAGGGTTCAGCTTGATGTGGAACCAGTTCACCCAGTCAGAGTACTCAAAGTGTGCAAACCGAGGGATGATGACGTTGAAGGTTTGATTCATCATCACATCTCTCACAGCAGGCAGGATATCTCCAACCTTCTCCGAAACAAGGCAACAGTTCAGAAGGCTACTTCAGAGGAGTGTGAAGCATCACAATAGATGCCACCATAATGCAAGGTTTGTTGTGTAAGAGATTTCAAAGAGAGTAAGCTTGTCGGGTACCTTCTGCTGAGAGAGGACTGTGAGAAACTCATCCACGTTTTGGAAAGCATCGCCTTCCTCTAGACGAAGGAACACTAGATTGATCTGACTTGTGTTGTTCAGTGCCCCAGAGGTCAGAGTGAGTTCAGCTACTTGGCCAGGGGTCAGCAGGTCCAATATTTCAAACTGAAATATGACACAGAGTGTTAAATGTTTGTGCCCATGGCCGACAGACAATGCCATACTCACAGCAGATTTATAGATGCTGCAAGCCTGGTGTTACTCACCCCAGAGAAGTATGCATTTAGATGTAAAAGTTGATCCAAAGTGGCATAAGTGGAGAAGTTGCCAAAGTTCTTTGCTAGCCATTCACTGCTGCTAGGTGTGCTGGTAACACAACCGGGATCTAAAATAAAAGATAGGGAATGCAATCAGAACGTGACAAAGAGATGATGGTTCATGTCCATTAAGTGATTAGCAATCTAAATGTTGTAGAGGTAGGTGATAAGGGATGTTACAAGATGGAGGGCAATTCAAGTGTTCGAGCAGCATTTCTCTAAGTACCTGACAAGTCAGCTCTGGCCAGGAAAGGATAGATGAAATCAGTAAAGATGGACCATTTCTGGTTCTCGTCCAGGAGTGCATCTTCCCTGCTAAGGGCCTCCACCCTAAGATGGATGAGAATAGGTTAGACGTTATGATGGATCAAATGGTAATGCCCTAATAAATTTAAATTGAATGAAATCCCCAGCAATGTGCCTTGAAAGTCCAGTGTCTTTACTTACACAACTTGGTAGGTCTGACAGCTGAAGTTCTTGGAACTGAGACAAGAGAGGAAGTCTGCAGACACTGATGACAAAAATGGTCTGAGCCTCATTTGAAACCACTTGGTGATGAAAGCGGTATCCGTAAGCTGGGCAGCGTTAAAGTTTTGGACTGTCACCTCGCCGATGGCATCAAGAACATATGAGTCTGAGAGGCTTACATAATGGATCTGTAAAGAGCAGATGGATATTTCAGGGTATGTTTGAGAAGACATTTTGGGTTTTTATGACTCTTACACCACAGCACAACATTCCCTACCGTTTTGGAGTAAATATCCAGGGCTTCATCCAGAGGTGCGGCAAACTTTTGGAAGAAAAGCTTCCTAATTGCCCTGCTGTAGTTCATGCTGCTGGACAGTTTGCATGACATCACTGTGGCCAAATCACTGGAGGACAGCACTGCAAACTTGAAACACAAGAAAGTGGGAGGACAATTACAGAGACATGTTTATGTGGTCCTAAGTCTGAGATGAACATGAGTAAAGGCTATTGCAGCTGCTTCAAAGAGGTCTTACTGATGAACAGGCATAGTCAGAGATGCTGAAGTTGCAGAGCTGTGCCGATGTATTTCCGAGGGATATTTCATTCTGGAGTGGATCACTGCAGAGAACAAAATTCCAACATATTACATATAAGAGCTTTCAACAGTGTACATTTTGAATATTTTTCAAAGCATCATCTCTCACCTGCCCACACCCTGACAAACATCTGTTTCTGCAACAAGCAGAAAGAAAAAAAAAAAACAGTGATCAAAAGGTCAATATCAGCCTACTGGAATGTGTTTTGACATCACTGCATTTTAAAAGTTAGAGATCTGGAGAAAGGAACTTTATGATTGCTTACCATTGACCAATGTCTGTTTGCACTAAAAGAAAAAACAGAACATGCATGTTATCAGACACAAAGTATTGTCTTTACAGTCACATAGTCAATCAGTTCTTTAAAATGGAATACTTACCACACCAACAGGGACGGGAGCAGTGCAATCTAGAAAGGAGCAAGAAAGAGGTACAGTATTCAGAAGATGGGAAGAGGGACACTGAAAAAAAGCATTGAATTGTTTTAGGAATTTGAAATAATGCCATACTTAATGGCAAACTCTGGCTCAGGATTTCTCTGCTTGATCTGAGTTCCTGCTCTAGGTTGACTGGAAGGACCTCCAGACTCGTATCCATGCTCTTCAAACTGTGTTAATCAGAAAACATTCATATTCATCTTCCTTGTACCCCAAATGTCTGAGAGAATATGTGGTCCAAAAACAGTGGAAGTCAAAGCCAATGAATAGTGAATCACTCACATTGCCTTATAGGATTCACAGCTGAGGTTGTTGGGGATCACGAACAGCCACGAGGGCTGGAAACTGGCCAGTACCACAAAGAGATTCTCTTGGAACCACAGCTCATAGTCACTCGGCTGGAAGAAGGGGAACTCTGGAGCAAGGGCCGTCAACGTCAAATTTAAGATTGTGGCGCTAACAGCTGCATTTTCAATGTAGAAAATGTGCTCCTAGGTAAGAAACAATTAAGGGTTTTAAAAACATTGTAGATATTTTAATGCACGACTGCCAGCTTGGCAGTTTTTCAGTGCTGCCTTTTGTCATGTTTACTGGTCAGAGACAACAGCTAACCTCTTTGGTGATGTTGACAAATGTCTCAAAGAACAAATTGAGCTGCTCCTTATTTGAAGATGACACTATCCCCAACATAGCTTCCTTCACCAGAGTCTCATTCTCCAGAGCACCACTGGATGGATCTAATATCAGCTCTGCTTTCTGTTCTGGAGAAAGTAAGCTCAGAACAGCAACCTGATGGGAATGAAGAAAAAATATTCTAAAGTTATTGGTTGTGGAGAGTGAAGATTTTTCTTTTAAACGACTGCTAATATTAATATTCAGAACTCTAGGACAGGATACTTATTTTGTAAAAGCATCTGAAACAAAAGTTTTGTGTTTTACCCCGGTTATATTCAAGTCTTTTAGGTCAGAGTAGGATGCAGCCGTATAGAACAGACCCAAGTAGACAGTCAGCCAGTCCGCATCATTGTGAATATCCATTCTGCAAACTGGTTGAACAAGAAACAAGACCATTGAAATCAATTACAACACATGGCACATAATAATGTCATAGCATGAGGCCACTGCATGTGAGAAACCGTACTTGTGAATCATGCTACAAAGACATGCACGGCAGCAGAATTGTGCAGTAAGTCACCTTACCTGGTGTATTTAGCTGTGCAGCAAAATCTTTCAAGAATTTCACTAAAACCTCAGTTAATTCATTCCTTCTGCTGTCAGTCATTTTAGGGAATGCAACACTTATTCCTGACACACTGCAAGGAAAGAAAATCGTCTTTAAGTTCAGATAGACATTTTGAGGTTAGACAACCTGCTTCTCATGGCTACATTCTTTTCATTTCTAATTTGCGTGGAACAAATAGAGGATGACTTTGCCCAATTTAGACTTCTGCTACCAGAGACTCACATCACTTGGTAGTTGGTGCAGTTGACGCTGCTGATGGCTGTTACTAGCATCTCTGCAGTGAAACTGGGAAGGAGAGGGTTCAGCTTGATGTGGAACCAGTTCACCCAGTCAGAGTACTCAAAGTGTGCAAACCGAGGGATGATGATGTTGAAGGTTTGATTCATCATCACATCTCTCACAACAGGCAGGATATCTCCAACCTGCTCCGAAACAAGGCAACAGTTCAGAAGGATACTTCAGAGGAGTGTGAAGCATCACAATAGATGCCACCATAATGCAAGGTTTGTTGTGTAAGAGATTTCAAAGAGAGTAAGCTTGTCGGGTACCTTCTGCTGAGAGAGGACTGTGAGAAACTCATCCACGTTTTGGAAAGCATCGCCTTCCTCTAGACGAAGGAACACTAGATTGATCTGACTTGTGTTGTTCAGTGCCCCAGAGGTCAGAGTGAGTTCAGCTACTTGGCCAGGGGTCAGCAGGTCCAATATTTCAAACTGAAATATGACACAGAGTGTTAAATGTTTGTGCCCATGGCCGACAGACAATGCCATACTCACACCAGATTTATAGATGCTGCAGGCCTGGTGTTACTCACCCCAGAGAAGTATGCATTTAGATGTAAAAGTTGATCCAAAGTGGCATAAGTGGAGAAGTTGCCAAAGTTCTTTGCTAGCCATTCACTGCTGCTAGGTGTGCTGGTAACACAACCGGGATCTAAAATAAAAGATAGGGAATGCAATCAGAACGTGACAAAGAGATGATGGTTCATGTCCATTAAGTGATTAGCAATCTAAATGTTGTAGAGGTATGTGATAAGGGATGTTACAAGATGGAGGGCAATTCAAGTGTTCGAGCAGCATTTCTCTAAGTACCTGACAAGTCAGCTCTGGCCAGGAAAGGATAGATGAAATCAGTAAAGATGGACCATTTCTGGTTCTCGTCCAGGAGTGCATCTTCCCTGCTAAGGGCCTCCACCCTAAGATGGATGAGAATAGGTTAGACGTTATGATGGATCAAATGGTAATACCCTAATAAATTTAAATTGAATGAAATCCCCAGCAATGTGCCTTGAAAGTCCAGTGTCTTTACTTACACAACTTGGTAGGTCTGACAGCTGAAGTTCTTGGAACTGAGACAAGAGAGGAAGTCTGCAGACACTGATGACAAAAATGGTCTGAGCCTCATTTGAAACCACTTGGTGATGAAAGCGGTATCCGTAAGCTGGGCAGCGTTAAAGTTTTGGACTGTCACCTCGCCGATGGCATCAAGAACATATGAGTCTGAGAGGCTTACATAATGGATCTGTAAAGAGCAGATGGATATTTCAGGGTATGTTTGAGAAGACATTTTGGGTTTTTATGACTCTTACACCACAGCACAACATTCCCTACCGTGTTGGAGTAAATATCCAGGGCTTCATCCAGAGGTGCGGCAAACTTTTGGAAGAAAAGCTTCCAAATTGCCCTGCTGTAGTTCATGCTGCTGTACAGTTTGCATGACATCACTGTGGCCAAATCACTGGAGGACAGCACTGCAAACTTGAAACACAAGAAAGTGGGAGGACAATTACAGAGACATGTTTATGTGGTCCTAAGTCTGAGATGAACATGAGTAAAGGCTATTGCAGCTGCTTCAAAGAGGTCTTACTGATGAACAGGCATAGTCAGAGATGCTGAAGTTGCAGAGCTGTGCCGATGTATTTCCGAGGGATATTTCATTCTGGAGTGGATCACTGCAGAGAACAAAATTCCAACATATTACATATAAGAGCTTTCAACAGTGTACATTTTGAATATTTTTCAAAGCATCATCTCTCACCTGCCCACACCCTGACAAACATCTGTTTCTGCAACAAGCAGAAAGAAAAAAAAAAAACAGTGATCAAAAGGTCAATATCAGCCTACTGGAATGTGTTTTGACATCACTGCATTTTAAAAGTTAGAGATCTGGAGAAAGGAACTTTATGATTGCTTACCATTGACCAATGTCTGTTTGCACTAAAAGAAAAAACAGAACATGCATGTTATCAGACACAAAGTATTGTCTTTACAGTCACATAGTCAATCAGTTCTTTAAAATGGAATACTTACCACACCAACAGGGACGGGAGCAGTGCAATCTAGAAAGGAGCAAGAAAGAGGTACAGTATTCAGAAGATGGGAAGAGGGACACTGAAAAAAAGCATTGAATTGTTTTAGGAATTTGAAATAATGCCATACTTAATGGCAAACTCTGGCTCAGGATTTCTCTGCTTGATCTGAGTTCCTGCTCTAGGTTGACTGGAAGGACCTCCAGACTCGTATCCATGCTCTTCAAACTGTGTTAATCAGAAAACATTCATTTTCATCTTCCTTGTACCCCAAATCTCTGAGAGAATATGTGGTCCAAAAACAGTGGAAGTCAAAGCCAATGAATAGTGAATCACTCACATTGCCTTATAGGATTCACAGCTGAGGTTGTTGGGGATCACGAACAGCCACGAGGGCTGGAAACTGGCCAGTACCACAAAGAGATTCTCTTGGAACCACAGCTCATAGTCACTCGGCTGGAAGAAGGGGAACTCTGGAGCAAGGGCCGTCAACGTCAAATTTAAGATTGTGGCGCTAACAGCTGCATTTTCAATGTAGAAAATGTGCTCCTAGGTAAGAAACAATTAAGGGTTTTAAAAACATTGTAGATATTTTAATGCACGACTGCCAGCTTGGCAGTTTTTCAGTGCTGCCTTTTGTCATGTTTACTGGTCAGAGACAACAGCTAACCTCTTTGGTGATGTTGACAAATGTCTCAAAGAACAAATTGAGCTGCTCCTTATTTGAAGATGACACTATCCCCAACATAGCTTCCTTCACCAGAGTCTCATTCTCCAGAGCACCACTGGATGGATCTAATATCAGCTCTGCTTTCTGTTCTGGAGAAAGTAAGCTCAGAACAGCAACCTGATGGGAATGAAGAAAAAATATTCTAAAGTTATTGGTTGTGGAGAGTGAAGATTTTTCTTTTAAACGACTGCTAATATTAATATTCAGAACTCTAGGACAGGATACTTATTTTGTAAAAGCATCTGAAACAAAAGTTTTGTGTTTTACCCCGGTTATATTCAAGTCTTTTAGGTCAGAGTAGGATGCAGCCGTATAGAACAGACCCAAGTAGACAGTCAGCCAGTCCGCATCATTGTGAATATCCATTCTGCAAACTGGTTGAACAAGAAACAAGACCATTGAAATCAATTACAACACATGGCACATAATAATGTCATAGCATGAGGCCACTGCATGTGAGAAACCGTACTTGTGAATCATGCTACAAAGACATGCACGGCAGCAGAATTGTGCAGTAAGTCACCTTACCTGGTGTATTTAGCTGTGCAGCAAAATCTTTCAAGAATTTCACTAAAACCTCAGTTAATTCATTCCTTCTGCTGTCAGTCATTTTAGGGAATGCAACACTTATTCCTGACACACTGCAAGGAAAGAAAATCGTCTTTAAGTTCAGATAGACATTTTGAGGTTAGACAACCTGCTTCTCATGGCTACATTCTTTTCATTTCTAATTTGCGTGGAACAAATAGAGGATGACTTTGCCCAATTTAGACTTCTGCTACCAGAGACTCACATCACTTGGTAGTTGGTGCAGTTGACGCTGCTGATGGCTGTTACTAGCATCTCTGCAGTGAAACTGGGAAGGAGAGGGTTCAGCTTGATGTGGAACCAGTTCACCCAGTCAGAGTACTCAAAGTGTGCAAACCGAGGGATGATGATGTTGAAGGTTTGATTCATCATCACATCTCTCACAACAGGCAGGATATCTCCAACCTGCTCCGAAACAAGGCAACAGTTCAGAAGGATACTTCAGAGGAGTGTGAAGCATCACAATAGATGCCACCATAATGCAAGGTTTGTTGTGTAAGAGATTTCAAAGAGAGTAAGCTTGTCGGGTACCTTCTGCTGAGAGAGGACTGTGAGAAACTCATCCACGTTTTGGAAAGCATCGCCTTCCTCTAGACGAAGGAACACTAGATTGATCTGACTTGTGTTGTTCAGTGCCCCAGAGGTCAGAGTGAGTTCAGCTACTTGGCCAGGGGTCAGCAGGTCCAATATTTCAAACTGAAATATGACACAGAGTGTTAAATGTTTGTGCCCATGGCCGACAGACAATGCCATACTCACACCAGATTTATAGATGCTGCAGGCCTGGTGTTACTCACCCCAGAGAAGTATGCATTTAGATGTAAAAGTTGATCCAAAGTGGCATAAGTGGAGAAGTTGCCAAAGTTCTTTGCTAGCCATTCACTGCTGCTAGGTGTGCTGGTAACACAACCGGGATCTAAAATAAAAGATAGGGAATGCAATCAGAACGTGACAAAGAGATGATGGTTCATGTCCATTAAGTGATTAGCAATCTAAATGTTGTAGAGGTAGGTGATAAGGGATGTTACAAGATGGAGGGCAATTCAAGTGTTCGAGCAGCATTTCTCTAAGTACCTGACAAGTCAGCTCTGGCCAGGAAAGGATAGATGAAATCAGTAAAGATGGACCATTTCTGGTTCTCGTCCAGGAGTGCATCTTCCCTGCTAAGGGCCTCCACCCTAAGATGGATGAGAATAGGTTAGACGTTATGATGGATCAAATGGTAATGCCCTAATAAATTTAAATTGAATGAAATCCCCAGCAATGTGCCTTGAAAGTCCAGTGTCTTTACTTACACAACTTGGTAGGTCTGACAGCTGAAGTTCTTGGAACTGAGACAAGAGAGGAAGTCTGCAGACACTGATGACAAAAATGGTCTGAGCCTCATTTGAAACCACTTGGTGATGAAAGCGGTATCCGTAAGCTGGGCAGCGTTAAAGTTTTGGACTGTCACCTCGCCGATGGCATCAAGAACATATGAGTCTGAGAGGCTTACATAATGGATCTGTAAAGAGCAGATGGATATTTCAGGGTATGTTTGAGAAGACATTTTGGGTTTTTATGACTCTTACACCACAGCACAACATTCCCTACCGTGTTGGAGTAAATATCCAGGGCTTCATCCAGAGGTGCGGCAAACTTTTGGAAGAAAAGCTTCCAAATTGCCCTGCTGTAGTTCATGCTGCTGGACAGTTTGCATGACATCACTGTGGCCAAATCACTGGAGGACAGCACTGCAAACTTGAAACACAAGAAAGTGGGAGGACAATTACAGAGACATGTTTATGTGGTCCTAAGTCTGAGATGAACATGAGTAAAGGCTATTGCAGCTGCTTCAAAGAGGTCTTACTGATGAACAGGCATAGTCAGAGATGCTGAAGTTGCAGAGCTGTGCCGATGTATTTCCGAGGGATATTTCATTCTGGAGTGGATCACTGCAGAGAACAAAATTCCAACATATTACATATAAGAGCTTTCAACAGTGTACATTTTGAATATTTTTCAAAGCATCATCTCTCACCTGCCCACACCCTGACAAACATCTGTTTCTGCAACAAGCAGAAAGAAAAAAAAAAACAGTGATCAAAAGGTCAATATCAGCCTACTGGAATGTGTTTTGACATCACTGCATTTTAAAAGTTAGAGATCTGGAGAAAGGAACTTTATGATTGCTTACCATTGACCAATGTCTGTTTGCACTAAATGAAAAAACAGAACATGCATGTTATCAGACACAAAGTATTGTCTTTACAGTCACATAGTCAATCAGTTCTTTAAAATGGAATACTTACCACACCAACAGGGACGGGAGCAGTGCAATCTAGAAAGGAGCAAGAAAGAGGTACAGTATTCAGAAGATGGGAAGAGAGACACTGAAAAAAAGCATTGAATTGTTTTAGGAATTTGAAATAATGCCATACTTAATGGCAAACTCTGGCTCAGGATTTCTCTGCTTGATCTGAGTTCCTGCTCTAGGTTGACTGGAAGGACCTCCAGACTCGTATCCATGCCCTTCAAACTGTGTTAATCAGAAAACATTCATATTCATCTTCCTTGTACCCCAAATGTCTGAGAGAATATGTGGTCCAAAAACAGTGGAAGTCAAAGCCAATGAATAGTGAATCACTCACATTGCCTTATAGGATTCACAGCTGAGGTTGTTGGGGATCACGAACAGCCACGAGGGCTGGAAACTGGCCAGTACCACAAAGAGATTCTCTTGGAACCACAGCTCATAGTCACTCGGCTGGAAGAAGGGGAACTCTGGAGCAAGGGCCGTCAACGTCAAATTTAAGATTGTGGCGCTAACAGCTGCATTTTCAATGTAGAAAATGTGCTCCTAGGTAAGAAACAATTAAGGGTTTTAAAAACATTGTAGATATTTTAATGCACGACTGCCAGCTTGGCAGTTTTTCAGTGCTGCCTTTTGTCATGTTTACTGGTCAGAGACAACAGCTAACCTCTTTGGTGATGTTGACAAATGTCTCAAAGAACAAATTGAGCTGCTCCTTATTTGAAGATGACACTATCCCCAACATAGCTTCCTTCACCAGAGTCTCATTCTCCAGAGCACCACTGGATGGATCTAATATCAGCTCTGCTTTCTGTTCTGGAGAAAGTAAGCTCAGAACAGCAACCTGATGGGAATGAAGAAAAAATATTCTAAAGTTATTGGTTGTGGAGAGTGAAGATTTTTCTTTTAAACGACTGCTAATATTAATATTCAGAACTCTAGGACAGGATACTTATTTTGTAAAAGCATCTGAAACAAAAGTTTTGTGTTTTACCCCAGTTATATTCAAGTCTTTGAGGTCAGAGTAGGATGCAGCCGTATAGAACAGACCCAAGTAGACAGTCAGCCAGTCCGCATCATTGTGAATATCCATTCTGCAAACTGGTTGAACAAGAAACAAGACCATTGAAATCAAGTACAACACATGGCACATAATAATGTCATAGCATGAGGCCACTGCATGTGAGAAACCGTACTTGTGAATCATGCTACAAAGACATGCACGGCAGCAGAATTGTGCAGTAAGTCACCTTACCTGGTGTATTTAGCTGTGCAGCAAAATCTTTCAAGAATTTCACTAAAACCTCAGTTAATTCATTCCTTCTGCTGTCAGTCATTTTAGGGAATGCAACACTTATTCCTGACACACTGCAAGGAAAGAAAATCGTCTTTAAGTTCAGATAGACATTTTGAGGTTAGACAACCTGCTTCTCATGGCTACATTCTTTTCATTTCTAATTTGTGTGGAACAAATAGAGGATGACTTTGCCCAATTTAGACTTCTGCTACCAGAGACTCACATCACTTGGTAGTTGGTGCAGTTGACGCTGCTGATGGCTGTTACTAGCATCTCTGCAGTGAAACTGGGAAGGAGAGGGTTCAGCTTGATGTGGAACCAGTTCACCCAGTCAGAGTACTCAAAGTGTGCAAACCGAAGGATGATGACGTTGAAGGTTTGATTCATCATCACATCTCTCACAGCAGGCAGGATATCTCCAACCTGCTCCGAAACAAGGCAACAGTTCAGAAGGCTACTTCAGAGGAGTGTGAAGCATCACAATAGATGCCACCATAATGCAAGGTTTGTTGTGTAAGAGATTTCAAAGAGAGTAAGCTTGTCGGGTACCTTCTGCTGAGAGAGGACTGTGAGAAACTCATCCACGTTTTGGAAAGCATCGCCTTCCTCTAGACGAAGGAACACTAGATTGATCTGACTTGTGTTGTTCAGTGCTCCAGAGGTCAGAGTGAGTTCAGCTACTTGGCCAGGGGTCAGCAGGTCCAATATTTCAAACTGAAATATGACACAGAGTGTTAAATGTTTGTGCCCATGGCCGACAGACAATGCCATACTCACAGCAGATTTATAGATGCTGCAGGCCTGGTGTTACTCACCCCAGAGAAGTATGCATTTAGATGTAAAAGTTGATCCAAAGTGGCATAAGTGGAGAAGTTGCCAAAGTTCTTTGCTAGCCATTCACTGCTGCTAGGTGTGCTGGTAACACAACCGGAATCTAAAATAAAAGATAGGGAATGCAATCAGAACGTGACAAAGAGATGATGGTTCATGTCCATTAAGTGATTAGCAATCTAAATGTTGTAGAGGTAGGTGATAAGGGATGTTACAAGATGGAGGGCAATTCAAGTGTTCGAGCAGCATTTCTCTAAGTACCTGACAAGTCAGCTCTGGCCAGGAAAGGATAGATGAAATCAGTAAAGATGGACCATTTCTGGTTCTCGTCCAGGAGTGCATCTTCCCTGCTAAGGGCCTCCACCCTAAGATGGATGAGAATAGGTTAGACGTTATGATGGATCAAATGGTAATGCCCTAATAAATTTAAATTGAATGAAATCCCCAGCAATGTGCCTTGAAAGTCCAGTGTCTTTACTTACACAACTTGGTAGGTCTGACAGCTGAAGTTCTTGGAACTGAGACAAGAGAGGAAGTCTGCAGACACTGATGACAAAAATGGTCTGAGCCTCATTTGAAACCACTTGGTGATGAAAGCGGTATCCGTAAGCTGGGCAGCGTTAAAGTTTTGGACTGTCACCTCGCCGATGGCATCAAGAACATATGAGTCTGAGAGGCTTACATAATGGATCTGTAAAGAGCAGATGGATATTTCAGGGTATGTTTGAGAAGACATTTTGGGTTTTTATGACTCTTACACCACAGCACAACGTTCCCTACCGTGTTGGAGTAAATATCCAGGGCTTCATCCAGAGGTGCGGCAAACTTTTGGAAGAAAAGCTTCCAAATTGCCCTGCTGTAGTTCATGCTGCTGGACAGTTTGCATGACATCACTGTGGCCAAATCACTGGAGGACAGCACTGCAAACTTGAAACACAAGAAAGTGGGAGGACAATTACAGATACATGTTTATGTGGTCCTAAGTCTGAGATGAACATGAGTAAAGGCTATTGCAGCTGCTTCAAAGAGGTCTTACTGATGAACAGGCATAGTCAGAGATGCTGAAGTTGCAGAGCTGTGCCGATGTATTTCCGAGGGATATTTCATTCTGGAGTGGATCACTGCAGAGAACAAAATTCCAACATATTACATATAAGAGCTTTCAACAGTGTACATTTTGAATATTTTTCAAAGCATCATCTCTCACCTGCCCACACCCTGACAAACATCTGTTTCTGCAACAAGCAGAAAAAAAAAAAAAAACAGTGATCAAAAGGTCAATATCAGCCTACTGGAATGTGTTTTGACATCACTGCATTTTAAAAGTTAGAGATCTGGAGAAAGGAACTTTATGATTGCTTACCATTGACCAATGTCTGTTTGCACTAAAAGAAAAAACAAAACATGCATGTTATCAGACACAAAGTATTGTCTTTACAGTCACATAGTCAATCAGTTCTTTAAAATGGAATACTTACCACACCAACAGGGACGGGAGCAGTGCAATCTAGAAAGGAGCAAGAAAGAGGTACAGTATTCAGAAGATGGGAAGAGGGACACTGAAAAAAAGCATTGAATTGTTTTAGGAATTTGAAATAATGCCATACTTAATGGCAAACTCTGGCTCAGGATTTCTCTGCTTGATCTGAGTTCCTGCTCTAGGTTGACTGGAAGAACCTCCAGACTCGTATCCATGCTCTTCAAACTGTGTTAATCAGAAAACATTCATTTTCATCTTCCTTGTACCCCAAATCTCTGAGAGAATATGTGGTCCAAAAACAGTGGAAGTCAAAGCCAATGAATAGTGAATCACTCACATTGCCTTATAGGATTCACAGCTGAGGTTGTTGGGGATCACGAACAGCCACGAGGGCTGGAAACTGGCCAGTACCACAAAGAGATTCTCTTGGAACCACAGCTCATAGTCACTCGGCTGGAAGAAGGGGAACTCTGGAGCAAGGGCCGTCAACGTCAAATTTAAGATTGTGGCGCTAACAGCTGCATTTTCAATGTAGAAAATATGCTCCTAGGTAAGAAACAATTAAGGGTTTTAAAAACATTGTAGATATTTTAATGCACGACTGCCAGCTTGGCAGTTTTTCAGTGCTGCCTTTTGTCATGTTTACTGGTCAGAGACAACAGCTAACCTCTTTGGTGATGTTGACAAATGTCTCAAAGAACAAATTGAGCTGCTCCTTATTTGAAGATGACACTATCCCCAACATAGCTTCCTTCACCAGAGTCTCATTCTCCAGAGCACCACTGGATGGATCTAATATCAGCTCTGCTTTCTGTTCTGGAGAAAGTAAGCTCAGAACAGCAACCTGATGGGAATGAAGAAAAAATATTCTAAAGTTATTGGTTGTGGAGAGTGAAGATTTTTCTTTTAAACGACTGCTAATATTAATATTCAGAACTCTAGGACAGGATACTTATTTTGTAAAAGCATCTGAAACAAAAGTTTTGTGTTTTACCCCAGTTATATTCAAGTCTTTGAGGTCAGAGTAGGATGCAGCCGTATAGAACAGACCCAAGTAGACAGTCAGCCAGTCCGCATCATTGTGAATATCCATTCTGCAAACTGGTTGAACAAGAAACAAGACCATTGAAATCAATTACAACACATGGCACATAATAATGTCATAGCATGAGGCCACTGCATGTGAGAAACCGTACTTGTGAATCATGCTACAAAGACATGCACGGCAGCAGAATTGTGCAGTAAGTCACCTTACCTGGTGTATTTAGCTGTGCAGCAAAATCTTTCAAGAATTTCACTAAAACCTCAGTTAATTCATTCCTTCTGCTGTCAGTCATTTTAGGGAATGCAACACTTATTCCTGACACACTGCAAGGAAAGAAAATCGTCTTTAAGTTCAGATAGACATTTTGAGGTTAGACAACCTGCTTCTCAAGGCTACATTCTTTTCATTTCTAATTTGTGTGGAACAAATAGAGGATGACTTTGCCCAATTTAGACTTCTGCTACCAGAGACTCACATCACTTGGTAGTTGGTGCAGTTGACGCTGCTGATGGCTGTTACTAGCATCTCTGCAGTGAAACTGGGAAGGAGAGTGTTCAGCTTGATGTGGAACCAGTTCACCCAGTCAGAGTACTCAAAGTGTGCAAACCGAGGGATGATGACGTTGAAGGTTTGATTCATCATCACATCTCTCACAGCAGGCAGGATATCTCCAACCTGCTCCGAAACAAGGCAACAGTTCAGAAGGCTACTTCAGAGGAGTGTGAAGCATCACAATAGATGCCACCATAATGCAAGGTTTGTTGTGTAAGAGATTTCAAAGAGAGTAAGCTTGTCGGGTACCTTCTGCTGAGAGAGGACTGTGAGAAACTCATCCACGTTTTGGAAAGCATCGCCTTCCTCTAGACGAAGGAACACTAGATTGATCTGACTTGTGTTGTTCAGTGCCCCAGAGGTCAGAGTGAGTTCAGCTACTTGGCCAGGGGTCAGCAGGTCCAATATTTCAAACTGAAATATGACACAGAGTGTTAAATGTTTGTGCCCATGGCCGACAGACAATGCCATACTCACAGCAGATTTATAGATGCTGCAGGCCTGGTGTTACTCACCCCAGAGAAGTATGCATTTAGATGTAAAAGTTGATCCAAAGTGGCATAAGTGGAGAAGTTGCCAAAGTTCTTTGCTAGCCATTCACTGCTGCTAGGTGTGCTGGTAACACAACCGGGATCTAAAATAAAAGATAGGGAATGCAATCAGAACGTGACAAAGAGATGATGGTTCATGTCCATTAAGTGATTAGCAATCTAAATGTTGTAGAGGTAGGTGATAAGGGATGTTACAAGATGGAGGGCAATTCAAGTGTTCGAGCAGCATTTCTCTAAGTACCTGACAAGTCAGCTCTGGCCAGGAAAGGATAGATGAAATCAGTAAAGATGGACCATTTCTGGTTCTCGTCCAGGAGTGCATCTTCCCTGCTAAGGGCCTCCACCCTAAGATGGATGAGAATAGGTTAGACGTTATGATGGATCAAATGGTAATGCCCTAATAAATTTAAATTGAATGAAATCCCCAGCAATGTGCCTTGAAAGTCCAGTGTCTTTACTTACACAACTTGGTAGGTCTGACAGCTGAAGTTCTTGGAACTGAGACAAGAGAGGAAGTCTGCAGACACTGATGACAAAAATGGTCTGAGCCTCATTTGAAACCACTTGGTGATGAAAGCGGTATCCGTAAGCTGGGCAGCGTTAAAGTTTTGGACTGTCACCTCGCCGATGGCATCAAGAACATATGAGTCTGAGAGGCTTACATAATGGATCTGTAAAGAGCAGATGGATATTTCAGGGTATGTTTGAGAAGACATTTTGGGTTTTTATGACTCTTACACCACAGCACAACGTTCCCTACCGTGTTGGAGTAAATATCCAGGGCTTCATCCAGAGGTGCGGCAAACTTCTGGAAGAAAAGCTTCCAAATTGCCCTGCTGTAGTTCATGCTGCTGGACAGTTTGCATGACATCACTGTGGCCAAATCACTGGAGGACAGCACTGCAAACTTGAAACACAAGAAAGTGGGAGGACAATTACAGATACATGTTTATGTGGTCCTAAGTCTGAGATGAACATGAGTAAAGGCTATTGCAGCTGCTTCAAAGAGGTCTTACTGATGAACAGGCATAGTCAGAGATGCTGAAGTTGCAGAGCTGTGCCGATGTATTTCCGAGGGATATTTCATTCTGGAGTGGATCACTGCAGAGAACAAAATTCCAACATATTACATATAAGAGCTTTCAACAGTGTACATTTTGAATATTTTTCAAAGCATCATCTCTCACCTGCCCACACCCTGACAAACATCTGTTTCTGCAACAAGCAGAAAGAAAAAAAAAAAACAGTGATCAAAAGGTCAATATCAGCCTACTGGAATGTGTTTTGACATCACTGCATTTTAAAAGTTAGAGATCTGGAGAAAGGAACTTTATGATTGCTTACCATTGACCAATGTCTGTTTGCACTAAAAGAAAAAACAAAACATGCATGTTATCAGACACAAAGTATTGTCTTTACAGTCACATAGTCAATCAGTTCTTTAAAATGGAATACTTACCACACCAACAGGGACGGGAGCAGTGCAATCTAGAAAGGAGCAAGAAAGAGGTACAGTATTCAGAAGATGGGAAGAGAGACACTGAAAAAAAGCATTGAATTGTTTTAGGAATTTGAAATAATGCCATACTTAATGGCAAACTCTGGCTCAGGATTTCTCTGCTTGATCTGAGTTCCTGCTCTAGGTTGCCTGGAAGGACCTCCAGACTCGTATCCATGCTCTTCAAACTGTGTTAATCAGAAAATATTCATATTCATCTTCCTTGTACCCCAAATGTCTGAGAGAATATGTGGTCCAAAAACAGTGGAAGTCAAAGCCAATGAATAGTGAATCACTCACATTGCCTTATAGGATTCACAGCTGAGGTTGTTGGGGATCACGAACAGCCACGAGGGCTGGAAACTGGCCAGTACCACAAAGAGATTCTCTTGGAACCACAGCTCATAGTCACTCGGCTGGAAGAAGGGGAACTCTGGAGCAAGGGCCGTCAACGTCAAATTTAAGATTGTGGCGCTAACAGCTGCATTTTCAATGTAGAAAATGTGCTCCTAGGTAAGAAACAATTAAGGGTTTTAAAAACATTGTAGATATTTTAATGCACGACTGCCAGCTTGGCAGTTTTTCAGTGCTGCCTTTTGTCATGTTTACTGGTCAGAGACAACAGCTAACCTCTTTGGTGATGTTGACAAATGTCTCAAAGAACAAATTGAGCTGCTCCTTATTTGAAGATGACACTATCCCCAACATAGCTTCCTTCACCAGAGTCTCATTCTCCAGAGCACCACTGGATGGATCTAATATCAGCTCTGCTTTCTGTTCTGGAGAAAGTAAGCTCAGAACAGCAACCTGATGGGAATGAAGAAAAAATATTCTAAAGTTATTGGTTGTGGAGAGTGAAGATTTTTCTTTTAAACGACTGCTAATATTAATATTCAGAACTCTAGGACAGGATACTTATTTTGTAAAAGCATCTGAAACAAAAGTTTTGTGTTTTACCCCGGTTATATTCAAGTCTTTGAGGTCAGAGTAGGATGCAGCCGTATAGAACAGACCCAAGTAGACAGTCAGCCAGTCCGCATCATTGTGAATATCCATTCTGCAAACTGGTTGAACAAGAAACAAGACCATTGAAATCAAGTACAACACATGGCACATAATAATGTCATAGCATGAGGCCACTGCATGTGAGAAACCGTACTTGTGAATCATGCTACAAAGACATGCACGGCAGCAGAATTGTGCAGTAAGTCACCTTACCTGGTGTATTTAGCTGTGCAGCAAAATCTTTCAAGAATTTCACTAAAACCTCAGTTAATTCATTCCTTCTGCTGTCAGTCATTTTAGGGAATGCAACACTTATTCCTGACACACTGCAAGGAAAGAAAATCGTCTTTAAGTTCAGATAGACATTTTGAGGTTAGACAACCTGCTTCTCATGGCTACATTCTTTTCATTTCTAATTTGTGTGGAACAAATAGAGGATGACTTTGCCCAATTTAGACTTCTGCTACCAGAGACTCACATCACTTGGTAGTTGGTGCAGTTGACGCTGCTGATGGCTGTTACTAGCATCTCTGCAGTGA
The DNA here is from genome assembly GCF_029633855.1 of Hoplias malabaricus. Classification (NCBI taxonomy): domain Eukaryota; kingdom Metazoa; phylum Chordata; class Actinopteri; order Characiformes; family Erythrinidae; genus Hoplias; species Hoplias malabaricus. The sequence continues at coordinate 55,610,437 of NC_089801.1, read as the reverse complement.
AACTGGGAAGGAGAGGGTTCAGCTTGATGTGGAACCAGTTCACCCAGTCAGAGTACTCAAAGTGTGCAAACCGAGGGATGATGACGTTGAAGGTTTGATTCATCATCACATCTCTCACAGCAGGCAGGATATCTCCAACCTGCTCCGAAACAAGGCAACAGTTCAGAAGGCTACTTCAGAGGAGTGTGAAGCATCACAATAGATGCCACCATAATGCAAGGTTTGTTGTGTAAGAGATTTCAAAGAGAGTAAGCTTGTCGGGTACCTTCTGCTGAGAGAGGACTGTGAGAAACTCATCCACGTTTTGGAAAGCATCGCCTTCCTCTAGACGAAGGAACACTAGATTGATCTGACTTGTGTTGTTCAGTGCCCCAGAGGTCAGAGTGAGTTCAGCTACTTGGCCAGGGGTCAGCAGGTCCAATATTTCAAACTGAAATATGACACAGAGTGTTAAATGTTTGTGCCCATGGCCGACAGACAATGCCATACTCACAGCAGATTTATAGATGCTGCAGGCCTGGTGTTACTCACCCCAGAGAAGTATGCATTTAGATGTAAAAGTTGATCCAAAGTGGCATAAGTGGAGAAGTTGCCAAAGTTCTTTGCTAGCCATTCACTGCTGCTAGGTGTGCTGGTAACACAACCGGGATCTAAAATAAAAGATAGGGAATGCAATCAGAACGTGACAAAGAGATGATGGTTCATGTCCATTAAGTGATTAGCAATCTAAATGTTGTAGAGGTAGGTGATAAGGGATGTTACAAGATGGAGGGCAATTCAAGTGTTCGAGCAGCATTTCTCTAAGTACCTGACAAGTCAGCTCTGGCCAGGAAAGGATAGATGAAATCAGTAAAGATGGACCATTTCTGGTTCTCGTCCAGGAGTCCATCTTCCCTGCTAAGGGCCTCCACCCTAAGATGGATGAGAATAGGTTAGACGTTATGATGGATCAAATGGTAATGCCCTAATAAATTTAAATTGAATGAAATCCCCAGCAATGTGCCTTGAAAGTCCAGTGTCTTTACTTACACAACTTGGTAGGTCTGACAGCTGAAGTTCTTGGAACTGAGACAAGAGAGGAAGTCTGCAGACACTGATGACAAAAATGGTCTGAGCCTCATTTGAAACCACTTGGTGATGAAAGCGGTATCCGTAAGCTGGGCAGCGTTAAAGTTTTGGACTGTCACCTTGCCGATGGCATCAAGAACATATGAGTCTGAGAGGCTTACATAATGGATCTGTAAAGAGCAGATGGATATTTCAGGGTATGTTTGAGAAGACATTTTGGGTTTTTATGACTCTTACACCACAGCACAACATTCCCTACCGTGTTGGAGTAAATATCCAGGGCTTCATCCAGAGGTGCGGCAAACTTTTGGAAGAAAAGCTTCCAAATTGCCCTGCTGTAGTTCATGCTGCTGGACAGTTTGCATGACATCACTGTGGCCAAATCACTGGAGGACAGCACTGCAAACTTGAAACACAAGAAAGTGGGAGGACAATTACAGATACATGTTTATGTGGTCCTAAGTCTGAGATGAACATGAGTAAAGGCTATTGCAGCTGCTTCAAAGAGGTCTTACTGATGAACAGGCATAGTCAGAGATGCTGAAGTTGCAGAGCTGTGCCGATGTATTTCCGAGGGATATTTCATTCTGGAGTGGATCACTGCAGAGAACAAAATTCCAACATATTACATATAAGAGCTTTCAACAGTGTACATTTTGAATATTTTTCAAAGCATCATCTCTCACCTGCCCACACCCTGACAAACATCTGTTTCTGCAACAAGCAGAAAAAAAAAAAAAAACAGTGATCAAAAGGTCAATATCAGCCTACTGGAATGTGTTTTGACATCACTGCATTTTAAAAGTTAGAGATCTGGAGAAAGGAACTTTATGATTGCTTACCATTGACCAATGTCTGTTTGCACTAAAAGAAAAAACAAAACATGCATGTTATCAGACACAAAGTATTGTCTTTACAGTCACATAGTCAATCAGTTCTTTAAAATGGAATACTTACCACACCAACAGGGACGGGAGCAGTGCAATCTAGAAAGGAGCAAGAAAGAGGTACAGTATTCAGAAGATGGGAAGAGAGACACTGAAAAAAAGCATTGAATTGTTTTAGGAATTTGAAATAATGCCATACTTAATGGCAAACTCTGGCTCAGGATTTCTCTGCTTGATCTGAGTTCCTGCTCTAGGTTGACTGGAAGGACCTCCAGACTCGTATCCATGCTCTTCAAACTGTGTTAATCAGAAAATATTCATATTCATCTTCCTTGTACCCCAAATGTCTGAGAGAATATGTGGTCCAAAAACAGTGGAAGTCAAAGCCAATGAATAGTGAATCACTCACGTTGCCTTATAGGATTCACAGCTGAGGTTGTTGGGGATCACGAACAGCCACGAGGGCTGGAAACTGGCCAGTACCACAAAGAGATTCTCTTGGAACCACAGCTCATAGTCACTCGGCTGGAAGAAGGGGAACTCTGGAGCAAGGGCCGTCAACGTCAAATTTAAGATTGTGGTGCTAACAGCTGCATTTTCAATGTAGAAAATGTGCTCCTAGGTAAGAAACAATTAAGGGTTTTAAAAACATTGTAGATATTTTAATGCACGACTGCCAGCTTGGCAGTTTTTCAGTGCTGCCTTTTGTCATGTTTACTGGTCAGAGACAACAGCTAACCTCTTTGGTGATGTTGACAAATGTCTCAAAGAACAAATTGAGCTGCTCCTTATTTGAAGATGACACTATCCCCAACATAGCTTCCTTCACCAGAGTCTCATTCTCCAGAGCACCACTGGATGGATCTAATATCAGCTCTGCTTTCTGTTCTGGAGAAAGTAAGCTCAGAACAGCAACCTGATGGGAATGAAGAAAAAATATTCTAAAGTTATTGGTTGTGGAGAGTGAAGATTTTTCTTTTAAACGACTGCTAATATTAATATTCAGAACTCTAGGACAGGATACTTATTTTGTAAAAGCATCTGAAACAAAAGTTTTGTGTTTTACCCCGGTTATATTCAAGTCTTTGAGGTCAGAGTAGGATGCAGCCGTATAGAACAGACCCAAGTAGACAGTCAGCCAGTCCGCATCATTGTGAATATCCATTCTGCAAACTGGTTGAACAAGAAACAAGACCATTGAAATCAAGTACAACACATGGCACATAATAATGTCATAGCATGAGGCCACTGCATGTGAGAAACCGTACTTGTGAATCATGCTACAAAGACATGCACGGCAGCAGAATTGTGCAGTAAGTCACCTTACCTGGTGTATTTAGCTGTGCAGCAAAATCTTTCAAGAATTTCACTAAAACCTCAGTTAATTCATTCCTTCTGCTGTCAGTCATTTTAGGGAATGCAACACTTATTCCTGACACACTGCAAGGAAAGAAAATCGTCTTTAAGTTCAGATAGACATTTTGAGGTTAGACAACCTGCTTCTCATGGCTACATTCTTTTCATTTCTAATTTGTGTGGAACAAATAGAGGATGACTTTGCCCAATTTAGACTTCTGCTACCAGAGACTCACATCACTTGGTAGTTGGTGCAGTTGACGCTGCTGATGGCTGTTACTAGCATCTCTGCAGTGAAACTGGGAAGGAGAGGGTTCAGCTTGATGTGGAACCAGTTCACCCAGTCAGAGTACTCAAAGTGTGCAAACCGAAGGATGATGACGTTGAAGGTTTGATTCATCATCACATCTCTCACAGCAGGCAGGATATCTCCAACCTGCTCCGAAACAAGGCAACAGTTCAGAAGGCTACTTCAGAGGAGTGTGAAGCATCACAATAGATGCCACCATAATGCAAGGTTTGTTGTGTAAGAGATTTCAAAGAGAGTAAGCTTGTCGGGTACCTTCTGCTGAGAGAGGACTGTGAGAAACTCATCCACGTTTTGGAAAGCATCGCCTTCCTCTAGACGAAGGAACACTAGATTGATCTGACTTGTGTTGTTCAGTGCCCCAGAGGTCAGAGTGAGTTCAGCTACTTGGCCAGGGGTCAGCAGGTCCAATATTTCAAACTGAAATATGACACAGAGTGTTAAATGTTTGTGCCCATGGCCGACAGACAATGCCATACTCACAGCAGATTTATAGATGCTGCAGGCCTGGTGTTACTCACCCCAGAGAAGTATGCATTTAGATGTAAAAGTTGATCCAAAGTGGCATAAGTGGAGAAGTTGCCAAAGTTCTTTGCTAGCCATTCACTGCTGCTAGGTGTGCTGGTAACACAACCGGGATCTAAAATAAAAGATAGGGAATGCAATCAGAACGTGACAAAGAGATGATGGTTCATGTCCATTAAGTGATTAGCAATCTAAATGTTGTAGAGGTAGGTGATAAGGGATGTTACAAGATGGAGGGCAATTCAAGTGTTCGAGCAGCATTTCTCTAAGTACCTGACAAGTCAGCTCTGGCCAGGAAAGGATAGATGAAATCAGTAAAGATGGACCATTTCTGGTTCTCGTCCAGGAGTGCATCTTCCCTGCTAAGGGCCTCCACCCTAAGATGGATGAGAATAGGTTAGATGTTATGATGGATCAAATGGTAATGCCCTAATAAATTTAAATTGAATGAAATCCCCAGCAATGTGCCTTGAAAGTCCAGTGTCTTTACTTACACAACTTGGTAGGTCTGACAGCTGAAGTTCTTGGAACTGAGACAAGAGAGGAAGTCTGCAGACACTGATGACAAAAATGGTCTGAGCCTCATTTGAAACCACTTGGTGATGAAAGCGGTATCCGTAAGCTGGGCAGCGTTAAAGTTTTGGACTGTCACCTCGCCGATGGCATCAAGAACATATGAGTCTGAGAGGCTTACATAATGGATCTGTAAAGAGCAGATGGATATTTCAGGGTATGTTTGAGAAGACATTTTGGGTTTTTATGACTCTTACACCACAGCACAACGTTCCCTACCGTGTTGGAGTAAATATCCAGGGCTTCATCCAGAGGTGCGGCAAACTTTTGGAAGAAAAGCTTCCAAATTGCCCTGCTGTAGTTCATGCTGCTGGACAGTTTGCATGACATCACTGTGGCCAAATCACTGGAGGACAGCACTGCAAACTTGAAACACAAGAAAGTGGGAGGACAATTACAGATACATGTTTATGTGGTCCTAAGTCTGAGATGAACATGAGTAAAGGCTATTGCAGCTGCTTCAAAGAGGTCTTACTGATGAACAGGCATAGTCAGAGATGCTGAAGTTGCAGAGCTGTGCCGATGTATTTCCGAGGGATATTTCATTCTGGAGTGGATCACTGCAGAGAACAAAATTCCAACATATTACATATAAGAGCTTTCAACAGTGTACATTTTGAATATTTTTCAAAGCATCATCTCTCACCTGCCCACACCCTGACAAACATCTGTTTCTGCAATAAGCAGAAAAAAAAAAAAAAACAGTGATCAAAAGGTCAATATCAGCCTACTGGAATGTGTTTTGACATCACTGCATTTTAAAAGTTAGAGATCTGGAGAAAGGAACTTTATGATTGCTTACCATTGACCAATGTCTGTTTGCACTAAAAGAAAAAACAGAACATGCATGTTATCAGACACAAAGTATTGTCTTTACAGTCACATAGTCAATCAGTTCTTTAAAATGGAATACTTACCACACCAACAAGGACGGGAGCAGTGCAATCTAGAAAGGAGCAAGCAAGAGGTACAGTATTCAGAAGATGGGAAGAGGGACACTGAAAAAAAGCATTGAATTGTTTTAGGAATTTGAAATAATGCCATACTTAATGGCAAACTCTGGCTCAGGATTTCTCTGCTTGATCTGAGTTCCTGCTCTAGGTTGACTGGAAGGACCTCCAGACTCGTATCCATGCTCTTCAAACTGTGTTAATCAGAAAACATTCATATTCATCTTCCTTGTACCCCAAATCTCTGAGAGAATATGTGGTCCAAAAACAGTGGAAGTCAAAGCCAATGAATAGTGAATCACTCACATTGCCTTATAGGATTCACAGCTGAGGTTGTTGGGGATCACGAACAGCCACGAGGGCTGGAAACTGGCCAGTACCACAAAGAGATTCTCTTGGAACCACAGCTCATAGTCACTCGGCTGGAAGAAGGGGAACTCTGGAGCAAGGGCCGTCAACGTCAAATTTAAGATTGTGGCGCTAACAGCTGCATTTTCAATGTAGAAAATGTGCTCCTAGGTAAGAAACAATTAAGGGTTTTAAAAACATTGTAGATATTTTAATGCACGACTGCCAGCTTGGCAGTTTTTCAGTGCTGCCTTTTGTCATGTTTACTGGTCAGAGACAACAGCTAACCTCTTTGGTGATGTTGACAAATGTCTCAAAGAACAAATTGAGCTGCTCCTTATTTGAAGATGACACTATCCCCAACATAGCTTCCTTCACCAGAGTCTCATTCTCCAGAGCACCACTGGATGGATCTAATATCAGCTCTGCTTTCTGTTCTGGAGAAAGTAAGCTCAGAACAGCAACCTGATGGGAATGAAGAAAAAATATTCTAAAGATATTGGTTGTGGAGAGTGAAGATTTTTCTTTTAAACGACTGCTAATATTAATATTCAGAACTCTAGGACAGGATACTTATTTTGTAAAAGCATCTGAAACAAAAGTTTTGTGTTTTACCCCGGTTATATTCAAGTCTTTGAGGTCAGAGTAGGATGCAGCCGTATAGAACAGACCCAAGTAGACAGTCAGCCAGTCCGCATCATTGTGAATATCCATTCTGCAAACTGGTTGAACAAGAAACAAGACCATTGAAATCAATTACAACACATGGCACATAATAATGTCATAGCATGAGGCCACTGCATGTGAGAAACCGTACTTGTGAATCATGCTACAAAGACATGCACGGCAGCAGAATTGTGCAGTAAGCACCTTACCTGGTGTATTTAGCTGTGCAGCAAAATCTTTCAAGAATTTCACTAAAACCTCAGTTAATTCATTCCTTCTGCTGTCAGTCATTTTAGGGAATGCAACACTTATTCCTGACACACTGCAAGGAAAGAAAATTGTCTTTAAGTTCAGATAGACATTTTGAGGTTAGACAACCTGCTTCTCATGGCTACATTCTTTTCATTTCTAATTTGTGTGGAACAAATAGAGGATGACTTTGCCCAATTTAGACTTCTGCTACCAGAGACTCACATCACTTGGTAGTTGGTGCAGTTGACGCTGCTGATGGCTGTTACTAGCATCTCTGCAGTGAAACTGGGAAGGAGAGGGTTCAGCTTGATGTGGAACCAGTTCACCCAGTCAGAGTACTCAAAGTGTGCAAACCAAGGGGTGATGATGTTGAAGGTTTGATTCATCATCACATCTCTCACAGCAGGCAGGATATCTCCAACCTGCTCCGAAACAAGGCAACAGTTCAGAAGGCTACTTCAGAGGAGTGTGAAGCATCACAATAGATGCCACCATAATGCAAGGTTTGTTGTGTAAGAGATTTCAAAGAGAGTAAGCTTGTCGGGTACCTTCTGCTGAGAGAGGACTGTGAGAAACTCATCCACGTTCTGGAAAGCATCGCCTTCCTCTAGACGAAGGAACACTAGATTGATCTGACTTGTGTTGTTCAGTGCTCCAGAGGTCAGAGTGAGTTCAGCTACTTGGCCAGGGGTCAGCAGGTCCAATATTTCAAACTGAAATATGACACAGAGTGTTAAATGTTTGTGCCCATGGCCGACAGACAATGCCATACTCACAGCAGATTTATAGATGCTGCAGGCCTGGTGTTACTCACCCCAGAGAAGTATGCATTTAGATGTAAAAGTTGATCCAAAGTGGCATAAGTGGAGAAGTTGCCAAAGTTCTTTGCTAGCCATTCACTGCTGCTAGGTGTGCTGGTAACACAACCGGGATCTAAAATAAAAGATAGGGAATGCAATCAGAACGTGACAAAGAGATGATGGTTCATGTCCATTAGGTGATTAGCAATCTAAATGTTGTAGAGGTAGGTGATAAGGGATGTTACAAGATGGAGGGCAATTCAAGTGTTTGAGCAGCATTTCTCTAAGTACCTGACAAGTCAGCTCTGGCCAGGAAAGGATAGATGAAATCAGTAAAGATGGACCATTTCTGGTTCTTGTCCAGGAGTGCATCTTCCCTGCTAAGGGCCTCCACCCTAAGATGGATGAAAATAGGTTAGACGTTATGATGGATCAAATGGTAATACCCTAATACATTTAAATTGAATGAAATCCCCAGCAATGTGCCTTGAAAGTTCAGTGTCTTTACTTACACAACTTGGTAGGTCTGACAGCTGAAGTTCTTAGAACTAAGACAAGAGAGGAAGTCTGCAGACACTGATGACAAAAATGGTCTGAGCCTCATTTGAAACCACTGGGTGATGAAAGCGGTATCCGTAAGCTGGGCAGCATTAAAGTTTTGGACTGTCACCTCGCCGATGGCATCAAGAACATATGAGTCTGAGAGGCTTACATAATGGATCTGTAAAGAGCAGATGGATATTTCAGGGTATGTTTGAGAAGACATTTTGGGTTTTTATGACTCTTACACCACAGCACAACATTCCCTACCGTGTTGGAGTAAATATCCAGGGCTTCATCCAGAGGTGCGGCAAACTTTTGGAAGAAAAGCTTCCAAATTGCCCTGCTGTAGTTCATGCTGCTGGACAGTTTGCATGACATCACTGTGGCCAAATCACTGGAGGAAAGCACTGCAAACTTGAAACACAAGAAAGTGGGAGGACAATTACAGAGACATGTTTATGTGGTCCTAAGTCTGAGATGAACATGAGTAAAGGCTATTGCAGCTGCTTCAAAAAGGTCTTACTGATGAACAGGCATAGTCAGAGATGCTGAAGTTGCAGAGCTGTGCCGAGGTATTTCCGAGGGATATTTCATTCTGGAGTGGATCACTGCAGAGAACAAAATTCCAACATATTACATATAAGAGCTTTCAACAGTGTACATTTTGAATATTTTTCAAAGCATCATCTCTCACCTGCCCACACCCTGACAAACATCTGTTTCTGCAACAAGCAGAAAAAAAAATGATCAGAAGGTCAATATCAGCCTATTGGAATGTGTTTTGACATCACTGCATCTTAAAAGTTAGAGATCTGGAGAAAGGAACTTTATGATTGCTTACCATTGACCAATGTCTGTTTGCACTAAAAGAAAAAACAGAACATGCATGTTATCAGACACAAAGTATTGTCTTTACAGTCACATAGTCAATCAGTTCTTTAAAATGGAATACTTACCACACCAACAAGGACGGGAGCAGTGCAATCTAGAAAGGAGCAAGAAAGAGGTACAGTATTCAGAAGATGGGAAGAGGGACACTGAAAAAAAGCATTGAATTGTTTTAGGAATTTGAAATAATGCCATACTTAATGGCAAACTCTGGCTCAGGATTTCTCTGCTTGATCTGAGTTCCTGCTCTAGGTTGACTGGAAGGACCTCCAGACTCGTATCCATGCTCTTCAAACTGTGTTAATCAGAAAACATTCATATTCATCTTCCTTGTACCCCAAATCTCTGAGAGAATATGTGGTCCAAAAACAGTGGAAGTCAAAGCCAATGAATAGTGAATCACTCACATTGCCTTATAGGATTCACAGCTGAGGTTGTTGGGGATCACGAACAGCCACGAGGGCTGGAAACTGGCCAGTACCACAAAGAGATTCTCTTGGAACCACAGCTCATAGTCACTCGGCTGGAAGAAGGGGAACTCTGGAGCAAGGGCCGTCAACGTCAAATTTAAGATTGTGGCGCTAACAGCTGCATTTTCAATGTAGAAAATGTGCTCCTAGGTAAGAAACAATTAAGGGTTTTAAAAACATTGTAGATATTTTAATGCACGACTGCCAGCTTGGCAGTTTTTCAGTGCTGCCTTTTGTCATGTTTACTGGTCAGAGACAACAGCTAACCTCTTTGGTGATGTTGACAAATGTCTCAAAGAACAAATTGAGCTGCTCCTTATTTGAAGATGACACTATCCCCAACATAGCTTCCTTCACCAGAGTCTCATTCTCCAGAGCACCACTGGATGGATCTAATATCAGCTCTGCTTTCTGTTCTGGAGAAAGTAAGCTCAGAACAGCAACCTGATGGGAATGAAGAAAAAATATTCTAAAGTTATTGGTTGTGGAGAGTGAAGATTTTTCTTTTAAACGACTGCTAATATTAATATTCAGAACTCTAGGACAGGATACTTATTTTGTAAAAGCATCTGAAACAAAAGTTTTGTGTTTTACCCCGGTTATATTCAAGTCTTTGAGGTCAGAGTAGGATGCAGCCGTATAGAACAGACCCAAGTAGACAGTCAGCCAGTCCGCATCATTGTGAATATCCATTCTGCAAACTGGTTGAACAAGAAACAAGACCATTGAAATCAAGTACAACACATGGCACATAATAATGTCATAGCATGAGGCCACTGCATGTGAGAAACCGTACTTGTGAATCATGCTACAAAGACATGCACGGCAGCAGAATTGTGCAGTAAGTCACCTTACCTGGTGTATTTAGCTGTGCAGCAAAATCTTTCAAGAATTTCACTAAAACCTCAGTTAATTCATTCCTTCTGCTGTCAGTCATTTTAGGGAATGCAACACTTATTCCTGACACACTGCAAGGAAAGAAAATCGTCTTTAAGTTCAGATAGACATTTTGAGGTTAGACAACCTGCTTCTCATGGCTACATTCTTTTCATTTCTAATTTGTGTGGAACAAATAGAGGATGACTTTGCCCAATTTAGACTTCTGCTACCAGAGACTCACATCACTTGGTAGTTGGTGCAGTTGACGCTGCTGATGGCTGTTACTAGCATCTCTGCAGTGAAACTGGGAAGGAGAGGGTTCAGCTTGATGTGGAACCAGTTCACCCAGTCAGAGTACTCAAAGTGTGCAAACCGAAGGATGATGACGTTGAAGGTTTGATTCATCATCACATCTCTCACAGCAGGCAGGATATCTCCAACCTGCTCCGAAACAAGGCAACAGTTCAGAAGGCTACTTCAGAGGAGTGTGAAGCATCACAATAGATGCCACCATAATGCAAGGTTTGTTGTGTAAGAGATTTCAAAGAGAGTAAGCTTGTCGGGTACCTTCTGCTGAGAGAGGACTGTGAGAAACTCATCCACGTTTTGGAAAGCATCGCCTTCCTCTAGACGAAGGAACACTAGATTGATCTGACTTGTGTTGTTCAGTGCCCCAGAGGTCAGAGTGAGTTCAGCTACTTGGCCAGGGGTCAGCAGGTCCAATATTTCAAACTGAAATATGACACAGAGTGTTAAATGTTTGTGCCCATGGCCGACAGACAATGCCATACTCACAGCAGATTTATAGATGCTGCAGGCCTGGTGTTACTCACCCCAGAGAAGTATGCATTTAGATGTAAAAGTTGATCCAAAGTGGCATAAGTGGAGAAGTTGCCAAAGTTCTTTGCTAGCCATTCACTGCTGCTAGGTGTGCTGGTAACACAACCGGGATCTAAAATAAAAGATAGGGAATGCAATCAGAACGTGACAAAGAGATGATGGTTCATGTCCATTAAGTGATTAGCAATCTAAATGTTGTAGAGGTAGGTGATAAGGGATGTTACAAGATGGAGGGCAATTCAAGTGTTCGAGCAGCATTTCTCTAAGTACCTGACAAGTCAGCTCTGGCCAGGAAAGGATAGATGAAATCAGTAAAGATGGACCATTTCTGGTTCTCGTCCAGGAGTGCATCTTCCCTGCTAAGGGCCTCCACCCTAAGATGGATGAGAATAGGTTAGATGTTATGATGGATCAAATGGTAATGCCCTAATAAATTTAAATTGAATGAAATCCCCAGCAATGTGCCTTGAAAGTCCAGTGTCTTTACTTACACAACTTGGTAGGTCTGACAGCTGAAGTTCTTGGAACTGAGACAAGAGAGGAAGTCTGCAGACACTGATGACAAAAATGGTCTGAGCCTCATTTGAAACCACTTGGTGATGAAAGCGGTATCCGTAAGCTGGGCAGCGTTAAAGTTTTGGACTGTCACCTCGCCGATGGCATCAAGAACATATGAGTCTGAGAGGCTTACATAATGGATCTGTAAAGAGCAGATGGATATTTCAGGGTATGTTTGAGAAGACATTTTGGGTTTTTATGACTCTTACACCACAGCACAACGTTCCCTACCGTGTTGGAGTAAATATCCAGGGCTTCATCCAGAGGTGCGGCAAACTTTTGGAAGAAAAGCTTCCAAATTGCCCTGCTGTAGTTCATGCTGCTGGACAGTTTGCATGACATCACTGTGGCCAAATCACTGGAGGACAGCACTGCAAACTTGAAACACAAGAAAGTGGGAGGACAATTACAGATACATGTTTATGTGGTCCTAAGTCTGAGATGAACATGAGTAAAGGCTATTGCAGCTGCTTCAAAGAGGTCTTACTGATGAACAGGCATAGTCAGAGATGCTGAAGTTGCAGAGCTGTGCCGATGTATTTCCGAGGGATATTTCATTCTGGAGTGGATCACTGCAGAGAACAAAATTCCAACATATTACATATAAGAGCTTTCAACAGTGTACATTTTGAATATTTTTCAAAGCATCATCTCTCACCTGCCCACACCCTGACAAACATCTGTTTCTGCAATAAGCAGAAAAAAAAAAAAAAACAGTGATCAAAAGGTCAATATCAGCCTACTGGAATGTGTTTTGACATCACTGCATTTTAAAAGTTAGAGATCTGGAGAAAGGAACTTTATGATTGCTTACCATTGACCAATGTCTGTTTGCACTAAAAGAAAAAACAGAACATGCATGTTATCAGACACAAAGTATTGTCTTTACAGTCACATAGTCAATCAGTTCTTTAAAATGGAATACTTACCACACCAACAAGGACGGGAGCAGTGCAATCTAGAAAGGAGCAAGCAAGAGGTACAGTATTCAGAAGATGGGAAGAGGGACACTGAAAAAAAGCATTGAATTGTTTTAGGAATTTGAAATAATGCCATACTTAATGGCAAACTCTGGCTCAGGATTTCTCTGCTTGATCTGAGTTCCTGCTCTAGGTTGACTGGAAGGACCTCCAGACTCGTATCCATGCTCTTCAAACTGTGTTAATCAGAAAACATTCATATTCATCTTCCTTGTACCCCAAATCTCTGAGAGAATATGTGGTCCAAAAACAGTGGAAGTCAAAGCCAATGAATAGTGAATCACTCACATTGCCTTATAGGATTCACAGCTGAGGTTGTTGGGGATCACGAACAGCCACGAGGGCTGGAAACTGGCCAGTACCACAAAGAGATTCTCTTGGAACCACAGCTCATAGTCACTCGGCTGGAAGAAGGGGAACTCTGGAGCAAGGGCCGTCAACGTCAAATTTAAGATTGTGGCGCTAACAGCTGCATTTTCAATGTAGAAAATGTGCTCCTAGGTAAGAAACAATTAAGGGTTTTAAAAACATTGTAGATATTTTAATGCACGACTGCCAGCTTGGCAGTTTTTCAGTGCTGCCTTTTGTCATGTTTACTGGTCAGAGACAACAGCTAACCTCTTTGGTGATGTTGACAAATGTCTCAAAGAACAAATTGAGCTGCTCCTTATTTGAAGATGACACTATCCCCAACATAGCTTCCTTCACCAGAGTCTCATTCTCCAGAGCACCACTGGATGGATCTAATATCAGCTCTGCTTTCTGTTCTGGAGAAAGTAAGCTCAGAACAGCAACCTGATGGGAATGAAGAAAAAATATTCTAAAGATATTGGTTGTGGAGAGTGAAGATTTTTCTTTTAAACGACTGCTAATATTAATATTCAGAACTCTAGGACAGGATACTTATTTTGTAAAAGCATCTGAAACAAAAGTTTTGTGTTTTACCCCGGTTATATTCAAGTCTTTGAGGTCAGAGTAGGATGCAGCCGTATAGAACAGACCCAAGTAGACAGTCAGCCAGTCCGCATCATTGTGAATATCCATTCTGCAAACTGGTTGAACAAGAAACAAGACCATTGAAATCAATTACAACACATGGCACATAATAATGTCATAGCATGAGGCCACTGCATGTGAGAAACCGTACTTGTGAATCATGCTACAAAGACATGCACGGCAGCAGAATTGTGCAGTAAGCACCTTACCTGGTGTATTTAGCTGTGCAGCAAAATCTTTCAAGAATTTCACTAAAACCTCAGTTAATTCATTCCTTCTGCTGTCAGTCATTTTAGGGAATGCAACACTTATTCCTGACACACTGCAAGGAAAGAAAATTGTCTTTAAGTTCAGATAGACATTTTGAGGTTAGACAACCTGCTTCTCATGGCTACATTCTTTTCATTTCTAATTTGTGTGGAACAAATAGAGGATGACTTTGCCCAATTTAGACTTCTGCTACCAGAGACTCACATCACTTGGTAGTTGGTGCAGTTGACGCTGCTGATGGCTGTTACTAGCATCTCTGCAGTGAAACTGGGAAGGAGAGGGTTCAGCTTGATGTGGAACCAGTTCACCCAGTCAGAGTACTCAAAGTGTGCAAACCAAGGGGTGATGATGTTGAAGGTTTGATTCATCATCACATCTCTCACAGCAGGCAGGATATCTCCAACCTGCTCCGAAACAAGGCAACAGTTCAGAAGGCTACTTCAGAGGAGTGTGAAGCATCACAATAGATGCCACCATAATGCAAGGTTTGTTGTGTAAGAGATTTCAAAGAGAGTAAGCTTGTCGGGTACCTTCTGCTGAGAGAGGACTGTGAGAAACTCATCCACGTTCTGGAAAGCATCGCCTTCCTCTAGACGAAGGAACACTAGATTGATCTGACTTGTGTTGTTCAGTGCTCCAGAGGTCAGAGTGAGTTCAGCTACTTGGCCAGGGGTCAGCAGGTCCAATATTTCAAACTGAAATATGACACAGAGTGTTAAATGTTTGTGCCCATGGCCGACAGACAATGCCATACTCACAGCAGATTTATAGATGCTGCAGGCCTGGTGTTACTCACCCCAGAGAAGTATGCATTTAGATGTAAAAGTTGATCCAAAGTGGCATAAGTGGAGAAGTTGCCAAAGTTCTTTGCTAGCCATTCACTGCTGCTAGGTGTGCTGGTAACACAACCGGGATCTAAAATAAAAGATAGGGAATGCAATCAGAACGTGACAAAGAGATGATGGTTCATGTCCATTAGGTGATTAGCAATCTAAATGTTGTAGAGGTAGGTGATAAGGGATGTTACAAGATGGAGGGCAATTCAAGTGTTTGAGCAGCATTTCTCTAAGTACCTGACAAGTCAGCTCTGGCCAGGAAAGGATAGATGAAATCAGTAAAGATGGACCATTTCTGGTTCTTGTCCAGGAGTGCATCTTCCCTGCTAAGGGCCTCCACCCTAAGATGGATGAAAATAGGTTAGACGTTATGATGGATCAAATGGTAATACCCTAATACATTTAAATTGAATGAAATCCCCAGCAATGTGCCTTGAAAGTTCAGTGTCTTTACTTACACAACTTGGTAGGTCTGACAGCTGAAGTTCTTAGAACTAAGACAAGAGAGGAAGTCTGCAGACACTGATGACAAAAATGGTCTGAGCCTCATTTGAAACCACTGGGTGATGAAAGCGGTATCCGTAAGCTGGGCAGCATTAAAGTTTTGGACTGTCACCTCGCCGATGGCATCAAGAACATATGAGTCTGAGAGGCTTACATAATGGATCTGTAAAGAGCAGATGGATATTTCAGGGTATGTTTGAGAAGACATTTTGGGTTTTTATGACTCTTACACCACAGCACAACATTCCCTACCGTGTTGGAGTAAATATCCAGGGCTTCATCCAGAGGTGCGGCAAACTTTTGGAAGAAAAGCTTCCAAATTGCCCTGCTGTAGTTCATGCTGCTGGACAGTTTGCATGACATCACTGTGGCCAAATCACTGGAGGAAAGCACTGCAAACTTGAAACACAAGAAAGTGGGAGGACAATTACAGAGACATGTTTATGTGGTCCTAAGTCTGAGATGAACATGAGTAAAGGCTATTGCAGCTGCTTCAAAAAGGTCTTACTGATGAACAGGCATAGTCAGAGATGCTGAAGTTGCAGAGCTGTGCCGAGGTATTTCCGAGGGATATTTCATTCTGGAGTGGATCACTGCAGAGAACAAAATTCCAACATATTACATATAAGAGCTTTCAACAGTGTACATTTTGAATATTTTTCAAAGCATCATCTCTCACCTGCCCACACCCTGACAAACATCTGTTTCTGCAACAAGCAGAAAAAAAAATGATCAGAAGGTCAATATCAGCCTATTGGAATGTGTTTTGACATCACTGCATCTTAAAAGTTAGAGATCTGGAGAAAGGAACTTTATGATTGCTTACCATTGACCAATGTCTGTTTGCACTAAAAGAAAAAACAGAACATGCATGTTATCAGACACAAAGTATTGTCTTTACAGTCACATAGTCAATCAGTTCTTTAAAATGGAATACTTACCACACCAACAAGGACGGGAGCAGTGCAATCTAGAAAGGAGCAAGAAAGAGGTACAGTATTCAGAAGATGGGAAGAGGGACACTGAAAAAAAGCATTGAATTGTTTTAGGAATTTGAAATAATGCCATACTTAATGGCAAACTCTGGCTCAGGATTTCTCTGCTTGATCTGAGTTCCTGCTCTAGGTTGACTGGAAGGACCTCCAGACTCGTATCCATGCTCTTCAAACTGTGTTAATCAGAAAACATTCATATTCATCTTCCTTGTACCCCAAATCTCTGAGAGAATATGTGGTCCAAAAACAGTGGAAGTCAAAGCCAATGAATAGTGAATCACTCACATTGCCTTATAGGATTCACAGCTGAGGTTGTTGGGGATCACGAACAGCCACGAGGGCTGGAAACTGGCCAGTACCACAAAGAGATTCTCTTGGAACCACAGCTCATAGTCACTCGGCTGGAAGAAGGGGAACTCTGGAGCAAGGGCCGTCAACGTCAAATTTAAGATTGTGGCGCTAACAGCTGCATTTTCAATGTAGAAAATGTGCTCCTAGGTAAGAAACAATTAAGGGTTTTAAAAACATTGTAGATATTTTAATGCACGACTGCCAGCTTGGCAGTTTTTCAGTGCTGCCTTTTGTCATGTTTACTGGTCAGAGACAACAGCTAACCTCTTTGGTGATGTTGACAAATGTCTCAAAGAACAAATTGAGCTGCTCCTTATTTGAAGATGACACTATCCCCAACATAGCTTCCTTCACCAGAGTCTCATTCTCCAGAGCACCACTGGATGGATCTAATATCAGCTCTGCTTTCTGTTCTGGAGAAAGTAAGCTCAGAACAGCAACCTGATGGGAATGAAGAAAAAATATTCTAAAGATATTGGTTGTGGAGAGTGAAGATTTTTCTTTTAAACGACTGCTAATATTAATATTCAGAACTCTAGGACAGGATACTTATTTTGTAAAAGCATCTGAAACAAAAGTTTTGTGTTTTACCCCGGTTATATTCAAGTCTTTGAGGTCAGAGTAGGATGCAGCCGTATAGAACAGACCCAAGTAGACAGTCAGCCAGTCCGCATCATTGTGAATATCCATTCTGCAAACTGGTTGAACAAGAAACAAGACCATTGAAATCAATTACAACACATGGCACATAATAATGTCATAGCATGAGGCCACTGCATGTGAGAAACCGTACTTGTGAATCATGCTACAAAGACATGCACGGCAGCAGAATTGTGCAGTAAGCACCTTACCTGGTGTATTTAGCTGTGCAGCAAAATCTTTCAAGAATTTCACTAAAACCTCAGTTAATTCATTCCTTCTGCTGTCAGTCATTTTAGGGAATGCAACACTTATTCCTGACACACTGCAAGGAAAGAAAATTGTCTTTAAGTTCAGATAGACATTTTGAGGTTAGACAACCTGCTTCTCATGGCTACATTCTTTTCATTTCTAATTTGTGTGGAACAAATAGAGGATGACTTTGCCCAATTTAGACTTCTGCTACCAGAGACTCACATCACTTGGTAGTTGGTGCAGTTGACGCTGCTGATGGCTGTTACTAGCATCTCTGCAGTGAAACTGGGAAGGAGAGGGTTCAGCTTGATGTGGAACCAGTTCACCCAGTCAGAGTACTCAAAGTGTGCAAACCGAGGGGTGATGATGTTGAAGGTTTGATTCATCATCACATCTCTCACAGCAGGCAGGATATCTCCAACCTGCTCCGAAACAAGGCAACAGTTCAGAAGGCTACTTCAGAGGAGTGTGAAGCATCACAATAGATGCCACCATAATGCAAGGTTTGTTGTGTAAGAGATTTCAAAGAGAGTAAGCTTGTCGGGTACCTTCTGCTGAGAGAGGACTGTGAGAAACTCATCCACGTTCTGGAAAGCATCGCCTTCCTCTAGACGAAGGAACACTAGATTGATCTGACTTGTGTTGTTCAGTGCTCCAGAGGTCAGAGTGAGTTCAGCTACTTGGCCAGGGGTCAGCAGGTCCAATATTTCAAACTGAAATATGACACAGAGTGTTAAATGTTTGTGCCCATGGCCGACAGACAATGCCATACTCACAGCAGATTTATAGATGCTGCAGGCCTGGTGTTACTCACCCCAGAGAAGTATGCATTTAGATGTAAAAGTTGATCCAAAGTGGCATAAGTGGAGAAGTTGCCAAAGTTCTTTGCTAGCCATTCACTGCTGCTAGGTGTGCTGGTAACACAACCGGGATCTAAAATAAAAGATAGGGAATGCAATCAGAACGTGACAAAGAGATGATGGTTCATGTCCATTAGGTGATTAGCAATCTAAATGTTGTAGAGGTAGGTGATAAGGGATGTTACAAGATGGAGGGCAATTCAAGTGTTTGAGCAGCATTTCTCTAAGTACCTGACAAGTCAGCTCTGGCCAGGAAAGGATAGATGAAATCAGTAAAGATGGACCATTTCTGGTTCTTGTCCAGGAGTGCATCTTCCCTGCTAAGGGCCTCCACCCTAAGATGGATGAAAATAGGTTAGACGTTATGATGGATCAAATGGTAATACCCTAATACATTTAAATTGAATGAAATCCCCAGCAATGTGCCTTGAAAGTTCAGTGTCTTTACTTACACAACTTGGTAGGTCTGACAGCTGAAGTTCTTAGAACTAAGACAAGAGAGGAAGTCTGCAGACACTGATGACAAAAATGGTCTGAGCCTCATTTGAAACCACTGGGTGATGAAAGCGGTATCCGTAAGCTGGGCAGCATTAAAGTTTTGGACTGTCACCTCGCCGATGGCATCAAGAACATATGAGACTGAGAGGCTTACATAATGGATCTGTAAAGAGCAGATGGATATTTCAGGGTATGTTTGAGAAGACATTTTGGGTTTTTATGACTCTTACACCACAGCACAACATTCCCTACCGTGTTGGAGTAAATATCCAGGGCTTCATCCAGAGGTGCGGCAAACTTTTGGAAGAAAAGCTTCCAAATTGCCCTGCTGTAGTTCATGCTGCTGGACAGTTTGCATGACATCACTGTGGCCAAATCACTGGAGGAAAGCACTGCAAACTTGAAACACAAGAAAGTGGGAGGACAATTACAGAGACATGTTTATGTGGTCCTAAGTCTGAGATGAACATGAGTAAAGGCTATTGCAGCTGCTTCAAAAAGGTCTTACTGATGAACAGGCATAGTCAGAGATGCTGAAGTTGCAGAGCTGTGCCGAGGTATTTCCGAGGGATATTTCATTCTGGAGTGGATCACTGCAGAGAACAAAATTCCAACATATTACATATAAGAGCTTTCAACAGTGTACATTTTGAATATTTTTCAAAGCATCATCTCTCACCTGCCCACACCCTGACAAACATCTGTTTCTGCAACAAGCAGAAAAAAAAATGATCAGAAGGTCAATATCAGCCTACTGGAATGTGTTTTGACATCACTGCATCTTAAAAGTTAGAGATCTGGAGAAAGGAACTTTATGATTGCTTACCATTGACCAATGTCTGTTTGCACTAAAAGAAAAAACAGAACATGCATGTTATCAGACACAAAGTATTGTCTTTACAGTCACATAGTCAATCAGTTCTTTAAAATGGAATACTTACCACACCAACAGGGACAGGAGCAGTGCAATCTAGAAAGGAGCAAGAAAGAGGTACAGTATTCAGAAGATGGGAAGAGGGACACTGAAAAAAAACATTGAATTGTTTTAGGAATTTGAAATAATGGCATACTTAATGGCAAACTCTGGCTCAGGATTTCTCTGCTTGATCTGAGTTCCTGCTCTAGGTTGACTGGAAGGACCGCCAGACTCGTATCCATGCTCTTCAAACTGTGTTAATCAGAAAACATTCATTTTCATCTTCCTTGTACCCCAAATCTCTGAGAGAATATGTGGTCCAAAAACAGTGGAGGTCAAAGCCAATGAATAGTGAATCACTCACATTGCCTTATAGGATTCACAGCTGAGGTTGTTGGGGATCACGAACAGCCACGAGGGCTGGAAACTGGCCAGTACCACAAAGAGATTCTCTTGGAACCACAGCTCATAGTCACTCGGCTGGAAGAAGGGGAACTCTGGAGCAAGGGCCGTCAACGTCAAATTTAAGATTGTGGCGCTAACAGCTGCATTTTCAATGTAGAAAATGTGCTCCTAGGTAAGAAACAATTAAGGGTTTTAAAAACATTGTAGATATTTTAATGCACGACTGCCAGCTTGGCAGTTTTTCAGTGCTGCCTTTTGTCATGTTTACTGGTCAGAGACAACAGCTAACCTCTTTGGTGATGTTGACAAATGTCTCAAAGAACAAATTGAGCTGCTCCTTATTTGAAGATGACACTATCCCCAACATAGCTTCCTTCACCAGAGTCTCATTCTCCAGAGCACCACTGGATGGATCTAATATCAGCTCTGCTTTCTGTTCTGGAGAAAGTAAGCTCAGAACAGCAACCTGATGGGAATGAAGAAAAAATATTCTAAAGATATTCGTTGTGGAGAGTGAAGATTTTTCTTTTAAACGACTGCTAATATTAATATTCAGAACTCTAGGACAGGATACATATTTTTTAAAAGCATCTGAAACAAAAGTTTTGTGTTTTACCCCGGTTATATTCAAGTCTTTGAGGTCAGAGTAGGATGCAGCCGTATAGAACAGACCCAAGTAGACAGTCAGCCAGTCCGCATCATTGTGAATATCCATTCTACAAACTGGTTGAACAAGAAACAAGACCATTGAAATCAATTACAACACATGGCACATAATAATGTCATAGCATGAGGCCACTGCATGTGAGAAACCGTACTTGTGAATCATGCTGCAAAGACATGCACGGCAGCAGAATTGTGCAGTATGTAACCTTACCTGGTGTATTTAGCTGTGCAGCAAAATCTTTCAAGAATTTCACTAAAACTTCAGTTAATTCATTCCTTCTGCTGTCAGTCATTTTAGGGAATGCAACACTTATTCCTGACACACTGCAAGGAAAGAAAATCGTCTTTAAGTTCAGATAGACATTTTGAGGTTAGACAACCTGCTTCTCATGGCAACATTCTTTTCATTTCTAACTTGTGTGGAACAAATAGAGGATGACTTTGCCCAATCTAGACTTCTGCTACAAGAGACTCACATCACTTGGTAGTTGGTGCAGTTGACGCTGCTGATGGCTGTTACTAGCATCTCTGCAGTGAAACTGGGAAGGAGAGGGTTCAGCTTGATGTGGAACCAGTTCACCCAGTCAGAGTACTCAAAGTGTGCAAACTCAGGGCTGATGATGTTGAAGGTTTGATTCATCATCACATCTCTCACAGCAGGGAGGATATCTCCAACCTGCTCCGAAACAAAGGCAACAGTTCAGAAGGCTACTTCAGAGGAGTGTGAAGCATCACAATAGATGCCACCATAATGCAAGGTTTGTTGTGTAAGAGATTTCAAAGAGAGTAAGCTTGTCGGGTACCTTCTGCTGAGCGAGGACCGTGAGAAACTCTTCCACATTCTGGAAAGCATCGCCTTCCTCTAGACGAAGGAACACTAGATTGATCTGATTTGTGTTGTTCAGTGCTCCAGAGGTCAGAGTGAGTTCAGCTACTTGGCCAGGGGTCAGCAGGTCCAATATTTCAAACTGAAATATGACACAGAGACTTAACAAAGAGTTAACCCATTGCCATCAGGCTATTGGCAATTCATCGTATTAACTACATTTCTTGGAAGAGAATGCGTCATCAATGTCTTAATTTGTCACAAGTTTCCACTTTGCCCCAATCTTAAGTGTGTCCAGGCTCATTAATGGTATTTATATATGATTTCTGCTTTGCATTTGTGAGTTTGGATGTGGGGAAAAACTCTGTTCAAAGAAAGTTTTTCTGACAGATGTTTCTGAGCCCATGCAGATTTCCATCATGGAAACTTAATTCAGTGCCAGCTGAGAGCTCGAAGACCATAGCCAACTAAAACTGATTTTGGGTCTTGTCCCTTGCATGTAGAGGTTTCTCCAGGTTTGCTGGAAATGATTAATTATAGAATTTGCCAGACATGATGAGATCCTCAAGTTCTATATTATTACTGAAGTTGAGAAAGGTTATTCTTTCATGCAGACTTTCACAGAATGGTGAACTCCTTTCAGTATTTCTGAAAGTCTGCTTTTCTGAGACACTCTGTTAAAACTCAATCATATCACTGACCTATTGCCTAATATTTCTCATGTTTTATTATGTTTATTATGTTATGTATTTTGTTCCTTGTACAAACTATCTGGAATATGTTGATGTGATCAAATTCTAAATACAAATATTTTCCCTGAAATCTATATAATTTACCAGTTTCAACATTTGATATTTTGCTTTTGTTCTATTTTCAATTAAATGTAGAGTTTAAATTATTTTCACATTAATTTCATCATGTTTTATTTACATTTTGCTGAGCGTCACAACATTTCTGGAAATGGGGCTGTATATGCCTGTTTATTAAACATCTACAGATTGATTCCAAACATTATTTATGCAGAGATGGTCACAGCGAAATGTAATGACCCATTGACCCATTCATATAAGAGTTAGGAGTATTGAATGAAGCTGTTTGTTTGCTTTATCATGTGCCCCCAACAGGTGGCAGAACAGCACTTCCCAGTTCCCAGAATGCTCCAGGGTAATTGCCTACAGATACCCGGAGAGATGGCAATTTACATATTGGACATACGATCCATACGATCAGAGGAATAAATATTTTACAGTAGAATATACAGAAAGACTTTGGAGTTCAGAAAAACTGTCACTGTAATGATACTCAGTAAAACAGAAGAACTTAATTGTACCTTGTCCTGTTATAATTGTAGATTAAAGACTTTAATTAAATGCTTTTATTAAAGATATTTTGTATAGAAGTGTGTGCATAGATATACTCAAATTGTTTAGATTAAACTGCATATTTTGAACATGTACAGATTTTTTAAATGTAAATGTAGTGAAAACCCACTGAATATTAATATTGTACAAACCTTCAAGACAAATCTAGATGTGCTAAACTGTGCAGAAAGAATGTGCAGTAAATATTTTATAACTGAATGAATTAGATTCTTCTACAGTGCAATTCACACCATTGTCATATTTACAGTACCTTAGCTCAGCTCTGTTGTCGGGGCAGTATTTAACTCCTTATTTGCTTTAGTGTGGTCAAGAAAAACAATCATTTTGTCCAGGACCATGGCTAATGCAATACTAATGTCTTGAGTCTTGAGAGTTATAATGGTTCTATATCATGACAGGAAACTTCTCCAGGGACAGATATAAAACCTGTTAATGTAACATATTCTACCATTTTTACAGAACAAAAGGTTTGCTGACCTGTGAGAAATTTCTGTTCAAGTTTTTCAAGTCCTGCAACATAGCTAAAGTCGAGAAATTGCCAAAGTTGCTTTTCAGCCAGGTTTCACTGCTCAAACTTCCAGAGACACAACCTTAAACATTTGAACAGGCATGTAAATATTTATATTATACATAACATATTACATTTTTAAAGTGTGACAAAAATTGTGTTTATCATACTTAAGTGTTGATACCTGAGTTTCTGGAGAGGAATGGCAGGATAAACTTCCTGTATATGGACATTTGTAGGTCATTTCTCAATACAGCAATCTGCTGGCTCAGGGTTTTCACTCTGTAGTTATGGAAAAAAAAACCTTTAAACATAGGCTATAAAACTACACAATCTAAACACTGAATTTCTTGTGCTTTCTTTGTCCATTTTAATCTGATTTTGTTATATCCCTTTATATGCAGTAAAGCTTCCCCTTTGGAAATTCAACTGCTAAAACTGCTCCCACAGTGCATAATTTGTAAAATTAATGCATGAAATACAGCAGTGAGCAGAAGTGATCACAGACAAATTATTCCAGAAATAGATCACACACTTTTCCAGAAATATGCCAGTGGTTAAAATTTTATTTATTTATTTATTTATTTATTTATTGTAGATAATGTCTGATCCTTTACCATTTGATGTTTTGTCACATGAGTAATTTCATCCGGGCATTCATCTTTCCCAAAACCCTAAGAACAGTCCTTAAGGAAGGCAAATGGAGTGTGTGTTTGTTTGTGTATATAATGACACATTCTTACATTTCCTGATAGGTTTCACAAGTGAACTGTTTATTGCTTAGTTCTGTCAGGAAGGTGTCATTGATGACTGGAAGCAGTGGGAGGAGCGTATTACAGATCCACCTCTGAATTAACTCCACACTTTTCAGATTTTCTGGAGTCAGAATCTCTAAAGCTGATGTCAGGGAATCATTACCAGCTGATGGAGTCACACCCTAAAACACAGAGAAAACAAAATTGTTTTGTTTATAATGAACACAAAAACTGAACCCAGCAGAATTCAAGAGGTCACTTCACTTAAGCGTCACTGCGACACACCACAGCCAGCATAGCTGTATCTTTGCCTCAAGTGGCCGGGATCTGTTTTGTTACATGAGGCCAAATTACCATTTTTAAGTGGGTCACTTTTATTTCACATGCAGCTTGCATTTTGCTTTAGTGAATGCAGTTTAATGAACAATTCACAGAAATAGCTCTTTTTGGACCCAGAAAAAAATGACTTAGAAGCACCCTGTAACAACACATATTGAGTTTGGACGACTGCTATCAACTCCAAGCTGAATGAGCTAGCAGGGAACTTTACATCTACCTTTAGGAGTCTGTGTCACAAACACAGAACCTGAAAATTACACAACAGTGACTACAGAAAGAAAAGCAACGTTAGGCAAGTGACCCCAAGAACCTATAAATACGTAAAATCAATGTATCACTTCACAAGTCTACTCTTTTTAAAGAATAATCATCTCAAATATTCAAGCACCCATGTGTTTAAAGGGACATTCCAGCCATTTTGTGTTTTGTAATACTCTGTAGAACTGCTTTAAATAAACAATATAAATATTGAGCTGAATTCACAGTCTGGAAACAAATAAGGCACCACTGCAAATGCAAGTTGTGCCGAATACAGTTGTATACTGTTCAGTTGTGGCAATGGTTATGTATATATTTCATGGCTGGAGTGTCAATTTAACTGTGTACAGTAGAGAATGTTTAAGGCAGCAGTTGTAATCACTGTGATGGCAAGATCTGTCAAAGGGATTAAGCAGGGAACTCCAAGCACAATTCAAGAATTTAAAGAACATATAAAATATAGAAAACATATACATTAATATAGAGACCTGTACAGTAACACTTTATTTGGATAGTACATTAAACATACATGCATCTAAATATATAAGATCTTCTTCTAAGCCTTGCCTCAATCCTTAACCTCAACCCAAACTTAAACCTAAGGTTAACACTGGACTTAAACCTAGTAATTTTCCACCAGTGTTGAATATCACAAGACCTGTAAATAATATCTAGGTAACAAAAGTGTACTATCCAAATAATAATAATTTAAAAAAAAAAAACATTCTTTACGCTGTGCTTCACACTATGGCCTCTTCTCCACTGCAGGGCTGAACGGTTCTGAGCACAAGAACTGTCCTCATTGCCTTACATAAAGAAGCAGGTTTATTTGGAACATATCCACATGCTGACTATGGGATGCACGTATCCTGAGCCATAACAGGAACGGACCGGCCCAGCATAGCCCTGCTAACTATTTGGCTGTACAGTGGAAAAGAGGCCTGAATGACTTAAGTGTTTTCTTACAAGCTGAACAAGAACATTTAGTGTTGATGTTACAATCTGTTCAAGTTCTTTTTGGAGGATGGAGACTTTTTCACGAGGGAAGCCGGAAGCATTTGCTGTCATGCAGTGTAAATGTCCCCTGAGATTGTCCACTGCATTTAGAATCTAAACATAAAAACACAAAAATTAAGTGGAACATGCAAGGCAGATGGTGCACACTTTAATGTTACTGTTCCAGTAGAGAGCAGAGTAACCAAACAGTTACAGTGCAAGTTTACTGCATATTCTTCACACTTTAAAAAAGATTAATATGTTGTAAGATTGTTTAAAACCATATAAAAATAAAGAAATGGATGAAATATCCCTCCTTGTTAAAGTGATCATGTTGGTGCATGTGTGAGCAGATTTTAAAAAAATGATTTTAATATTTGCACAACCACATCTCAGTGCTGTTGTTTGTTATTCCACATGCATTCACAACATCAAAATAAAAAGGAAAGTTTTTATATGTAACTGTAGTTGTACTAGCTCAATGTCAGCACTACTAAACAGCATTCATAAATAGTCATCATGTGGAATATCAGTGTTACACAAATACAAAAATGGTGTTCAGAAAGAGAGAGAGATGGGTAGAGAGAGAGAAGGGTCTTACCAATGAGGTGGTGTAGGTAACATTCCCAGAACTGCAATTAACTTCAGTGTAATTTATGTTATTGGGTCTGATGATGGAGACGTTGAGAGTGTGGGGATTGATAGTGGTGATATACTTGTCGGTGGTATTGATAGTGGAAGAGTTGATGGTTGTCCTGCTTTAATAACAAAATACATGTAGCTAAATTTCAAATTTTACATTTTATATACAAAACATAATGTATAGATTAAAAAAAAGAACACACCCATTGTTCAGGCTGTATGTTTCTGATGTTGCTGTTGGTGGTGCAGGGGGATTAATACATAATATATATTTTTAAAGAATAATAAACCTTTATTTTATACATATGACAGCATCTGATATACAGATTCTTCTCATTATAAAGGCATTGGTGTATCAGCTGTTCAACTACTTTACAAAACAATTAAATACTTACCATTGAGTTGAGCTGGAGTTGAGTTGGACTGAAAGGTAATCAGTAAACATTTGACTAAATTTCTTCTCATGGAGTTTTTGGTGTAAAAACAGATGTTAAAAGAAACTTGATTTTTTAGATATCAAACCAATAAATAAACACTTGTAATGATTCTGAAGCAAATTTTGAATAATAAATGAAAAAAAATGTACTCAAATTAGAACAAAAGTAATATATTACAGTGATTCATTAGGTTTTACTCTCTTTCTCAAACTCATTTATCTGTTTATTTTTAATAATGAATGAATGCATGAATGACACATTCAATAAACCTGTTCCTTGAAATTTACCTTCCTCTGAACCTTACCTTTAGCTCCAAACCTGAACAACTCCAACTAATCATTACCTTACAAAGCCCTGGATCGTCTAATGAGAAATGTTGGATTTGTTTTGGAACTGAAATGTAGACAGCTTTAAAAGTAAATAATCTGGAATCAAGGCTCAAACCATCTCTTGCTTTAAGCAAAGTTTTTTGCTGTTCTAAATTTGGCTTCTGGACATGAACAGGTCAGAACCTGGTTCGATTCTACAGACATTAAACATAGAAAGATTATCTTACCTGTGTAGTGACCAGAGCTAAACAGCCTCCTGAGCAGGATATAACAACATGAATAAAATGAATACATGAATAAAAAATGTAAATACACTTTTAATAATTAAGTATATTAAAGTATAATGAAAGAAATATAAGCCAGGAAACATATTTAAAACAAAGAAATATAAATTAAGAATCATTGTAAAGTGCAAAATAATAAATCCTGGATGCTGCATCCTGTGTGCTAAAGAAGAGAGGGACCTAACGATAATAAAAGTATAATAATAAAATCATTTGAAAAAATATATAAAAACATTCATTCATTCATTCATTATCTGTAAGCGCTTATCCAGTTCAGGGTCGCGGTGGGTCCAGAGCCTACCTGGAATAATTGGGCGCAAG
Source organism: Hoplias malabaricus (assembly GCF_029633855.1). NCBI lineage: Eukaryota > Metazoa > Chordata > Actinopteri > Characiformes > Erythrinidae > Hoplias > Hoplias malabaricus. Next base: position 55,582,279 of record NC_089801.1, on the reverse strand, counting down.
GCGGGAATACACCCTGGAGGGGGCGCCAGGCCTTCACAGGGCAACACAGACACACACACACACATTCTCTCACACATTCACACCTACGGACACTTTGGAGTCTATATAAAAACATAGTTTAATAAAATACAGAAATAAATAATGAAAAAATATTCTGGAAATTCAAAATTTTAAATATAAATGTATGAATGTTAATGTATCTGACCTGTCCAGAAAACAGAAAGGATGCAGCTGAGGACCTTTTCTCTCATCTTGGTTTTAGTTCCCTCACCCTCTCATAGTTCAATAATTCTACAGAAAACAGCACAATGTGCAGGACTGTGTTTATATGGAGAAGCAGCAGTGCTATACCTGAAAGGACAAGAAAAGCCCATTGCACTAAAAATCACATAATATTCAGTCAGACCAACAGAAAACAGAAGCAGTCCTGTACTGTTTGTTTTCAGATGTGCATTAGTGTTAACATTTCAATAACATCACTGTTCAGTGTCCAGTCTTCCGGACAGTCTGCCATGCCAGAGATCCTCCTCTCCCACGTCATTGCCCAGCTGCCACACTAGATGTCCTCTTCTCACACTCATAATGCACAGCTGCCATTTACAAGATGTCTAACTTGGCTGCTTAGAATATCCATTATTCCTTGAATACTGACTAGCAAGTGTTACCCTCCAAGTCTGAGTGTTATTTCATTTGTTGTTCTCTGCTTTTATTCTTTTTTTATCTCAACCTGTTTTCTGATGCTGAATTTCAGATTGTGTGTGTTGAAGATTTTGCTTCCAAGGTTACTGGGGCAGCCTTGGGTTGGTGGTTAGTGACCTGGGTTTCTAACCAGAAGGTTTCCGATTCGATCCGCAGAGCGGACAGGTCATGACTGAAGTGCCCCTGAGCAAGGCACCTAACCCCCAATTGCTCACCGGATGCTATGGAAGAGGGTTTCCCACCATTCTGGGCATGTGTGCTCACTGCCCCCTAGTGTTTACTAGTGTATGTGTGTGTAACTGTGTGCTTCAGGGCACAGGGTTTTTACATCCTGGGGCTCCCCCTAGTGTAATTCATTTCACTGAATTCATTGATTTCACTGAACTGAAATCAAAGGGGGGGGGGTGGTTTCCTACCCTCATCCACAATTTACATAGTGACATTTCTACACTCCCAATCCCACAGTAGGTAAAACAGAGGCTCTATTCTCCTTATTACAACTCAGTGAAGCACCAAAATGATTTTCAAGCTGTAATTGTTAGGGAAAATATATTATGTACTTCTCCTTTAAATGTGTGAGAAAAGTGGGAGATCTCACATTGTTGTCATGTTTCACATTAAACCAGTTCAATTAAAGCATAGCTGTACATGCCCTGCAGGTATCACAACATTCATGTGTACAGTTTCTAAATTCCATTATACTTAGCAATTATATGAGCTTGATTTATGAGAGAACAATGTTTATCTTAGAGAAATAACTCTCTGATTATTAGCTTTGAACTCTTAATTAAAGAGCTATGTTTATATAACACTTCATATAACACATTATGGGCAGCACGGTGGCACAGCATGTAGTGTTGCAGTCACACATCTCCAGGGCCCTGGAGGTTTTGGGTTCAATCCCTGCCCCTGGTGATTGTCTGTGAGGAGTTTGGTGTGTTCTCCCCATGTCGTGTCGGTTTCTTCCAGGTGCTCTGGTTTCCTCCCACTGTGCAAAAACACACGTTGGTAGGTGGATGCGTGTGAGTTAATGTGATGTCCCGTGAAGGATTGGTGCCCCCTCCACAGTGTGTTCCTGCCTTGCGCCCAGTGATACCAGGTAGGCTAACATAAAATGAAGCTACCCCTGTAGTTTCAAATTATGTACTCAGCCTGAGGTTATCAGGCAAAAAGTGGTGTAGGCATTTTTAGGTATTAATCAGAAAAAGAGCTGCGCATTAAGTTTTTTGAGATTCTTACCATAAACAAAGTAATCTTTTTACAATCAAGAGTTTAATTTCACAATTTAATTTTTACAGGCCACCAGGTCCCTTTTTTGCAAGAATTTATTGCAAACTTAGCAGTGAGAAGTGCTAAAGTAATAATCACAGGAGATTTTAATGTCCAGTTTGAGAATGTTGGTGATCCATTGAAAAAAGCAGTTAGACTCTGTCCTAGACTTTGTAATTTACCCAAAATGTAAAGGGGCCTACACATTACTGAAACCATACTCTTGATTTAGATATGAACCTGGAGTTTTAGCATAGATAACCTAAATAATCTTCCTCAAGCCACAGCAATCTACATCTAAGCATCAGTCAAAATATATGTATATCCCCATGTTACTGAATGAGACACAGTAATGCCAAATGTGGCATTAAGACGTATTGAAACCTTCCACATTTGTCAAATTTAGCTTACTGTACATTCACTAAAAACTGTACACAAAATAACCTAAAATCAACCTCTGACAAACTCTATGTCCGAATTCTTACTCTAAGACCTAAGGCCTTCCTGGAACTGGGCACTTTGATAACGTTTGAAGATGTGGTCTGAGAGTGAGCAAAAAGGTTGTGAAGCTTCAAGTGTTCAAGGGATCAGAGCGTTAAGAGCAGAATGGGACAAATCACGCCCTTCAGGTGTGTATATCACTATGGTTTAAACTTGAAACACAGTGTCTAAAAGCCAAACTGGGACCACACTCTAACTCCTCCGCACAGCTCTATATATACACTGCAAATTTACGTCATTTCCGCGTCGGACAAACTTGCTTCATTTAGTTCAGGAGACGAATCTCGACTCGACTGCTTTACTACGTCAGCTCGCTCCTCCGCGCTGGGTCATTCCTGCTGATCCCCATATCCGGAGCCGTGTTCGGCCATTATCAAGCCCATCGAGCCTCCTGTTTTAAACTTACTGCTCACACCCTACAGCTTCCAGCTCTTGACTTGTTTTTAGGTGCTTCGGTGGACCTTAATCCCCCACTTTGTTTGCTGCTGCATTACTCCCAGTCTCTGACTTTCCAGCTCATCATCTTCTCGGGTGATGTTATGGGCCATGTCCTAATCCACTCCCCTTGGCGGCTGTCCCACACCCCGCCTCTTCTCTCCTGATCTGGACCTTCATCCTAATCCCCTTCCCCTTGCGGTTTCGCTGTATCCTGCGTCTTCCTTTACAGCCCTCCTCTCTCATGCTGCGAACCTTCATCCCAACCCCTAGCTTTGCGGACACACTGCCCGCCTCCAGCTTCGCAGCTTGCACTCTCTCCTCAGAAATTGCTGTGGATGCTCATCCCTATGCCTTCCCCTCACAAACAAACAGCGCCCTGCATCCACTGTACGGCTTACACTCTCTCCTACACTTCTTCCAGCCCTAGCATTGCAGCTCGCACTTTCTCCTATCGCAGACCTTTGGCCCAGCCTCTCTTCTTTCCCATTACGCTGCAACTATCTTTTTCAGCCCTCACTCCGTATCAGGTACTGCCATGGACCTTCGTCCCATTCTCTCTTCTTGGCAGCCACGTTGTTCTCGGCTTCTAACTTTCCAGCTCATACCACGGAGGACCTTCATCTCTCTGCTAGCAACTGCACCTCACCCTGCCTCTTATGGTACTGTTCGCACTGATTCCTCCAGCACCCGTGGGCCTTCAACCTGACCTCTCCTCTTCGCAAACACGCTGTTCCAATTTCTTAAGTTCCAGCTTATGCTTTCTTCTCCAGCATTGCCTTGGACCTGACCCCTACCAAGCACTCAGGCACTTGACGCAACCTCAAATTCAACTCACCCTCTCACATGCAGCCTTGTTGCTCTCGTCTTCTAACTTTCCAGCTCGTGCCACCGAGGACCTTCATCTTTCATCTCTCTGCTAACAACTGCACCTCACCCTGCCTCTTATGATACCGTTCACACTGATTCCTCCAGGCGTTTTGGTCCTTCAACCTGTCCTCTTCGCAACTATTCTGTTCCTAGCCCCTAAGGTCCAGCTTATGCTTTCTCCTCAGGTGTTACCTTGGACCAGCAGTCAGGCACTTGACGCCACCTCAAATTCAATTCACTTTCTTACATGCTGCCTCCTCTCTGGCACCTGTTTTTCATCACCATCTAGGCATCTTCGCTATCTTTGAGTCTACTTTCTACCTTGCCCCCTCAGCACCTTTGGATTTTGTCTCTTTCAGAGTTGTATCCCATGTGACAAACTCCCTTCTCTCTATCTCACCATTCCTGCGGTGCTGACCCTTTTGGGGCTTCTTAAATGGCCCAATTTGATTTGTCATCCCTCTAGATCACCCTTCTGTTCTCAATTCCCTCTATGCCACTGGAAAGGCAACACCATGGCACACCTGCCAACGAAGGACATCTCGCTTTATTAGCACTGCCCCTCTGTAGTACTTGACTTCCAGGCTGCTACTAATACTTTCCACCTATTGTTGCCAGCCTCAGACCCCTCACCATTACCCAATCACCATCAATTACACTGAAGTACTTAGCAACACTCTGTCCAATCCCGTCTGCATCATGGGGGCCCCAGATTAATGCCACTATTATTGTTAGACTGTAGCTTAATGACATTTAGCTGGTGATACTTTAAAGTTAGTAGTTGATCAATTTGATTTTTGCCAAAGCGATGATCTTTGCCATCTTAAGACCAACTCTGACTCTATCGCATTTCGCAATCATTACCCCTTTACCGCTGTGGAATTTTAATACTCAAACTACCAACCACGCTTGAATTTCTGTCATCATAATCAATAAAGGACATTCGATTTACTCAACCTAATGCTATTTTTCTACCGTGTCACATGACACTCAGTCATGCACCAGTTTATTAAAGGTAGTTCATTTATAGACTCACTAACCCCTTTCATTTCCTACACACGATCCAAGACACCAATCAAACCCTTGACCAGAGTTCCTGAACCTGTCCATTCTGTAGCACTTAATGACCAGCATTTCTGTAAATGTTTGGGGGTCTGGCTTCATACGCATTCATAAGTCACCCTGAACTCTCCCCCAAAGACTTCTGAGTTCACCTCTTCATTTCGGCCTCTATGGGCATGGTCCGTACTAGCAAATGTCTGGTTACCAGCGATGTCTTTATGTTTAGTAACATTAAATTAATACTGTTAATGTGAAGTGAACTGCCTGATATTTACATCACTACAGTTAAACAGGGCTCATCCATTAACTTCAGCATTTCAAAAACATGATGATAACAATGCAGGTCTTAATAAAGATAAAGGACTCCGTTTACAGTTAATAAATTAATATTCCTTCATTTTATTTTCCTCTTTTCATTTTCCTTTTCTTTCCAATGCACCTTATTATTGGTTTCTGTGAGGAACGTCACAGTCCCACAGTGGAATTCCATCTAAGTTTCATCTGCTGTGGACTTACAGGAGGTGCACAAAAGGAGCACCCTAGTTACAGAAAAATAAAAGAATTGGAACACCCTAAAGCCTTGCACACTTAGCAGGGCACATGCAAACATGGGGCACAAAGTTGCAAGTTTGCGTTTTGGGACGGGAAGAGTAGCACAAACAAAGTGAAAATTATTAGACAAAAAATGCTTGCCCCATGGTACAATGACCAAATGCATACCTTAAAACAAGCAGTAAGAATATTAGAGAGGAAATGCAGATTGCCCAACCTGCCCAACCTGCCCAACCCCAGATACCTCAGTGCTTGTGACTGAATGTGTTTCTAACATCACAGAATGCTTAACCCCCAAGGCTAGTTTGATCCTTCAAAAAATAGCTGCAAGAATCTATGCCGATTCAGAGCGGAAATTTCAGAATGAGGAGTGTAGGAAATGTAACAAGGCATAAGGCATTTTTATAAACATGAAATTAAATTTGTTATTTCGTTTATAATCATTTTAATTGATATTCTTTTTCAAAATATTTATTTTTAAATTTTGAAAAATAATTAACTAGTTTCACAAATCATTATGTAAAAATATGTGCATTTATTGGTTACCGTATAACATACAATGAAATACACACACACAAACACACAAACACACACAAAAACACTAGTGCACACCTGAAGCATTGGGCAGCCATCCCCAGCACCTGGGGGGCAGTTGGGTGTTAGGTGCTTTGCTCTAGAGCACCTCAGAGATCACAAAGATTATTTGAAAAAAATAACAGATACTTTACAACATTTTTTTGTAATTTAGTGAGGCCCTCTGTAATGACATTAGGTTTGAGTTTTACCAATGAATACATTTAAAAATAGATTTAGATTCCAGTCATTACTTTAGTTTAAGTATAGAAAAAATAACTGAATGATAGTGTATATTAATATATATGTTGATTATGTAATTAATTCTACATTAGTGCCTCTGTTTATAAAGTCAACAAAATTTTATTTTGAATATTTACTTATATTTATTTTGAGTATTAACATTTCCTATGCAGTTATGCCTAAGAATGCTGAAAGCAATTTACTTACCTATGCAGCTATAGGTGGTAGATATGTAAAGTTGTAAACTTGAGAGTATAGATGTGTTGCTGCTGTAAGGCTGTCTTACCTGCTGTAAGGTGATCAGTTGAGGTGGAGGTGTTCAAGCTGATGCTGGAGTTTGTGGAAGAAGGGAGGGACAGAAGCATTCAGTTTGCCTTGCTGGATCTGCTCAAGGCTCAAAATATTTCCTCAAAACACACACCACAACACACACCCACACCTCACCACACGCCTCAACAAACAACATACACACACCATATAATAGTTTACCACAAGTTAATATCACTTTATATTTACAAATCACTGTTTCCAGAAAACTGGGGCCATTGTGTAAAATGCAGTATAAACAGGAATTTCAGCTTAAATAATATATAATCTAAATTCTGAACTCAACAGTAGTGACATAGTTTACATTAAATAGTTTACATTAAATTACAAAGCCACTTTTGTGAATTATGGCAGGAATATTATAGCAAAATGATAAATTAAGATAAGACACCATCCCAAAGAAAATTGTAGTGTTAAAATAAAGAATTGTGTTCAGTTCTTACATGAGTTAGCATGCCATAATGAGGTAATATTAGTAGCTCTATTTATACAGCAGTCTATTCATATTCAAAATATTTTCTGGTTCTGAGATCAGAGTGTCTGAAAGAGAGTGGACACGTAATCATTGGAATCCAGATTTCAGCTCGTTTTCAGAAAAAAATAGATTTATAAAATTGTGTGTGCCAACCAAGAATGGGGCAATCCAAACTTGAAAAAGCCTCTGCCTTGGTATTGCGGGGGAATTAAGGGTATTACTGCTCACAGCATGGATCACCTGTGTCTGTGTGAATGTTTCACTGTGGAACTGTACACTGGGATTTTAGGGAGACATGATGAGAAGAGGTGTCAGACAACAGTTGACATCAGACAACAGTGACCACAGACTGTTGAGCAGTTTAATATTGTCAGTAAAGGAAAGGTGATGGAGAATTTTTTGAGGGTGTTGCAGCTGTCAAAAGACATTATAGCCAAGCTGCAAATCTTTTCTTTGTGACTTCGTCATAAATTAAAATTTCAGGAGAAATATTTACAAAGTGGCTGATTTTCTGGGAATGAGATCTGTAAATCTGAAATATTATTACTTAGTGTTCGAAGACAAGTAATTCTGAACTAAAAACACACCAGATCATTTGTTAAATAAAAAAAAATAAGGAAGGTGTATCAAAATAATTTTAACCTTTCTAAATAACTGGCGTACAAGCAGGTTTAAAGACACTGCATATCTATACCCAGTTTGACTAGTGTGAACACCCAAATCCTTCATCTATTGACAATGTGTTCTCATAGGACATAGATTTACTGTTCAGCTGTTTTTCAAGTTTCACAGTTTAACCTGTGAAATACCAAGCATAATTTGGTAATTTGTGTTGGGGAATACAGCCCAGGTTGTTTCAGGTTTCATTTTGGCCTCTTGCCTCTTGGGTGATTTCCAGAATCATTTACTTGGCATATCTTAGCAACACAGTTACACAACACATCGAAAATATATTACATCTACTGTAAGACTGAAGACAGCATTATTTTACAAAATTATTTTGTCATTACATTCCCTCTTTCAAATTCCTAAATCTGAACTGATGTGGATAATGACTTGGGGGACATTTGGGTGGGATTACTGTGCATGTTGTGAATGCCTGAGTTATAGGCCACAAGTGTGTTTCAAAAGTGGAGATCAATGTGTCCTTACTGACAAAGTTCAGATAAGTATAAATAGAAAAAAAGGATGAATGCACCCTAAGGCATAGAGCACTCCCAGCACTTCAGGAACCCAAACAAACTAACAGAAATGTAAATTCTTGAATAATGTAGGAAGCTGACAAGCAGTATCACAATTAAAAACCACACATCAGCCATTTCCATTTTTAGTAGCACTGCTTGTTTGTCCAGTTTTGGGTTTGGTAATAAAGTGTTTTTCAGCATGAGCATAGATTTAACTGAATAAATAATGCAGAGTAAAAAGAGGGAATCAGAAAATAACAAAAAGAAAAAAAAACATTGTGTATATGGTTGTGCATTGCAATTCTGAACTGGCCATCTTTAGTTCAACTGAAAAAGGGGGACATGTTCTGAGATTGTGGGGGTGCTTGAAGCAAGATTTTACACCGCTGCACTTCACATCCACTGCAGTAAATAATAAACCCTTGTGCACGCATTAACACACCATTGTTTCATTATCACTGAAGCAATGAGAATGATCCACCCCACTTACTATGTGGGGGTCTTGTGGGGTTCCTGACAAGTGAAGAACAGGGTGAAAGGGGGCAGGTAAAATATGCAGAACAACAGCTAGATTACATTTTCAAATTGTAGAAGTAGAGAGGAAAGTCAGAGGTCATTTTAATGTAATCAGTCAGTCACCAGACTAAAATCGAATGCAGTGGAAGAAATATTCTAATGTTCTAATTCTAATTCTAATATCATAGGATGACTTACCTTCATCAATCCCAAGTGAAGTACAAACTGTGATATATAAAGTCTGCTATAATTTAATGTTCATTCTGGGAATTGACATTCTGAGAGTTTTAAGAGGGTAAAATACTGGCATCAGATTTAAAATATTAAAAAATTATAGTAAATATTAATAAAATTAAAACACAGAGAAGAGTGTATAATTTGCTGAAGAAATTAAAACAAAAGCACCCACTGCCCAAGGGCAAGCCATGTTAGCCTGCAGCCCAACTGGTACTTATTAAGACTCATCAGGAGAAGAGAAATGCTGCTTTTCGACTGGTTCCAGAGCACATGCCTCTACCTTGACTCACCTTCATGCATGACAAGAGTGACAGGAGAAGATACAGCTGTGACAGGTGAACCTCCACCCAGAACTTTAGGGAGCGGTTCAGATCCATGAGCTGCTCCTCCCTCCATTTCATGACATCAATCATCCTCGTCCCGTGCTGGAGACAGAACTGGTACAAGAATCACAGCTGTAAATTTGTTGATGCCTCTGAGGAGTGGGAAGCACCTTGGGTTAGAATGAGCCTTCTGATGAGATCTAGAACCTCCAGCGTTGCTTTGCATACCTTAATTCAACTCAGACCAGCTTATGTTTTATTTAAACTTACTGACGACAGGTTTGTTCAGTAAACTCAGCTAATGAATGGATTGTAATTAAAGAGCTATTGTTAATGACAAATGGAAATGCATGGAATACCAGAAGAAGATAACTTTTATACAGGCAGAATGTTTATATGCTGTCAGTCCTCAGTGTTCCAGTTGGTGAACAACCTTTCTGGGAACTGTCAGAGTCCACCGCACCTCTCACCCCTGGGGCAACATGAATCATGTCTATCGATTTAAAAACCAGACTCCCTCTTATCCCAAATGTGTCAGTGAAACAATTTGGACTCATCCATGAGCAAATACACACACACACACAAACACACACCTGGAGCAATGGGCAGGTATCATGGAGCTGTTGGGGGTCAGGTGCCTTGCTCAAGTGCATCACAATCCCACTGCCACAATTATGTGTTTTACACTGGTGCTAAGATGCAAAGCTCAGATAAGGCTAAGATAACTAAGCTAAGCAGATGTTGGAAATGTATTAATTTCATTATAATTCCATATTTTATTCAGATTCTGTTTTACTTTGATTTGGTTACTGTGAACTATTTAGAGTTCTTTGTCTCTTCTCTGCCTGTGTATCATTGGTTTATAACCTTGATGCTTGGGGGGGTTATGTTTATGGAAAAACTGAGGGTGATAACAGTTTCTATAATATGTGTTTGCTCCCATTGACGGTGGGAGAGAGTAACCAAGTCATGACCAAGAAACATCTCTGTAAACTTTTCCATCTCTAGTTTAAAATAAAACATCTTTACTCTCTTCACACACGTGTGACTCTGTCTAATTTATTCTCAACAACCTCAACCAACACCTCAATCCAACAATTGTCCGAGCCAGAGCCAGAGCCAGGAGCCTTTACATCAAGAATCAAGATTAATTTTCTGAAAAAGTCCAAAGTCAAGTTTGAACTGCAAGCTGTGCCGACTCCAACACCTGCTGTGCTGTGTGAGACGAAGGGCCCATAAACAGAAACCACGCAGTGGTGAGTTGAATGGTGCTATCCTTGCTGAAGGAAATAATCAACTATTGGCTAATTATTAAAACTTATTTGATGCTAAGTTAAGTACATTTTATGAGGTTAATGAGGTTATTGGAGTAACACTGTAGACATGAGATAGTGATCCTAGGCTCTATCAACTCTTTGGAGGTTTGAAAAATATTGCTAAATGGTTATCCCAAGGATGGATTAACAGCTTAGAGGTTGGCATGACTTCGGAGTAAATATAATTTAGTTATGGCGGCTGTTCAACGTGAAAGTGGTAACTGTGGTTTTCTTCCTCACATGGGGTTTTGGAAATGACTCGAGTGTAATACTTGTAAAAATGTAGGCCTACTTTCTTTGTAAATACATAAGTCTTTTTCTGTTTAATGTAGCATTTGCCAAATTATTCCATAAGTGTTTGTCTCAGTGGTGTGGAGAAAAAGGGCGGCTAAATTAATTTGTGCTGCACATCTTATCGCTTTAAATGGCCTTCTAGGTTCTCTCAGCAAGTCTTATCTTTCACCCTCACTTTTTGACTCACTCACTTTGTGTGTGCATTTGTCTTTGTGTTAACTATAATGGAGCCGGCCAGAGTTAAAAGACGAACTATTGAGAAATATGGTTCTGCACCTCCAGAAGTTTCAATAGATGAAATGCTTGAATGTTTAAGCCAATATTTTGATGCAATGTGAAAAAAAATCATAATAAATACACCATCAGTCAGAAAGAAGATGGGAGTTGGGGATTAGAAGACATCAAACAAGTGTTTGGAAAGTCACAGCGTATGTCTAATAGTGCCGCTAAAGATGCTTTACTGGCAGAACAGGCAAATGTTTCTTCATTGGCAGGACAGGTTCAGTCAGAAAAGGTTGAAAAAAATGAGGTTGTCACTGACGTTAACAGACTGAAGACAGAACTTTCTCAGTTGAAACGATAGCTGAGAGAAGCTAAACTGGTGATTGCTGCATCCAAAATGCCTGACAAGTTCACTGCTCAGGAACGACCCTCAAAGGGCAGAGCAAATAAGACACTTCAGAAAACATTGTATCCATTTAAAGAACTTAAACAAGCTGAGGCAGCAACCTCTGAGCATCGGGAACTAATAGCTGAGGTGGCTTTTGGTGCTGATGTTAAGAGTGATTCATATTCAGGTTCAGATGATGAATCAACTGACACTGAAAATGATTCAGAATCATCTGAGGAGGATCCAATTCGCAGTTCTCACACTCACACAGCCTCAGCCAAAGTGAAACGAATCAAATCTGATGCTAAAGCTAAAAGACTAACTCCAATCAAGATAAAAAGTGTGAAAAAAAAACTGTGTGAAAAGGTCATAGTTCAAAGTGATGAAAGTGGTACTCAACCACAACCAAATCCTCAACCTGACCAGGCTGATGAAGTTGCTGGAGAAGGTTCATCATCCCAGGCAAAACAAGAATGGGATGAGGGATTAGAACAAGCATCAAGACCACAAGTTCAAAGGCGAACGAAAGCTTGTTATGAAACCAGGTACTATCATGAACCTCCCACTCCTGATTTGATTGACAAGTGGTCAAAAACACTGCCAAATATTTATAGAAGCCCAAGAAAAGAATGGGATGAATTAAAACGCCTGAAGCATGTTTATCGTCTGCATCCTTTTGATGGTGTGATGATCTTGTCTGTCCTATTGCAAGACAAAGAGTGGACAGAGTTGTCTGATCAAGTGAATCATGTTGTAGGAACCACAGAGGAAAATTGTGATGAAGGATGGGAATTCATCAGACTCTTTCTGATAGCCCTAATCCAGAAGAGATCGACTGGAACAAAATTGGAGAAAGTACACAGAATGTAAACGAAACAGTCAAAGACTATAAAGAAAGATTTAAACAAATATGGTTAGAGCATGCTGGTATCAACACTGAGTCAGACTCTCTGGATGAAGTCACTGCCCCTCCCCCTAGGAACAGATTTATCAACAGCTTGAGACCAGATATTGTTGTTGACCTGAAAACAAAACACACAGAATGGAATGAACAAACCAGAAGGTTTGGAGATGTTGTACAATGGGCACGTGATATTGAGATGGCTCAAGAAGTGAGAATTAGAGCTCTGAAGCTCAGTGGATCTGCAACAGCAAAGCAATTCCAAAGAAGTAAAGGGAAATCATGAGAACAAGGAGACAATCAAGATAATGGTGATTTTTCCAACAAGAAATGGAAGAAATTCGGAAACTGTCATTACTGTGGGAAACAAGGACATTGGGAAAGAGAATGTAGGAAAAAGTTCAAAGATCAACATAATGCAACTCCTGATGATTCAGGACTTGACAATCTTATTGGAAAGGTCAAACCACTGTCTCCAGAGCAAAGGCAAACCCTGATGAATTGAGCACTTCAGGAAAACTAGATGATCCTTCTCTGCAGCCTCTGCTAGCAGCCTTACAACAAAATGCAGATGACTTTTATGTGTGTGCAACTATCAACAATCATGACATAAACTTCCTTCTAGATACTGGTGCTGAAATAACAATAATCACTTCAGAACTTGCAAAACAACTCAACCTGCCATTAACCAACGACTGCATTAAAGCTAGGGCAGCTGTTGGTGGAAATATGAGCATTAAAAAGACCCAGAATGTTGTGATGACAATTGAAGAATACAACATGGAAACTAGCATTTGGGTAGGTGGAATTTATTGATTACTAGCCAACAACAAACATGGCGGCAATGACAACAGAAACACAAACAAAGACAACACACAAAGTCTGTCATTTTAAACTCAAACAAGACAAGGAAGTTTGAGCCATTTCTGATATCAAACAGATGCAACAGGATGCTTCAAGAGAGGAAGTCTGGAGGTGGATGGAGAATGGAGTCAAGCTGCATAAAGATGCCATCTGGCGACATGGGACACGTCTAGTGGCTCTGAAATGTCTGCTTCCCTACCTAGCAGCTCAGATTCACTCGCTGGGACATGTGGGGGTTGACTCAATGTTTCAATCAAGTCTGGAAGAACCCGAAGTTTAGAGCACAAGTACGTTATGTTGTTCAAAACTGTGCGACATGTCAGAAAAACAATCCTGGCACAAGATTGAAAACTCCTGCTGTGGGATCACCCGCTCCACCTGGTCCATTCAGACACCTTCAAATGGATTACATCACTCTACCAAAATGTGGAAGGTTTCAAGATGTCTTAGTGGTTGTGGACAGGTTCTCGAGATATGTGGAATGTTTTCCAATGGGACAGTGAACCGCAACCCACACAGCGAAGGTGCTGGTGAAAGACATCATATCAAGATGGGGCCTTCCAGACAAAATTGATTGTAATCAAGGAACACACTCCACAGGCGCAGTATGTAGTGAAGTAAGCAGAATGCTGAATATCCGTTGGGTACTTCACTGTCCTTACCCTCCACAAGCCTCAGGTCAGACAGAAAGAATGAACCATGTCATCAAGGAATGCTTGTCAAAGATGCATCAGGAAGACATTCCATGGCCTGAAGCCCTTCCAGCAGTACTTTGTAGCATCTGTGCTATTTGAGCATCCATTTGAGGTGATTACTGGATAGCCAATGTCACTACCAGGAACTATTGATCTGCAAAAAACTGATATCCACTTGACCTCTGATGCTCTGATTGAATACTGTGAAGCTCTTAGCAGTGCGGTTCGACGAGCAGAATGTCAAGTTCATGATGCATGGGAAGAGCCACCTCAGGGTTTCAAAGAATGGCTCTTGAAGCTAAGTGGGAAGGACTTTATCAAGTTTTGCTGGTAACTAATGCAGCCGCAAAGCTAAAAGGAAAAGATAAATGGATTCATGCCAACCATCTCAAGAAGATATGAAGATACATTATGTGCACTCACAAGATGAGGGCTCATTATGTCCCACTGCTGGTATATTAGGTTCCTGCCTGAGGGACAGCTATGTTTTGTTTTCATTTTGTTATCATGCAATTTTGTTATCATGCAAAGTTTATGTGGATGTACTTCTTGAATTTTTCTTGAAGATACTGTCATGAGTTTCTCTCTTTGTCTCCCTGTTTAGGTGAATGGTCTGTTCTATCCTGGCTGATTCATCACCACATCAGGCTAGTGGTGACAGGGGGGAAAAGAGAGATCCTGAGACAGGAGGAGAAACTTCTAGACCAACAAGTTACTAGGTGTAAGTGCTAGTAACCTCTCCCCAGTAGCCTCCGCTGTCTGTTCTATATGACATACTGTCATAAACAGACCAGAAGATCATTCACACACATTCACATAACTAAACATTAGATTAGATTAGATTAGATTAGATTCAATTTATTGTCACATACAAAGTTATACAAGTACAACATTGCAGCGAAAAGATTGTTTCGTCTGTCCACTCGCCCAACAGGGGTTAGGTCTGCGCAACAGACGCGACGGCAGCAGATGCACCGCGCCATCTTACAGTTAGAAAAACAGCAGGATTACAACAGGGAAGTGGTGGTAAAAAAAAAAAGAAGGTCCCAAACTGTGCCTTGAGAAGCACAGTGTGTGATCTTGAAAAAAACAACACCTTTAGCACACAAAGCAGTACACACAGATAGTTTCAGTGACGTAGACATAAGCAGTAGGAGGCGTGTTCAAGGGGGGAAAGGGGGGGGGCAGGTTCAGTTCGTGAAAATGTCCAGATGTAGTAGCAGTCACGTGTCCTTGAGCCCACAGCTCAGACAGGGGAGGTGCAGTAGATCTCCATGACGACCGTTCCTTCTGGAGGAGTTGAAGCAGGGGCAGCCAAAACAGATAAAGTTCAGCTTGTTAGAATCAGAGATGTTAGCTGAATTTTGAGCTAATAGTCCCTCTGATTCAAAGTTCCAATTTTGCACTGGTCTTCCAGACGTTCAATCTTGGCGTTCAAAGCCGTTAGTTGCTCCTTGATGGAATCAAAGCTTCTACTCACAGTCCCAGTCTGTGCGCCAACGGCTCTGCCCATCCCATCAATCATGTTGGTCAGTTTCTTTGAGCTGTTTACAACTGACTCAACTCTTCAAATTTTCCGATAGACCAGGGCACCACCTAATCCAATCAGCAGAAATCCCACGATCATAAATCCAAGTAGGTATACATCTTCGATGTCCTCAATGGAGAGAGGCGCCAGACCACGCGCCACTTCTCCCATCCATCCATGGCATAGCCAGCGTCGTTCCATCAGGACATGAGGGCTCCCCCGTGCCCAAACTTCTCCTTGAGAAGATGGTGTCAATTGCGTTGAGAGACCAGCTGATCAATTCCATTTCTGATTTGTAATTCGAAGAGCAGCGTTAGAGAGACCCGGGGTAGACAAGACAAGACCAGAGAAGTGAGCAGGAGAGATAAGATGCGGAGAGGGAGAAAATGCGACCACCTCCCACGAGAGCAAGAGAGAAGCAGGAACATAATATGTGATTTACTCATGCTCACATTGTGTTTTCACCCTATTAATAGGGAGCACTACTTCCAACTTATGGGTTTATGTCTGCTCTAGATCAAATTGGAGATTTATCAAAGGAAGTGGAACTTTTAGTCAACAGCACTGCCATAGGTTTTAGTAAAATCACAGAAGTGACAGCTGTTAGGATGGTTGCTTTGCAAAATAGAATGGCTCTGATCTGGTCTGGCCTGATCTTCTGTCAGCCCAGGGGGGAACATGTGCTATAGTGGGTATTGAGTGTTGTTCTTACATTCCACACAATGGTGGTGACCTGAAAAATGTAGTTTCCAAATTGCTAAATATTTTACAGGTGGTCCATAACATTCCATCTACCCAGGGTGGGTTGTTTGACTGGTTAGCTGAAAGTCTTGGGGACATGTGGAATATATTATTTTGGGTGTTTTGGGTTTAATCTCCTGGTTCTGATAATTGTACTAGTGCAGTAGATAATAAAATGTCTTTTGCGACTATTACTACATAAACGCAAGGATGCTATCTTTTATTGATAAAGTTTATCAAATCATTATTTTGTAGTTGTAACTGCTATCAGCAAGCAACTCCTCAGTTTTTAGTAAGCTTAGTCCAGAATAAGTAGTAGTTCATTCATTCATTATCTGTAACCGCTTATCCAGTTCAGGGTCGCAGTGGGTCCAGATCCTACCTGGAATTGGTGGGCGCAAGGCAGGAATACACCCTGGAGGGTGTGCAAGTCCTTCACAGGGCAACACAGACACACACACACACATTCACTCACACACTCACACCTACGGACACTTTTGAGTCACCAATCCACCTACTAACGTGTATTTTTGGACTGTGGGAGGAAACCAATACACCAACTCCTCACAGACAGTCACCCGGAGTGGGAATCGAACCCACAACCTCCAGGCCCCTGGAGCTGTGTGACTGCGACACTACCTGCAGTGTTAAATGTAACTAATCAACTGCATGTCCTTGATAATTTTTTTTTTCATTACATGATCACAGGGGGGATTGTTGGAAAGTGATTAATTTCATATTAATTCCATATTTTATTCTGATTCTGTCATACTTTGTTTTAGGTTACAGTGAACTCTTTCAGAGTTGTTTGTCTCTTCTTTGCCTGTGTATCTGCTTGGGGGGGAAGATGGCTTAGTGGTTAGCACATTCGCCTCCCAGCGCTGGGATCTTGGGTTCAAGTCCCATCTGGTGGAGTTTCCATGTTCTCCCTGTGTCTGCGTGGGTTTCCTCCCACAGTCCAAAAACATGGAGGGTAGGTGAATTGGCTTCTCTAATAACTGTCCTGGTGAATGAGTGTGTATGTAAGCTTGTATGTAAGCAGATATGGATTGGCGCCCTGTGCAAGTGTGTGCATTTGGTTGCCGCTTCTCATCAGTGTGTGTGGATTGAGCGTTCTGAGCAGTGTGGATTGTAAAGCGTCTTTGGGTGTCTAGAAAGGCACTATATAAGTGTAAATACATAGATACATACAAGATTGTTTAAGGAACAGTTGAGGGTGATAACAGTTTCTATAATATGTGTTTGCTCCCAATGACAGTGGGAGAGAGTGAACAAGAAATATCTCTGTAAACTTTTCCATCTCTTTACTCTCTTCACACGAGCATAACTCTGTCTAATTCATTCTCAACAACCTCAACCAACACCTCAATCCAATACTGAGTTGAGCAAAGACCAACATGTTTTAGTGAAAGTAAGAAAAGGGAAAATGTCCAGAGGAAGGTTGTAAAGTTACAGGTTTTCCTCCTGTGGACTCCGTTGCTCCAGCATATATGTGTCACTCTGTTATTGCACACCGAGTGCTTTATACACATCGAGTGACCTAAGATGACATGTACTGAAATATTACTAAAAAGTAATTATACCCCACCAATTAGCATGGTGCTAGCAGCAGGTACATTTTCACACACTTGCTTCAAACAGGTGGAGTTATTAAGGGACTTAAGGGTAACCCATTAGCCTCAGTTCCTGGGGGAACTACAACTAAAGAAGTGACCTTCAGACACCAAGCACTTTTCTGCTGATTGGCTTTGTGGAGTAACAGGGAATTCTGGGACTTTCTGCCAAACCATCTTTTATCCATAACCTTTTTATGCTTCATGCAACAGACAACCAATGCAACCTGTGATCAGGGAAAACTGGATAAGCAAGATGGAATATTGTCAGGCTCGCGGGGCAGACTGAAGGAGGCGGACGCACATGCTAAAATAACACTGATGAGGACACTGACAAGGAGGAGGGACGAAGGTGGGACAAGGGTGGAGACATGAACAATAACAAAGAGAGCCATGTTCTTAGTGAGCACATGGTGGGGAAAACAGGAGGACAAGGGTGTGACAAAAATACTCTTCTGAGAGAAAGCACGATGAATAAATAATTTGTTCAGTGCTTGTTCACATTAATTTAGGGATATTTCTTTCCATACTCACAATTTTCTCACTCTCTTTTTCTTTCTTATTCTGACTTTATTTTCTTTTTTAACCTGATAAACATGCTTTTCTTGTCGTTGTGGAATGTGCAAATAAATTTATCTCTGTATTTAATCTATCTGTGTCAGTGAAAACACACACTCTAACATGTTTTCAAGAATGCAGAGGCAGTTAAGGGTTTTTGAATAGTGTTAACTGGGACATTTGGAGTGCCTTAATTACTTTCACTGCAGTAAAAATGTAGAAAACTCTGAACAAACTTAAACAAAGTATTTACAATTTTATTCATTTGAGGCTAGACATATCCCTAAAATCATTCATTCATTATCCAGTTCAGGGTCGCGGTGGGTCCAGAGCCTACCTGGAATCATTGGGCGCAAGGCACACCTAGGGACACTTTTGAGTCGCCAATTCACCTACCAACGTGTGTTTTTTGGACTGTGGGAGGAAACCGGAGCACCCGGAGGAAACCCACGCGGACATGGGGAGAACACACCAACTCCTCACAGACAGTCACCCAGAGCGGGAATCGAACCCACAACCTCCAGGACCCTGGAGCTGTGTGACTGCGACACTACCTGCTGCAACACTGTGTTGCCCTTCCTAAAATCATTAACAGCATAAATACTGTGCACATTTTATTTGTCATTGATGAAATTCCATTCAAACAAGGCACCTCCAGAAAAGTAACGCATTTAACTCTAGTAAAAATATCAGATTCACTTTCCACAGCACGGTCTCAAAATGAATCTGCCATCTTGCCAATCATTATTATTAATCAATTATTTTTATTGCTATTATAATTACTATGTCATAATTTAATACAGTAGACCGTATAACACCTGAAGAAACCTTTGGACATTTTAACCAGCGACATGTACCCGACAGACAATTGTCTGAAATTATTTAATCTATTCTTAATTATTCAGTGACTGATTTGCAGAAAATATGCTCAGTGCTGTAACATATTTCCCCCAAATCACTCAAAAGAGAACCAGGATAAAGCATATGGCTTCCTCTTTCATCGTGTTTAAATGTCATTCAATATCTGCAGTGGGTCGCTGGCTAGTTAAGCAGGGACATATATTGCCACTGTCGCTCTGCATACGTGTCCACAAATTTTTGACATGCACATTCTCAATCCTGGCAAATAGTGCTACTGCTCTATGTCTGTCCTGCCTGAGTCAACTCGGTGGCAGTGAGAGTCACACTTTACTCCAATGTTCTGGCAAGTTGTGCTGCTTTGTTGAAATGTGCTACCATCATGTACTTTTACAAGTACAGGCAACCAAATAAAAAAGTAGGTAGAAAAGTAAAAAGTAAAAGAAGCAGATGTTCCCAACAAAAGTATAAGCAGGAGATAAAGGATTAGGGAAAAGATAAGGTAATTATGGAGATAAACTGTTTTACATTGGTAGATATTTCATTTCTTCAGATTTCAAAATCTTACACATAAAAAGGTTGGTGAAAACTGCTATAGATCATGATCAATGTCAAGAGCAAATCTACGTCATTGCATCAATGATACATAGACATTCCTCCAGACGACTGCAACCTGACAGCATCATTATGTCAATGTCCTAAAAATATAAAAAATCATTTATTCATGATGAAAATGATATGACTGTGTTTGTAGCCAAAGAAAAGAGCTCTGTAGCTATTAAACACCTGGATCTAAAATTAAACAGATCCAATCAGAAATCACTTAGTTATAATAGATATATTATACCACATTAAACACTTGTTCAGTTTTCTACCACATTAAACACTTGTTCAGAACCAGGGTCTATTTCCCAGGGAGACCTGGAAAAGCTCATCCTTGCTTAAGCTTCAGCACAGTGGACTGTTCTAAAGGTCTCATGTATGGTCTTCATAAAAACACCATTAGCCAGCTCTAGCTCTTTCAAAGACTGTGGCTTAAGCCTAAACCAGGACCAAGAAACTTGATGGATTAATCCCCTCAAAACTTTTTCAGATTAAAAATTCTCTAATAGGAGTGGTAAAAATCAATGTTTGAAAAAAATATGTTCTAATTAATGTTACGAGTTTAATCACAAATATTTAATATTAGCTGTGGTTAGCTCACTGGCTAAGGGCAGAACACATAAGATAGATTTCTGGTTAATTTTAATGTTAAGAAAGTTTTACTGTCTACTAAAAATGTTAGATGTAGAACTAGGGCTTGTAAAATGTGTGTTTGACTCTGACAAAGCAAACTAAAAGTCAAATGTAAAACTAAGAAACAGTGAATAACATTTCACAGATGTAAATTTATTTACATTTTTAATGCAATACATGAGACAACACGTTAAATATTGCATTTACTGGGCTGATACAAACGTAAGCATTTTATTAATGTTATGCAAAGTCTGAATGGCAAAAGTTATAACTAAAGTGTAAACAATCATACTTATTGTTTTTATCATACGTATTATTTTTCTAATTGTTACACTGCATCTCTGCCCAGCCCACTTGGTATAATGAATATATTAAATGTAATTAAAAGCAGAATTGAAAAGAAAGCAATGAATGTTCTAATAAGGATGTGTGCCATCTGTCTGCATTTTGTAGTTCTACAATTACAATGTTTTAGCTCATTTTTACTTTGTTCTCCAATGATCAAGAACTCCACAGAGCTGTTGGATAAGTTTCATTGACACTGATGCAGTGGTGGCGTGTTAGTGTGGGCAAATAAATAATCAGAAGTGAGCATAGTTCTGGACATTTTGGCTATGCCCCAGAATTTAAAATGTTTGGTTTTGCCCATGCCCTGTCAAAACCCTGTCACTGCCTTGTATGCCTTACAAATGATAATGATTTTCCCTCTTCCTTATCTTTATTGCATTTAATATTTATATAATGCATGCCATAATAAATGTAAACATTTTGAATTTATTCCATGTAATTTTACTCTGCTGCTAGTTTGCTGTTGCTAGTTTTTTTTCCTCCCTTCCATTTGATCTATATTGTTATTATTCTCCTCATTGTAAAGCACTCTGAGCAACAACGGTTGATTTTGAATGTGTTCTATATATAAACTTTTCTTACTCACTCAGCCTCTGGGTGCGCCAATTTCCTTCCACAGTTTAAACACACACGTTGCTAGGTGGAGTGAGTGTGTGAAAATGTCCACAATTGGGAGTGACTGTGTGAGTGTGTGAAACTGTCCACAGGTGTGAGTGTGTGAGTGATGTGTAATAATAATAAAAATAATAATATAATTATTATCTAACAATGCTAGTAAGTATTAAAATACCACTCAGTGTAAGAGCATAATGAACTTAAAGAGCTAAAAAAAATCTCCTGAGGATCAGAGCAGAGCCTGAAGTCTTCCACAGAACATGTTTAGTGTGATGGCACTTACAGAACAGAAGGTGGCAGCATTTTCACATACAGAAACACTAGCACTCTAACTCATCCTGCGAACCTATGAATGGAAATTACAAGGTTCCTATGTTCAAATTGGGAATAGCAATTTAACATTGGTATTTTATTCTACCAATTAAAAGCAACATACACAAGTTTAATAAACATAAACATTTGTGTATAAAACTCTGAGTGTGTCTCCTCTCCATGTGCTGCTCTGCAGTCGGTTTGCACTAGAAAGCACTCTAATGTGTTTACGTAGCCCTAGTGTCTGTAAATGGGTAAAAAATCAAAGTGTCTGGTTCCTGCTAGGCTTTCTCTTTCTCTGGAAAAACGCCATCTGGAGATTTTTATACAACAGAGAGACTCCAAACACTGAAAGGCACCAACCGAGATGAGGATGTTGCTCTATTCCTGCTCCATAGGGGGATAACACTGATTTATTTTTGATCACTTAAGGTGGATATGTCTCCAAACTCAGGATACAGCTAACTGCATTAGTGGCAGTGCTACAAAACTAAACAGCTTGAGTTACTATTAAGTTTCTGTGGGAATACAAACAGTGAATAAAAATTTAGTTAACACTTCAGACACCAACAAGTTACAGTTGCTTCTTTCTCACACACACCACTCCACATTAAAAGACACAGAGCTTTTGAATGTAAACAGTTGAGAGGACAGTTTCCCCACAATTGTAGACAATGCTATGCTTTATGCTATGTTTAATTATTTAGTTTCTTTTGTGTGTCAAGCCTGTCTCTTGTTCTGTGTCTGAGCTTAAAGACTAAGCACCACTTAATGGTCCTCCAAGAATATTTCACATTATTTTAGTTACTGACATATATAAGTATGAATCAAAATTAAAATAGCATGCTTAATTTGCTTTAAAACTGACAATTTTATTAAACTGACGGAAAAACCCGAGCTCGCTACGGAAATTCTTGAACGCAACCGTGACGACACCGTTATGACTGACTGTTATGACAGTATCTAGCTGATAGCTAAATAACCAACATTATTCATGACAATAGCCTAGCAATAAGCTAAACTCAAATTTAGAGGTACCGTTATTCTTGTAAATGTGATCGAAGTCGAACTCGAATTCATCCGACACTATAAACCTCCGTAATGTAGCCGAGTATAATCTGAGCCACCGAGTTTAGCAAGTCAAGCTAATGTTAACTAACACCAACTAAAACAGGCGAAGTAAATGCATTTACCCTGTTTACCTCCATGTTACAGAGGCTCTTGAACACCTTTCGTTGGTGTCCTTACATGCCCATATTGTTGGAAAAGCGCCAGTGAAATAAACACTACAGATAACGGAGTGAGCGGAGGGTCCTTTCCAAAGTGCACGTTTAAAGTTGACAAATTTAGTCCATTTTCTGGATATTTTGGAATATTTGGGCCATTTGTGCACAGATGTCCCACTGTACATTGAATGATTGCAGCCAAAAACAACACACCTTTTCGTCATTTTGCATTAAATTAAGTGCAACTTCTAGAGTTGTCCACCATCTACGTCACAGGCAAGACGCCTATTAGAGTTTCCGAACACCGTTGGGGGGGGGGATCAACGGTCGTTTAAACCATATTCAAGTTAGGAACTCAAATTCCACTGTATTTATTTGTTTGACATTTTCATATAGCTGGTGCTTGGCCTTTATGGGGATTGTACACGTTAAACTTCAGCCACATACAAACAAGTGTTTTTCCCCTCAAACTAATGTTAAAAAAGGCATAGCTTCTGAATGTAAACAAACCAGAGTGTTCCCCAGAAACACAGAAATGGCCTGTAATTTAGGACAATGGCCTGTAATTTAGGACAAAAAAGCTATATGAAAATCATAAATGAACAAATGAATATGTTGTAAAAAAAAAAAAAGTGAAAATCAATACACATCCACTCACATTCTATAAGCGCACCATTCTGATCAGGGTCGGGAATCAATGAGCGGAAAGAAGCAGAAACACACTCTGACCGGGGCTCCTCAGATCAGAATCAATATTTACTTATTTGTACATTTATTTATTCATATATTCATTATGAAAAGTCCTCACAGAGAAAGAGGTCAGGGTTGGAAATGTGTTGTTTCCCACAAGACACGAATGCAGAGATTTTCACAATTATTTATATTGACATCGATCCATGCCCACAACTCCTTTTATGGACATACAGCCACACCCAGAACTCCTTATACGGACTTGATCTCCCACTACAGAATGATGCCAAATATAACTGTTTGAGATATTGCGACTGTTAGGCAGCAATCATTGATTGTGGGTGTGGCCTGAGGCAGGGAGGTGGACAGAGCCTGAGTACTGATCAGCATTGAGAGTGATCTGTGTTTGCTTTGTGTGTTTTAAATCAAGGCGACCGCAGATTCACATTGATCTGCTCAATTACAGCCAATTAAATAGCCCATTCCCACAGAGGACAACACTGGAGCTGCTGTATTGATTACAGACAACACACAGACATACACACACAGACACACACACACACGCACACACACAGAGAGAGAGGAATTTACACCAACTACCACATGCAAGTGTGTGTGTGTGTGTGTGTGTGTGTGTTTGTGTGTCAATAATAGTCTATTTGGACCCTGTGGTCATCAGAGCTTTTACTGAAGAGACACTGACACAGCACTCGGTTAAAACCAGAGCAACAAAATTAAAGGGTTAATAGCTTTGAAAACTGAAATATTTTATTATTTTCTTTTTCTTTTTTTTTTTTTTTTTTTTTTTTGCAAATATATCCAAAATCCCAATTGTGGTGTCACATAAACCAAAACTTTTATAAATATCTGAGGATATACTTTATAGTACTGAAGCCCCACGCATTAATTCTACAACTCTTTAGCCCCACCCATTCAGTCTGCAACAGTTTTTCACTGCTTATCCCAGTTTAGCCCCTGCCATTTGGTCTGTAGTAGTGTAGCCCCACCCATTCAGCCAGAAGAATTGAATTCTCAGGGGTACTGGAGAAGAGAGTCATAATTATGGACAGAATTTCTCAGCATAGCCAAGCAATGGGATGTGTCCAGTTCAGCGGTCTCAGGATTCCATGTCTGCTTTTTGCAGATGATGTGGTCTTGTTGGCTTCATCGAGCCGAAATCTCAAGTTTGCAGCCGAGTGTGAAGGGGTAGGGATGAGATTCTGCACCTCCAAATCTGAGTCCATGGTACTCAGCCAGAAAAGGGTGGCGTGCTCTCTCCAGGTTGGAAGTGAGATCCTGTCTCAAGAAGAGAAGTTCAAGAATCTCTGGGTCTTGTTCACAAGTGAGGGAAAGATGGAGCGGGAGCTTGAGCGGCAGATTGGTGCAGCATCTGCAGTGGTGCAGATTCTGTACCAGTTTGTTGTGGTGAGAAGAGAGCTGAGTCAAAAAGCAAAGCTCTCGATTTACCATCCCATCTATGTCCCAACCCTCACCTATGGTCATGAGCTTTGGGTAATGACTGAAAGAATTATGTTGTGGGTACATTTTCTCCCGGGGGGTGTCTGAACTCTCCCCTAGAAACGAGGTGAGTAGTTCAACATCTGGGAGAGACTCTGAGTGGAGCCACTGCTCCTCCACCTAGAGAGGGTCTGGTCTGGATGCCTCCTGGATGGTGAGGGAGGGGGCCCCGGGGAAGGCCCAGAACACACTGGAGAGATTATATGCCTTGACTGGCCTGGGAATGCCTTGGCATCCCACAAGAAGAGCTGGCTAGGGACAGCGAGGTCTGCGTTTTTTGCACAGATTGCGACACAGACCTGGATAAACGGTAGACAATGAATGTGTGGCTGGACATTATTTACATACTGATAAGAAACACAGGGCGTCAAACAATAAAGGAATCTCAAATGGATTTTGTTGTTGGCAACATTAGGTAAAATTTGAATGATTTGAGCAAAATGAATTCATGGAGATCAGCTGCACAATGCAAGGTGATTAATTTCAGTTAACCATACTATGTCCAATTATACTACCCTCTCTCTCTCTCTCTCTCTCTCTCTCTCTCTCTCATTTTTTCCTTCGCTATCTTGCTCAATCCCTGACTCACTGCACACTTTTATTATTTTTATTCTGTATCTGCACAAGCACACACTGGGCTTCTAATGAAGCCCTGAGGGTCCAGCCCAGCTCCTGTCTGAGAGATACACGCTTCAGTACACACAAACTCTCTCTCTCACACACACACACACACACACACACAAACATACACAGCACATAAACTACACACCCTCCACAATACACTCCATATCCTCTATATCCTTTATCTTCTCTGTTTCCTCTATAGTCTCAGATCTACCTTTCAGAAAGAATTCCTGCTACTCACTTACACATCTGTATACAACATGACAGAGAGAGAGAGAGAGGGAGAGAGAGAACAGAGTGTGAGAGAGAGAGAGCACAGAGATAGGGGGAGAGATAAAGAGAGAAAGAGAAAAAGAAAGAACACACAGAGAACACACAAAGAGATAAAAAGAGGGATAAATATTTTGAATAAAATGATAGAGAAGTGAAGAACAGATCAAAAATTTAAATCCCTTTTAATTCACAGCTTTGGTTGTTTTTTCCAGATCATCATCATAGTTAAATGCATAAATGTACACAGTCAGAAACTAAAACAAGTAATGAATGTAATATTCATAGAACAGTTATAAAATAATCATGAGCAGGTTTAATGAACTGTTACTGGATTAAAATCTTGGAAATGTGGAATATGGAATGTTTAATGAGATTAAAGTCATCATAACATGTTTATTTACAATGGCAAATACAGAATGGTGCAGAGGCTTTTGCATGATCTGTATATGCAAAATTTATATAAATATAAATGTATTATAGTGTGTGTAACATTATGTGTGTGTATAGCAATAACATGTATAGTGTGTGAAACAGTAATGTGTATACTTTATGTAACGGGTATAGTGTGTAACAGTATTATGTAGAGAGTGTGTGTAACAGTAGCCTGTATAGTGTGGGTAACAGTAAAGTATATACAATGTGTGTGTGAGAGTATCGTGTATAGTGTGTATCAGTAACAGTTATAAAGTGTAAAAGTAATGTGTAGAGTGTGTGTAACAGAAACGTGTATAGTGTGTGACAATAAAATGTAAAGTGTGTAACAGCAACGTCTATAATGTGTAACAATAATGTGTATCAGTTTGTAACAGAAATGTGTATAGTGCATGTAACAGTAACATGTATAGTGTGTTTAACAGTAATGTGTATAATGTGTAACTGTAATGTGTATAGTGTGTATAACAGTCATGTGTACCATGTGTGAAACAGTAAAGTGTAGAGTATGTAACAATAATGTGTATAGTGTGTGTAACAGTAAAGTGTAGAATGTGTAACATTAATGTGTATAGTGTGTGTAACAGTAAAGTGTAGAATGTGTAACATTAATGTGTATAGTGTGTATAACAGTAACATGCATAGTTTTTGTAACTGTAACATTTAGAATGTGTAATAGTAATGTGTATATTGTGTATAACAGTAACGTGTATAGTGTGTAAAAGTAACATGTATAGTGTTTAACAGTGATGTCCTTAGAGAGAGAGAGATTGATGACCATACAAGTGCATTAGTACAGCAACAAAATGAGTTACATACAAACCAATGACATGAAGCCCTTCAGTCTTCACCCATTCAACCTGATGGCAGCCTTGTCATTTAGGGAACTGCACATGGGGATTTTGAATCTAAATCTTAGATTCAAAAGCTTGTTAAATTGTCTGAGCATGACATGCTTTCTCATGCCTACAAGATGTCTCCCAGTCAGGATAAGTCAGACACTAAACCACATCTTCAAAACTGGAATCCTTCAGCTCAGCCTTTTACCCCTCATCACCATATCACTTGTGATGAGCAACTTTGTTAAGTTTAGTGTGCCGCAAGCTAGCGACTACAGGGCTTAACCAATTTGAAGACCAATCTGAGAGCTTTAGGGCATGGAAGTCTTCCTTCCTTAACGCCATCAGTGTACTCGATCTGTCAGCCAGTGAAGAATTAGACCTCTTGGTCAAGTGGCTAAGCAAGGAATCATCACTCCACGTTAGGAGAATTAGGCAGATGCATGTTAGTAATCCAGACGCTGCACTAAGAAATGTCTGGGATAGATTGATTAAGTGCTATGCTTCACCTGAAATAATTAGAAATACTCTTTTTAAGAAACTGGATATGTTCCCTAAGATTACAAGTAAAGACTATATCAAACTTAGGGATATTTGGAGACCTCCTTATGGAGATTCAGTCTGCAAAAGAGGATGGATACCTACCCAGATTGGCCTTTCTGGACACTGCTCATGGCATCAGTCCCATAGAAGAGAAGTTTCCTCATACCCTCCAGGAGAAGTGGGTTGCTCAAGGCTCCAAGTACAAAGATGAAAATAGAGGCCTTTTTCTGCCATTCTCCTTCTTTGCTGGATTCATATGCTATGAAACACATATCAGAAACGATCCAAGTGTTGCTCTTCCTAGCAATCACAGTCCTCCTGTGAGGGATAAAGCAGCCTTTCGGAAAGGTAGAATTCCGGTATAAGTGCACAAAATAGACATCCCCCAGACAGTGAACAAGACACAAACACCACTCCAAAGCAAACTGACAAGCCAGGAAGGATCTGTCCAATTCACAAACCACTTACATTAAGGAAATGCTGTGGATTCAGAATGAAAACACTTGAAGAAAGAAAGACTATCCTCTGTGAACATGGGATATGCTACCGGTGTTGTACATCTCTCTCACTGTACATACTCTCACGGTGTGACAGTAACATGTATAGTGTGTGTGTAAGATTAATGTGTAAAGTGTGTGCAACAGTAATGTGTATACATTTCGTGTAACTGTATTTTTTATTATAACAGTAACATTTATATTGTGTAACTGTTATGTGTATAGTGTATAACAGTAATATTTACTATAACAGCAACATATGTAACAGTAATGTGTATAGTGTGTGCAACAGTAACCTATGTAGTGTGCGAGTAACCGTCATGTGTAGTGTGCGTGTCACTATATAGTGTACAGTGTGTGTACCATTAATGCATAAAAGTAACATGCATAGTCTGTGTAACAATGTGTATAGTGTGTGTGTAACATTGATGTGCAAAGTTTGGGTGTCACAGTAATATATATATATATATATATATATATATATATATATATATATAGATATAGTGTGTAACAGTAACTTGTATAGTGTGTGTAGCAATGTGCATAGTGTGTGTGTCACAGTGATGTGTATAGTGTGTGTGTGTGTATAACAGTAACATGTATAGCGTGAGTGTAACAGTAACATTTATATTACATGCATAATATCCTCTTTAAAGGAAATTTTGGTGCTTGCTTTGGTGCATTGAATCCAAGAATAATAACCCAGGAACCCAGATCTTCTGCGTGTTTTTATTTAAAATTGAGACTGCTTGGTGTTCAGAGATTTTTTCTTTTAAAACGTTTTTCTTAACAGACCACTAATAGAATGGAAGCCCCACCTCCCTTACTGTTGCTGGAAAACTTCAGACTAGTTCTTAGCATTCATAACTCTCATATGCAAATAGTTTGTAACACGAAGAGCATATAGAATCACAGTGTTTAATAATTCAGAGATAAACATATTTGACAGGAAATCCAGAAATAGACATTAAAAGAGACAAATTAAGAAAATAAAGTCCCTTTTTGCATGCCCCTAATGTGTTGATCTGGAGACAAAAAACCCACAGTGAAACAAGATCCCAGTCAGTTTTCTTTTTTTATCTTCAGAAAACACAGGATAAACAAGCTGTTCAGATTCTGCTCTGCTTCTGATGTCAAGTGCAGAGACTTGAGAATGTCACCGCCCCCTTGTCTGAGTCTGTCAAATCACAGCGCTGGACCTGTGTTTATGTGAAGACGCACAGGTGCCCAGGAACAATCGCCGTTTAAGGAGGAGGAGAGTTAATGAAGGAAACAGCCTTTTCTGTTGAGTTAGTCCTAAAGCTAATGTTGGACCTCACCAGAGCAGCATCAGTCTGATATTTTTACACAAGCTTTTAAAATATGGAATCAAAGCACTACAAATAAATGTCTGTGTGCACTGGAATTAAATTTATTAATTTCTCTATATTTCATTTTCTTCGACTGTAAATGTAATAAATCTTGTTTTTATTATCTACTACCTCTCAGACGTGTCTCGAACTAATCATTAAAACCACTGATACTGAGGCTGGCATTGTTGTTTAAGGATTTGATTAGATATATGTCTTAACCATTTATGGACATTTGTAAAAGTTGTTTATGAGGCTATAACCAGCCTCAGAAACCACAGAAATACAATTTTTAGAGATTATTATTATTATTAGTAGTAGTAGTAATATTGTTATGGTATTAAACAGAGAATATTATGCAGCTGGAGGAGAGTGATTGCCTTTTCTTATGAATATGTTTGAATTACATTACTTTAATTGCATTCCAGGGCTTGTTAGCCTGTTTTAGCCTGTGTTAGCCTCATAGCCCCAGTGTAAAACTGACGTAGACCCTGAGCATGTCTCTGCTTGAACACGTTGATGTTAAACGGGAAATCCAGGTAAATTTTATGAGCTGCTGGATCTGTCCTCAGAGATGCTACAGTGCTATATGTGAACGAGTGTAGAGTCAGTGGTTTTAGCAGAAAGCTGCTGTGTACAAACCCCACTGTGTGTTAGTGCTACTGCAGGACTCAAAAACAACACAGCCACCACCACCCCACATCCAGCCCCAACCCCACCCACTTCCCCCTGGCTCCAAATACAAATTTTCACTGAAAGCATATTTTTAACAAGATAAATTCATTCGATTTCCCAGCGAAGAACAGCACTGCGGAGGAGGACGATAATAGAGCCATGATAAAAATATCTGTTCTTCAAGCTTTCGTCTTTTCTTCTTCTTTTGCTTTTATTGTTTTTCTGCACCACTGTGATACGCAATAAAATATTGGTGCTGCCCAGAATTATTCTACACCTCTAGATAGTGGAAGACAAGAGAGAGAGAAAAGAGGAAGAGAATGAAATAATATTCTTCATGTGTGAGTTTATCAGTGAGAGAGAGTGAGAGAGAGAGAGAGAGAGAGGTAGAGAGATAGAAAGAGAGAGAGCACGAGAGAGAGAATAAGGAGAGGGAGATATTCTTCATGTGAGAGTTTATCAGAGAGAGAGAGAGAGAGAATAAGGAGAGAGGGTGATATTATTCATGTGTGAGTTTATCAGAGACAGAGAGAGAGAGAATGGGGAAAAATAGAGAAAAATGCAGAGAGAAAACATTAAGAGAGCTGAAGTGGAGATATTTAATCTGTAACACTTTAAAGTGTCAAGTGAATGATGTAAAAATGACTTAAAGTAATGTAGCATAAACTAACACTAAAATTTTATGTAAAGTCATAATGCATAAACAGTGTAAAGTCATATAAATTAACATTGTAAAAATTAATTTATATTTATACAGCAAATCTGAACATAGTAAAGTAATACAGTGTAAATAATACTGATAGAGTGATACAGAGGAGGGATATATAAGGATTATGTTAAAAAAGAATGTGGAAGAGAAGAGGATGGAGTGACAAGAGGTGGAGGAGTGTGGATTAGACCCTGTTATGAGAGAGATGTGTAGAGACAGAGGTAAAGAGACAGCAGTGCGGAGGAGAAGAGGATGGAGGGATGAGAGAGGTGGAGGAGTGTGGATGCAGACCCCGCAGCTCTGCGTTTGTTACGGGGTCCGTTACAGAGCGGTGTGTTGCAGCAGGTGATGCAAACAGAGTTAAGTTTCCCCGTACAGAACTGCTGATACCCCGATGATGCAATCAGACACGCCCCTGACGACGCACATGACTTCCTGTAGTGGATACCTACAAACACACACACACAAACACACACACATACACAAAGACATATAAACAGAGAGAGTTTAATATTCCTCTAAATCTGGTTAGATTTCACAAACCCCTTATAAAAGATTAACAGTTACAGGCCCCACCAATTCTACAGGGGTTTCACCTACAAACCCCACCCCTTCTACAGGTGTTACACCTACAAACCCCGCCGCTTCTACAGGAGTTACTCTTACAAATCCCACAGCCCCTCCCCCAGTTCAAAGACAGTTACAGTCACAGACTCCACCCTTCCTTTATTCTCATTAAGAACTGGCCATGTCCAGATGTAGCACAGTATATGGCAAGTTGAAGTGGGTGGATACGGTGATGTTATAAATAACTTGCAGCTGGTGAACAGAGCTCAGACTCTGAGGGCTGAACAGACACTGAGGATGTGTGGAATGCTGGGGCCTACAGCAGGGGGCACTACAACTCACTGCAGAGGCTTAAACTCAAACTAGCCCTCTAAGATGAAAATTCTCACTCTGCCATCCTGTCCGCAAACGTTTTGAGCATTGACATTGTACAAAGCTAAACAATGCAGGACAGAGCAGTGTGTGTGTGTGTGTGTGTGTGTGTGTGTGTGTGTGTGCGCGCGTGTGTGTCAGGTTGAGCTCCAGTTCCGGTCATATACACCCTTAGGCATAAACGCTCAGATACTTACACGCACAGACAAATGTTTGAGATCCAACTTGAAATCAGAGTCAAGATAAGACTAGAAATCAAATCAGATGCCAAATTAAGTAACAGATCAGATGCCAGATCAGACTACAGACTATACATGATATCAGACTCCAGATCAGACTTGATGATAAAGTAGATATCAGATATGAGAACTTACGTCAGATCAGATTCAGGTTCAGATCGTACAGGTCATCAGATAGTAGATCGGACTCTAGTTCTCTCTTTATAACAGACTCCAGATCAATCTCTTCAATTGGTCTCTAGATTGGATTCTAGATCAGACTCTAGATTGGACTGTAGATCAGAATCTAGATCAGACTTTGTCTGACCGTGTGGTGATGATGTAATCTGTGTCTGATCACTGTAAGTGTAAAGTTGTCTGAGTGAATCTCACCATCCTCCATGACTAGAACCTCCTTCTGACACATGTCCTGGACATTCACGGTGCAGTTCACAATGAATTCTGGAGACGAGCAGTCGTCCTGACGAACCTCTTCACACTGATAACACTGGATCTGTAGAGCAGCACCTACACATTCACACATAACACACACACACACACACACACACACACACACACAGAGAGAGTCATTAGGCCTTTACTCTCGCAGGAGTTCTCAGATTCTGACTCTGACCAGTGAAGAAAAGGCTGGTCTGGACTGTGCCCAGTGTAAAGTTCAAGACTAAGAGTTAGCATCTGTGGTAAACAAATAGTAACATATCACCACAGATCTGTCACACCAGCTCTTCCCAGCTGTGACCACCTGCCTTCTAAACAATGTCTTCTTTAGAGATTTTCATCATTACATCACCATAATAATAACCAGTATCCCTGAACCATGCACAGTAATACACTCAGAGAGAAAGATGGGATGCAAGGAGAGAGAGGGGTAGACGGGAAGTGTGGGAAAAAGAGAGGAAGAGTGTGAGAGACAAAGAAAGAGGGAGAGAGGGGTAAAGGGAGAGGGAGAAGGAGAGAGAATGAGAGGGGGGCACAAGGAGACAGAGAGGGAGAGGGAGAAGGAGGGAGAGAAAAGGAGAGGGGGCACAAGGAGGGGGAGAGAGGTAAAGGGAGAGGGAGAAGGAGGGAGATAAAAAGAGAAGGGGGTACAAGGAGAGAGAGAGTGGTAAAGGGAGAGGGTGAAGGAGGGAGAGAGAGAGAAAGAGAGTGAGAGAGGGATGTAATGGAGGGTAATTAGGTGAGTGATTACAGAAGCTTGTGAGGGAGAGCAGTGGGGTGTGATTTATTTCTCATAGCAGAGAGACTGCTCTCTTGCCCGGGTGAGGCAGTGTGTGTATGAGAGATTGGGTGGTGGTTTTGGTGGGGGTGGGTGTGTTATTAGAGGTAATGAAGTGCAGCAGAGGTCAGTATCAGCGAGTGTTTATCAACTGTTACACAGCGCATGAACACAGACTCTGTAATTACATTTACATCATTAACTACATTTCCATATTCATCATAGCTCCCTAATAGCTCCGCCCACATTCATTACACAGCTCCGCACATATTCACAACACAACCACACCCACATTCATTACACAGCCCTTCCCACATTTATTACACAGCCCTGCCTACATTCAATACAAAGCTCCACACACATTCATTGCACAGCACATGAACAGTCTCTAATAACATTTATATCATTAACTACATTACCAAATTCTTCACGGCTCTGCCCACATTCACTACACAGCCCCTTCAACATTCACTACCCAACCCCTCCAACATTCACTACACAACCCCGCCTAAATTCACTACACAGCCCTGCCAACATTCACTACAGAGCATTGCCAATATTTACGACACAGCCCCACCAGCTTTCACTACACAGCCCCGCCAACATTCACTACACAGCCCCAACCACATTCCCTACAAAGCCCTGCCAACATTTACTAGACAGCTCCACCAAAATTCACTACACAGCCTCACCAACATTCACTACACAGTTCCACCAACATTAACTACATAGCTGCGCCAACATTTACTACACAGCTCCAACCACATTCACTGCAGAGCCCTGCCAACATTCACTACACAGCCCCACCAACATTCACTACACAGCCTCACCAACATTCAATACACATCCCCGCTAACATTCACTACAGCGCTCCAACCACATTCACTACACAGTCCCTCCAACGTTCACTACACAGCCCCACCAACATTCACTACACAGCTCCGCCAACATTCACTAGACAGCCCCGCCAACATTCACTAGACAGCCCCGACAACATTGACTACATAGCTCCGCCAACATTCACTACACAGCTCTGCCAATATTCACGACAAAGCCCCAACCCCATTCATTACACAGCTCCGCTTACATTCACTACAGAGCCCCAATGAAATTCACTACACAGCTCCAACAAGATTCACTACACAGCCCCGCCAACATTCACTACAAATCCCTGCCAACATTTACTACAAAGCCCCACCAACATTCACTACACAGCCCCTACCACATTCACTACACAGCCCCTTCAACTTTCACTACACAGCCACACCAACGTTCACTACACAGCCCCGCCAACATTCACTACACAGCCCCGCCAACACTTACTAGACAGATCCACCAACATTCACTACACAGCCCCGCCAACACTTACTAGACAGATCCACCAAAATTCACTACATAGCCTCGCCAACATTCACTACACAGTCCCACCAACATTCACTACAGAGCCCCCACCAACATTCTCTACACAGCCCCACCAACATTCACTAAACCGTCTCGCCAACATTAACTACATAGCTGCGCCAACATTTACTACACAGCGCCACCAACATTCACTACACAGCCCTGCAAACATTCACTACATAGACCCCCAACATTCACTACACAGCTCCAACCACATTCACTGCAGAGCCCATTCACTACACAGCCCCACCATCATTCACTACACAGCTCCAACCACATTTACTGCACAGCCCCACCAGCATTCACTACACAGCCCCGACAACATTCACTACACAGCCCTGCAAGCATTCACTACATAGACCCACCAACATTCACTACACAGCTCCAACCACATTCACTGCAGAGCCCATTCACTACACAGTCCCACCATCATTCACTACACAGCTGCAACCACATTAACTACACAGCCCCACCAACATTCACTACACAGCCCCGACAACATTCACTACACATCCCCGCTAACATTCACTACAGAGCTCCAACCACATTCACTACACAGCCCCTCAAACATTCACTACACAGCCCCTCAAACATTCACTACACAGCCACGCCAACATTCATTACACAGCTCCAACCACATTCACTACACAGCCCTACCAACATTCACTACACAGCCCCAACCACATTCACTACACAGCCCCACCAACATTGACTACACAGCTCCACCAAAATTCACTACACAGCCTCGCCAACATTCACTACACAGTCCCACCAACATTCACTACAGAGCCCCCACCAACATTCTCTACACAGCCCCACCAACATTCACTAAACCGTCTCGCCAACATTAACTACATAGCTGCGCCAACATTTACTACACAGCGCCACCAACATTCACTACACAGCTCCAACCACATTCACTGCAGAGCCCATTCACTACACAGCCCCACCATCATTCACTACACAGCTCCAACCACATTTACTGCAGAGCCCATTCACTACACAGCCCCACCATCATTCACTACACAGCTCCAACCACATTTACTGCACAGCCCCACCAGCATTCACTACACATCCCTGCTAACATTCACTACAGAGCTCCAACCACATTCACTACACAGCCCCTCAAACAATCACTACACAGCCCCGCCAACATACATTACACAGCTCCAACCACATTCACCACACAGCCCTACCAACATTCACTACACAGCCCCAACCACATTCACTACACAGCCCCACCAACATTGAATACATGGCCCCACCAACATTCACTACACAGCCCCACCAACATTCACTTTACAGCCCCGCCCACATTCACTACACAACCCCACCAATATTTACTACACAGTCCCAACTACATTCACTACAAGGCCCTGCAAACATTCAATAGACACAACCACATTGACAATGCAGCCCTGCCGACATTGACTACACGGCCCCACCAACATTCACTACATGGCCCCACCAACATTCATTACACAGTCCCAACTACATTCACTACAAGGCCCCGCAAACATTCACTACATAGACCCACCAACATTCACTACACAGCTCCAACCACATTCACTGCAGAGCCCATTCACTACACAGCCCCACCATCATTCACTACACAGCTCCAACCACATTTACTGCACAGCCCCACCAGCATTCACTACACACCCCCGACAACATTCACTACACATCCCCCGCTAACATTCACTACAGAGCTCCAACCACATTCACTACACAGCCCCTCAAACAATCACTACACAGCCCCGCCAACATACATTACACAGCTCCAACCACATTCACCACACAGCCCTACCAACATTCACTACACAGCCCCAACCACATTCACTACACAGCCCCACCAACATTGAATACATGGCCCCACCAACATTCACTACACAGCCCCACCAACATTCACTTTACAGCCCCGCCCACATTCACTACACAACCCCACCAATATTTACTACACAGTCCCAACTACATTCACTACAAGGCCCTGCAAACATTCAATAGACACAACCACATTGACAATGCAGCCCTGCCGACATTGACTACACGGCCCCACCAACATTCACTACATGGCCCCACCAACATTCATTACACAGTCCCAACTACATTCACTACAAGGCCCCGCAAACATTCACTACATAGACCCACCAACATTCACTACACAGCTCCAACTACATTCACTGCAGAGCCCATTCACTACACAGCCCCACCATCATTCACTACACAGCTCCAACCACATTTACTGCACAGCCCCACCAGCATTCACTACACACCCCCGACAACATTCACTACACATCCCCCGCTAACATTCACTACAGAGCTCCAACCACATTCACTACACAGCCCCTCAAACAATCACTTCACAGCCCCGTCAATATACACTACACAGCTCCAACCACATTCACCACACAGCCCTACCAACATTCACTACACAGCCCCAACCACATTCACTACACAGCCCCACCAACATTGAATACACGGCCCCACCAACATTCACTACACAGCCCCACCAACATTCACTTTACAGCCCCGCCCACATTCACTACACAACCCCACCAATATTCACTACACAGTCCCAACTACATTCACTACAAGGCCCTGCAAACATTCACTAGACACAACCACATTGACAATGCAGCCCTGCCGACATTGACTACACGGCCCCACCAACATTCACTACATGGCCCCACCAACATTCACTACACAGTCCCAACTACATTCACTACAAGGCCCCGCAAACATTCACTAGAAAGCATCGGCAACATTCACTGCACAGCCCCAACCACATTCACTACAAAGCCCCACCAACTTTCACTACACAGCCCCAACCACATTCACTACACAGCTCACCCACATTCACTACATAGCCCCATCAACATTCACTGCACGGCACCACCAACATTCACTACACAACACCACCCAAATTAAATACACAACTCCATCCATATTCATTAAACAGAGCTTTAACATTGTTTAATTACATTTGCATCATTCACCTTACCATCATTCATCACTACTCCCTCACAGCTCTGCCCACATTCACTACACAGCCCCACTCATATTCACTATACATTCATGCCCGCATTCAATTACACAGTGCATGAACACAGACTTTAATTACATTTACATCATTAATTACCTCATTAATTACATGTTCATCACTGCCCCCTCACAGCTCCGTCCACATTCATTACACCATCAATGTTAACTACACAGCTCTGCCCACATTCAATACACAGCACTGCCCAGCCATAGGTCTCACACTCTCACTGTGTCCCTCCACCATACAACTGTACATCACATGATTGAAACTGGAGAACTAGAGACTGCGCAATATGTAATGTACTAGTGCTGTATGTAATGTAGGTAAATACAGTCACAGTCGTTTTTGATATATTGGGGAACTCTGTAACTCTCTTGTGTTGTGGCTTTAACAACCAGAGATTTTGTCATTTATTGTGTATAGTTGAACAGAACATATGTGGTGAACATGTAAAGATGGACAGAGCTGAAGGCACATGAGGTTAAGTGAGTCTCAATTGTACTCTCAAATCTCCAACCCCTTGAACTCACACTTCATTGCTCATATTTCTGCGTTGTCATCAAACATTATTACCTAAGGTCTTCAGAATAGCTGTCCATGCTCCAGCCACCACCAAGTGCCTTGGAGCTGCCCCTACACTGAAGTTTTCACAGAGTCCTAAGTATTACTACCAGTAGATTGACCAGAGGAGGGTAGGTCCCCAATGTGAGCCTTGGTTACTCCCAAGGTTTCTTCCTCAGCTCTGAAGGAGTTTCTCTGTGCCACTGCCCCTTGGCTTGCTCACCTAGGGATTTGTACATCTTTACATTCTTTACATTTTTACATTTCATGTCAAAACTTTGTCTTAATGTAATTCTGTGAAGGTGCTTTTTGACAACATCAGTGGTAAAAAGCGCTATACAAATAATTTTGATTTGATTTGATTTGATTTTACTTAGGGCAAGAACTGTGACAGGGGAAATTGCAGACATATTTTTAGATTTATAAATTCTGGCCAAACAAATTTCTTATGTTATCAAACAAAGCACATGTCCAGGTAAAAGTGGAAAATATTCACCCTACCTAACATGAATTCAAATCTTTACCCTAACACTAACCTAAACGCATCCACAGGCTTCCCCACCAGGGTGAGGAGCTCAGGGGTCTGGTCAGACACAGGGTCTACACAGTTTATAACATGAAGCCTTAGATCTTATACAATCTGAAATTTTCATTCAGCACTGTGCAGAACTCAGACACCACCATTCACTCTGAGTACGCTGCTGCATTTACGGCCTGTTATCCTTTAACTTCTCGGGTCTTAGACATGTTCTACCATCAGCACACACACACACACAAACACACACACACACACACACACACAAACACACACTCAAACCACAAAACCAATCTACAGAAAATCCCATCTCACAAAACACTCAGTTCACAGAGAATAGCATCTCAAGTGTTCATCAGAAAACAGCTTCTACTATAGTCAGATATCACCATCATCATCATCATCATCATCATCATCAGCAGCAGCAGCAGCAGCATCATTATCATCAGCAGCAGCAGGAGCAGCATGTTGGGTCTATTTGAGGCTATCTGTGTGTGTGTGTGTGTGTGTGTGTGTGTGTGTGTGTTTAGTGGAGTGTCTATAAGGCTGATTGGCTAAAGCTACTTTAATAAACAGAATCAAAACACTGAAATATTAGTGTGTGTGTGTGTGTGTGTGTGTTTATGCGTAAATTGCCAGTGATCAGCCAGCGGATCGCAGTGAAAAATGTGTAATAAACACAGCCTGGATTAATGAATAATAATGAGTAATAAGGAGTAATGATGATTAGTAATGAATATTAATGAGAAGTGGTGACTAGTGATGAGCAGTGATGAGTGATGAAGGGTTATAATAGGGAATGTGTTCTTATGAAGGATTTAATGCTATTATAAAGCCTCTCTCATGGAAGCACTGACCTTTCCAAGTGTGTGACTGTGTGTGTGAGTGTGCATGTGTGAGATGTTTTTTTCTTTTAATCTGTTCGTCACTCTCTTCAAGAAATATGACACACACTCACCACATTCTTAAACAGTAGAGAAATATACCTTCACTGTGAGGACAAAACCTTCACTCTACACTCGTACCTGCTCCATTTCAGAATGGGTTCAGATTTAACAGCAGTTTACACTTTACGTTTTTATTACATATTAAAAGGGAAAGATCCTTTATTTAAAGTTATATTAAAACTTTTTGTGGGCTGATCCATCACCCAAATTATACCTGCCCTGTGGTGGTTCTGACCATCGGAGAACAGTATGTATGGTTTATTTTATCTGTACACACATGTAAAATGAGTGATGCTTGAGACAATGGTGGTACAGCTCTCTTCATTTACACAGATATGAGCTGATGCTTACACAGATTTAAATTAATAACTAAGTGAAGTGCTGTGTGTGTGTGTGTGTGTGTGTGTGTGTGTGTGTGAGTGAGAGAGAGAGAGAGAGACAGAGAAAGAGAGCGAGAGAGAAATTTATTGAGTTTATTGCGTTTAATGTTTGTATCCAGCTCTAAATCTTCTCTTCTCTAAGCCGATGATTAACAAGGAGCTGCTCTCACACTGATTACAGCACCACAATTAAACTGAGTTCATTAACAACACATACACACACATGCAGGCAAGGATACACACACACACACACACACACACACACACACAGAAGGTTGTAAGTGTAAAGTAATTTGTGTCAGAAATGTATCCTGTTATTTTAAAAGCAAAATGAGTGAAAATGATCGTGAGGCTTGTATATCAGCCCATCACAGAATGGACCTCACAATAAACTCACTGACAAAAGGAAAAGCTGCAAAGTTTTGCTAAATGTCTGTTTAGTGAAATCTGATGTAGGAGTAAACGGCTGTAGCTGGCGTGTGTCACTATTTTGGTGCTGTATCTGTATGTAGGAGTAAACAGCTGTAGCTGGTGTGTATCAGTATTTCAGGGCTGTAACTGTATGTAGGAGTAAACATCTTTAGCTGCTGTGTGTCGGCATTTCTGTCCTGTAACTGTATGTAGGAGTAAATGACTATAGCTGGTGTGTCTGTATTTCAGTGCTGTAATAGTTTGTAGAAGTAAATGGCTGTAGCTGGTGTGTGTCAGTATTTCGGTGCTGTAACTGTATTTTAGGAGTAAATGGCTGTAGCTCGTGTGTATCAGTATTTCAGGGTTGTAAATGTATGAGGAGTAAACGGCTGTAGCTGGTGTGTGTCAGTATTTTGGTGCTGTAACAGTATGTAGGAGTAAATGGCTATAGTTGGTGTATGTCAGTATTTCAGGGCTGTAACTTTATGTAGGAGTAAACGGCTGTAGCTGGTGTGTGTCAGTATTTTGGTGCTGTAACTGTATGTAGGAGTAAACGACTGTAGCTGGTGTGTGTCAGTATTTCGGTGCTGTAACTGTATGTAGGAGTAAATGGCTATAGTTGGTGTATGTAAGTATTTCAGGGCTGTATCTGTATGTCGGAGTAAACGGCTGTAGCTCTTGTGTATCAGTATTTCAGGGTTGTAAATGTATGAGGAGTAAATGGCTGTAGCTGGTGTGTGTCAGTATTTCGGTGCTGTAACTGTATGTAGGAGTAAACAGCTGTAGCTGGTGTGTATCTGTACCTCTGTGCTCATGAAGTTCATTGTGTCTGGAAGTAAATGCTCTGATTTAATAAGGAATACACCAAGAAATAAAACACCTGACCTGACAACTCCGTTCATTTTCTAATAATCTGTCATGCCCATGCTACACTTGTGAAAGGATTAAATGTTAACAAATTACTTAATGGCTTTTGGAACTGAGTTTAAAAAGCTGAGGTTAGAATTAAAGTTGGGATTAGTGAACAAAGTTTTAGGGTTAATGGATTCACATCTATATTAGTTTTGGAATTAGATGACTGGGAGTGGGGTTAAAGGGTTTGGGTTGGATTAGTGAGCGTTGGGACTGGGATTATAGGGTTTGGGTTGAGGTAGAGAGGGTTGGGTCCGGGGTTAAAAGGTTTGGGTTGGTGTAGAATGTAAAGAAGGTTGGGGCTTGGTTAGAAAGCTGGGGTCAGAGCTTTAAAGAGTTGGGGGTATAGCATGTTTTAGATAGTTATGTTATGAGAAACAGATCTAAATTAAATAGTGACAGTTGGCTCCAAGCTTTTTTCAGTGCTGTCCATTCTTGGGTAGAGCATCTGTAACTACCCAGACAAGGTAAGAGAAGGTTTCTGATTTTCAAAGAAATTTTGTACAGAAACATACATTGGTCGTACCCAGCTGGGCTGCTTGCATAATCCCACATGACTGTAAGAAGCCTTTTGCTGTTTTTTTTTTTTTTTTCATTTTTAGTTTTAAATGTAGTAGTCTAATGTTTAATTATTAAATAGTTATAGGTTATCTGTTATCTTGTCTCATTGACACTTAAATTTATGCATAAATATAAAACGAAATAGATTAAAAACAGAAGACAAAAAAATGTGCAATGCTTTTGAGTCATGATTATTTTTCTCTGTGCGGGTTTGTGTGTGCCAGCAAAGACTAAAGCCCCGAAGCTTGTCTCAGTGAAGACTCCGCTGTTTCTCACTAATGAACAGATCTGAGTTTGGAGAGAAACCCTGAGAGAGTCTCTCAGACTCAACACCAGTAACAGCCCTCTGACAGCATCGAGACACAAACACACTAACGACCCTTCTACCATTCTGCAATAAACAGACAATAACAACATTTCTACAGCCGTAAAACACAGAGAATATATAGAAAATAAGAGATAAACACAGGAAAAACACAAAGACAAAAAATCTGAAAAAATACTGTTGAAAAACAGAGAAAAAGAAATATAAAGCACAGAGAAAACATGGAAAAACATTTAAAACCACAGAACTAAAACTCAGAGAGAGTATTATTTCCGAGAAAAAGAAAACAAGAAA
Source organism: Hoplias malabaricus (assembly GCF_029633855.1). Classification (NCBI taxonomy): domain Eukaryota; kingdom Metazoa; phylum Chordata; class Actinopteri; order Characiformes; family Erythrinidae; genus Hoplias; species Hoplias malabaricus. Next base: position 55,539,385 of record NC_089801.1, on the reverse strand, counting down.
AAACATAAAGAACACTCAGAGAAAACACAAACACAGTGAATAAACAGCCAATAACAACCCTACTTCAGCAGGAACCAGGAAAAATAGAAGAAATTACAACAGAGAACTAACAAGAGCCAGAAAAACAAAACAGAAAAACATAGCAGATAAACAAAAAATAACAACTCTTCTACAGCAGGAAACACAAATGAAACAAATAAAATAACAAACAGAATAAAACAGAAAGCTCAAATCATAATTCAGACACAGTACAGAATAATAACAGAAAAAGAGAAAGAATCTCAGAGAAACCCACAGCAAAAACTCAAGGAGACAGAGAGAACCCAAAATATAGAGAGGAAAACACAAAGAAAACTCAGAGAGCAACAGAGGAAATACCTTAGAGGAGAAACAGAGAAAAACATATCACAGTAAAACTGAGGAAAAAACTATAAATAGAATAAACAGAGAAATCTCTAGACTCAGAGATGAAAAGAAAAAACACACAGAAAACACCAAGAAAAGGCAAAAGAGAGAAATCTGAAAAAAAATATTAAAAAACGAGTGAAAAAACCCACAGAAAATACTAAGAGAAAACAGCACAAAACATATAGAAAAACATAAAAAGAATTGTCAGCCATGTCCAGGGTTCAGTTGACATAAGCACAACTACACAAACACACACACACACACACACACACACACTTGCATTAACCAGTTAATCAACTGGGATAAATATAACAACGAAACAAACTGCACTATAAATACATTCACATTTTCAGTTCTGTATCATTCCCTGAGGCTCAGTCTAAGATTGGGTCCGATTCAACAGCAATAATCAGGATCAGAACCAGACCACCTCTCTGACCACATTCATACAGAAGGAATTCTGAACTCTTACACGAGTAACTAACACACGTGTGATAAACAACAACAACAACGACGACTTCATCCTTGCACTTCTGTTTCATCTGTAACTTTATCATTCTCCCCATCGCAAACATCATCATCATCACCGTGTCCTTTTTTATTCTGTAATACAACATGGTTTAAGCACTGCACACTTTCTGTGAACCATCAGAAGCAGACCCAGGACACTCCTACATGAGTAACTAAGTTACATGACTGACTAATACACTGTGATAAACAACAACAACAACAACAACAACAAACACAAAAATAAAAAGCTGCAACAACAGCTGTTTCACACGCCTTTTTCCTAACACTTCTTTCATCTATTTATTCCCCTCTAAGCACTCATACAACTAACCAGCAAATACAGTGATAAACAACAATAACAACAACAACAAAAACAACTGATCCATAAAGAGATAAGTATGTGCCGCAGTGTTCATCCCAACCTTTCTCTTTCATCAGTTAATTATAATATTATCTTCATGCTCCTAGTTTGTGCTTCTTTTTAAACACAGAATCAAAACACCCGGCTGGTACTGTTGTCTTTCTCCAGAACCAGAACCACTTTGAAGTCCATGTGCAGTCACAATATCATCTCAGTGAGTGTCCCGCCGAACTGCACTACGGCGCCCTTCTTTCCCTATTCCAGGTTCGGACCAGAATATCACCAAAACCAGAAACACTTACGCTTACCTGGTCATATACATCCACAAGAACATCTGTAATCTAAGCGAACATCAGCACCCCACATCGCCTTCTTCCTTTCCTACATTTCCTTCCCTTCACTGTTCTTCTGCACTTTCTCTGAGGAGTAACAGGTTCCGAGTCCTACCAGAATCAGAACCGGATCCACTCCACTCATCACACCCAGGCACGAGAGGATTACCGGGAGAGCATTTCTGATCTTAATGATCCAGAGCTGTTCACTAATAAACACCACCATCTTCCTCGTCATCTTCTTCACTCACCTGCTCTGAGAAGCATCATCATCGTCAGCAGCAGCAGCACGCTCCCGCACACCAGCATCCTCCTCCAGAACGGCAGCAGAGTACCGCACATCTCCTCCAGCCAACACACACACACACACACACACACACACACACACACACACACACACACACACGCTCCACTCCGCCGTGACCACAGCGGACTGTCAGCACACTCTTATCCACAGAGAGAGCGAGAGAGGGAGGGAGAGACAGAGAGAGATATAGTCAGAGAGAGAGAGACGTAGAGACATGAGGGAGCAAAGGGACAAAAAAACAGAAATAAGAGATAGAAAATGGAGCCAAAAAAGATGAGAAGGACAGGAAAGATTGTGTGGAGGAAAACAGAAAGAGAAGAAAGGAATGTGCAGAGAATAAATAGAAAAGAAAAGAAAAGAAGAAAAGAAAAGAAAAGAAGAAAAAGATGATACATAAAACAGATAAAAGAAAGATAGAAGAGATAAGATTAAAAAGAGATAAAAACATAAAAGATAATACAGTTACAAAGGATAAAATTCAGGTAAGAAGATAAAGATAAAACCTGATAAAAAAGAAGAAGGTGATATAGGAGTACAGAAGAGAGGAGGAGATGAGCTGATGGAGGAGTAAAGAAGAAAGGAGGAGAGAGGAGAAAAGGATATGGTATAGGAGTACAGAGGAGAGAAGAGGAGAGCAGGTGATGGAAGAGAGAACAGTAGGTGATGGAGGAGAGAAGAGGAGGTGATAGAGGAGAGGAGAAGGGATGAGGGAGGAGAGGAAGAGAGGGGAGATGAGAAGAGGTGATGGAAGAGAGGAGGTAATGGAGGAGAGGAGAGGAATTGATGGATGAGAGGAGAGGAAGTGATGGAGGAGAGGAGTTCATGGAGGAGAGGAGGTGGTGGAGGAGAAGAAAGGAGAGGAGAGGGGGTGATGGCTAAGAGGAGAGGAGAGGAGTTGATAGATGAGAGGAGGTGATGAAGGAGAGAAGAGGAGAGGAGAAGAAAGGAGAGGAGAGGAGAGGAGTGGAGAGGAGGGGAAACGAGGGGAAGTGATGGAGAAGAGAAAAGGAGAGGTGAGGTGATGGAGGAGAGGAGAGGAGAGGAGAGGAGAGGAGAGGAGAGGTGAGGTGATGGAGAAGAGGAGAGGAGAGAGGAGATGGGAGGGGGGTGATGGAGGAGAAGAGAGGAAGTGATGGAGAGCAGAGGTGGTGATGGAGGAGAGGAGAGAAGAGGAGAGGAGAGGAGAGGAGAGGAGAGGAGAGGAGAGTAGGTGATGGAGAAGAGAAGAGGAGGAGAGAGGAGACGAGAAGAGGTGATGAAGAAGATGATATGAAGTGATGGAGAGGAGAGGAGCTGATGGAGAAGAGGAGAGGAGGTGATGGAGGAGAGGAGAGGAGAAGAAATGGGAGAAGTGAGGAGGGAGGAGAGGAAGAGAGATGATGAATCTCTGATATTTTATACAGTGCTCCTGCAAGATTTAAATGATATAACACACACACACAAACACACAAACACACACGCACACAGTCAGAGTGTGTGTGTGTGTGTGTGTGTCTTGGGGTGGGTGAGTGGGTGGTTTTGTTGGGTGAAAGGTTGTGACATACCCTCACTTTGTGGAATTAATACCCTCTACTGATCACAATCAGCAACACACACACACACACACACACACACACACGCACGCACACACACACACACAGAGTCCTAAGGCTCTAGTAGATCTCTCTTATCTCCCTCAGGCTTCGATTACAGCAAACTTCATTACAACAGAGTGGGTGAGGTCGATCTGAGAGAGAGAGAGAGAGAGAGAGAGAGAGAGAGATCACTGAATTGGAAATCACCTGAATTGGTTAAGGACATTCATTCATTCATTCATTTTCTGTCAGGGCTTTATCCTGTTCATGGCCACAGTGGGTCTGGAACCTACCTGGAATCATTCACTCAGTCACTAACACACTCACATCTCTGGACAGTTTCACACAATCACCTGTGGCGTGTCACACGCTCACCCAGTCATTCGCACACGCGCACACCCATACACACACACACACACACACACACACACAGAATCATATCTGTGGACAGCTTCATACACTCACCTATTAGTGGGGAGAACACACCCCAGTCCTCACAAACGTGAGGAGACCCTGTGACAGCACATTCAAGCCCCACCATATGCCCATGTTCAGAGTCCTGGCATAGCAGTGTGTAAACTGAAGAATACTTAGAGTTGGAATGAGGGGTGAAGGTGGGACAGAGAGGGATAAGACCAAAGTTATCCAGGTATTTATCATGCCTTCGTCCAGAATACCACGTGTGTACATTACCATCCACAGGGTAGTGTCCAACAACAGGGGCTCAATGATGGTGACCCAAACACCACATAAAGCTTCAACACACAGACCCCATGTCCAGCCTCGACACCCAAACCCCACATCCACCTTCATCACTCCAAAACTCCACACCCAGCTTCAACACCCAAACCCCACATCTAGCCTTAACACCCAAACCACACATCCAGCCTCAACACACAAACCGCACCTGCACAACTGCACAAATGGCACGGTGGCTTAGTGGTTAGCACGTTCGCCTCCCAGCGCTGGGATCTTGGGTTCAAGTCCCATCTGGGTGGAGTTTCCATGTTCTCCCCGTGTCTGCGTGGGTTTCCTCTGGGGGCTCCGGTTTCCTCCCACAGTCCAAAAACATGGAGGGTAGGTGAATTGGCTTCTCTAATAACTGTCCTGGTGTGTGAATGAAAGTCTGTATGTGTGAGCCCAGATATGGATTGGCGCTCTATCCTGGGTTAAACCCTAGTGCCCGATGCAGTCCTCCAGGTGGACGGTCGTTCCTGGTCGAGAGTACGCTGTGCACGTTTGGCTGCCGCTTCTCACCAGTGTGTGTGTGGATTGAGCGTTCTGAGCAGTGTGGATTGTAAAGCGTCCTTGGGTGTCTAGAAAGGCGCTATATAAGTGTAAAGATACATACAGATAAATACATACCTCCAGCCTCAGCATCCAAACCCCACATCCAGCCTCGACACCCAAAACCCACATACAACTTCGACACCCAAACCACACATCCGGCCTCAACACCCAAACCACACCTCCAGCCTCAATACACAAACCCCACATCCAGCCTTGACACCCAAACCCCACATACAGCCTCGACACCTAAACCCCACATGCAGCCTGCACACGCAAACCCCACATTCAGCTTCATCACCCAAACCCCACATTCAGCTTCATCACCCAAACCCCACATTCAGCTTCAAAACCCAACCCCCACATCCAGCTTCATCACTCAAACCCAACATCCAGCTTTAACACCCAAACCCCACATCCAGCCTCGACACCCAAACTCTACATCCAGCCTCGACACCCAAACCCCACATCCAGCCTCGACACCCAAACCCCACATCCGGCCTCAACACCCAAACCCCACATCACAGCTTCATCACCCAAACCCCACATCCAGCCTCGACACCTAAACCCCACATGCAGCCTGCACACGCAAACCCCACATTCAGCTTCATCACCCAAACCCCACATTCAGCTTCATCACCCAAACCCCACATTCAGCTTCATCACCCAACCCCCACATCCAGCCTCAAAACCCAACCCCCACATCCAGCTTCATCACTCAAACCCAACATACAGCTTTAACACCCAAACCCCACATCCAGCCTCGACACCCAAACCCCACATCCAGCCTCGACACCAAAACCCCACATCCAGCCTCGGTACCCAAAACCCACATACAACTTCGACACCCAAACCACACATCCGGCCTCAACACCCAAACCACACCTCCAGCCTCAACAACCAAACCACACCTCCAGCCTCAACACACAAACCACACCTCCAGCCTTGACACCCAAACCCCACATCCAGCCTCGACACCCAAACCCCACATCCGGCCTCAACACCCAAACCCCACATCACAGCTTCATCACCCAAACCCCACATCCAGCCTCGACACCTAAACCCCACATGCAGCCTGCACACGCAAACCCCACATTCAGCTTCATCACCCAAACCCCACATTCAGCTTCATCACCCAACCCCCACATCCAGCCTCAAAACCCAACCCCCACATCCAGCTTCATCACTCAAACCCAACATACAGCTTTAACACCCAAACCCCACATCCAGCCTCGACACCAAAACCCCACATCCAGTCTCGGCACCCAAACCCCACATACAACTTCGACACCCAAACCACACATCCGGCCTCAACACCCAAACCACACCTCCAGCCTCAACAACCAAACCACACCTCCAGCCTTGACACCCAAACCCCACATCCAGCCTCGACACCCAAACCCCACATCCAGCCTTCAGCATCCACAGGCCAAAGTGTCTACTCACAGCTGTTTGTGTTTGTAAGTGTGTGTTTGTGTTTGTGTGTGTGTGTTTGTGTGTGTCCACTCCCAAATGACAGTTTACATTTCCTCCTTTACTTGTTACATTTTGCTTCAGGTCCAACATCAGTTTTGCTACCAGTATAACCAGTTTTAACTACAATAATATTAACCTACTCTCTAATTATATTAATTTCACACAACCACTGATGAACTAAAGAATGAGAGAGAGAGAGAGAGAGAGAGGGGGAGAGAGAGAAAGAGAGAAAGCACATAGAAAGGCTGTGTTTGTGTGAGTGAGAAGTACAATCTGTGCTAAGTTACCACTTTTTGCCTGCACGGGTGTGTGTGTGAGTTTGTGCAAATGTGTGTGTGTGTGTGTGTGTGTGTGTCAGGGTGATTAATGAGGGTGTGTATGGGCTGTGAGAGGAGTGTGTAAGGAGTGTGTGGTGCTGAGGTCGGAGTTGACACGGCTCTCCTGAGTGTTTGTGAAAGGTTATTAAAGACACTTTAATCATCACTTCTCTCTCCACCACTCTCTCTTTCTCTCTCCCTCTCTCATTCCCCCTGTCTCTCTTTCCACCTCTCATTCTTTAGTTTAGCACTGGTTGTGTGCATGGAGCCCTCGTGTTCTATTTCTCAGAAGAATAGTACAACACTTTAAATCAAAACAACTTTTGTTCAGAGAAGAATGCCGTGATTGTTCACTTTAACAGGTTTATATTCCAGTTGATTGTTAGGGGGCTGGACTGGTATCCCAGCTCGTTGCAATGGTGTTGCTAAGTGGTTTCTACACACAACAGCCAGCTGTTTTTACATAGTTTAACTAATAGTTATTTAGTATTGTAAAAGCACACGAAGTGTTCACAGTCATCCAGGGCTTCCCCAACTCATACCACACTTACCTGGATTCAACATATAGTGAGGAAAAAACTACATATCCCATCATCCCTAATGGCTCATGAGACAACATGACACACCACAAACGACTCATCCATCCATCCATTATCTTTAACCTCTTGTCCAGTTCAGGGTCACGGTTGGTCCAGAGCCTACCTGGAATCATTGGGCGCAAGGCGGGAATACAGCCTTGCAACACACACACACACACACACACACACACACTCACACATAGACACTTTTGAGTCGCCAATCCACCTACCAACATGTGTTTTTGGACTGGGGGAGAAAACAGGAGCACCCGGAGGAAACCCACATGGACACAGGGAGAACACACCAAACTCCTCACATGCAGTCACTCGGAGCGGGAATCGAACTCACAACCTCCAGGTCCCTGGAGCTATGTGATTGCGACACTACCTGCTGCACCATCGTGCCGCCCACACAAAAGACACAGATAAGTAAAAATAATATAAATCACATTATGCATTTCAAGTTATAGCATTTAACATTATTCACACATTGAGTTGACCACTCTGAAGGATGTAAGCAAGATGAAATAACTTGTGCTTGCTCAGGATCCCTGGAGCTGTAATTTAAACATAAGGGAGTGGTTTCTTAGACATAGATTATTCCTAGGATATAGACCAGGACTAGGCTTAATCTCTGTCTGGGAAACCACCCAAAAGAGTTTTAACCTGGAACGGACATGTTAAATGCTCTGTTAAATTTCCTCCTCTTCCTGAAAATAGTAAATGTAGTTCAGAACAAACACATTTTCTTCTCATTTTCTGCCACATGATATGTGGAACCAGGCAGGTAAATGGTAAATGGTAAACTTGAATGGCTAGATAGACAGTCTTAAAATTTTTTTTTAAATGCATTTTTCTTGTACAGCACTTTGGGTTGAAATGTGATAAATACTTACTAGATTGACCACTTGGTGATTCAAGCATTTGAATAGTGCATCTTTTACGACTCCAGTGCCAACGTGATCACTTGGCTGCCATGATCCATAATTGTGTAAGACATCTACATGGGACACAGCTTGCAACTCAGAAAAACATTCCTACTCCACCTCTAGCAGCAATACTGCTGGAACCCCTTGAACATCTGACGTAATAGACTTTTTTTTTAAAACCCTGAAAATTGTCCTTAAATGAATGCCCATGATTTACATTTTTAAAAAGGTTGTAATCTGGAATTGACATAGCTCTGTTACACAATGCTATTGTGTTGCTCAGTGGTTTCAATGGTATTCCAGGTGGTTGATAGGTGGTTGGACAGGTATCCCAGCTGGTTGCTATTGTGTTGTGCAAAGGTTTTAATTGTATTCCAGGTGGTTGCTAGGTGGTTGGAATGGTATGCCAGCTGAGTGGGCAGCTACAGTATCCATCAGAGTTGCAAGGGTGTTGCTCTGTGGTTAGATTAGTTTCCAAAGTGGTCTCTAAATTGTTTCTGTGAGATGACTGTTGCTGTATTGTTAAGCATGTTGCTATGGTTACCAAGGTAGTTTCTTGGGAGTTCCTGTGTGCTTGCTATAGTTTTCATGTGTTTGCTGTAGAATCTATGGTGGCTGCTAGAGTGTTGGTATTTTTGTGTTTGTTGGGGTATTCAAAAATAGCTAGCTATGGTAGGCAAATTAGTTTCTAAAGTGTTATATCGGCCTGTCTGTATTCCAATGTTGTTGTATGGATATGATGGTAATTCAATATTTTCCAGGTGATTACTAGGTTTTTGCTATGTAGTTACAGCTGTATTCCTGGTGGTTGACAAAGGTTTCCAGGTGGTTACTAGGTAGTTGCTCTGTGGTTTTGATGGTATTTCAGGTTATTGCTAGAGATTCAATGTGGTTTCTATGGTTCTAAGTGGATATTAAAGCATCCAAAGTGCTAGGAAGTTGTTCATTTGTCTAGAATAGCTGCAGGAATTGTGCTAGTTTAGCATTGTACTAGAACTTCTCTCAATGTCATTTTCTTGACTAGCCGTTAGATGTCTATTTCCTTATATTCAGTAGGTCTTCATTCATCTGTTTTATTATTTCAGGTGGTTGTGGACAGTCACCTAGCACCTCCATCCTTCTATTCTGGACCACTCTAGGGATATTAATCAGACTTTGCAGAGATATTAAGGAGATACTACAGAGACATTAAGGAGACATTGCACAGATGTTAAGGAGACATTACAGAGATATTAAAGAGGAGCCTACAGAGATATTAAGGAGAAACCCACAAAGATATTAAGGTGGAATTACAGAGATGTTTTGGTAGAATTACAGCGATGTTAAGGAAACACTACAGAGATTTTAAGGTGGAACCTACAGAGATATTAATGTGGAATTACAGCGATGTTAAGGAAACACTACAGAGATTTTAAGGTGGAACCTACAGAGATATTAATGTGGAATTACAGGGATGTTAAGGAGACACTACAGAGATATTAATGTGGAAGTACAGAGATGTTAAGGAGACACTATATTAAGGTATAATTATAGAGATGTTAAGGAGAATCATCCATGATAACTTGTACAATTACATAACAATAGATTCCATGTAAATAAACACAGAACTAAATATGTTTAGCCCCCTCCAGGGTGTATTCCTGCCTTGCACCCACTGATTCCAGGTAGCCTCTGGACCCACCGTGACCCTGAACTGGATAAGCGCTTACAGATAATGAATGAATGAATGAATGAATAAATATTTTTACAAACAGCTGCTGTGTGGTTAAGTGATCAAATGCAACCACTTATATTTTCTCACATCGCACATTTACATCTGTTTCTGCTCCAGTGAATTCAGACTTCCTGTTTTTCTCTGTGATAATCTTCACATCCTGTTAGAGACCAATCATACAGAGGGTCTACAGGGTCTCTCTCACTCCATCTCTTTTCTGTTTCTTAATACTTAGTCCATTTACCACTCTCACCCATCTCTGTTTTTCCTGTCTTTTTTAACTTTTATTCTACTTTTTCTACATCCATATTTCCATTATATTATCTTCTTTCTGACATCTTGTATTATATTATCATCTTCTTTTCTTTTTTTGTTGTGTCTCTCTCTTTCTGTCTTATCCATCTGTTTTCTCTCTCTCATTCTGTTAAGTACTGGTTGGAAAATATCGCAAGACATGGCAGGGCAGAGCGATCGAACACAATTAGCCACAGCGCTAAACTGAGTTATAGCAGAGGCAGCACACACACACACACACACACACACACACACTCTCACAGAGAGAGAGAGTTTGAAGTGGACCTGGTTCTGGACTAGGTCTTGGACTGAATTATGGAGTGGTATGTGGTTTGGACTGGATTCTGGAGTGGAGTGTTTTTTGGACTGGACTCTGGAGTGGAGTGTCATCTGGTCTGGATTCTTGAGTGAAGTGTTGTATGGTCTGGATTCTGGAGTAGAGTGTGTTCTGGACTGGATTCTGGATTGGAGTGTGGTTTGGACTGAAATCTGGAGTAGAGTGTGGTTTGGACTGGATCCTGGAGTGGAGTGTAGTTTGGGTTGGATCATGGACTGGAGTGTGTTCTGGACAGGATTCTGGAGTGAAGTGTTGTATGGTCTGGATTCTGGAGTAGAGTGTGTTCTGGACTGGATTCTGGATTGGAGTGTGGTTTAGACTGAAATCTGGAATAGAGTGTGGTTTGGACTGGATCCTGGAGTGGAGTGTAGTTTGGGTTGGATCATGGACTGGAGTGTGTTCTGGACAGGATTCTTGAGTGAAGTGTTGTATGGTCTGGATTCTGGAGTAGAGTGTGTTCTGGACTGGATTCTGGATTGGTGTGTAGTTTAGACTGAATTCTGGAGTAGAGTGTGGTTTGGACTGGATCCTGGAGTAGAGTGTGGTTTGGGCTGGGTCATGAAGTGGAGTGTGTTCTGGACAGGATTCTGGAGTGGAGTGTTGTTTGGACAGGATTCTGGATTGAAGTGTGGTTTGGGCTGGATCATGGATTGGAGTGTGTTCTCAACAGGATTCTGGAGAGAAGTGTGGTTTGGATTGGATCCCGGAGTAGAGTGTGTTCTGCACTGGGTTATGGAGTGGAGTATGTTCTGGACTGGATTCTGGAATGGAGTGTGATTTTGACAAGATTCTAGACTGAGGTGAGTTCTAGAGTCTTGAGTTCAGTGGAGGGTGTTCTGTACCAGAATCTGTACTGGACTGAGTGTATTCTGGACAGGAATGTGTATCCTACTCTTGGCAGTGTTACAGCTGTGCAGTGAGAGTAGTGTTAGAGCCAGTAGTTGGAGTAATGTCCAGTGATTCTGGTTCTGTCACTGCAGCACTGCTACAGCCATTTCAGCAAGACCCTCCTGACCTCTCCACCCCACACTGCAGGACTACTGAAGCATTGTGTCTTACACTGCAGCCTGGTGTTATAAAGGAAATAAGAAGTGTAATAAACACTCTGTAGAGTTTAAAGACACTGAGATGAAATGATCCACTTCATGATTTAAAAAAATTTACACAACACAGTGAGTCTGAGAAACTGTGAAACACATATACATACACACACACTCTCTCACACACAGCCATGTACCTGTTCTCTGCGGGATCTGGTGGGCCTGCAATCAGAAAGTAATTATGGGTAAAGTGTGTGTGGAGCAGGTAATTATTTTATAAATGAGCAGTCATGGCTTTGGGGATCAGTTTGGAAGGACACACTGTTACAGCAGAACAAAGGAACACACACACACACACCTGTACAGAGTCTAGAAGAAATTTATAATGACAAATGACTCAACTCTTACTATACAATTCACACATACACAAATGCACACACACACACACACACACACATGCACAAACACAAGCAAACTGTTTTTTTGTCAGTGTCATAAGGAGGCTTTATATTTTCTAACATTCATTCAAAGACAACTGCTAGTACAACTAAATCTAGTCTTAATTGTAAATCTAGTCTTCACTCTGAATCAAGTCTCTCTCTCTCTCTCTCTCTCTCTCTCTATATATATATATATATATATATATATATATATATATATATATATATATATATATCCAGAATAAATATCAGTATTCCATATCACACACTCCTAGTCTACCACTTTTATTCTCCTTTACACTCTCTTTGTTTTTATCCTCTCTCTCCTCTCTTTCACTTCCTGTGTCTCTGACTCAGTCTTCTCACTTTTTAACTCCTTTCCCTCTGTTTATCTCTCTCCCTCTGATGGTGATGATGAGGATGAAGGTCAGGTGGTTGATAAATTGACTCTCACACACAGACACACACACACTGGAGTGTGTTACCTAGTAACAGCTGACACACAGATGTGTGTGTTATATCAGATAATGGGCAAGGAACTGCCTGAAGGATCCACACACACACACACACACATGCACACAAAGAGAGAGAGAGAGAGAGAGAGAGAGAGAGAGAGAGAGAGAGAGAGAGAGAGAGAGAGAGAGAGAGAGAGAGTAATCTTGTGGAGTGTGTGAACAGGGATCAATCTCAGCTCTGATGCCAGTAGAAGTGTGTGTCGCAATGTCCCAGGTGCTGGTGTAGCTTCTAGTAAGAGGAGCAACCAGTCCTTTAAACACACACACACAGACAGAAACACAGCCAATTAATAAATAAACAAAATATTATATTTACAGTATCAGTAAAAAGTTTGGAAACATCTTCTCATTAGTGATTAGTGGAATAGGGCTAGTCATTGTATAGAACTGTGTACCAGCCCCTGCCTCTGCACAACCCAAGTTATGTTCTCAGCACATTAAGAAGGCGAGTGGTTCTACAGATTAACTCTCGACGAGGCCACAGCTGTTCACTGAAAACCGTTCCAGTTGACGACCTCATGAAGCTGACTGAGAGAATGGCAAGAGTGTGCAAAGCTCTCATAAAAAGCAAAAGGAGGAATCTAAAGTATAAAAACAATCTTTTTTGTTTCCTACATAATTCTGCATGTGTTCCTTCATAGTTTTGATTGATGCATTGATGATGTTTAGACACAACTAAAATGATCTCTTTGTGCTGTATTTAGTCAAACACCTGCTATGTGATCTTCAGCTCATTATCAGGCTCTTTAGGAGGTGTGCTGAGGCTGAACAGTCCAGCACTGATTTAGAGCAATAGGACTGCAGGACTGAATAATGAAACCTGCTCTAAGGCCAAACAAAAGAGACAAGAGACAAAGCAACAACAGAGTAATGACAGAGGTACTGAGTACTGAGAGACAAGACCAGAGTAAAAAGAGACAAGTACTGAGAGACAAGACCAATGTAAATACAGACGAGTACTGAGAGACAAGACCAGAGTAAAGACAGATAGGTCCCGAGAGACAAGGCCAGAGTACAGACAGACAAGTACTGAGAGACAATGCCAGAGTAAAGACAGGCGAGTACTGAGACACAAGTCCAGAGTAAAGACAGATGAGTACTGAGAGACAAGACCCGAGTAAAGACAGACAAGTACTGAGAGACAAGGCCAGAGTAAAGACAGACAGATGAGTACTGAGAGACAAGACCAAAGTAAAGACAGACGAGTACTGAGAGACAAGGCCTGAGTAAAGACAAGCGAGTACTGAGAGACAAGACCTGAGTAAAGACAGACGAGTACTGAGAGACAAAGCCAGAGTAAAGACAGACGAGTACTGAGAGACAAAACCAGAGTAAAGACAGACAGATGAGTACTGAGAGACAAAACCAGAGTAAAGACAGACAGATGAGTACTGAGAGACAAGACCCGAGTAAAGACAGACAAGTACTGAGAGACAAGGCCAGAGTAAAGACAGACAGATGAGTACTGAGAGACAAGACCAAAGTAAAGACAGACGAGTACTGAGAGACAAGGCCTGAGTAAAGACAAGCGAGTACTGAGAGACAAGACCTGAGTAAAGACAGACAGATGAATACTGAGAGAAAAGGCCCGAGTAAAGACAGACGTGTACTGAGAGACAAGGCCTGAGTAAAGTCAAGCGAGTACTGAGAGACAAGGCCTGAGTAAAGACAAGCGAGTACTGAGAGACAAGGCCTGAGTAAAGACAGACAGATGAATACTGAGAGAAAAGGCCAGAGTAAAGACAGATGAGTATTGAGAGACAAGGCCCGAGTAAAGACAGACGTGTACTGAGAGACAAGGCCTGAGTAAAGACAGATGAGTATTGAGAGAGAAGGCCCGAGTAAAGACAGACGTGTACTGAGAGACAAGGCCTGAGTAAAGTCAAGCGAGTACTGAGAGACAAGGCCTGAGTAAAGACAGATGAGTACTGAGAGACAAGACAAGAGTAAAGACAGACGTGTACTGAGAGACAAGGCCTGAGTAAAGACAGATGAGTACTGAGAGACAAGGCCTGAGTAAAGACAGATAAGTACTGAGAGACAAGACAAGAGTAAAGACAGACGTGTACTGAGAGACAAGGCCAGAGTAAAGACAGACGAGTAAAGACAGATGAGTACTGAGAGAAAAGGCCTCAGTAAAGACAGATGAGTACTGAGAGAAAAGGCCAGAGTAAAGACAGATGAGTACGGAGAGAAAAGGCCAGAGTAAAGACAGATGAGTACTGAGAGACACAGATGTCCTCAAGGCAAGTTTTGAGTAAAGACCTAAGCCGCTTTTCCATATTCATCTGGACTGTTTTTGTTAGTGATGCTGCTTTTATTAGTAAGTTTGCTACCTTCACATCAATAAAAGATGCAGATTTCAGAGTGATCGCAAAGTGGACATCATGTGAGTATTTTTCCAATGTTTTTAACCTGACAACCATATCTGTTATATATTTATGAATAATGTACTACAGGCATTTGACATATTAAACATTGTGAAGATTTTATTGGCTTCAGCTTACACTCAGAATCTGCTTTATCCAGCATTGTTTTCGCAGTTGCTATGGAAATTGCATCACCTTGCAATGCACTCTGTGCAAGTTCTGTTTCTGAAGTGGACATCAGTGTGAACTGGTTCCCTTGTCGCTCAGAGGGCTCATTTAACACACTCCTCTTCAGTTAATGCAGAAATGAACCAGCCCTGAACATGGTGTCAGGGATTCCCCCTAAGGAAAGTGGGTGAAGCAAAGTGGACGAGGGCAGGTTCAATCCAGAACTGAAACACAGGGCAAGACAATTTCCAAGTCAAGACTGACACGTATAGACATGTCTTCAATCAAGACAGTCCTCCGTGCATTAAAAAGGGAGCAAGTCAGACCCAAGTCAGGAGAGACATGCCCTGAGTCAAGAAAGGCAAGTCACACATAAAAAAAAGGTATGATTTTAAGACACAAACAACTTCAGTCAAATGCTTAGCCCAAGATATCCTGAGTCTCTAATTTACTTATTCAAAACAGACCTGTGTTTAGTCATGTCTAAGTCTAGTTCTGGGCTCAGACAGGTTAGCCTTAATTTCAGCAGCAGACCCTAAGGTCCTGCAAGAGATGGGTGGTGTCAGGATCCATGTGTGTTGTAGCTTTATTAGGGAACTGCAAACCCCCAAGGTCCAGTGTTTTCTGGGGTCCACACACAGGAAGACAACCTTAGTGAAGACACGTCCTGGAATCCAGGAACAGGGTTCAGTCACAGGAACAATTTCAAATTTCGAGGGAAAATAACGACTGTTAATTGAAGTATAACTTCTCTGTAAATTTTCACTGTTTGAATTACCACAGAATCGCATGTGTAACTGGAGATGTTTAGTTTTGTAGCACTGTCAGTAATGCAGTTAGCCCTCTCCTGAGACATTTACACCTTAAATGATCCCAAACAGAAAAATAAATCTTTGTTACTCCCCTATGGAGCAGGAATAGAGCAATGTCCTCATCGTGGTCCGTGCTTTTAAGCGTAATCATGGTGCTGTTTACAATAACACAAACGAGCGAGTGAGTATGTGTGATTGAGTGTGTGAGTGAGTGAGTGAGTGAGTGAGTGTGTGAATGTTTCACCTTCAGCATTGTTACAATTCCTGAGGCAAGAAAGAGTGTCTCAACCTCACATCACTTACTGTTATCATCACACACACACACACACACACACACACACACCTGTCTAGCTGAGTTATTGTTGAGGGCGAGTCCACTTTCTCTCTCTCTCTCTCTCTCTCTCTCCTCTGTCCCTCTTCCATTTTCTTTCCTCCCTCTTTTTCTTTTCATTCATCTTTCTCTCTGTGTCTCTCGGCTCTGTCTCTCTCTTTCTCTCTCTCTCTCTTTCTTTCTTTCTCTCTCTCTCTCTCTCTCTCTCTCTCTCTCTCAGGAGCGATGATCCTGCAGAGTGCCGTGAGCCATCTCCGTGGAAACAAACAGCTCATTATACCACAGTGTGCAGATTGATAGAATGGCTACACACACCGATACTTATCTCACACACACACATACACACACACACACATCTGCAGCCTGGAGCCTGTGGGGAAGTCAACCCAGAGTAACTACAGACTAAAACCAACTACTGCTCTCTCCACCTCTCTTTCTCTCCTTTTTGTTCAGTTTAGTTCATTTCTCTCTCTCTTCTCTCTCGTTGTTTAGTTTAGTTCTCTGTATCTATTTTTGTTTTTCTGTGATGTCTCTAAATTTCTCTGTTGTCTCTATTTCTTTTCTTTTTTCTCTGTCCTAATTTCTATTTCTCTCCCGTTCTTATCTGTTAGTTTTGTTTCTCTCTGTACTTCTCTCCTTTCTTTTTGTAGTTATCTGACTCTCTCTCTCTCTCTCTCTCTCTCTCTCTCTGTGGAGGGAGATATGGAGAACCCGTTCAATCAAAGAACACTCCATTAATCATACTCATCTCACACACAGACACACACACGGACACGCACACACACAATAAACACACACACACACGAACACACACACACACAGGAAGAGGCCTGTGTTCTGGTCGGATCTGTGCTTATTCTCTGAACGGAGCCGACTGAGTTTCTCAGCTCTGATTCTTTTCAATTTCAAAGAACAACATCACATTCAGAGAATGTTCCTGTGATCTGGGCCTGATTGGACCAAACAGAACCACACTACAGAACATCCTTACAACACCTTGACAGCTTTCTCCACAAAATACACAATAATGACAATGAGAGCTAGACAGGAGTGTTTACTGATCCCAGAGTCTGCCAGTGTGGGGAGCAGATGTCTCACAGCAAGGTCATTTTTAAACTAGAGTAATATCTAGGTCATCACATCACACTTCAGTGTTCTAAAACTGGTAATAAACTATGTAAATAAAGAATTTAAAGAGGACATAGCATGTAGTTTAGTTTCCATATGCAACAAGATATAGACACTCAACTGTAATCACAGAGATAACACGCAATGGCCTTTTTTAATTGTTTTGGTATGTTTTTGTTGTTTCGTTGTTATATCATCACACATAAGAATTTAATAATTAATGGTTAAATCATTTACTTTTTAACAAAGTTCTTTTATATGTTAGTTTAATTCAAATATTGTTTAATTATTTGACAACACAGTTGTAAATGTTTCGTGTCAGTGAAGAAAACCTTGATAATGACCTCACTTTCTATTTCTCTCTCAGCACGACAGGACTGCTCCACCCTGCTATTACAGTGAAAACCTCAGAATACTGCACTTCATTCTTAAATGCTAAACTAACACTATGTAGTAAAAAAATACATATTTTACAGATTTACCTGTAAATTTTACAAATGCCTTCAATAAATCTGAGGAATTAAAGTTGATGTTAAGTAAATGCTTATTTTTAAATACTTATTTTTTAAACACAGCACTGTCCACATCACAGCTGTTATATCTTTAAAAAAGTAGCATTCTCATATAAATAAAGATGTGTAGCTGCAGAAATAAAGGTTTTGTTTATGTGTAAATAAATGTTTTGCAGGAATAATTTCAAAAGAGTATTTTTTAACATATCTACATCTCAGTGCAACGCTGGAGTTACAAACACAACAGGCACAAACTTTGACCCTGATCTGACACTTGAGCTGACTAACCAATCAGAACGCTGTCCACTGAGTACCCAATCAGGTAGAAATGGATTGCAGTGCCCCCTGTTTACCGGAGTCATCAGGAGCCATGGTTTTATTTGCGTTCCTTGAAGTGAGACAGTCCCATTTCTGAATTCCCACGACATCAGGTAAAGATGCACTGCCTTAAAGGGGCAGTACTCAACATTTTAAACTTTAAGTAAAGATACAGTGGAGTAAAGTTACATCCTGTGTTTGATTCGTTTAGCCGCCTTTGGTTTGTATTGTATTTACACTAGAAACGAACCACATCAGAGTTAGTTTAGAAATGGACCTCCTGCTCCGGCGGTCCCGCTCTACTTGTGTGGTGAACACAAGACTTCAAAAGGGAGCGTTCACACTGATTCTAATAAACCACATTAACAGTGTAATCACATAAGGGCACATTTTAATCAAACTAAAGCTGATAAGTCTGAACACACCCTAAGAGTTTTCCCTCCTGAGCGTGCAGACAAGGTTTTTTTTACATTGTGTATATCTGATTTGGTAAATGTTGGTTTCACAGTTTTTAGTGAGCGCACCCTGTTGTCATGGCAAAATAAACGGGGTGTGTTTGTTTACATCAAAAACAGTGAATTATGGGGAAAAATGGTGAAATCCCACCTTTCTCAGGTAGGTTTCCCCAGCACTGTGTTTAAACAGAAAGTGCGTTGGTGAGAGAAAACCGCTCTGAACGTGACACGGAGAACATGGCTCATTGTGGAGGGTCTTCGTGGGAAGAGTTTTTGAAGGTTAAACTCTCTCTCTCTCTCAGCTGTTAAGGTAGAATGGCATGCTTTGATAAGAGTGAAACTAAAGACTTGAATCAAAGGGTGAAGATAAATTGAGGAATTAATTAAAGTGAGAAATAAAACAATGCGCTCAGGTTGTCGCTCCTCTGCGAGAGGAACGCTCTCGTCCTTCATCAGGAACAAGCTCAGATTTCTACTTTATGACCGAACCACTCTTATCTCCAGTATTCAATTACCCACAGGGATGGAGAGGGAGAGCGATAGAGGGAGGACAGACAGGGATGGAGAGAGAGAGGCAGTGCAGCTTAATGCATAATATATAAGGTGAGTAATGTCCCGCGTCTGTTTCTCTGGTTTGCTGAAGTGGACCCAGGGTCGATCCTCTTCTCGTAATTTGACGTGGATTTATTTCTCCAGCATAAAAAAAATAAAAACATGAAACCCACTACTCCACCTTCAGTCCTTCGCTCCACGGCAGCATCACAACAGCGTCCAGCCCGTAACCACGGCAACCGTTTCTGTACCAACAACAACCACGACAGAGAGAGACATGTCTGAGAGAAACCATCCTCACACAAGCACAGAGACACGCACAGGCTGGACGTCCTCCCCGTCCCCACCCAGACTGGGACGTCCACTGCTGTACAGGACAACATAACACACCACTCTGTCCCCTGCGGCCCCCACAGGCTAGAAGGAGGGTTCTGACTTAGACTCACTGCTCCTCATTGTTTCCCACCTTCATATAGCCATTCAGCAGCCAGAGTTACTGCCTTAAATTCAGGGGGCGCTAACACACTAACATTACACCACACAAACACAACACACTAACATCACACCACATACTAACATCACACCACACAGTAACATCACACCACACACTAATATCACACCACACAAACACTACACACTTACATCACACCACACACTAAAATCACACCACACAAACACTACACACTAACATTACACCACACAGTAACATCACACCACACAAACATTACACAGTAACATCACACCACACACTAACATCACACCACACAGACACCACACACTAACATCACACCACACAAACACTACACACTAACATCACACCACACAAACACTACACACTTAAATCACACCACACACTAAAATCACACCACACAAACACTACACACTTACATCACACCACACAGTAACATCACACCACACATTAACATCACACCTCACAAACATTACACAGTAACATCACACCACACACTAAAATCACACCACACACTAACATCACACCACACAAACACTACACACAAACATCACACCACACACTAATATCACACCACACAAACACTACACACTAAAATCACACCACACACTAACATCACACCACACAAACACTACACACTAAAATCACACCACACACAAACATCACACCACACACTAATATCACACCACACAAACACTACACACTAAAATCACACCACACACTAACATCACACCACACAAACACTACACACTAAAATCACACCACACACTAACATCACACCACACAAACACTACACACAAACATCACACCACACACTAATATCACACCACACAAACACTACACACTTACATCACACCACACAGTAACATCACACCACACAAACACTACACACTTACATCACACCACACAGTAACATCACACCACACACTAACATCATACCACACAAACATTACACAGTAACATCACACCACACACTAAAATCACACCACACACTAACATCACACCACACAAACACTACACAGTAACATCACACCACACAGTAACATCACACCACACACTAAAATCACACCACACAAACACTACACACAAACATCACACCACAAAAACACTACACACTAAAATCACACCACACACTAACATCACACCACACAAACACCACACACTAATATCACACCACACAAACACTACACACTAAAATCACACCTCACACTAACATCACACCACACAAACACTACACACTAAAATCACACCACACACTAACATCACACCACACACTAATATCACACCACACAAACACTTCACACTTACATCACACCACACACAAACATCACACCACACACTAATATCACACCACACAAACACTACACACTAACATCACACCATACAGTAACATCACACCACACAGTAACATCACAACACACACTAACATCACACCACACAAACACTACACACTAAAATCACACCACACACTAACATCACACCACACAAACACTTCACACTTACATCACACCACACACAAACATCACACCACACATTAATATCACACCACACAAACACTTCACACTAACATCACACCACACACTAGCATCACACCACACAAACACTACACACTTACATCACACCACACACAAACATCACACCACACATTAATATCACACCACACAAACACTACACACTAACATCACACCACACAAACACTACACACTAACATCACACCACACACTAAAATCACACCACACAAACACTACACACTTACACACCACAACACAAACACTACACACTAACATCACACCACACAAACACTACACACTAACATCACACCACACAAACACTACACACTAACATCACACAACACACTAAAATCACACCACACACTAACATCACACCACACACTAACAGCACACCACAAAAACACTACACACTAACATCACACCACACAAACACTACACACTAACATCACACCACACAAACACTACACACTAGCATTACACCACACAAACACTACAACACACATTATCATTACACACAAACACTACACCACACCACACTAACACTAACATTATATCACACTAACACTACACCTCACTATTACTACACCCTAATATTACACCACATAAACACTATGCTAACACACTACCTCTAATACACTACCAATACACTACACACTAATACACTACCACTATACTACACATTAACACTACACCACAATAGTACACTACCACTACACTACACTACACAGTAATACTACACAACACACTAACACCCTACCACATTAACAAATTGTTGAATATTCAGCTTGTGACAGCACACACCCGCAGGTTTGAGTGTGTGAGAGAGAGGCAGAGAGAGAGAGAGAAAGAGAAAGCGAGAGTGAGAGTAAGATGGCGGTGGAGCTTCAAAGTCAGTAATGTCATCAGTTAGCACTAATGAAGGAGAATGGCCGGTAATTGCGTTGGGGACTGAGGGAGCGCTTTGATTCAGCTCAACTCACACACTCACACACACACACACACACAGAGAGAGAGAGAGAGAGAGAGGAAGAATCCATACACACCTACAATCTGGTGTGACTTTATTTGTGAAGACCTTAATTTTTTGTATATTACTATGGCTATATTACAATACAACTCAACTCAACTAGACCCTAAACCCTAGACTTTGTTATAAACACACAGTTCAAAGCCAGTTTGGTGATGATGTGTGTGTGGGCGAGGGTGAGGCGTTTGTGAATAGGGCATGGGGGACGGTTGGATATCTACAGAGTTTGGAATGGCATAGTGCCGTCCAGATATCTTTTTCAGGGAAAGACTTGTTTATTTCAGTGAGACGAGACCAGCCCACATTCTGCATAAATTACAACAGCATGGCTCCTTAGTAAAAGACCCCATTGTAAACCCTATTTTTGTTTACAGTCATCCACAAGTCCTTACATAGACATGATCATCACTACAGCATGAACACATGATTTTAGAGGGCTATTATGAGAATATCTGGTCCTTACAGAGGTATCAAGACAAGCTCTCTCTCTCGCTCTCTCAAACACACACACACACACACACACACACACACACACTTCCCTTCCAGTTGCTCAGGGGAGGATTCCCAACTCAAATACATTTCCTCATTTTAATCTGCTCCATAATTACACACAAGCCCCTATTCACACATCTACTTAACTACAGCCACTACACACACACATTCACTCACACACACACACACACACACACACACACACACACACACATACTTTACGTGGCTCTGGGTGCCCCTTCTCACCGCTAGACTGTATTCTTTTGTTCCTGTGTATCGGGTGTCATTTCCATTCTGTTCCGTATTAAAGCTGCCCCTACTGGACCTTAGTGAGAGCAGCTTATATAAGGCTGGAGTTTCTGGAATATTTTCTCACACTTGCTTTTTTTTCCTCAGGCCAAAGTCACCTTCGGACTCAGGGAAACTGTTAAAAACACACACACACACACACACACACACACACACACACCCAGACAGTCTTGGAATACACAACAGGACCCTTGTTAAAAATAGTTAAATACTTAAATAAGAACAAAGAGTTCAGCTTAAAGGTTTTTCACTCTTTTACAAATTTTATTTTAATCTTATCTAATTAAACACACTCTTGCGAAGTGAGGAGACTCTTCAGATATTCTGGTGTGTGTGTGTGTGTGTGTTTAAATTATGTCCCCATCTTGGAATCCTGTCTAATTGTTACAGAAATTCTTAACCAACTGGGATACATCAGAAGTTACATAGCAACAGCTTAGTACATAGAAACCATAGCAACCACCTGAATTACTAACCCTTGCAGTGACAAAACTAAAAGTTAATAACCACTTTATAAACTGTAGCAAACATGAAATAACACCCAACAACTATCAATGATAAATAACCACTTGTTAAAAAACTAGTAACCATCTGTGGTGCTATAGAAATCACAATTTAGCATCAACTAAAATAACATAGTCAACTTAGTCACTACTTTGGAAATCATCTAGCACCTAGCACCTAGATTTACTTAGCAACCATCTGGGACACTATAGAAAATCCTAACATTACTTAATAATCACTTGACAATTAAAACAAATGCATAGCAACACCTAGGCAACTATTCTGGGTGCCATAGCAACTAACCTTAGCAACCACATAGTTTCATCCAGCCCAGATCAGAATGTAATCCACTGATGTATTTCACATCTGGTACAAGTTTGATTCTGAAATATCCACCAAAAACCCAAAACATATAAGTAAAGGAAATGTGTGTGTGTGTGTGTGTGTGTGTGTGTGTGTGTGTGTGTGTGAGTCCCAGCTGCTGGTCCATTCTGTGATCAATCAAAATGAAAAGAGATCATGACCCTATACTGTGCTCTAAAAAAGCAGCTAAAGTATTAAAATACACACACACACAGAGAGAGAGAGAGAGAGAGAGAGAGAGAGAGAGCAGCTGTTATATGTTAATATTATTTAATATTTTATATTTCACAAATATAAATGTAAAACACAGAAGAACTTTAAGATCAGCTTTTAACAAGTAATTAAAGGCCATATAAATTACAAATCAGTAAATTCCTTTTGTAGACAGGCTCAAATATATAAATTACAATGATATTAATACATTTTTGCTGGTTATAATTTAAAAAATTATTAAAAATAATGTTTAAGCAAGTATACATCACAGATCTGTAGTACTCAGTACACTGCTGTTACTGTATAATAAAAATAACATTTCTTATATTACTACAAACTAATAACGTTAGTAATATAATAATGTTTATTATAACATCTCTAACAAGCAGTAATGTCATTTAATTTATTTAAAAAATGTGATCAAAGCTAAATATCACAAAGAAGATAAAAAAAACCTACAATGAACAAGGCTGATTATTAATATCTCACATCAAATATTTTTATATTAAGAATAACTTTAAATTGAATAATATTAATAACAGTATTAAAGGAATGAATATTGTATTCATTTTCCGGTAAGACGCCACTTATCTGAGGAACATGATCCGTTCAAATGGAGTAGAATTTGAAGAAATGTAATACTTATTAAATATTTATCATAAAAACGTTATTTTCAGCCAAGACGACAGGGCTCAGACCTGAAAGAATAAATAAAGTAAAAAAATAAATAACTCAAAATTAAGCTTATATACTTACTGAACTTTATTATATTTATAAAAAAATATTTACAAATGCATTATATATATATATATATTTACACATACATATTATACATATATATACATTTATTATAACTTGCTGTAATAAAATATATGTATATGAAAGCTGATTATGGTTTTATATAAAATGATTTATTTATAAACTTAAAATATATACATTAATTTTGTAATTTTGTGTTCATTATTTTTATTCAAATCACTAAATTAATAAATAATTTACATATTTATTAACTGAATTTAATTTAAATAATACAATTAGGTTTTTATTTGACTTAATATAACTTTATATTATGTTAAAGAGCTGAAACATTTTTATTTGCATTTAAAATTTACATCTTCAATATTAATTGTAATACATTTGATACATTTAACTGGTTTTATTTTATTTGGAATGTTTTTAGGAATTCCCTGTGCTTTCTATATTAAAAAGCATATTCATGTGCATAATTTTGTGTGTGTGTATTTTTTTTTTTTACATGTTACATTTATATATAGCAACTGAGTTTGGAATAAACACCTTAAAGACTGGGTAAAATTGAATGTGTAGTATTAGTGTATAATGAGTTTTAATTCAAATTACAGTGAGAGTGTAATACTGAGTAAAATGGTGTATAACAGTGGTAATAGTGAGTGTGTAATAGTAATAATAATAGTGTGTAATACTGAGAATAGTGAGTGTATGATAGTGATAATAGTGTGTGTAATAGTGATGATAATAAAAGTGCGTAATACTGAGTATAATAGTGAGTGTACAATAGTGATAGTAGTGAGTGTATAATAGTGATAATAGTGAGCGTGTGATAGTGATAATAAGAGAGTGTAACATTGAGTACAATGGTGTATGATAGCGATAATAGTGTGTAATATTGATAATAATAGTAAGTGTGTGATAGTAATTGTGTTTGTAATAGTGATAATAACAGTGAATGTGTAATAATTTATTAAGTGTTTTTTAATCTTTAATTTAACCAGGAAAGTTATTAAGAACATATTCTTATTTACAACAGCAGCCGGGCAAGCAGCAAGAGCTACTTGGGGAAAGAAGGTTTAAAAGAGGATATATATATAAGGGAAAGAAAAACAAATTCTAAAACATTTGCTTATATGAGTAATGAGTGTAATAGTGATATAAAACAGGGAGTTTGTACTAATGAGTGTAATAGTGTGTGATAGCAATTGTGAATGTATAATAGTGATAATAACAGTGACTGAGTGTATAATAATCAGCGTTTGCTGCAGAAATAAGACTTTCCAGTCTCTTGACTTGAGCGGATACATTGTATGATTAGTAGTGATGAGTTACTATTTATTAATCTATATTATTTTGTATTCACTTTTATAGCAATTAAACTTCTGCTGGTATAGTCCAGCACTGTCTGTGTGTATACGAGAGGTGGGGTGGGGTGGGGTGGGTGTAAGGGAGGGAGGGAGAGAGAGAGAGGGAGACAAAAGGACAGGGTTGGAGAGGGAGTTGAGAGCTGATCTTATCAATCCGGACTATATTACTGCATCTCAGCACACATTAATGATTAACAAAGAGAGAAAGTAAGAAGAGAAAGAACAGGGAGAGAGAGAGAGAGAGAGAGAGAGAGAGAGAGAGAGAGCAGAGAGAATGGGGCAGAAGGGAAATGAGGGAGAGAGAGGGAGAGATAGAGACCGAGAGAATGACAGCAGCTGTCTTTCTCTCCATCACCTTTGTCAGACAGCTGTAAACAAAATTGTCAACTCTGATTGGTCCTCACCAGCATCTCAGGGAATTCTGGTTAAGAGGTCTCTCTTCGGTGTCTTTGTTGAAGGTCATTCTAAGGGCATATAGGGGGCGTTAGTGAGCACCTATCCAATGGCCAGATTGAGACACAGGACACTGTCTCGAGCACACGGACCTGTAATCCACCTCCAGAAGGTTTTACTGTTGGGGACAGTTCTGATTCATCCTTCCAGAGAAGACGTGTCTCCATCATCCAGCAGTGGCCTGATGCACACCTGTCCATCTGGAGTTTCGCACTGAGCTCTGCCACATGCTGCATTGCTGTGGAAACTGTTTCCTGAAACTCGGATGCTCAGATCTTGCTTTGATACATTACACATTGACATGAAGAGTGTTCCGCAACATCAGCACTTTTACTGACCACCCGTTTATTTACTGACCTCTTGTTTATTCAATGTCCACCTGTTTTACACCTTGCTTGGATTGCCATAAGGAAGCAATCCTGAAAAGAAATCTGCCAGAATCGTCTGGACTAATTTTCTGTGACACAGACAAAAAATAAATGGCTGCAAAGTGAGATAACACATTGTAATCTGTGAGTTATGATCTTTCATGATATTAATTCCTGTTAATGCCTTGGTGTCTGTTACTCATATGAATTTTCTGCCCAGTAGATAATACTGGAGACTCTCCAAAGCCTCTGTAATAATAATAATTTATATAGTGCCTTTCCCAGGGTTGCATTTTAATACAGAATATAAAGAGATTAAAAAAAAAAAAAAAACAGCTTCATTCAGACTACAGAACACAGTCAGCAGTGATAAGAGAATGTGCTTAAAGAACTTAAGCAAGCGATTCTTTCTCCACTGTGGAATACCTTATTTCCCTTGGCAGTAGGTTACCCCTCAGATATAACACAGGGTACATTTCTCATACTTCTTACATTTCTCCTGTTACTCTAGGGGTACCTCAAGGATCAGTCCTCAGGCCCCTCCTTTTCATTGTATACATGCTTCCTCTTTTAATCTTGACTTTCACTGCTATGCAGATGACATCCAGGTTTATCTTAGTACCTCTTGTTTATCAGAAATCAGTAAATGGATGAACCACAACTTTTTTATTTTAAATAGTGACAAGACTGAACTCTCGCTAATCGGTTCCAAATCAATTCTAAAAAAAGTTTGTTCCCTTTCTCTCTCCATTGATAATTCAAGTGTATCTATCTCCTTCCCTGGTTCATAATCTGGGTGTCATCCTCGACTCAACTCTTTCATTTAGTGCTCACATCAGTTCTATAATCAAAATGTCATATTTTCATCTGTGTAATATTGCCAAAATCTCTTTCTCAATCAGCAGCTAAAATCCTTATTCATGCCTTCATCTCCACCCGCTTGTACCACTGCACCTCTCTTCTCTTTGGCATCAGCTCTTCCTCTGTCCTCAGACTTCAGATTGTTCAGAACTCTGCTGCCTGCCTATTCACTCGACAAGTCACACCTGTTCTCCAACATCTTCACTGGCTTCCTCTTAACATCTTAACTTTGCTCCCTCACTCCTCTATGCTCTTCTCCATCCCTCACCCACTCGCACTCTCAGGTTTTCCTCAGCCGGGCTGCTCCCTTCCTCCACAGCTGTGGTGATGGAGCTTTCTCTACATCTGCTTCAACTCTGGAACTCTCTTCCCCCTTTAGTCCAACACTCTCCAACTCTCTCTATGTTAAAATCAAACCTCAAAATATATCTTTTATCTCTTAGTTATAATAGTTATAATACAATAATTAATAATATTATTATAAATAATACAATCATTTTAAAGTTGTATTGTTTATAAATCAATAAACTGCTCAATAAATAAGGTGCTCTATAAATAACCTGGCCTTGCCTTGCCTTACGCCTCTAACAATCTATTCATGCTTGTTCTGTACTGTTTGTTAAGGTATAACTATTGTAAGCATGTTTGAGTTTTTGAAAAGGGCTATATAAATATACTGTATTATTATTATTATTATTATTATGTCACCCTCTGCAGGACAGCTCCAACCCCAAATGATGCAGCAGCCACCTGCACTGTGAATGTTTTTTTTTTTTAATCTGGAGCGATGAATACCAGTTCTGAGCAGAGTGCCACACTGAGGACCTGGAATGCTCTTTCACAGTCCTTTGTTCAGCAAACTAGATTCTTTTCTAACTTCTAGGTTAACTCAGGTACAGGATCTGCAATGTTTAACCCTACATCATTTCAATCAAAGCCCAGTGCAAGCAGCTGAAGGCGACAGTGGCAGGAAAATCTCACTTGAGGATTGAGGAAGAAACCTTGGGAGGAACCAAGACTCACAGGGGACCCATCCTCCTCTGATCAAACTACTGATAGAAATTAACGGTATAACTGTCATGTTGCTACAGTGTAATAATAATAATAATAATAAGTGACAGGGGTATCACTCTGGGGCCACAATAACAGTGCTGGAAGCATCAGTCAATCAGTGTTGCTAATCCGAGTCCATTTCTACTTCAGTGTAATTGATGATGGTGGGTAATTGTGAAGGGTCTTGCAGCAGTAGATGGAGATGAGCAGCTGGTCTGGTCTGGTGTGGATTGCAGGAGAATCCAGCAGACACCCTTCCTTCAGTGGGCCGCCATTTTCTCAAGAAACAGTAAAGAGATGGAGTTAGTTTGGTCGAGTGTACTTAACAGGACTCAGTGAGGGGACAGTTGAGCTGAGAGAGGGGACAGTGAGGGGACTTTTGAGCTGAGAGAGGGGACAGTGAGGGGACAGTTGAGCTGAGAGAGGGGACAGTGAGGGGACAGTTGAGCTGAGAGAGGGGACAGTGGAGCTGAGAGAGGGGACAGTTGAGCTGAGAGAGGGGACAGTTGAGCTGAGAGAGGGGACAGTGAGGGGACAGTGGAGCTGAGAGAGGGGACAGTGAGGGGACAGTTGAGCTGAGAGAGGGGACAGTGAGGGGACAGTTGAGCTGAGAGAGGGGACAGTGGAGCTGAGAGAGGGGACAGTTGAGCTGAGAGAGGGGACAGTGGAGCTGAGAGAGGGGACAGTTGAGCTGAGAGAGGGGACAGTGAGGGGACAGTGGAGCTGAGAGAGGGGACAGTGAGGGGACAGTTGAGCTGAGAGAGGGGACAGAGAGGGGACAGTTGAGCTGAGAGAGGGGACAGTGGAGCTGAGAGTGAGGAGACAGTTGAGCTGAGTGAGGGGACAGTTGAGCTGAGAGAGGGGACAGTGAGGGAACAGTTGAGCTGAGAGAGGGGACAGTGAGGTGACAGTGGAGCTGAGAGAGGGGACAGAGAGGGGACAGTTGAGCTGAGAGAGGGGACAGTGGAGCTGAGAGTGAGGGGACAGTGGAGCTGAGAGAGAGGACAGAGAGGGGACAGTGGAGCTGAGAGAGGGGACAGTGAGGGGACAGTTGAGCTGAGAGAGGGGACAGTTGAGCTGAGAGAGGGGACAGTGAGGGGACAGTTGAGCTGAGAGAGGGGACAGAGATGGGACAGTTGAGCTGAGAGAGGGGACAGTGGAGCTGAGAGTGAGGAGACAGTTGAGCTGAGTGAGGGGACAGTTGAGCTGAGAGAGGGGACAGTGAGGGAACAGTTGAGCTGAGAGAGGGGACCGTGAGGGGACAGTTGAGCTGAGAGAGGGGACAGAGAGGGGGCAGTTGAGCTGAGAGAGGGGACAGTGGAGCTGAGAGAGGGGACAGTTGAGCTGAGAGAGGGGACAGTTGAGCTGAGAGAGGGGACAGTGAGGGGACAGTGGAGCTGAGAGAGGGGACAGAGAGGGGACAGTTGAGCTGAGAGAGGGGACAGTGAGGGGACAGTTGAGCTGAGAGAGGGGACAGTGGAGCTGAGAGAGGGGACAGTTGAGCTGAGAGAGGGGACAGTGAGGGGACAGTTGAGCTGAGAGAGGGGACAGTGGAGCTGAGAGGGGACAGTTGAGCTGAGAGAGGGGACAGTTGAGCTGAGAGAGGGGACAGTGAGGGGACAGTGGAGCTGAGAGAGGGGACAGTGAGGGGACAGTTGAGCTGAGAGAGGGGACAGAGAGGGGACAGTTGAGCTGAGAGAGGGGACAGTGGAGCTGAGAGTGAGGGGACAGTGGAGCTGAGAGAGGGGACAGTGGAGCTGAGAGAGAGGACAGAGAGGGGACAGTGGAGCTGAGAGAGGGGACAGTGAGGGGACAGTTGAGCTGAGAGAGGGGACAGTTGAGCTGAGAGAGGGGACAGTGAGGTGACAGTGGAGCTGAGAGAGGGGACAGTGAGGGGACAGTTGAGCTGAGAGAGGGGACAGTTGAGCTGAGAGAGGGGACAGAGAGGGGACAGTTGAGCTGAGAGAGGGGACAGTGGAGCTGAGAGTGAGGAGACAGTTGAGCTGAGTGAGGGGACAGTTCAGCTGAGAGAGGGGACAGTTGAGCTGAGAGAGGGGACAGTGAGGGGACAGTTGAGCTGAGAGAGGGGACAGAGAGGGGACAGTTGAGCTGAGAGAGGGGACAGTGGAGCTGAGAGTGAGGAGACAGTTGAGCTGAGTGAGGGGACAGTTCAGCTGAGAGAGGGGACAGTTGAGCTGAGAGAGGGGACAGTGGAGCTGAGAGAGGGGACAGTTGAGCTGAGAGAGGGGACAGTGAGGGGACAGTTGAGCTTAGAGAGGGGACAGTGGAGCTGAGAGTGAGGAGAGAGTTGAGCTGAGTGAGGGGACAGTTCAGCTGAGAGAGGGGACAGTGAGGGGGCAGTGGAGCTGAGAGAGAGGACAGTGAGGGGACAGTGGAGCTGAGAGAGGGGACAGTGGAGCTGAGAGAGGGGACAGTGGAGCTGAGAGGGGGGACAGAGAGGGGACAGTGGGGCTGAGAGAGGGGACAGTGTGGGGACAGTGGAGCTGAGAGAGAGGACAGTGACGGGACAGTGGAGGTGAGAGGGGGTACAGTGAGGGGACAGTGGAGCTGAGAGAGAGGACAGTAGAGCTGAGAGAGAGGACAGAGAGGGGACAGTGGAGCTGAGAGAGAGGACAGTGAGGGGACAGTGGAGCTGAGAGAGGGGACAGTGGAGCTGAGAGAGGGGACAGTGTGGGGACAGTGGAGGTGAGAGGGGGTACAGTGAGGGGACAGTGGAGCTGAGAGAGAGGACAGTAGAGCTGAGAGAGAGGACAGAGAGGGGACAGTGGAGATGAGAGAGAGGACAGTGAGGGGACAGTGGAGCTGAGAGAGGGGACAGTGGAGCTGAGAGAGGGGACAGTGTGGGGACAGTGGAGGTGAGAGGGGGTACAGTGAGGGGACAGTGAGAGGACAGTAAGGGGACAGTGGATCTGATAGAGGGGACAGTGGAGCTGAGAGAGGGGACACTGAGGGCACAGTGGAGCAAAGAGAGAGAGGACAGTGAGGGGACAGTGGAGCTGAGAGAGAGTGAGTGTGGACAGAGGGTGTAGAGACAAGGAAGTGGGTGTTAAAAGAGGTTGTGGGTTACATCTCCTCTGTGTAAGTAGAGGTTTAGCCGCATACAATTAAATCTGATTAAAAAAATACCCCAAACACACAGCTCTGTACAATAATGTGATCATCACCTCAACACATGCTCGTATTGACCAGGTGTGTGTGTGTGTGTGTGTGTGTTAGATATACTTCAGCTCACATAAACATCTACACACAGTGAGTGTAATGTGTAAAGGTCATTCATCAGTGTATCTGATAAAACACACACACACACACTGAAAGGTCACACACACACACACCACACACATATACACAAGTTATGATGTTGAACTTTACAGAGAAGAGTGAGTCAGCGCGCAAGAGAGAATGGGGGAGGGAGGGAGGGAGAGAGAGAGGAGAAAGAAAGAGAGGAGAGAGGGCAGTCATTGATCTCTGTGCTGAAGAGGGAGGTAATTGAGCTCCAGACCTTTAACCCTCAGACTGATCTGCACTGACACAGGGCACAGAGAGCATTGGGACACTGGCCCTTTTGCCACGCCCCCTGCTGTCCTTTAACCACTGAGAACACAGGAGCTTCGGAACATGGCTTTTACACTGACATCTAGTGCCTGTAATTACCCTCTCATGGCTTTTTGTGCCAGTTTTCCCTGATGACACTCCACTAACGCTCTCCTTCCCTCTGTCTGATCTCGGCATGTCTGACTGTGTCTCCTCCAGGATACAGCTCACCACCTGAAGCTCCATCCTAGCGAGACTGAGCTAGCACACCAGCTCCTCACCATAATAACCATCTCAGCCCAGAACTCTTCCATCTGTCCGTCTGAAGACACAGGAAGCCTCAGCATGACTGTGATCCCCAGTTATCATTCTCAGCCCTGGCTCGCTCGTGTAGATTTCTCCTGTTCAACATCCGGCAGATTCCACCTTTCTTCTCTCAGGACACACACGTGTTCTCGTCCAATCCTGAGTTCACTCCTGTCTCTTCACTGCTGTCCTACCTTGTCTGGCTCCAGATCTAAATCTCTGACACTGGCCTGAGGCCAAGATTGGACCAGCCCTTCCAGTCCTTACAGCACTGGTTGTAGAGCCGATCTGGACCTCACACCATTTGGCCTTCAAGTTCAGTCCTGACTCGACCCACCTTCACACGGAAAACAAGCACCACACTTGTCTCTGTCCTGTCCTGGATGGTGGGATGAACTCCCCCTGGCCTTCACTGTCCAGACAGCGACTCTTCAAAGAAAGACTACAGACCCACCTCTTTCTGAACTACATTAGTGAGCCCTATGTATTTGCTGAAGTTCCTTGTATCTGCACTTAACTCTTTTTTATTCGTCTGATACTGCACTGATGACACTGACTATTTTAATTTAAAAAAATGTATAAACAGTGTATAAAGCTCCGAGTGTGTCTCCTCTCCATGTGCTGCTCTGCAGTCGGTTTGCACTGGAAACTGCTCTAAGCCCCAGTGTCTTTAAATGGGTAAAAACTCTCTCTCTGCTCACGGCAGAGGAATGCCATCTGGAAGTTTTTAAGCAATGGAGAGACTCCAAACGCTGAAAAGCACCAACCGAGATGAGGATGTTTCTCTACTCCTGCTCCATAGGAAAAAACAGTTTCTTATTTTTGCTGTTACAGTTACATTACTTAAGGAGAAACTCAAACACACTGCTCCATTTTAAAAGACGCTGAGCTTCTGAATGTAAACAATTGAGAGAACAGTTTCCCCAAAATCGTAGACGTTGCCTGTGTTTAATTCTGAATTTTTCTATGTTTCAGCCCTGTCTCCTGTTTGTGTCTGAGCTGAAGGGCTGGAGGTCCCCTCAACAGGGTTTCCCTCCTACTGAGAATCAGAGATTCAGGACAGCCCCACAGAACTGTGTCCTGAAAAACAGAACCCAAACACTCCACTGGAAATGAGGAAAGGACAAGCAATCTTCTGCCACAGGTCACTGTTATTTATTCATAATTCACACTTCAGTCCCTCCCTATGTCCAAAACTGTGTATGATTTTAGGGCTCCACTATTTGTGGTAGTTTCCCAAATCATAGCGGAGAATTTGTTGTGCAATTCACTGGGATTCACTGATTATCACCAATCCCAAGTATTTATTTATGATTACTAATAAATATTATTATAAATTTTACTGTTAAAGTTTACAAAAAAAGTTGTCATTAATGAAGTAGATATAATGCTCATAGTCGTGTGGTAAAGAAAACTGAGAACCATAAGAATCAGTCCATGAGTTTAAGGAATAGTCCCACAGTTCCAAATTGTCTGCCCAAGCTGGGTTATCTGTTTAACTGAATAACTTAAGCCTAAACTCCAACTGGAAAACATCTGTAGAGCTTCCTAATTTGATAATCATGAAGACTGAGTTAACACTATCCAGCTAATTATAAAAACCCTAGTGTACATCAGTCTGTCTGTGTGGGTGAGTGGGTAAATGTGTGAGGGAGAGTGTGTGTGGGTGTGGGTGTATGTGTGTGTGTGTGGGGGGGGTGCGTTTGTGTGTGTGTGTGTAGGGGAGAGTGTGTGTTTGTGTGTGTGTGCATGTGTGTGTGTTTAGGGAGATACTGTGTGTGTGTGTGGGTGTGTGTTTGTCTGTCTTTATGGTGAATCGTCCAGTCCCTGATAAACCAGAGCTGAATCCAGTTCTGATGCTTCTGCTCCATAACAACCTCGAGACTCTCCAGTGACCACAGGGCACAGGTCACCCTCACACCACCTGTACACACACACACACACACACACACACACACACACACACACACACACACACACACACACACACCAGATAAGAATAGCAGTTTACCAAAATTGTGATATTGTAGCAGTGTGATCTCATTAGGGGTGTGATGTTTTAGCTGTGTGATATTGTAGTTGTGTTGTATTGTAGGAGTGTGATACCGTAGAGATGTGATATGGTAGGGGAGGACGTGGGATATTGTAGTTATGTGATATCATAAGAGTGTGACATCTTAGGGATGTGATATTGTAGCTGTGTAATATTGTACGGATGTGATATTGCAGTTGTGTTATAGTGTAGGAGTGTGATAAAGTAGTTGTTTGATATTGTAGAGGTGTGATATAGTAGTTGTGTTATATTGGAAGGGTGTGATATTGTAGTTGTTTGATATTGTAGAGGTGTGATATAGTAGTTGTGTTATATTGGAAGGGTGTGATATTGTAGTTTTTTTGATGTTGTAGATGTGTGATATAGTAGTTGTGTTATATAGTAGGGGTGTGATATTGTAGTTGTTTGATGTTGTAGATGTGTGATATTGTAGTTTGATATTGTAGAGGTGTGATATAGTAGTTGAGATATATTGTAAGGGTGTGATATTGTAGATGTGTGATATAGTATGGGTGTGATATTGTAGAGGTGTGATATAGTAGTTGTGTTATATTGCAAGGGTGTGATATTGTAGTTGATTGATGTTGTAGATGTGTGATATAGTAGTTGTGTTATATAGTAGGGGTGTGATATAGTAGTTGTGTTATATTGTAGAGGTGTGATATAGTATGGGTGTGATATTGTAGAGGTGTGATATAGTAGTTGTGTTATATTGTAGAGATGTGATATAGTAGTTGTGTTATATTGTAGAGGTGTGATATAGTATGGGTGTGATATTGTAGAGGTGTGATATAGTATGGGTGTGATATTTTAGAGGTGTGATATAGTAGTTGTGTTATATTGCAAGGGTGTGATATTGTAGTTGATTGATGTTGTAGATGTGTGATATAGTAGTTGTGTTATATAGTAGGAGTGTGATATAGTAGTTGTGTTATATTGTAGAGGTGTGATATAGTATGGGTGTGATATTGTAGGGGTGTGATATAGTAGTTATGTTATATTGTAGAGGTGTGATATAGTATGGGTGTGATATAGTAGTTGTGTTATATTGCAAGGGTGTGATATTGTAGTTGATTGATGTTGTAGAGGTGTGATATAGTAGTTGGGTTATATAGTAGGGGTGTGATATTGTAGTTTGATATTGTAGAGGTGTGATATAGTAGTTGTGTTATATTGCAAGGGTGTGATATTGTAGTTGATTGATGTTGTAGATTTGATGTTGTAGGTGTGATATAGTAGTTGAGATATATTGTAAGGGTGTGATATTGTAGATGTGTGATATTGTAGAGGTGTGATATAGTAGTTGTGTTATATAGCAAGGGTGTGATATTGTAGTTGTTTGATGTTGTAGATGTGTGATATAGTAGTTGTGTTATATAGTAGGGGTGTGATATTGTAGTTTGATATTGTAGAGGTGTGATATAGTAGTTGTGTTATATTGTAGAGGTGTGATATAGTAGTTGAGATATATTGTAAGGATGTGATATTGTAGATGTGTGATATAGTAGGGGTGTGATATTGTAGTTTGATATTGTAGAGGTGTGATATAGTAGTTGTGTTATATTGCAAGGGTGTGATATTGTAGTTGATTGATGTTGTAGAGGTGTGATATAGTAGTTGAGATATATTGTAAGGGTGTGATATTGTAGATGTGTGATATTGTAGCGGTGTGATATAGTAGTTGTGTTATATAGCAAGGGTGTGATATTGTAGTTGTTTGATGTTGTAGATGTGTGATATAGTAGTTGTGTTATATAGTAGGGGTGTGATATTGTAGTTTGATATTGTAGAGGTGTGATATAGTAGTTGTGTTATATTGTAGAGGTGTGATATAGTAGTTGAGATATATTGTAAGGATGTGATATTGTAGATGTGTGATATAGTAGGGGTGTGATATTGTAGTTTGATATTGTAGAGGTGTGATATAGTAGTTGTGTTATATAGTAGAGGTGTGACATAGTAGTTGTGTTATATTGTAGAGGTGTGATATAGTATGGGTGTGATATTGTAGGGGTGTGATATAGTAGTTGTGTTATATTGTAGAGGTGTGATATAGTATGGGTGTGATATTGTAGAGGTGTGATATAGTAGTTGTGTTATATTGCAAGGGTGTGATATTGTAGTTGATTGATGTTGTAGAGGTGTGATATAGTAGTTGGGTTATATAGTAGGGGTGTGATATTGTAGTTTGATATTGTAGAGGTGTGATATTGTAGTTGATTGATGTTGTAGAGGTGTGATATAGTAGTTGAGATATATTGTAAGGGTGTGATATTGTAGATGTGTGATATTGTAGAGGTGTGATATAGTAGTTGTGTTATATTGCAAGGGTGTGATATTGTAGTTGTTTGATGTTGTAGATGTGTGATATAGTAGTTGTGTTATATAGTAGAGGTGTGATATTGTAGTTTGATATTGTAGAGGTGTGATATAGTAGTTGTGTTATATTGTAGAGGTGTGATATAGTAGTTGAGATATATTGTAAGGATGTGATATTGTAGATGTGTGATATAGTAGTTGTGTTATATTGCAAGGGTGTGATATTGTAGTTGTTTGATGTTGTAGATGTGTGATATAGTAGTTGTGTTATATAGTAGGGGTGTGATATTGTAGTTTGATATTGTAGAGGTGTGATATAGTAGTTGTGTTATATTGTAAGGGTGTGATATTGTAGTTGTTTGATATTGTAGAGGTGCGATATAGTAATTGTATTATATTGTAGGGGTGTGATATTGTAGATTGATATTGTAGAGGTGTGACATATTAGTTGTGTTATATTGTAAGGGTGTGATATTGTAGAGGTGTGATATAGTAGGGGTGTGATATTGTAGATGTGTGACAAAGTAGGGTTTAGGGTTGTGCTATATCGTATTGTGTGCAATAATATCACAAATTATTTTTTGAAATGATAAAAAAAAATATCAATATCGTGGTTATTTTAATATTCTGACTTGTTTACATAATGATGTCATGCAGTTACACGTAATATGGTGTACAATCTTTACGGGAGTCATTTAGGCACAGAGACAGGTACAGTGGAAATTTGCTCCAAAAGACGAGTGACTTCAGTAATGTGGAGATGGTTTGGAAATAAAATATCAACATTTTTAAAACAATGTCAGAATTTTTCTAAGTTATGTTTGTTTATACACTAAGCAAATGTTTATACATTTATTTGTTATTTCTTCTAAATGATGGAAATTGTTAGATTTCTGCTAAAATAAAATGCTATTAAACATAATTTAAATACGAAATTAAATTCATTATTAATTTAACATAATTAATATTAATATAACACGTATTTGTTGCCCTGTGAAGGACTGGCGCCCCCTCCAGAGTGTATTCTTGCCTTTACACCCAGTGATTCCAGGTAGGCTCTGGACCCACTGCACCTCTGAACTGGATAAGCAGTTACAGATAATGAATGAATGAATGAATGAATGACATTTATTTTGTTGAAATAGTGTGTTCTTGGAAAGAATAAAAGTAATTTCAGTGTTTTTTCATATTGCCAAGAATAACTTTCTCTCCAAAACACCCTGAAATATTGTGATATTACCTTAGGGACATATCGCCCACCCGTAGTAGGGGTGTGACATTGTAGCTGTGAGATATTGTACAGGTTTTGTTGTAGGGGTGTGATATTGTAGCTGTGAGATATTGTACAGGTTTTATTGTAGGGGTGTGATATTGTAGCTGTGAGATATTGTACAGGTATTATTGTAGGGGTGTGATATTGTAGCTGTGAGATATTGTACAGGTATTATTGTAGGGGTGTGATATTATAGCTGTGAGATATTGTACAGGTATTATTGTAGGGGTGTGATATTGTAGCTGTGAGATATTGTGGGGGTGTAATAACATAGGGATGTTTTATTGTAGGGGTGTAATATTGTAGATGTGTGATATTGTATGGGGTGTTTAATTGTAGGGGTGTGATATTGTAGCGGTGTGTTATTGTAGGGGTGTTTAATTGTAAAGGTGTGATATTGTAGAAGTGTGATATTGTCTAGGTGTGATATTGTAGGGATGTTTTATTGTAGCGATGTCATATAGTGGTGTGACATGGTAGCTGTGGGATATCGTACAGGTGTGATATTGTAGGGGTGTTATATCATACAGGTGTGACATTTGTGTAAGTGTTGTGTAGTGATATTACGTTGTGTAGTAGTGTAGTGTGTAGTTATGTAGTGTTGTGTAATGATGCGTAGTTCTGTAGT
This sequence comes from Hoplias malabaricus, assembly GCF_029633855.1. NCBI lineage: Eukaryota > Metazoa > Chordata > Actinopteri > Characiformes > Erythrinidae > Hoplias > Hoplias malabaricus. The sequence continues at coordinate 55,500,450 of NC_089801.1, read as the reverse complement.
GTTGTTTGGTTGTGTAGTTCTGTAGTGTTGTATAGTGCTGCAAGGTTGTATAGTGTTGTGTAGTATTGTGTGGTTGTATGGTGTTGTGTAGTTTTATGTTATTATGTAATGTTGTGTAGTGATGTGTGGTTGTATAGTGTTGTGTAGTCGTATAGTGTTGTGTAGTTATCTAGTGTTGTGTAGTGATGTGTATTTCTGTAGTTTTGTGTTGTTATGTAGTGTTGTGTGGTTGTATAATGTTGTGTAGTCGTATAGTGTTGTGTAGTTATGTAGTGTTGTGTAGTTATGTAGTTTTGTGGAGTGTTGTGTAGTTATGTAGTTTTGTGGAGTGTTGTGTAGTTATGTAGTGTTGTGTAGTGATGTGTATTTCTGTAGTTTTGTGTAGTGTTGTGTTGTTATGTAGTGTTGTGTAGCTGTGTGTAACAAGGTGTTGGAAGGGGGCCTGTGTTTATGAAGCTCTTTTCTGTAGAAAAACTTCATTAATCACAGCTCACCACTGTGTGGAGTGTGAAGTGTGTGTAATGATCCTGTGTGTGTGTGTGTGTGTGTGTGTGTCTGCTGGAGAATACCAGCTGCTCCTTCCTCTCACTCTTCAACTTTATTGATTTGTGCTCATTGAGTTTATTGTTTTACACATTATTGATCTGCAGAGACTCATTAATATAGCCATTACAACACACACATGCACACAAACACAAACAGGCACACACAAACACACACACACACGCACACACACACACACACACACACACACACACACACAGACAGAAACAGGCACAGAACCAAACACACACACACAAAATAACACAGACAGAGATGTGCACATACACACAAACATACACACACACACACACAGACATGCACACAAAGACATGCGCACAAAAACGCACTCGTTGGTACACACCCAGACACGCACACATAAAAACACACACACAAAGTCACGCGAACAAAAACACACGCAAAGAAACGTGCACATACACACACAATGACATGTGCATGTACACACACACACACACACACACTCTTTCACTGTCCCCTCTCACTGTCTACTGTCTTCTCTCACTGTCTACTGTCCCCTCTCACCGTCTACTGTCCCCTCTCACCATGTACTGTCTTCTCTCACTGTCTACTGTCCCCCTCACCGTCTACTGTCCCCTCTCACCATGTACTGTCTTCTCTCACTGTCTACTGTCCCCTCTCACCGTCTACTGTCCCCTCTCACCGTCTACTGTCCCCTCTCACCATGTACTGTCCCCTCTTACCGTCTACTGTCTCCTCTCACTTTCTACTGTCTTCTCTCACCGTCTACTGTCCCCTCTGTCTACTGTCCCCTCACTCTCTACTGTCCCCTCTCACTGTCTACTGTACCCTTTCACTCTGCACTGTCCCCCCTCACTGTCTGTTGTCTCCTATCACTCTCTACTATTCCCTCTTACTGTCTACTGTCTTCTCTCACCGTCTACTGTCCCCTCTCACCATGTACTGTCCCCTCTCACTGTCTACTGTCTTCTCTCACCGTCTACTGTCTTCTCTCACCGTCTACTGTCCCCTCTCACTGTCTACTGTCCCCTCTCACCATGTACTGTCCCCTCTTACCATCTACTGTCTTCTCTCACCGTCTACTGTCTCCTCTCACTTTCTACTGTCTTCTCTCACCGTCTACTGTCCCCTCTGTCTACTGTCCCCTCTCACTCTCTACTGTACCCTTTCACTCTGCACTGTCCCCCCTCACTGTCGTCTCCTATCACTCTCTACTATTCCCTCTTACTGTCTACTGTCTTCTCTCACCATCTACTGTCCCCTCTCACTGTCTACTGTCTTCTCTCACCATGTACTGTCCCCTCTCACTGTCTACTGTCTTCTCTCACCGTCTACTGCCCCCTCTCACTTTCTACTGCCCCCCCTCACTGTCTGCTGTCTCCTATCACTGTCTACTGTTCCCTCTCACTGTCTACTGTTCCCTTCTTACTGTATATTGTTCCCTCTCCACTGTCTCCTCTCAATCTCTACTGTCCCCTCTCACTGTCTACTGTACCCTTTCACTCTCCACTGTCCCCTCTCACTGTCTACTGTCCCCCCTCACTGTCTGCTGTCTCCTATCACTGTCTACTGTCCCTTCTCACTGTCAAACTGTCTTCTCTCACTGTCTACTGTCCCCTATCACTCTCCACTGTCCCCTCTCACTGTCTACTGTCCCCCCTCACTGTCTGCTGTCTCCTCTCACTGTCTGCTGTCTCCTCTCACTGTCTACTGTTCCCTTCTCACTGTCTACTGTCCCTTCTCACTGTCAACTGTCTTCTCTCACCATCTACTGTCCACTCTCATCATGTACTGTCCCCTCTCACTGTCTCACCCTCTACTTCCCCCCTCTCACTTTCTACTGTCCCCCTCACTGTCTACTGTCTCCTATTACTGTCTTCTGTTCCCTCTCACGGTCTACTGTCCCTTCTTACTGTCTATTGTCTCCTCTCACTGTCTACTGTCCCCTCTCCACTGTCCCCTCTCACAGTCTACTGTCCCCTGTCACTGTCTGCTGTCTTCTCTTACTTTCTACTGTCCCCTCTCACTGTCTACTGCCTTCACTCACTGTCTACTGTCTCCTATCATTGACTACTATCCCCTCCCACTGTCTACTGTCTTCTCTCATGGTCTACTATCCCCTCTCACTGTCTACTGTCCCCTCACCACTGTCTACTGTTCCCTCTCACTGTCTGCTGTCCCCTCTCACTGTCTACTGTTCCCTCTCACTGTCTACTGTCTCCTATCATTGTCTACTATCCCCTCCCACTGTCTACTGTCTTCTCTCATGGTCTACTGTCCCCTCTCACTGTCTACTGTTCCCTCTCATTGTCTACTGTCTTCTATCACCATGTACTGTCCCCTCTCACTGTCTACTGTCCACTTGCACTGTCACACACACACACACACACACACACATGTACACTGTTTACCTCAAGGCAGCATAGATGTCAGTTTGTGAGGCTCTGTCCCATGATGCATGATCCACTAACAACACTCCTAAATAAACACACACACACACACACACACACACACAGTGAGGTTGTTTCAGTGTTTACTGCAGTTTACAATGCTTATTTCTTTTCAAAATGACTACACAAGCCCCAGGAACTAAACCACCAACCAACAACACACAACCCCCCAGGAACCAAACAACCCACTGACGAATACACCACATCCAGACAAACACACAACCCCCACAAACACACAACCGCATAAAGACTACAAAATCCCCAACAACTACACAACCCCCCAACAAACACACATCATCACAGTGTGTGTGTGTATGAGTGCGTGTGTTACCCATGTAAATACGTGCTAGGCTGTAGGCCAGGTCCCGGGCGAAGAGCTCTGCTTTGGGTGCTGCTGGGTGTTGTAAGTGTGTTTGGAGGAAGGAGGTGAGGACGGAGAGGGCAGAACGCAGAGACGACACAGCGGGAGACAAAGCAGGACCTGCACCCCTCAGACACTCCTGTACACACACAGAGTAAAA